>NC_139043.1:83224256-84424256 GCF_965140915.1 Aythya marila
TATTAAAATATATGATCTCTCTATCTCTCTATTATACAGTTTGTGAATATTTATAAGTAATAAGTAAACCTTTTCAAACTTGACTCAGTGATGAGCAAATTTATGATATAGTAAGTATTTTAAGCATAAGCAGATTTTTTTTTTTCTTTTCTTTCAAAGAGAAGAACGAATAACTTTGTATAAAATGCTAGCTTAATTTATTTTACAAATATGAGGCAGTAATACCTTGGATTAGTACTTGTTATTTAATCACTGTATTACTTCAAGGAAAAATAATCACTTCAACTAGCTATGAAAAGAAGAATATCATCATTACATGGTAATATGTAATGACAATACACATTATCAGTCTGATTCAAATCCTCTGTAATGCCAATCCTGCTTCCCTATGAAACCTTAAGTTAATTTAAAACTGATCATTATTTCTGTATTCTTTTCTTACACTTTGGAAAATCCTATATTGTCTGATTTTTCTACATACAGTTAGCACTCTTCTTGTACATGAGTGCTTGTTGTAAGGTGTTTACCTTTTTCCTTTTACTGACATTGTTTGGGCTTATTCATACCCAAGCACATTTTTAATTCTCTTCATCACATTTTCTTTTACATTCCTTTTTATTTAATTAATTTTTGCTATGGCTTAACTGCACCCAGCTTTTGAATTATTGGAGAAGGTGTAGAAGCAATCCTGATAAGGAAACTACTACATGACCTAATCCAAAAATCTTTATAAGGGAAACTGTTTGGTATCACCTTTATGTCTGAATACCACTACTACATCCTCTGGAGGAATACCTGTGTCTGAAAGTTATTCTTGCATAGTCAGCATCATACAGTGTTATATATATTTTTATATGTAGACTTGTGATGTGGTTTTCTTTTTTTTTTGTCTCTTCTTTTTATTGAAAATTGATCTCTCCTTTTATAAAATTTGTGTGAGAACATATAAGACTATGACAGCAAACAGCGAAGTAAAAAAAAATATAAAAAAATAATCAGTAAATGGAAAAAAATCTACCACAACACAATCTGCAGTGAAGAAGTTGATCTGTGAAATGAACTTGAAAATAAGAAACTCCTTAAATTAGGTTTCTAGGCTCACTCAAATATTTTAGACCTGCAGCACAGCAAAAAGATCTGAGTCTTGGATCAGTTCTAAAGTTTAGTTTCGTGCATAAGTTGGAGGTCAAATACTCACTTTTTTAGGAAGGCACAAAACCATTGGAAATCAATTAAAAGACTTAGACTTCAATGAAGCTAAGAGCATTGGGTGCATCACTTGGATTGTAGTGAGCTGTCATGCCAGCTGACTCTCAGTCTTTTTATCAGTATTTCATCCAGTTCTTTTTTTTCTTGTTCTCTACACATAAGATTCGTCTCCCACTCTAAAAGAGTAACTTTTTTTTTTTTTTTCCTTCCCTTTGGTAATGCTGCAGGCATTTCTAGTGTTAAACAAATAAGTAAAAAGTATAATCCTGGAGCAAAATCATAAAAGGCCTTACTCTTTCTTCATCTATCTTGGATAGCTTGTTTTGCAGATTGTCCCATATTGCGTCTCTGAGAAATATCAAAGAAAACTAAAGATGTTCAACACAAATGCACTTTATATGGAAAAATTGGAGGCTAACAATGAAGCTCATTGTATCACTTGAAATTTCTGTACGTATGTTTTGAGCTCTTTTTCCTGCTTCCTCTGCCCTTTGGTTTGTTTAATGTTGTGAATTGCTCAATGTATATATTCAAACAAATTTCTTCTTTACAGAAACTGTTTGGTATCTGTTCGCCCTTGTAGCTTATCCCCCCTTGATTGCAGTGATGTAACTAAACACAGTCTGTTGCTATGGCAGTGATCAGCCGTGTATAGCGTGAGCTGCTATGATTACAGGTCTGCACCGCTCGACTGTTTTTTTCCAGTCAGTTCACAGAGATATCTTTTGTTTCACAGTATATTCCAAGTTGTGTTATTAACATGCTTAACCAATTTGTGCCCATAAGAGTGCCTCTTGCTGTAGAAAATATATTCCCCAAAGGGCTTCCGATATACCCTTTGTGCACATGCAGACACAGTACTCCAGCTAGCATTTACGCCTTTGAGAGGCGTAAATTACATGTGTGGAGAAGGGCATACAGAAGGCTTGATTTCTGATGTGAAATGGCACTTAAAGCAATTCTTCTTCCTAGCTCTACAGGCAAACAGGCCCAAGCAGGAAGAATGGGGAAAGTTGTGAGCAGAGATTAGGTAAAAGGGAGAGCGCTGGGCCCCTGCCAGGGGCTTTCCCTTACCACACTGTCACAGTCCTTTTATTTTTCCCTTCATTTTCTTTTTAAGAACAAAGGTTGTGCTGCAATTTACAACCCATGTCCATGTTCTGAGAAGAACATGTCCATGTTCTGAGAATTTACTGACAGTATCTCTGCCTGTGGAAGAACTCTGATTCAGTTGCTAAGACCACACAGCACTGGCTCAGCCTTTCTCACATGATGTGTAGCAAACATTTTTTTCTAAGCTTATTTAGCTACAGTCTGCAGTTGGAGGCAGGTTGGACAGAAAAACTCATTCTGCTTAATTTTGGGGTCATTGATGTCTCATACTAAGATATAGCTCTGAGCTCTCATGCACAATTTATTAATATGACATAAGCTCAGCTAGCATTTATCTACAGTTTTGCATTGGGTTAGCAAATTCTTTTGTCAAATTGCTCCCAAATGCTCGCCAAGCACACTAATATATATATATGTATACATACATACATACATATATATATATATTCTGCTTGTCAAGTACTTTAAACTTTATGGCGCTATTGTATGTACTATTTTTTGGAAAGTTGGGAAAAAATATGTCTATTTCTTGGCCTCCAAGTGCAGAACTGAATTTCCCTGCCTACCCCCAATACCCCCCCCCCCCCAAATCCACATGAAAACTATGAAACAAAACCTGCAGGGATGTGAAACAAGATGAATGGGAAGAAGTATTCTGATATTTGGTACACCTTCTGTACTACAGTCTTTGGATAACACTAAACCATGCTTCATCATATGTTTTTCCCCTGCATTTAGATTACATACTTTATTTCTCTGTAAAACCAGTTTGCTTTGAGATCCCAGGACATTTTAAAGTATATAAGTATGTATATAAATATAAATTATTCTTGATTTCACCACTTTCTCTCATTCTCTTCCCCCGTCTTCTTTTACTTGATAACAGAACAGCCTCCCCATGAGGGAGCAGGGATCAATTTAAAAATAACTTTTTTTTTTTTTTTTTTTTAATAATGTATGCAAAAGGCATGAACTTTGCAAGCACTGGTATTTTGGTATTTTATTTTATCTTATTTTATATTATTTATTTATTTATTTTGGATAATGAAGGTGAACTAAGGTTGTTTATTTCCACTAATTCTCTGTGCTCCTGGGCATGGACAAATGCTGTCTGGCCCTGGAATGCAGCTGAAGGCTATTTTCTTTCATTTATTTCCATATTATTTATCCGTTTTTTTTTTTTTTTTTTTTTGGTTTTTGTTTTCCTAATTCTAGAAATATAAAAGAAAGACAAAAGAACATCCTTCTGTATTCTATAGTAGTGTCCTCTTTTTTCTGAATTTCTGTTCTTTCAGAGTGTCAACAGTATATAAATCTTGTGCTTACATTTAGAGAGAGAACAATAGTATGTGTGCATGAGTGTTAGTTATGAATTCATTTGGGATTTTGACATAAAATTGTAACTAGTTAAATATCAAAGAATGTTGATGCCCTAACACATTAATTAATTATACAATGGAATGAAATCATAGAACCATCACTGATTATTTCCCTGTCTAAATGATTGGCATTTAATCAATTAAGTGGAACTATACCAAAATCCAGTAACTGAAGTAAATTAGCCTAGTTCTTTCCACTGAATACACTTTTTTGATTTGTGGCTCTGGTTGTAATTTCTAGCACATACGCTGTGGACGTAAAACAGTTAATGTCTTACAGACCTTTGCAGGCCTCACTAGTTAAAAAATATTTACAATCTTGCAAGTCACAGCAAGATTTAACTAACAAAGAAGTGGATTTAAAAGAAAATAAATAAATAAATAAGTATTTACTGCCTAGAGCCTTATCTGAAAGATTTCAATCAATACTGTTGTCTATATGCCTGCCTACCTGACCCACTTTTGGTGAAGAAGGGGTTGCATACCGTAAATAAAGGTGCATGAACCTGTAACTGCCCCATCTGAGCAGAGTTCCTGTCATTCCACTGCTCTGTTACCTTCTGCAGCTGCAGGAATGAACCACTTCTGCTCTGACCTGGCTACATTGCATTCCCATTATTTTCCAAATAGCCCCTTGCCCCTAAAGAACCAAAATACTTCCCTCTGAGTGCAGGCTGCTGTTAAGTTGAACTAGTAGCAAGTGTTAGTTTCCAAGCTAGTAGTTTCTTTAGTGATGTGAGGATCTGGTAAATACTTGATGGCTATTGTGCACCTGTAGTGACACATGAGCTCACAAGAGCACAGAGAAGGTATTTAGGCTATGCTCTTTTTCTTCATTCTCTTGATATCATTTCACCTGATTATCCACTGGAAAAAGAGCATCTAGGAAATTTTCCTTGTGTGTCTTGGTTGCAATTAGCTGGAGTTCTAATTCAGGTGCAAATTAGTATAGTCTACTAGCATAATTAATGCACAAGCAAAATATTTATTTATTTTAATGGGCATTTTATCAAAGAGGTTAAATGAACACACACATATATATCTTTTGTTGAGATGGCACCTTCCTCAGTTATAGCTGTGGCAAGACAGTTTTGCTGTTTGGGTTCTGATTAAGAAATAATATGGGTCTCTCCTGTTATGGAGAAACTCATTAGGTAAATACCACAGTGCTCTTAGGCCCTCCTAAATTCCACTTAAAATTTGCTGGCCTATATCATAGCAATATTGAAGTTTCTATGTGTTGTTACTATATCAAACCGTTGCTGTTGAGAGGTGGTGATATTGTGCTGATAGTTTAAAAGGTATTTCTTTCCATGTTAAAGGTAGCTGAAACCACAGGAGAAAAAGACTTGAAATGTATCATCAGTTCCTCTAACAATGATGCTTTATCTCTTTCAAATGAGGAAAAATGTTTAATGCAAATGACTGTCTGCATGAAAGATACTATCATACAGAACACTTGGGATTTCCTTAGAGACCAGTATGTTATAACTGGGTGCCTTAGGTGATGTTAACTTTTTGACTAAAGTACTGAAATTTTCTCCTGAAGAACAAAGGGCACTTTTCAGCACATTTGTATATTTTACTGCTTTTTTTGATATTTAATATGTCAAGTTCACCTTTTTAACCAAAATATTTTGCTTTTTTCTTTTTTTTTTTTTTTTGGTTTATATTTCATATCTAATTCTTTTTTACATTTTTTTTCTATTTACAAAACCTGTCTTTCTCTCATATATCAGGTAAATCATAACTGCTAATGAACATTCCCTTTAAAAAGAAGTCATAGAATCATAGAATGCTTTGGGTTGGAAGGGATCTTAAAGATCATGTAGTTCCAACCCCCCTTCCATGGGCAGAGACACCTTCCAATAGACCAGTTTGCTGAAAGTTTCCACCTTGTAATTAAAGCCAGTTTCCACCTTGGCTTTAAACACTTCCAGGGATGGGGCATCCATAGCTTCTCTGGGCAACCTGTTCCAGTGCCTAAAGAATTTCCTCCTTATGTTTAATCTAAATCTACCCTCTTTTCATTTAAAGCCATTCCCCCTTGTCCTATCACTACACTCCCTGACAAAGTGTCCCTCCCCAGCTTTCCTGTAGGCCCCCTTTAGGTACTGGAAGGCCTATAAGATCTCCCCAGAGCCTTCTTTTCTCCAGACTGAACAACTCAAACTGCCTCAGCTTGTCCTCATAGGAGAGGTGCTCTAGTCCCTTAATCATTTTTGTGGCCCCCCTCTGGAGTTGTTCTAATACTTCCATGTCCTTCTTGCGCTTGGGACCCCAGAGCTGAATGCAGTACTCCAGGTGGAGTCTCATGAGAGCCAAGTAGAGGGGAAGAATCACCTCCCTCGACCTGCTGGCCATGCTTGTTTTGATGCAGACCAGGATACAACTGGCTTTCTGGTCTGCAAGTGCACATTCCTCACTCATGTCAGGCTTACCATCAAACAACAAGTCATGAAGTAATATCTAATCTTGGTTGAATTGACAGAGGTAGAAAAAATAAAATTAAAATAAAATAAATAAAAATTTCTACTTTCAGGTATTTTGCCATATAATTTTATTTCATAGAACCACATCAGATAGTATTCAATAGTTACAAAAGTAACTGAAGACACACAACAACACAATGGATGCATAATTGCAATTATGATTCATTATAAATAAACACGATTGCAAAACCAGGATCTTCTATCTATACTTTCACTTCAGGGTCCCTTTCAAGTCATTGTTATTTCTTACATTAGTTACAGTATTTCCAGTGTGTCTACCAAAACTAAAGCCATACTGCAGGTTGCACCAATGACCAAATAGTAAGCAATATCGGCTGTCTCTTTTTGTTTTGAAGTCTGTTCAGTAATTTTCCAACAAAATTATTATTTTTTTTATTTTAATTTTAATCTCATTCTGCAATGCACTAATCATTTTTAATTTGTTGAATGCACGTTCTTATCTCTAAGACTTTATGTGGCTTTTCCACCACGATGTATTAAGCAGACTTAGATTCTAATGCAAACAGAATTTAAGATGTAAGCTAGAATGGCGACTGTTTTCTCATGTTTTTAAGAAAACAATTCCTTGATCATTGGTTTAAATAATTGCAAATTCTTGGAAGGTTTCTGGGTTTTCGTCTTCCTCTTTTTTTTTTTATTATTTTTTTATTATTTATTTTTTAGAACTCTCCATTCCCACCCAGGTGGTAAAGTATTTGTGACATTAGCATTTCCAGTTTACCTAAGATTTGAAATTTATACAACATTATTTATACAACAGTTCTGGATCCCACATTCAGCTATTCTCTGCTGAAGATTTAGTTCTGCTGCCTCATACCTACTTCAGTCCTTTCCTGCCTGGGTTTAATCCCACATCTATCACATGATCCCAGTGTGACCTGTTCTGCCTCTCCTGACTTTGTTCCTTTCCTACTGTTCTTGACTCACTTCTGGTGGGAGCAGAAGAGAAGTTCAACAGTGTCCCTATCCCTCTGTGCAGTGCAGGGAGAGCAGGAGAAGCATCTCCATGGAGTGTGAGTGGAGAGAGCAGGAGAGCTGCTGGGCTCATTACAGACCCCTCTTAGTTTGTGAGAGCAATATTAGGCTGCTAAAAGACAGAGTTCATTCTTCTTGCTAAATAGCTCTGTTCAGTTGCCTCTACCCTGAGAGGCAGTAAACTGGGGCTGGAATTTAACATAAGGAGTTGCCTTACGCCTTCCTAATAATTATTAATGGTTTGATCACAGTTCCACCAAACATGCAGATTCCATTTTCAAGGTTTATTCATATGAACAGAAGATAACTTTCATTACACATGAGAAAACAGTGCATAGTTTTTCTAGGTGATACATCCTTTGGGTGATGTTCTGTTCCAAGAGAGTGGTGTTTAAAACAAATACCAGTTGCCTATTAAGACACAAGAATACAACAATCAGACAGAACTTAGTTTTTAATATTCGATGCTGATTGTATCACTATTCTCAATCTACATTTAAACAGTCATATTATATGAAGTGATCACTAAGTCAGAGAAATAAAATTTGTCTTGTAGTAAAATAATGAACTGTTTTCTATATATTGTTCACTCTTAACTGATGGCCACCATCAGTTGCCATTTTACAATTGAGATTGTAAAAGAGGTTGGGTGTAGGCTAGCTCTGTTACAGCAGTTTTTATTCCTGCTTAACTTCTGCCTTTTGCTATCTAAAGCTAAAAACCATAGATGCATGAGCTGAAGGCAGATCTGGAAATTTATTTGAAATTTAATAGCAACCATATGATTGAAATACTGAAAAAGAACTTTGGTATGCTTGAAAAGCATTAATAAAGGGCAAGTGAATTCAGAAAGCCAAGTAATAAAATGCTTTCATAACAGAAATTTGAGGAGCCATTTTTTAAAATAAAAATATAGAAATTGTATAAAATTCAGCAGGAATTTCAGCAATTTCAGCAATTCAGGAAGTTCAGCAGGAACTTAATCCTTTCACTGAAAGGGTGAAAAATAAGTGAACTTGTGGCTTGTCCCACTAGGAGAGGCAGTCAAAGTGGCCATCCTGGAGACATATCCACAACACGCTAATAATTAGCCATCAGTCAGAAGACAGAGTAACACTTCCTTCTTGTTAAAATAAATAGTTAAAAAATAAAAACCTCACAAATAAAAATAAAAGCAAAACCAAAAGGCAATGTTTCATTTTTCTATTTTATGTTAATGTTGCACTACTTCTTATGATTTCAGTTATTCTGAGAAAACTCAAACTCACAGGACTTTAAGGATTCAGACAAGGAAGCTTATTGAGGATTTCTGTCACAAAAAAAAAAAAAAAAAAAAAAAAAAAAAAAAAAAAAGCACAGAAGTTATAAAATTAATTAGAAATGAATAAATGCTACAACTACAGCCAATGACTTCTCTTTTGAGACCAGACAGGCTTTATTTATCTCCCTTGATGCATAACTTGATTTTTGTATTTTTTCCTGTTGATTCTGAAGGATTAGAAATGTGATATGAAATTGGAAAGTGAGGCGATGACCTAGGACCCTAGAAAAATTAAAATCTATCATGTATTTTTTACTGTCTCTTGAGAAAATGTTTGGGGTCCCATCAACTCTACTGCTTGTTACCTTCCCACATACCAGGCTAGAAAATACTTCCTCTGATTCCTATGATATCAGTTCTCTGTAGAGTGAAATATAGCAAATATAACATAGAGTTTCTTCAGATACATGGAAGAGTGTGTTGAGGAGTGAAGCACTTGTAATGGTGCTCAAATGCCCTAGGTTTACTTACCATATCACTGAATGTCAAATGGTTTGATATTAGTCAGTAAGACTGAATATTAACTCTAAGTTATGTGCAAACTAAGGTAAAGTGTAAGTGATAGCATTAATTTAACACATCAAAAATACTCAGCAAATTCAGAAATATATATGTATTGTGTTTTTTTTGTGTTTTTTTTTTGTTGTTGTTGTTGTTTTTTGTTGTTGTTGTTGTTGTTTGTTTTTGTTGTTTGTTTTTGTTTTTGTTTTTTTTGCAGTTTTGATAGTGGGGCAGCTGTAGGGGTAACCTCGTGGAGAAGAGTCCAGAAGCTGCCCCATGTTAGATAAAGGCCATTTTCAACTGGCTCCAAAGGGACCCACTGATGGCCAGAGCTGAACAAGAGAGTCTCTGTGAGAGCAGGGAAAAAACGGCTGAGACACAGTAGCTGGGAGAGTGAGAAGTGAGAAGCAGCCCTGCAGACCCCCAGGTGAGTGCAGCAGGATGGCAGGAGGCAGCAGCAGTTCCCCTGCGGGCTGTGAAGGGAGAGACCCCTGGTGGAGCAGGCTGTCCCCCTGCAGACCATGGGTCCCCCATGGAGCAGATCTCCACGCTGCAGCCCCCCTGTAGGTGGAGGAGCCCCCGGTGGAGCAGGTGGATGTGGCCTGGAGGAGGCTGCAGCCCATGGAGAGCCCCAACAGGAGCAGGTCCCAAGCTGGAGCTGCAGCCCGTGGAGAGGAGCCCATGCAGGAGCAGGGGGTCTGGCGGGAGCTGCCGCCCAGCCGTGGGGGACCCGTGCTGGAGCAGTTTTCTCCTGGGGGATGGATGGATGGACCCCGTGGGACGGAGCCGTGTGGGAGTAGTGCTTGAGGAGCTGCTGCCTGTGGGCAGCCCGTGTGGGATCAGCTGGGGAAGGACGGCATGCCGTGGGAGGGACCCCACGGGGAGCAGGGGCAGGGAGGGACCGAGAAGGAGCAGCGGAGACAAAGCTTCAGTGACTGACCGCAGCCATCAGTCCCCTGTTTCCCTGCGCTGCTCAGGAGGAGGAGGTGGAAGAGGGCAGATGGGGAGAAGACGTTTTGGGTTTCTTTCCTTTGTTTCTCACGTGTCTAGTTTGTTGGTAGTAGGCAATAACTCTTACTATCTCCCTATGCTGAGTCTGCTTTGCCCGTCACGATAATTGTTGAGTGATCTCTCCATCCTTATCTCAGCCCTTGAGCCCTTTGCATCGTATTTTCTCCCCCTTTCCCTTTGAGGAGGGGGAGTGAGAGAGCGGCCATGGTGGAACTCGGCTGCCCACCCGATTCAGACCACCGCAGTTGCCAAGGACTGGAAAAGTGTTCCGAAGAAACAAGATGTTTAACAAGGAAGTGCATAGTTTCCTTATTAAGGCTTCCTGGATAATTGGGGTTATTTCATATTCCCAGCTCGGAGGAAGAGAATTGTTGATTTCACCTTCTTTTTTCTTACATGGAAATAAAAGGTGAACTGCTCTACAAGTACGGGCAACGTATCAGAATCAAGCTCTTTTTGTCTGTAATCCCTTCTCAAGGAAAAGATTGATCACACACCTTCCACAGATGTAGGGGAGCAGGGAATAATGTTTGAACTACTCTAATTAAAGTCAGTTTGGGCATAGTGGTACTTCTCTAGCTGTTTCTGAGACATACGCATTAGCAACAGAGAGTGTTGTGCCGTCATTGTGAGGCGCCTGTGGTGATGACTTCAGAAACAGAACTGAATTATGTCACCACAGCACTTTGGGAGCAGCTGCCTCTGTGCACGTTTAGCTGGGAGGGAAGAGAAGGGTGCTGGATGTGATGAAACCATGTGAGGATTTGTGGATCTCACCTTGAGGTGCACAGAGACGGCCCATGCCCTTCTGTAAGTGTTTTGATGCTTGCCTGAGGAAAACAATGCGGTTTTGTGGTGAATGCTTCATTTTAGTATTCTGTAGTTTGTGTCAAGTCCTTACAGAAGCATCAAGTTTGGTACTTTGCTCAATGATGGAGCTGCACAGAGCGAGAACAGACCCAATGTACGGGTGAGGGCCTCTGCACGTTCTCTTCTTCCTACAGATGATCAACAAATAAGGGTAGACAGAGAAGAGTGTGCTGTGGTCCTCCCATAGACCGCAAGTACTAAAGCATAAACAAGAGGCTTAAGAGTAGCCCTGTCACGTTCAAATTCAGGACAGCAATGGACTTCATCACAGGGGCTGGCCTGACGACTAGTGTCTCAGGCTGTGGTGTATGAAGATGCACTCCATCTGCTTTCAGGGTAGCAATCGCAGTGGGCAAGCTGCCTGACATTAACATTTTTCATTTCATTTTTCACCAGAGTTTTACTGGTTTCCCACGATTCATTCTTGGTCTAGGAAAAAAAAAAAAAAAAGTGAATTCGGATCAAAATAAAAGGATTTCCTTTCCATTAGTTACGTGTTCTTAACTTGACAGATTTGATTATCGACTTAGAAGGCAAATATCTGGCCAGACTGCAAGACCTGTGCTCGCAGCATGGGACAGCTCTCGTAAAGGTGATTCAGGGTAGCTTCTGGAAAACAAGACATCAGATCTCCAAAACAGCTTTCTTTGTGCTAATGTAGGAAGGGCGAGTAAGAGTAAAGGTAAGAGTCCAGATACCGTAAGAAGCTGAAGGTGTGAAGGAAACTTCCTTCTGGCTGATACAGCTCCATATCTAGTTGTCAAGTATGAAGAGAGCAGTGCTAAGTTTCTTGGGGAGAGGAAAACAAAGAGACTGGGAGATTGTACAAAGAAAAAAATGGGATTAGCTATTTCAGGAAATCATAGTAACTGGAAATAGAGATTGGAAGAGTGCTTTAAGCCAAGACAGAAACATTTTAAAACTAAAACCTAGCAGTTGGGTGAACCAAGAAATGAATACATTTTGATTATGCAGTTGTGTCCAGCGTTATCTTGGGAAATATGGTTTCCACATAAATGTATCTGGAGCTTGAAGTTTTCCTAACGCCCTTCTCTGTGTATTCCCTACTGTTTGGTAAGCGCTGAGGTCACACTGCAGACAGCAGCACGTCCTCTCCCCACTACTTAGCTGTCTGGTTTCACAACATGTCTAGGAACAGAATGGCTTGGACACAACTGCGCCTATGACCAAGTTCATTCAAGCTGGTGGACAAGGTAAAAGCGCTGGACAAGCAAAAGGGAGGGAGGGAGGGATGGATGGACATACAATACGATCACTTTAATCTCATTTCTCTAAGAACCCTTGCTGAGAAAACAAAACAAAACAGAACGGAACAGAACAAATGAAGCAAGCAGCTCGCTTGCTGGAGACATTGTCTGGGAAACAGTGAAAACACTTGCAGACAAAAAACATACCAAAGGACTAACTCTTTGAGCTTAATTCTACTCCAACAGCATAACCTCAAACTCCTGTTTCTGTTCGTAACAGGCTGGTACAGTAACATGTCACATTTGATGACTTTGCAGCATAGATGTCAGGAATGCAGCTTGGGATCACCTCCTTCTACTTAGAGTTCAGTTTGAAGGGATGAGCAAGTAATTTTTCTTGGGTTGATGGAAATCTAAAGTCTGTTTTCTAACACTCTTACAGACACTTCTCTGTCCATCGGCCTGTCCTGCCAACTCTGGTGTGAGTGTGAAGTTGTGGCAAGAGGGATTTCCCAGTCCTATTTGACCTGGTGGACACCAGCTTTCCTAGGAAATTGCTGATGTTGCTGAGGAGGCAGCAGTATCAAAGCCCTTGTTGATGAAGGTACAACAAGCTGGGGAGGCTTTGGCATTTCTGCACAATGCTGCTCCCTGATTGTCACTCAAGACTCAGATGCTGAAAGAAGCAAAGCAAGCTAGAGGAAAACTGTAAGTCCTGGTAATTTTCTTTCTTTTTATTTTTTCATTCTTCACTTGTAAGAAAATCTAAGTCTTTAAACCGTTTGTTTGAAAACACAGCTTAATGGAAATGCTCATGGGTGTGCTCCTTCACCTTGTTTGGAACCTGCTTAACCTCGCTTCAGCTATAGGACACCTATGCTCGAATTTATGCTTCCCATGATAAAGCGGTGTTCTTTCGGTATTCTCTTCTGTGATGGTTGCAGGTGAGGTTGAAAAGAGTTGTCAGTACGATTCTTCGTTTCCTTTGCAGTATCCAAAACTCCGTATTACAGCGGATCTTCTCCTCTGATCTGAAAAGCTTCACAGGCCAAAAGAGAATTGAGATGATGAAGGAAATAGAGAATGCTGACCAATATTTCCAATTACCACCCGTAAGTTTTGTGAAAGAATCCGGTGCATTTCTGTAGTGGTAGAAAGTTAGTAAAATCATTATCGTGCACTTGAAGGCAAGCAACGCTATAAAAATGAAGAATGCAAGGCCCTGGTTAAGGACAATCTTTAGGCTGCTTCTAGATCAACAGCTTATTTGGTTCTTCCACAACCTCATCTCCACTTGCTTAGAAGTTGTGAAGGTCGGAAGCACACTCCGTCTTTTTCATCCCCTCTGTGTATCTTTTCCCTGACAGCAACTTCTGTCTTGGCTCTTCACATCCAGCCAGAGCAGTTTCTTTGCCTCCGCAACCTGCAGGCTGTCCTCTCGTGTGTACCTGTGGTGGACTGAGGGTAATGCTTGTAACGCACACAGATGCTGTATTCACTAGGACTTTTAGAAAAGAGAGCAAGAAGCTAACCTGCGCAGCAGTTTCTTAGGTTTCTGTATATCTATCTATCTATCTCTCTGCGTATAGATTTCATTACTTATTTACTTGTTTAAAGATCCTTTAAATACAGTAGATACTTTAAGAAAGCTTACTTGTTCTTCTCCTTTACTTGCTTTTAACGTTTACTTTTCTAACCAATCCTTAATGTTACAACATTGGATTTATTTAGTTCTCAGTCCTTAGAAGTTCTCAAAGCACATCAGGGATTTCTCTATTTCTCAATCTTTCCATCTGCATTGAGACCTCTTATCTGAATTTAGGTATTAGGTGAAGAAGAACACTGAAACCAGCTGAAGCCGTATTGGACACATGCTTCTGCTAGGAAGTAATTCAGAGTGATTCCACGGTGTACTTTAGACAGGTTTGCTCTGGTCCTCTGGACTCAGCATCCCCAAGGGATATTTCATAGCTCTCTGAAGGACCTGTCATTATCTCTGACACTGCAGCCTCCATTAGGAACGGCTACATATTCCTTGCCCTTGTGGAAAGGAACTACTCAGTTAGCTCTTTCTAACCCAAATCTCTTTGTTGTCTTCTATTGACAGACACCACCCGGCTAGCCAAGCTAAACCATTGAAAAGGGAAGGAGTGGGACTACTTCAAAACGCTGCTGCTGCTTCTAAGCAGAACTGCGCTGTAGGTGGGGACACAGCAAGAGGACACGTCCAGGCCACGGTGGAACTGAAAGGCACCTGTCTGAGCCACAGAACGAAGTCAGCGATTCCCAGTTGGAGACTGTTGCTCACCTCCTGACACAGCAGCTGGAGCGCTTCTGGTTGCTGCTGATGGGTTCCCGTGAATCAGCCAGGGATATGAGCTACAAGAACGGCTGAAGCAATCTGAAGTTACCTGAAAGAAAGAAGAGAGGAGAGAAGAAGACAAGAGGGGAGGGAAGGGGAGGGAATAAAAGGAAAGGATGTGAATGGAGGGGAGGGGAGGGGAGGGGAGGGGAGGGGAGGGGAGGGGAGGGGAGGGGAGGGGAGGGGAGGGGAGGGGAGGGGAGGGGAGGGGAGGGGAGGGAGGGGAGGGGAGGGGATTGGAGGGGAGGGGAGGGGATTGGAGGGGAGGGGAGGGGATTGGAGGGAGGGGAGGGGATTGGAGGGGAGGGGATTGGAGGGGAGGGTTGGGGAGGGCAGGGGGAGATAGTGTAGGGGAGGTTAGGGTAGGGTAGGATAGGGTAGTGTAGCATAGCGTAGTGTAGCATAGCGTAGTAGAGGGGAGGGGAGCGTAGGAGAGTATAGGGTAGTGTAGGGGAGCAGAATTTAGGGGAGTGTAGGGTAGGATAGGGGAGGGGAGCGTACGGGAGCATAGGGGAGGGGAGCATAGGGTAATGTAGGGTAGTGTAGCGAAGGGGAGTGTAGGGTAGTATAGGGGAGGGGATTATAGGGGTGTGCAGGGTAGTATAGGGGAGGGGAGTGTAGGGGAGTGTAGGGTAGTATAGGGGAGGGGAGTGTAGGGGTGTGTAGGGTAGTATAGGGGAGGGGAGTGTAACAGAGTGTAGGGACAGGGAGCATAGGGGAGGGGAGTGGAGGGAAGGGAAAAGAGGGGATGGGAGGGGTGGGGAGTGCTACCATAAATAAAATTGCCAAATACATGACATTTTGGATCTGGAGCCAAATATTTGTGTTGCTGAAGGGACGCAAGACACAGACTCCTGATGGCTCTTGAACAGGAGGCGTTTATTGCCCTTTTTCACTACTACATGTCCTCTCCCCGTAGCCCCACGTGCTGTCCACGCGCCCAAATCACAGTTGGTCAGAGACCCTCAGACACGCGCCTGGAGCCAGCCAGCAATTGCCCACTGCCCAAAGGTCCTCTTCAACACTGTAGCCAATTCTTGATCTCAGCCTTGCTCAAGGTTTTGTTTCTACTGCTTGTTTCCTCATTACCTCTAATTCAGGGACCTGCGAAACAGCGCGAAGCCACCTGAAAATTCCCTCCCCACGCGTTGCCATTCATTCCACAACCTGATTTATCGCTGCCATCCACGCATTGCACAGTGCCATGAAAGGTTTGGCGTGCACAGAGGTGGCTGAGGATTTTCAGAAATAACTTTCCTTAAGAACTGCATCAAGACTTTTGCTGGAAGGCAAAAGATCGGGTGATTGATTAACATAGGGATGGCAGCTGAGCAAGGGAAGCATTTTCAAAACTTCCAAATATTTCCTGTCTACAGAACTACAACTCCTCTGCTGTCTGGTTAGGAGTTTCTGTCACCTGCTTAGGAAGCAGAAGCAGTAAAATGGGATTTAGAGGATCCAGCTGAAGCGTCAGTGCAAGTTAGAGGAAACCATCAATGTACGGGGTTTGAAGAGAGTTTGACCGGTTTTCCAAGGAACATGTACTAGTGCTGCATATATATGTATATAAATATCGATACACCTGGCTTGTATCAGACATAGAGTGGCCATCAGGACTAGGGAAGCGGTTGTCCCTCTGTGCTCGGCTCTGGTGAGGCTGCACCTCGAGCACTGTGTTCAGCGAAGACCTCGAGGTGCTGGAGCGTGTCCGGAGAAGGGCTCTGAAGCTTGTTAAGGGTTTAGAGAACAAGTCTGGTGAGGAGTGGCTGAGGGAGCTGGGGTCATTCAGCCTGGAGAAAAGGAGGCTCAGGGGAGACCTTCCTGTGCTCTACAGTAAGCTTAAAGGAGGCTCCAGAGAGGTGGGGATCGTTCTCTTCTCCCAAGCCCCAAGTGACAAGACAAGAACAAAAACCCTTAAGTTGTACCAGGGGAGGTTTCAGTTGGTTATTACAAAAAATTTCTTCACCAAAAGACTTGCTCTGGCGGGTTTACGTGGCAAGGTTTTGGTAGCAGGGGGCTATAGGGGTGGCTTCTGTGTGAAGAATCTAGAAGCTGCCCCATGTTAGATAAGGGCTCCACTGCTGGCCAGAGCCAAGCCAAGAAACTATGTCGTTTGTTCCTCTGTGAGAGCATATTTAAGAAAGGAGAAAAAAAATAACAAAGAAAAGCTGCTTCACAGGGAGAAAGAGAGGAGAAGCAGCCCTGCAGCCCCCCAGGTGAGTGCAGCAGGAGGGCAGGAGGTGCTGCAGGCAGGCAGCAGCAGTTCCCCTGCGGGCTGTGCAGGGAGAGGCCCCCGGTGGAGCAGGCTGTCCCCCTGCAGCCCATGGGTCCCACACGGAGCAGATCTCCACGCTGCAGCCCCCCTTGGGTGGAGGAGCTCCCGGTGGAGCAGGTGGATGTGGCCTGGAGGAGGCTGCGGCCCATGGAGAGCCCCCGCAGGAGCAGGGGGTCTGGCGGGAGCTGCCACCCAGCCGTGGGGGACCCGTGCTGGAGCAGCTTGCTCCTGGGGGATGGATGGATGGACCCCGTGGGACAGAGCCGTGTGGGAGCAGTTTTTGAAGAGCTGCTTGCTGGCTGTGGGCAGCCCGTGTGGGATCAGTGGGGGAAGGACGGCATCCCGTGGGAGGGACCCCACGTGGAGCAGGAGCAGAGACTGCCCTTGAAGCAGTGGCAGGCAGAGATGAAGCGTTAGGGACTGACCACAGCCCCCATTCACTGTTCCCCTGCACCACCTGGGAGAGGATGTGGAAGAGAGTGGATGGGGGGAGGTGGATTTAGTTGCTGTTATTTTAGTTTCTCACTGCCCTACATTGTTAGTGATAGTTAATAAATTATATTAATCTCCCTGTGCTGAGTCTGTTTTGTCTGTGACACTAATTATTGAGTGATTGAGTGATCTCCTTGTCCTTATCACAGCCCTTGAGCCCTTTTCCATTTTTTCACTTTGAGGAAGGGGGGTGAGAGCAGTTGTGCTGGAACTCAGCTGCCCAGCTGGGTAAAACCACAACAATATAATAAGTCAAAAGTGAGGGTATTTTAATAATAATAATAATAATAATAATAATAATAATAATAATAATAATAATAATAATAATAATAATAATAATAATAATAAAACTCTTTATTCATATTAAACCAATGTTGTGTTTAGAATGTCTCTTTACTGACTCACAGGGATTTTCATTTCATCAGTGCTTGGTGCAGTGGGCTGTGCACCCCACAGCAAAGCATTCATTGCTGAAGCATGCTGGTTTTACAGACTGTTTCTTGGCTTCTTCTCAGGGTCATCAAGAGGTTCTACTCAAATTTGGCATTTAGCCATCAAAATTTACTCCAACAAGCAATAAAATCCTTCACCATCTTCCTTTGCTGATGGGGACTACAGTTTTACATCAGTAGCACACATCTTCATAACCATAATCTTCTCCAGCCAGTTATACAAACACACATGATACCACCTCTGATTTTTACTGGCTCTTGGTGGTTAAGACTGGACACAGCAAATGTATCTCCTTTAAAAGAGAGTAGTTCTGGGGTGGGGGTATTTGCTAAGGTAATCTTCAACCTTTGCTGTACTGTGGGAAACTGTATTCCCGACAATCTTGATGCTGTGATTTTATGATGTAGGTGCCCTTTTATGAGGCAGAAGATGAGCAGAAAGGATTTTTTTCATCAGTGTAGCTAGTATGCTTTCTAGCATTGTCTAATAGTACTTACTAATATTGTCCTCCAACTTAACCCCTTGTTCCTAAACTTGCTGCTAATTTACTTCCTATTCTTAGAACTGTCAGACCCATCTGATTTTTTTTTTATTATTATTATTATTTTGGGGGGGGTATTTTTACCTACTGTTGTAATTCTTAAATGTGTTTTAATATAAGAAGCTGTCGTATACAGCTAGCTTTGCATGTGTTCCCATGAATGATACTTCTACACCGTTGTATAATTGAGAGTGGATTTGATGATCCAGAAGTTTAATTCCATTTCTTATAGAATGAAAAATAACATGTATGACCGTAACTGAGGTTTGTAAGTGGAAGCCCTAGCAGGAAAGATGGGCAGCAGCTGTCATTTACTCTAGCAAATGGTTTGGGGCTGAAGTGAGGTGTATAATTTTTGCTGATAGTTGAGTATTTCCTTAGTATTTGCATAGCTTTATATTGTGTACAATACTATCAGTCTGAAAGTAGCTATTTGAAAATAGGGTTTGTGAAGTCTGTTGAGTATGGAGTAAAAATAAGCAAATGAGGAAAGGAAAAGATTCAGAATGCTTTAATTTGGACTGTGTATTTGTTTTAGAAAAATTTGGGAGGAATATATGTGTAATAAATTGTTTTACATACTATATCTTTCATTTATACAGGAGTGTATATGAATAGTTACTTAGCTTTTCACTAATAAAGAGATTATATGAGTGTGTGAACATGGAAGAATAACATTAAAAATGGAAGGCAAATGTGCAGTAGGACCTATCACTATAATATTGCATCTAATATTGACTCAGAATTTTAAAGTGTTCCAACTCATTTCAGCACAAGGGCTTCACACTTATTTAATCATGTATATGTATGCTGGCTGGTTTGAATAACAGCAAATCACAACCATATCATCTAACTACTCTTTTATGTTGAATTTATAGTTGCACAACTCCTGCAATAAATCTGAAAAGAAAATTAGACTATGAGGCAGAGGAATAGGAACCATATGTGGAAGGGTGTGGTACAGGGAAAGCATTGGATACTGATGCAGAGGCATATGACTGCATAAGGAGAAAGGAAGAGCTTATATTTACTGTATAAGGAGAGATGTGAATTTGGACTATACTTTCTTTAGTAAAAGTCTGCATGTGAAAATGTGTTATTAAGAAACAACATGAAGAATAGAAAAGAAACCAACTGAACTGAATAGACTGAAGACTCCTGTTTCCCAAATTTCAGTACTATCTTTAGCTGCCTCAGACATATCCAAAAATCTATAGGCAAGGAATATATCATTTCTTTCTACTATGGTAACAGTGATGTTAACATGCTCAGGAAGTAAAAGAAGCAGTGAGAAATGAATATTTAATTTACTTTTTTACAGTTTGGAGAAAGGTAACACTGAAGCGTGACACTAAGGCTTGTTTTAGTTACCCATCATGACTCTTTCATGAAGGAAGTGACTTCCAATTTGGTCTACACCATCACGTGGGACTTGCTCCAAAATCGTAAAGAGACATTCTGAAACAGTGACTGCAAAGTGCTCAAATTCAACCTCTCTCAAGGGGCAACAAAAAGAAATTCACCATATCCATACACAATTTTCAAAAGGGGAGCCACAAGAAAGTAAAAAGGCTAGCAGAAGAGGATGGTAAAAGGAAAAAAATGTTTGAAAGCAGCATGGAAACAAGTAGAATTTTAAAGCAAAAGCATCCCACCTGTCAATAAAGACTTGAGAAATGGCAAATGCAAATAGCTAAATAGCAATGCAATGGAAACTAATAAATTAAGAAGGGGTCCTTGAAAAAAAAATGAATTTGTGTCCAAGAAATCATAAACTTCAGCAGGCACAGTATAAAAAGACAGTAAGGTGGATCAGTGGATCACAAAAAATGTCTGAAGAACAACTTGGAAAGGTGAAAAAACTGATACCACATACATGTATTTATTTCATATAGAACAGAAACAGGAAGCTTTGCAGATAATCTGCAAAAAGTAAAGAAAAAAAGTAAAGTAAAGAAATAATGTTTTAAGTAGATAAAGGTTATAACATGGGGGAGGGTTGTGGTTGGTTGGTTGGTTGTTTTTGTTGTTGCATTCTTTAAATTTTTATTTATTTATTTATTTTGCATCCATGTTAACTGTGGGACCGTTTGAATTGTAGAAGCAGGGATCTTTCTTTTCAACATATGTCAGAGGCTTTGTCTGAAATTAAATTATTGGCAGAAAAGGTTATGGATCAAGATGATATGAGCAATAACAAATCACCGGGACCAGATGGCTTCTGCCCCAGACTTCTGAGGGAATTCGAGTGTGAAATAGACAAACTGCAAACTGTGGTGTGTAGAAAACTGACTCAGTGTCAAAGAACTGGAAAGTGGTTAAAACGACACCATTTTATTTATTTATTTATTTATAGAAATACATGTAGCTCCAGGGGAACTATGGATGAGTAAAGACTGGAATTAAGTGACATATGGATAAATATGAGATGTCACAAACCTACTGCAGTTCTTTGAAGAGACTAACAAGCATTTAGGTAAAGGAAATCTGACTAACATTTCTTTGGATTTGCACATTGGTTTCACTAATACTTCACCAATGTTTTTTAAGAGTACTTTTGTTTGTTTTGTTTTTTCCTTCAGTTTTATGCTAAAGAGTAATTTCAGTACAGTTTCTCTTTCACAGTTAGTGGAGTTTTCCTCAATTTTGATAGGTAAGTATGTGCTTTGAAATGTTAATATAGATGTATTTATAATATAGATGTATTTATACATCTATATTATATATATCTATTATATTAAATATTAATATAAAATGTTAACATGTCCACATTTTTAATATAACTTACAAATGTATATTTGATATTTGCTTATTTATGTGCTTACACATAAGCTGTATTCACCTTCCATTATTATTTCTTATAATAATGTTGATAAATTGAAAAATCACTTAGTTTTTAATATGTTTTTATCTACCTAAAGTAATTTGCAATATGTTTCTGAAAACTGTACTTTCTTGAGAAGTGATGTATCCTGTATAATGGTTTGAGAGAGACTCTGAATTGGCTACATAAAATTTATTCTGTGCTTCCTAAATGTTTTCCTTTAAACTACATTTGAATTTCACGTATGGAGGATCACCATGTTAAATCTATTGGTCAAAATAAAACTGTTAAACTTAAAAGTCTATTTTTATGACAAAAAGATGGAATCTGATACATAACAAAGGAAAGATGTCTGCAAGAAATGTCCTCTGTTTGCTGAGTCCACATAGCAACAGTGTGAAAATGAGCTTATTTCAAAGTTATTTTAATTTAATTGTTCCTTTCAGTGAAATGAAATTCCTAAAATAACGTGATGCATCTGTGAAAAAGGCAAATCCAATCCTAGGATGCCTCAGGCAAAACATTTCCAAGAAAAGTAGAGATGTATTAGTGCCATTTTATAAGGCTCCAGTCAGAACTCATCTGGAAAACTGTAAAGTTCTAGTCAATCACATTCAAGAAAAAATAACCAAAATGGATATGGCACATAGGAATGTAGTCCCAAACCGGGCAACAGAAGGGCAACAAGGAGCTTCAGGGGAATGCAGAATCCTTGAAGAGGATTCTGGTAGAAGAGCACAGCTGGATTTTATGAGCAACATAAATGTTGAAAAGGGTTACTCTCTGAATATTTTCAAATTTTGAAATGTTGAAAAGATTACTCTCTTTTAATACATCATAAGAGAAGCTATTAGAGGAGCTGATAGAGCTAAATATCATGGTTGGCAAAAGCACAAATTTGAATAGACTGGTTATAATTAAATTTAGCCCAGATATTACAGGACATCTGACCATCAAAAGAAAGTATTTCTGAAAAATCTCTCAGATCAGAGGAAGGGAGGCAAAAATCTATTTTAAGAGGGTGTATAATCTGTATTATCATCATAGAATGGCTTGGGTTGGAAGTGACCTTAACGATCAACTAGTTCCAACCCCCCTGCACCCACTAGATCTGGTCACCCATGGTCCTTTTAGCTACACTGATTTTGAATGATTCTCTTTTACTTACAACTGATGTACTTCATGCTGGTTTTGACTGAACAAATCTAAGAATGCTTTTCACTTTCTTTCATTTCCTTTTTTTTTTTTTTTTTCTATATATATTGATGTACTACACCAGCTTTATTTTTTTATGCTATGGTAAACATTATTCTTTGAAAACTTGTTCTAGCTGTGTAAGATGTGTCAGTTTACCAGTGCTTGATACTCCGTTTTTTTATTCCCTTTCACCAATGCCAAACCATATGCTAAATTAAAGGGGAGAAACAGATCAGCATTTCTGGAAAACTATGCTATGCTCACTCTAAATCTCAAATTTATTGCATATTAAAATCCGGAAGGTACATACCTTATCACTAAGCAGCAGCCGAAGGACAGGTTACTGAACAAATTATTACATTTTCAATATTGTTAAGTATCCATCATCTTACACTGAAGTCAGGATTATTTTTCATATACTGTCATTTTGCACTGAGTAGCTGCTGTTTCAATCTATATACTGAAAGACAAGCCATGTGAGGTTTGAGATGTTCTTGCAAGGTTTCCTCTATTGCCAACAGTTTTCCATTACATAATCAATTTATTAGTAAATTGGCAATGATCCATATGTGACAAATAGTGTTAAGATTTCGATTTTGAAGAATTGCCAGGGCACACTGTTCATTGACTAGTATAAGCCACTTTTCAAAGAGACACATAGATGAATTCACTCAGTTTTAAAATGAATATCATAATCCATGCAGTAGTGATCTTTAGAAATTTAGACTTGTATTATCAAATAGACTGAATGTGCCTGGTTTAAATGCAGTATAGTAGACTTTCACATGCACACCACCAGAACAGGAGTAGTGGGAGGTCAGCATTCTATTGTCTCTTTCTTGCTGTTCAGCATGTTGCAAAATGTCAAGGATAGAGAGCTTCAAGAAGCCAAACATACTGTTGATGTAGGTATCAGGTAAGGAAGCTCTGTCAGATACATTTTCAGCTCTTTCATGAAGCTCAGTGTTCAAGTTCAGTCAAATACTGTAGGAATGCTTCATTACACATAATCTCACTTTTGAAAAATAGTTGAGGCATGTTCTGAAACCTCAGCAGAGAGGCTACTGACTGAAATACAATACCATTAATAGTTTCTGAGAAGTGCAAAGGCACACAATAGGTAAAAGTCCATTTAAAGTTCCCTAAAATAAAGGATGCAATATAAATACTTCCACACAATTGGATTTTGTCTGATACTGGTCACTCATTTCTGAGTGAAAAGAAAACAGTGAGCCTATGCCACTCAACAGAAATCTGTTGGTCACAGCTTCACAGCCTACCATTATATCTTTCCCATACATCTTAAATGTCATTAGATTATATCTTAATTCAAAATGCTATATATAAAATATTAATGGCTATCTTTGAGCCACTGTGCATTTATGATCCATCAATAGTGTTGTGTGTTTCAACAGTATTGACTGACTCATCTGCAGACTGGGCCCTTGGGATTACCTCAGTATCAGCATGCTTCTGCCAGGTAGTTTGTCTGTCAAAATGGAATAATTTTTGTCTGACCTACTTAAACATTTCCTATTCATGTCTATAAGGCACCATTGCTTGAAATTAATTCATTAATTCTATATATACATATCACATGGATATGCTAATACTTGTGATGAATGGAGATGTCCAAAGCATGGGTGAAATATATATATATATCAAAGTTCTCTTTAAGTATTATTTCTTACAACAAGAAATCAGGTAATCGGAAAGGTAGTGTCTGTTTCTCATAGCTCACAGCTGAGGTTTAAGTATGCAAATAGGACTTATACCATTATAGCAATTATCAAACTGTAAACTTGATAATGTGGTTATATACATATGTGTGTCTCTGTATATATGTATAAAATGTTGCTATTTTCAGGCAGCAATTCAACATAAAACAAAAACAAAAAAGAAAGTTCCCGATATCTAAATGGATCTTATAACTTTAAAAATCATGCCACTGTTTTTGCTTTGCATGGAGTTTGTCACTGTATGCAATTGTAGGGATAAGGTATTTTTTGAAAAAAGTTTCAGACAAAGTATCAATTTAGGTTACTTTCTGGAGACATTAATTTCTGAAAATGCTGACCATGGCTGGTAAAACAGTCTAGTTTTCAAAGCAGTAACTTTTGCATAGTGCAGCCTTTCATAAAAATGTCGGCAGATAGTCATGAACTGTTTGAGAAGAGGGCAAAAAGAATTACCAGTGAATTAAATGAAAATTAACTTTATGCTTTCTCAGTTATTTAGCAACAGAAATGTTTGGAATGTTCCACCAAATATTTTTGAACATCTATTCAAATATGTGAACTTTTGGAAAGCTGGACTTCCTGAAATGAGAGCAGTTTTCCTTTAAGCTACATGAAAATGTCACTTCCCTCCTCTCCACATGCTGGAGAAATGCAATGAAATGTGGAAATGAGATCCAGGTCTAAAATAAAAATAAATAAATAAACAAACAAATAAATAAATAAATGTTTTGTATCTGTGAGATTCTTGAAAACTGAATTAAGTGGCAAATACCTTGATGACAGGCAGCTTAGGAGGAGACATGAGAAAATTTTAACTAACAAAGGTGAAATTTTTAAAAGGCAGCCTAAATTTGAAAGGCAAGTGATATGCGATAATTGTTTTGTTTAATAAACTTTTCTAGATTTTTTTTTTTTGAAATCGTTAAAAGCAAATTATACTCCTGTTTATTTTTTTCCTAAATCAATCTTTAAATGAGGCTCCACAATAATTTCTGTGATTAATTCTTAGAGAAGAAATAGCATGTACAATGGTCAATGACAAAAATTTGTTTACTTTAGGGAGGTCAGCATTACAAATTTATTTGCTGCTTTTTTATGAATATCTGCTAATTATGGTTCATGTGTTAGAGGAAATCTAGAGCAAATCTATTCCCTACTTCCTAGATGAGAGCTCATTTACCTGACAATTTGATTTTTCACTGACTGTTTTGTCTTTGTTTTGCTCTGAAATGTGGTTGGAGTCTAATTATATACTTTTAATGTATGAAGCAGAACACTCTTAGTACATCTTTAAGATCTCAAACACCTTAATTTAATTCAATATTAATACATTTTTTCTGATACAAATACTAATAAAAGTATGAAGAATTTATAATCCTGAAAATTAGCTGTACCGTTTGTTCTCACCTTAACAGGTAATAACTGTTTTTTTCTGCCTAGTTTTCTAGTTTTTCAGCTTATCTCTAAGAAATTGTATATTACTGCAGTCTAAAAATAAATAGACTGGACTATTTACAGATATCATACAAAATTGAAAATAAAACCCTGCTACAATAGCACACTTACACCATTTCTTTACTATAATAGAAAGGAAAATTCTTTTTTGGCTGTAAGTTAATGAAAATATTTTATAAAGCTTTCCAATACTTACTTCATCATAATCTTGCTACATGAAAACAGCACTACAGCATGGTATTTACTGAAAACATTGAGAAGAGCCAGTTGGACAATTAGAGAAAAAAGTTGTCAATTTTTCAGTATAGAGAAAACAGTTTATTCAAGCCAGAATGTATAACACTGAAAATGCTAATAAGCCTTCTAAAATGTATAGGAAGGAAAAAAAAAAAAAAAAAAAAATTGCAAATGCTATTTCCACATAATTAATACTACTCTAAGGTTATTATTTTTTTCTTTTTCTAGCCATATAGTTTGAAATTGTTTTCTCTGGATATTCCCAAGAGAATCAAATCCTATCACTATAAAACTGGTTCAACTATAGGGATAGATACTGATTCCTCTGATTTTTACAATTTTTTCATTGCTGCCAGTGTAAAGTTAACTACCTACACTGTCTGCTAGATAAATGAAATCTTCTGTTCCCTTTGGGACCTGGATATTCATTTCTACATAGTCATGAAGGCTTGTTATGATCAAGACAAGCAATGGTCTATACTTAAAAAAATCATTACTGACCTGTCAGCCACATTGTAAGAATCCATGCAGAGATTAAAAATTTCAAGTTGAATTCAGCTGCTATGTATTTGTTATTCCAACTGATGCACAAAGTGAGCTGGCAGAAGCCTCATACTGCAAGAGGTAGGTATGATGACAGATGTACCTCTGTGGCACTCATTTACATTTCAGTTCACCATTACAGTAGTCTTAATTTTAAAATGCAAATAAATTTGTCCTTAAGAAGTGAAAAGGCATGGAAGGGATAGTGATGAGAGCATCAAACTGACATTTATTTATAATGAAACCAAAGGACTCGAAGGACTGAAGCTCACCATTCTTGAAATAAAAGATTAATCCATCCAATCCCTGCTTTACACTTATTGTTTGAATCAATATAGAGAGAACTTAAAGAATTAGATGAACCTAAGTCCATGAAATATGTTTAACATGATCTTAGAGAACAAAAGAAATACTTTCTGGCCTGTCATTTTTTGGCTGCAAATCTTGTTTAGCTCTTGTTGGTATAATAAGCTGCTGTTGTTTCTATTGCTTTTCCCACTGAGAAGTGTTCTCACCATCTGAGATGTGTTTCTGGGATTGCCTCAGGCTCTGTAATGAGTCCAAGTTATTTTTTCCGCTGTGTGGAAATTTTCTCATTCTATTGGAAATGTCCATCATATATAGACATGAGGATGAAGAAGAAATTGATGAGTGCTTCACTGTATATAACTAGCTTGTTCTACTGAGGTTTCATGGCACACTCTTTCCACTTCCCCGAAGAAAGTCACCAAGTGAAACTCAATACTGCTGGAGATGGCACTTATGCTCTAATGACTGGCAACTCCCTTTACTTTTGCACTGAACCCTTGCAGAGTCATAACTGTACTGGGCCAGCTGGCTGCAAGATCAGGAATCCTGCAGGTCTTGCCACATGCCAATGCACTGGAAAAACATCGCACCCTTCAAGACTGTATGAACTGTGCATAGATGCTGCAGCTTTCTCTGCAGGATTGTGTCTCTGGCAAAGCTAAGCACAACCGCTCTCACATCTGCCCATGCATCACAATACCATACAAAAAGCTCTATGTAGTCCTCTCAATCACTGTAGTATCTAAGTTGTCTGGACAAAATAAATAAATAAATGAATGAAATGAAATGAAATGAAATGAAATGAAATGAAATGAAATAAAATAAATAAAAGCAAATAACGAAAGAACAAGTAAACAAACAAACAACCTCATTTTCTCTCTACTTTTCTCTCCTTGCTTGGATAGAGTACCACTACTTGCTTCTTTCTATCTTCCATTCAGTCTTCTGGCACAGAACATGCCTTTTTCATACCTAGTTTACCCTTTCAAAAGCACTCTTCCCAGTGTCATGTTGTTTCCTGAATTTGTGTCTTTATCTTAGGGTACACACTATACAGAGTCCAGGAGCCTGGAACAAACCATGAATTCCTAGCCTAAAAGGAAGAATAAAATTTGCTGTTGATACCACTTTTCATTCAGAATGCCTTTTGGAGTTTGGATCCAGCCCCACCTGCCTTCTCAATAAAAATATTAACACTGGAACTATACGCTGGGCTTGATGGAATACACATCAATTTCACATTAGGGGAGAGAGAGAGAGAGAGCAGAGAGCAGAGACACCAAAACAACTTTTTCTTATAAAGGGGTATTGGGGCAAACACCTGCCACGGGACATGTCAATCCCAAAACCTTGCTTACATCTGAAACTACAACACTAAAAAATCCTATTTTCTAGATTAGTGTTCTTCCTGTGTATGTTTTTGGTAACAGTCTTGGACCAAGTAGATGAACACTACTCTACTGTAAAAAGTTCTCCCCTTGCTTCCTTTTCTCTCCAGCACAAAAGCTGTTAAACAGGGTGGGATACTTAGTCTGTATGTGGCTGATACTGATGACTTTTCACAGAATTTCACAGAATTTCACAGAATTTTCTAGGTTGGAAGAGACCTCAAGATCATCGAGTCCAACCTCTGACCTAACTCTAACAGTCCCCACTAAACCATTTCCCTAAGCTCTACTATTACAAAACAAGAAAGGGGATCATTGGATGCTTTTGAGAACAGGCATAAAAAAGGCTTGCTTTTCTTAATTAATATCTGGAAATGTAGAAGAGTGAATCCATTCCATCATCCACCTTTACCTCAGCTGTTCACATTGCAAAACCAAAGTTCACAAGCATATGAACTGATTTAGATTACACTCCTTCTCTTGAAATTTTGTGCTGCATTGAATATTCACTATTTATTCCTAATATATAGAGTGAATTTGTGATGACTTCATGTTGAGAAAAATAGTGATATGAAAGCCTGACACATCAATTCCTAATATGAAAGCAAGAGTTCATTGTGTTATCACTAAATAGCAAAGTCACTTCTTTTGAGTACATCTTTATGCTGAAGACCAGCTACTTTAATTTTGTCAGAGTAATGCTGATGAAGATGATTCCTTTATGCAGACTTGCCTCTCATCATCCTGACTAGCTTATGTGATTAGCCATGAAGATTTTATGTACTCACTATGCTTTGCTCAGTCTCAAGCTCAGCAATGAGTCCAACTGCTTCACCTTAGAGTCACAAAATAATGTTATTGATAAGTCTGGGGTGGCAGGAACATCATCTGGTCCCACTCAGCACTCAGAGCACAGCAACGATAAGGTTCCCAAGGGTGTTCAGGGGCCTTGTCCCACCTAATGTGGCACTCACTGGAGAGTCCAAAACTTGGTATTCACTCTCACTGACAGGGGGCTTTTGTTCATTATTTTTTTTAATAGTATTTTTTAAATTATCCTATGCTGAAAGTCTGAATGACATGGAGTTTCCTAGGTCCCTTTAAACAATATCTCAGGTACTCTGCATATGTGAAGAGAAAATAATGCCAAATTAATTTCAATTAAAGAAAAAAATTAACTGTATTTATTGGCATGAAATAGTATTTTGAATTTCTCTTGTATTTGTATTAAAAAATTAAACTGTATTTTTATCAAAATTCTTTTACAATAGCTATTATAAATGGTCAATTAGTAAAACTAATGAGAAAATGAGCTATCAGTTATCAAAGCAATGAGGACATCAATTGCAATATTAACTTTCAGATAACATTTAAATTTATTAAAACTTCTTTTATTCTGCTTGCCAAATTAGCTACTGGCTAAAAGCTCAAGTTATAGTCAAAAATAACTTTACATGACTGTACATAGATATTAGAAAGGAAAATAAAGTATACACAAATCACATGTCAAATAATTGGGGAAAACAGAATATGAAAATAAAATATCTTTTTACAAGTTACTTATTTTTTCACTTTATCAAGAAATTCTAACTCTGGATTGAAAAAAAAAAATCTGAATAAAAACATATTTATGGGTAGTAATTATTTTGTACATGTAATGTGTATTATGTAGAATATGTGTTCAATATGATAGGTATACGTGATATATAATATATATGTAGTGTATATCTTACATATATGCTATGTATGTCAAGTATGACATAATATATATGTACATATATACATATACATGCCCTGTGTATGTTTAAATATCACAGTCCTGAAGAGTATACATTTTTAACTGTCATTGTTTTAGAAATAATAATGTAGTTAGAAAAACGCAACTCATTATCATGTACTTTTGTTGCTACCCACTTAAAATCAGTTTTTTTTCTTGTAAATCAGTTTTACCTGTGGCACTTTGGATTGAAATGAAAGTGTCTTCATGGTCTCATCAAACATTTATTATCAGAAAAATTTCTGAAGTGATTTTATATGCAGAAAGGATGGGAGACATTTATTGTCTTGAATAGCAAATACATATACATTTTTAAAATCATAATCTGGGCTTTTATGTTGCACACTCTGATAATGGTATTTGTGCCCAAACACTTTAGGGCATGTAGACGAACCTTTTCAAATTTTCCATTCAGATCGAGCAATTAAAAGAAATAACTAATAGAGAAAACCTGATGAGATTATTTTTATTTATTTTGTTAAGAATATAGCATTTCAGAAAGTGGCTGCAGAAACTGTTAGACTGAACAGAACTTCAGGATCAGGATCCCTGCAATACAAACCTAGCTAAACTTGACAGTGTTAGTTACTTAAACTTCGTTTCTTATTTGGACTCCACAATTTAGAATCCATGAAAACCATATTACAGCAGTTAAATCTCTGCCCTTCATAAGAAAATCAGAGAAAGGCTAGGTGATCTGCAAGAAATTAAGGCAGTTAATGGAATTTTAACCCATCCAGGAGTGCAAGACCATTGCCAGGGAGAACACAAACTACAAGGATGCAGACAATTTTTTTAGGATGCAGGCAATTTTACTGAGCCATTAATATGATCTACCATCTCTATTTTTACCATTTCAGACATATTTTTCACCATTAGCATCACTTCATCACTTTGCACAGAGAATATGACTGCAGCAGGTGAGAATCAGTAGAATAGAAAGCTCTTTAATGTGTATTGGTCAAAAAAAAAATAAGTATGTAAATCACCGTGACTTCTGTTCCTTCAAGGATAAAGCAGAACATAAGTTACCTGTTTTCCAATTTTGTATACCAGTAAGTTGATGTTTTGCTTTACTTAATTTATGATTTGCTTCTTGATTATGAATCTTTGAGAAAGGCTATGAATGTGTGTGAAACAAATGGATTATCTTGTAAAGAAGGAAGTATTTTGCTTTGCAGATGGGGAAAAAAAAATAAAAAAAGATTAAAAAAATAAAAAATAAAAATATGAATTGAGCTAGCTATGCAGTAGTTTGACATTTCAATGCCAGACATCTGAGTACCATGCACAGACTAAACCTGTTGCTCAAACACATCATTCCCACACCTTCTACTCACCTTTCTGTTTCGTTTTTACATAGGTGAAACCTACTGCACTTGTAACTGTGAAACTGTTCTGAGATTTCCTTTATTCTCCTCCCACATCCCTCTACCCCCCCTTCCCCCACCCACCCACACAAACACACACTGTACATAGGAACAAATGATGATCTTCTAGCCCCTGAATGTAAAATTGGTGGTTTGGTGGTTTGGTTTTGGTAGATGGTCATAGAGGTGTAATACTCATCCATGTTGTTGTTTTCTTCATCCCTTTACTATCTTTTAGCTGACGCTTCTGACCATCCTGTGGAGCCCTTCTCTAGAAGTTTCTGCTGTTGACAGTAAGAGTGGTTATAAAGTAATGCTCAGTGCTCATAAATACTTTCTAAGAGGCCTACAAGTGGCTTTTACACATAGCATCAATGTTACCAATGTAACATCTAAATACTTGTCAGTTCCGAAGCTTCTGGTCAGCTTAAATTAGGAACTGCAAGTTCCTTAATTTATGTTAAGAAACTATCAAGGCTTTGCAAAAATTTTAAGCTTTTACTGACAATTTTCAGTTTCTTGAGCCCACCAACATGTGTTCAAAATGAAGTTCTTTAAAACAATTAGAAATAGTTTAAAAGACAGAGAAGTCACCTCAAATAAGACTCAGAATTATTTTGTGTTATTTCAGGATTTAATCAACAAGATTTTCTGACTCAATCATATCAACCAAAAATAAATCCATCAAGTTTAGCTCCTATGAGATAACTATTAACCTCTGCTTACATGTGCACTGATTTGGGACTTAAGGTGGTGAACAGGAGTTACAAGTGATTGCTGTAAACATTAAAGAGGGAAATTTAGCAGTCATTTTCTAGCTTTTGAACAAGTAATTTCTGTTGTAAGTTCATTCAGTGCTAATTGTCGGAGCAGTTAGTCAGGTTTCAGTGACATGAAAATGAATGAAAGTGGTTTATGAAAGGTTGTGTTTAATTTATTTTGGAGCCAAATGGAAAAAATCAAACACCATAATTATTTAATTTTTAAAATTTGTTTGTTTGTTTGTTTTTAGTTTTGACAAGCCAGGTTTGGGTGAAGTAATTTTTTTGCCAGGATTATGATTCAGTGATCAATAATCATGCTGACACAAGCGGCTATAATTGATTTTTCTGGCCATGTTCACAACATGTAGCAAACATTAGTCTGGTAAACTTACATGTTCGGCATTACTTGTTTCTTAGTGTTTTGTTTGTTTGTTTGTTTGTTTTTGTTGGTTTTTTTTTTTTTTTTAGGATTTATGTTAACATTTCCCCTCTATTAAGATATTTTATTGTTATTTCCAGTTTGAGGTTTTATGAGCAAGAGGAAAAATAAAATATTATGTGTTTGTTTCCTTAAGTAAAATTTTTTGTGACCTACTTATTTAAGTTGCTAATTTAAATGTCAAATACAATTACACTATCATTTCCTGGAATAAGTAAAAGCGTGAAAGGATAATGATTGTGTTTGGAGTGTTTGTTTGGATGGACATTGAATGTCTGTGAAAAAAAAATAAAAAAAATAGCCTATTGTCATTCCAGTGAAAACTAGTAATGGAAATAGCAGGAAACTAGCAGGAAATAGTTAACCTGTAAAGACATTGAAACATGAAATTTTTAAAATGTGGTACTCCGCTCAGCAGTACAAGCAGGAGAGTGTTTTGTTGACAAAAGTTGTCCTGAAGTATCTACTCCATTTGAAATCAGAGCTGTGAATTGCTCTACTGGAAACACCATGAATTCCTTATGCAGACTGAAATAATTTACCAAGCATTTAACAAGAGCCTTGGCTCAAGCAAACCAAACTGCTTAAGAATGAATGTCTAAATTTACTGAAAGCATTCCTAGTATAAATATTATCCCCAAAACTAGAGGGATCATCCCATTTAAACACTGTCATGGGCACTATGCCCCAAATGTTCTGTTTAAGAGAGTGCCAAAGAATGCAATTTGATGAACTGAAGGCTATATTTTATCAACAACAGTTTTCAATTGTTGTCTTCAGAAGCCCATGTACAAATTTTGTTGAATATCGTTTTACTCCACTGAAATTACTGTTGACTCCAGCCAGCTTTTGGATGTGATTAATTCAAAGTACTGGTGTTTCTGAGGTGATTGTGATCCATTTAGGAATCAGATGCCCTGTTTCCAGGAAGGAAAAGAACATTTCTTCCTGTAGCATGTTAGGCTTCAGAAAACAAGAAGATTAAATGTGTAGTCAGGAATTATTGCAGAGTGAGGAGAAAATCAGAATCTACCCAGATTTGATTCCTTTTGGACACTTTAGCTTTTTCTCTGAAAATTTCAGTGGTTCTAACTTTAGCTGAGATACAACTAACACAAGGTCTTTATGCAATACTTTCAGTTCTGGTTAAATAAAATAAAATAAAATTTAATTAAAAAAGAGTGCTCATTTTCCATAAATAAAAACAACAACAACAAACTAAACAATAAAAAAGTCTGCTTCAATGTTCAAGTCTAAACTTTTCCTCCTTATTCTCTAAGTATATATATGAAGATATCTGTAATGTCATTACTCATTATGGTTGACAGTTAGAACTGAAATGCCAAAAAGGTGACTTGCTCAATGGGTTTGTTTTCTTCTTGGTAAAATCTCATTTTCATGTCACATGACAGTGCTACATCACCTGAGATTATATGAGTAGCAACCTATTCAGAATGCAGATACCCAAAATGCATTTTAACTCCCTTCATTGACATTTTGAAGGTGATTAACCAAGGTGAATGACAAGTGGAATGGTGTTTCAACATTCCTTCAGATTCAAAGACATTGTGTACTGTAAGTTACTTTTTTTTTTTTTTTTTTTTTTTTTTTTTAACCAACATAACATAAGTACTTGAATTTGGATGAATTTTGATGAAAAATTCAGAAGCTTAATTTTATCTTTCACATCACCATGTCCCAAGGGCAGGGTATACAGTTGTGGTTTTTTGTTTGTTTGTTTGTTTTGTTTTGTTTTGTTTATCACACTACTGCTAACACAAGACTTTTTCTTCTCCAACCAATTCAACAGTTTGGACTTTTCAGACTATGATTCACTAAAGCTCTAGAAGTATTTCTAAACTGATTTTACTAAATTATATACATCTTCAGTTATGTGTGTTACTGTCAGTTTTCTGCTAGGTATGAACAAATATATTTTGATAACAAGAGCATCTTTAAATCTAGAAAGATATTATAGAATTTATTTTGGAAAACAGAATCAACTCTGAGAGCTATTTCCTAAAACAGCAATGAGGAAAAATATTTTAAAATTAGACTGCTGAGCTTACAGTTGGTATTATTGGTCTGACACAGATAAAAGCCCCTGAGATTAATTATCTGCTGTAAAATATCACTATGTTCCTTTATGTGTATTTTACTCCTTAAATAACTGGACATAATATAAAGATATAGTAAGTGACCAGATTTTTTTCAGATACTCAGACAGTTCCAATTCTCCAGTTAATTTGGTAGCTTGTCTTTAGAAATCCACTTGTCAGTAGTTATTCTCTAAGACTACTGAAATGTACTATTTGATTAGCAGCTTGAAAACATAGATTCTCACCATGAGACAAATCACTATAATGGTATTATCTTCTTGTAGCATGAATCACCAAAGTATGTGCCATTCCTATGGGGTCTAAATTATTCTATGCCAAATTTGAAATATTTCAACTTCGGGTTAATGTATTTCATAAGATCTTTTGTATTCGTCTTTCTTGCTTATTTAATCTTCCCTCCATGTTTTTAAAAACCTATCATTTTTTGTAGTTACTAAGTTATTCTATATAAATTATTAATATGGTAATTTTGCTATGGAATTCAGACAAAGGGCATACCAGGAAACATAAAAAGCGTATATGGCTTTGGAAATTGACAAAGGGAATGGAAAACATTTCCTTGCTAAAATACTAATGTAAAATATGTGTCAGAGAAATGTTTTGATCCAGAATTGTCCTGGATGTGAAAGGTTTGTGAATATGTGGAAACCCTTATTTTCTTCAAAGTAATTCTGCCAAAGGACAAAACGCATTTTGTGGTTATATCTCTGAGATTAGGAGAGGCGGGAAAAAGAGGAGCGATACATTTTTTTGAGTCCTCCACTGAATGCTACTCAGCTGAACAGAGGCATACAGCACAACATCTCTTGTAACAACATGATAAAGTAATAAGCTTATTAAATAACTTAGAATACAGGACTATTAATATTTATTATTCCAAATAAATCTGGAGCTTTTTCTGCTGTATAAAGAGATTCTGCAGTATGAACAGATTATTCTTGCAATTCTTTGGTTCTACCTAGGAAAGAAATGTAGCAATCTCCTGGGGCTTTCTTGGGATTTAAAGAAAGCCCTTAGGTTTTCTTTGAAGGAGGATTTCTGGAGTCTGCAGAGCTGGTATTCAGCAAATTTCAGAGTGCAGAGTTTGAACAGAGGCAGTCTTGTAAGGACGGGAGCTGTTAACTCAAATCCTTTCCCTGCATAGATCACAGTTAAGTAGATCAGTATGTCAGTATTTGAATGTTTTTACTTTAGATATTAAAACTGTAGTGAGGTACCCAGTTGGTACCAGCAGAGCATTTAATTAATTTCCACATGTGTTTAAGTTCTGCATTTTAATTCTATTAATTGACATTCATATTCTGATGGTAATTGTATTTGGGTTTCCTCTAAGATAACTTTAGCTCTGTGTTGAAAATACTGTTATCTCACTTAATCGCAGAATCACAAATTACAGAATAATCTAGGTTGGAAGAGACCTCAAGATCATCGAGTCCAACCTCTAACATAACACTAACAAGTCCTCCACTAAACCATATCACTAAGCTCTACATCTAAACATCTTTTAAAGACCTCCAGGGATGGTGACTCCACCACTTCCAATGCCTAACAACCCTATCAGTAAAGAAGTTTTCCCTAGTATCCAACCTAAACCTCCCCTGGTGCAACTTTAGCCCATTCCCCCTCATTCTGTCACCAGGCACATGGGAGAACAGACCAACCCCCACCTCGCTACAGCCTCCTTTAAGGTACCTGTAGAGAGCAATAAGGTCGCCCCTGAGCCTCCTCTTCTCCAGGCTGAACAAGCCCAGCTCCCTCAGCCGCTCCTCATAAGACTTGTTCTCCAGGCCCCTCACCAGCTCTGTTGCTCTTCTGTGGACTCGCTCGGGCACCTCCATGTCCTTCTTGTGGTGAAGGGCCCAAAACTGAACAAAGTACTCGAGGTGCAGCCTCACCAGAGCCGAGTACAGGGGGACGATCACCTCCCTAGCCCTGCTGGCCATACTGCTTCTTATACAAGCCAGGATGCCGTTGGCCTTCTTGGCCACCTGAGCACACTGCTGGCTCATATTCAGCCAACTATCAACCAATATCCCCTGGTCCTTCTCTGCCAGACAGTTTTCCAACCACTCATCTCCCAGCCTCTAGCTCTGCTTAGGGTTGTTGTGCCCCAGGTGCAGGACTCGGCACCTGGCCTTGTTGAAATTCATATGGTTGGTTTCAGCCCATCACTAGATGGAATCACTAGATAGACAGAATCACTAGACTGTGTCAGGTTATCAAAGAAAAATTATACTAAGTTGACTGCTTCATTATTGTGGTAGGTTAACCTTGGCTGGCTGCCCAATCAACCCAGACATTCCTTCACATCTCCGCCTCAACAGAACAGGGGGAGAAATAAGGTGAAAAATATTATGGATGGCAATAAGGACAGGGAGATCACCAATTATAATCATAAGCAAAGCAGATTTGACTTGGGGAAAAAATATTTAATTTATTGCAAATTAGAATAGATTTGGGGATGAAAATTGTTAATTACTATTGATTATTAATAATTATTATTGTTGTTTTATAATAATAACAATGATGATGATGATAACAATAATAACAATAAAAATAATAATAACAATAAAAATAATAATGATGATAATAATAAAGCAACACATTCCCCCACCCCTTCCTGTTCCTTCATCCTTGCTCAACTTCATCCCTTCATCCCCAACTCCTCTACCTCATCCCCCCGAGTGTTGCAAGGGGATTGGGAATGAGGGTTGGGGCCAGTCTAACAGCTCATCTTTGCTGCTCTTTCCTCCTCACACTTTTTGTCTTCTCCAGCCTGGTCCTTTCCATTGGCTGTAATCCTTTGAGATAAACTTGCTCCTGAGTTGGATCCACTCTACAGTCATGACTTCAGCTGATGACTTCATGACTTCATGATCCACTCCATTTGGATCCTGAACACAGCTTTCTTCAGGTTATATCTGCCTGAAGATCCTGGGAACCCCCACACCATACGATTATTTATTTTCAAAGTACCTAAGGTCAGAATTGTTTAAAAACATTCCTTACATTCTTTGCTTTGGATCAGGCAACATAACATATGTTTAAGATATGGACAGTTCTCTTAAAACTTTAAAGCTATGTTGTTTGTTTTGTTTTGTTTTGTTTTTAACCCAATGTAGAAATTTTCTATTTTTTTAAGACATTAGACTAAAAAATATTTCATATTGCTTTAAAAGTTCTCCCCTTTTTGCTTTCTCTGTCTTCTTTGCTAATTTGTCAACCCAAAATTTTTTAGCTTTTTGGCAACAGTGATCGTTACCTTAAAATATTGCCTCCCGTCTTTATGATGTGTTCTAATCTCATGTTTTATTGAGCAATTACATCAATTAAACAATAATACCACAGCTTATTGCTCTCTATAGGTTATTCACAGAATGTCTTGTTTTGGAAGGGACCTTAAAGATTTTCTTGTTCCAGCCTTCCCACACCTTCCACTAGACCAGGTTGCTTTTACAACCTTTCTTCTCATTATTGATCACATTATGTTCTTGTGTTGGCATGGTAAAATGCAATTAATCTTTAAAATTATTTAAATTTAAAAACTCCTGAGTCCTAGCTTCTGCTGAAGTCATGACGAAATTTCTATAGATTTCTCTTAAACCACAATTTTATTCTATATATGTTCTTCAAAAATGTAACCAACTCTTGTTATTTTTTGATGACAAGTAGCACTAATTTTTTTTAGAACTTGGTAAAAAATCTGAAAATGCATATTAATGCAGAAGGCTTCACTAGAACTTATAACTTCCTCCCTCCAAAGTTTCATTTATTCTTTCAGACCAAAAGTGCTGAAATGCTGTCTAAATACTTAAGGACCAACCCCAAGTCAGAATATAAACTAAATCCTTCCAGTAATTATAAATATCAATGATATAAAGATTTCAGCAGCCTATATTTCTATATAAAGTCTCTGCTTATTTCAAGTAATAAGCCAATTAATATACTTAGATTTCCTTCTCACACAGAATAATGTATGAGAAGAAAAACTAGAAAGCATTACTGCATTTGAAGACCTTTCTGGCTCTCACCAAAGACCTTTTTTAAAGATCAGTTTTTGTACAACAGTATTTTTTTAGATCAAATACCACCATCAGCTACATAAGCTTTCCAGAAGGGCTAGGGCTGGTAAATTACCATAGTAAATGACTGTATCAAGAGCTGTTTGATGGAAATTCAACAACTTCTTTATGTTATGCAACACTGAGTTAAAGACACATTCTAACTGAATGCAAACTTGGACTCCAGTACTGGTGTTCAATCATAGTTTTTCATATTGTAATTTTTTTGTTTTATTTCTGAGAGTCTTAAGCGGCTGGCTTCAGGAAGATCAGGAACAGCTCAGTGCAGAGTTGATCTTGCATAGTATTTAGTACTGTCTCCCGTATTAAATTAGCATATTTCACAGACTATACCCCAGGAAAGAGTAACTTGAAAAATACAGGCTATGATTTCTTGTTTTACATATATGCCACCCTTGTTACTTTTAGTTTCCTGTAAAATAAAATAATAATAATAATAGTATTTAAAAACAATAAAAAAAAAAAAAAAAAAAAACTCTGGTAAGTAAATAGAAGATATGCTAAGACAAGAGGAAATGTAGTGGGTTTATGTGGCAAGGTTTTGGTAGCAGGGGGTTATAGGGGTGGCTTCTGTGAGAAGGATCTAGAAGCTGCCCCATGTTTGGTAAGGGCCCCACTGCTCACCAGAGCCAAGCCAATATATGATGTTGTTTGCGCCTCTGTGAGAGTATATTTAACACAGCGGGGAAATAAAAAAAAAAAAAAAAAAAAAAAACGCTGCACCAAACAGCAGCTGGGAGAGTGAGACAACCTTGCAGGCACCAAGGTCAGTGAAGAATGAGGGGGAGAGGTGCTACAAGAGCCAGAGCAGAAGTCCCCTGCGGCCTGTGGTGAGGACCATGGTGAAGCAGGATGTCCCCCTGCAGCCCGTGGAAGAGACCATCGTGGAGCAGGTGGACCTGCACTGACGGAGGCTGTGGCCTGTGGAGGACCCCCACCAGAGCAGATTCCAGGCCAGAGCTGTAGCCCATGGAGAGGAGACCACACAGGAGCAGGTGACCTGGCAGGAGCTGCTGCCCGTGGGGGGCCCAGGTTGGAGCAGTTTGCTCCTGAGAGATGGACCCCATGGTACGGACCCATATCTGGAGCAGTTCTTGAAGAGCTTCTGCATGTGGGAAACCCACGTCGGATCTGCATCCCATGGGAGGGACCCCACAACACAGGGGATGAAAGTGACCAAGAAAAAGCAGCGGAGAAAAAACGTTATAGACTGACCATAACCCCTGTTCCCCCATTCCTCTGCACCGCTCAGGGGGAGGAGGTGAAAGAGGGTGGATGGGGGGAAGGTGCTTTTGTTTTTTTTCCATTGTTTCTCACTTCTCTAACTTGTTAGTAATAAGCAATAAATCTTACTATCTCCCTATGCTAAGTCTGTTTTGCCTGTCGCAATAATTACTGTACAATCTCCCTGTCCTTATCTCAACCCTTGAGCCCTTTTCATCGTATTTTCTCCCCGTTCCTCTTTGAGGAGGGGGAGTGAGAGAGCGATTGTGGTAGAGCTCGGCCACCCGCCTGAGTAAAACCATCACAGGCAAGAATAAGAACTGTTTTCATAATGTTCTAAGTTTACTTAAATGCATTTTTCTCTGAAATATTTTGAACATCCTGCAAACTGAATACTTTTATCCAGAGCTATTGTTTTTCCAACACACAGATTGCAATGTTTGTCATACAGCAAATAAAGACATTTTTGTCTGTGATCAGGCTTGATTTTCTCCAACTTTTCCTTGGAAAGGTAATAAAAAATTAATAGTTTGCTCCTTTTCACTGCTATAACTTATGTGGCTCTCATTTAGGACAGAGTTGTTTTGAGATTCCTGTACCACATTCAAACTCAGATGTTCTACTGAAGAACATCTGTGGAATTTCTACAGTTTTCTGATACTGTCACAAAAATTAGTTTAACTAAGATGGGGCTATGAACTACATGTATGTCACTGCAAGCACCAATAATCCTTAGAAAGAAAAGAAAAAAAAAATCAAACATTCAGGGACTGATATCTGAACTGATATAGAATTCAGATAGTATTAAATTAAAAGCTAAAGTCATTTGTTGATTCAGGGAAATTATAGACATGTGATTACTCCTTAGTATGTAGGGTCTCTGACTGTATCAGAGGCAACCATGTTTTTATCAATCAGCATCTTCTTGAAGGTAAAGTCTGAAAACACAGAATAATGCATGATGTAAGGGACGTCAGGAGGTCATATATTCCAAAACTAAGGACTATTTGAACAAAATTCTGTGCTGGGGTTTCACTATTTTTCTTGACATTTCAAGAGTTCCACATGAAATTTCAGGAAAACTCACAATTTAAAGTTACTTACTTTCTAATATCTAATTTTAGATTAGATATTATGAAGCAATTATCTACCGTGTGTAGTGAGGCACTGGAACAGGTTGCCCAGAGAAGTTGTGGATACCCCATCCCTGGAGGTGTTCAAGGCCAGAATGGACAAAGCCCTGGGCAACCCGATAAAGTAGGTGGCATCCCTGCCCATGGCAGGGGGTTTGGAACTAGATACCTTCCAACCTATACCATTCTATGATTCTTTTCTTCCATGCGGTCTGGTTTTCTTCCATGTGATCTTCCATGTGTCATATATAATGTTAACTTTTAAAAGTGTAAAATCAGCTGGATATTTCTTGCTGAAAAAAGGATGTTAAAAAATTCCAGTCTTTTGGGAAGTTTCTCATATATCTATGGTCATGCTCGATGAAATCTGATGTTTATTCACTAGATAGAAAATTAGAATGTAATTGTACTCTTTCATTTTTGTGCCCAGTGTTCTCCAATATTTGATGATTCTAGTAGCTGTTCATTTTTTAAAATTCATTTATATTTTCCTTGGAAGATCTTATTTCAAACTTTTAAATGTTTTTAATTCTTACAAATAATATGAAAGATGTACTCAGGAAAAAAAAAAAAAAAAAAAAAAACAAACAACAAAAAAAAAACATTGACATTGCCTACTTTAAAAATAAATAATATTAAGGGAACTTTGCAGTACAGAGATCCGCATATATACCTTACTAAAGGACAGCCACTGCTGAGAGCCTAAAAAAAATACAAAATTAATTTAGATGTATGGAAGTAACGTTGTGCAACTAACATTAATATTTGTTTTCATATACTCTTTTCATAATCAGTGATACTGCACAGCTTCTTCTTTGTTAATATATTGGTTATCCTTCAAACAGGGGAGCAACAGCTACTGAGTTACTTATAGAGTTTGTTCAACTTCCTTTTTCAGGTTTGCTTCTTTCAGTTCTAACCTAAGACAAACCTGGAGCTATTAAGAACCTTATTGTTGTTGTTTTTGTTGTTTTTGTTGTTTTGTTTTGTTTTTGTTTTTTTTTTCCTTTCTGTATCTACTCCCAAAGATCTTCTGGGGAAAAACTAAATAAATAATTAAATAAATGAATAAATAAATAAAATATGAGCTTCATAATAATGCCTAGGCCATAAAAGATGTCAAAGATTTCCTCAAACTCAGGTCTGGTGAGAAAGGGCAAGTTACATTCCCAAGTTAAATACAGGCAAGCTTCCAGAAGGATACAGTGTGAGCAAAAATTTATCTAAAGGAGGGATCAAAAGCATAGGAGAAGAGAAGATAATTTAAAATCTCAGGCTAACCTACTTCTTTACCTCTACTATTATTATCACCATGGAGCATCTCTGTAATGACTGAGATAAACATTTGATTGATATGTGTAGGATCCATAGGGTTTTGATGGCAAAATGACAGTAAGAAAAAAAAAATGGAGTCTGATGGGCTGTGGGATTATTATTATTTTTTTTTTTAAATATTAAATTACAGGATGGGTAGAGAAGGATTATGGAAAAGGAGCCCTGAGCTATGAGAATATTAGTGCACCAGACAGTGGCCTTGTACATCACTGTGCTCCATGTGAGCTAATAGACACTGAAGCTCCCCACAAAACATATTATTTTCCAGTGAAGATGTCTGGCAGCAGCAGTTTGTCTCAGAGCTCAGTGATGTAATGACATAACAGTGATGAAGCAAGACAGTACAGCTTTGCACTGCTATTCTTCTCTTGGATAGTAAGAAGCAGTTGCAGACATATTTTGCAAACCAAGTCAGTAATCATCCACTGCTATTTCCACTTTGTTCTCCATTGTCAGACCCTTCTATAAGTGCTGTCTCACTTTGCAGACCCTTCAGCAAATGGCATCTAAAAAGTAACTCACATGTTGCTTTTTTACTTTTCCTGACTTATATGTACATTGCCAACCCAGTACAGAATGCCTTTTCCTAACATAAATATAAATTCAGAAGGAATCATATACACAAACATACAAAATAATCTGATTCATGCAGTCACTTCTTATTTATTAAAATAAGAAGTTATTTCAGTCTGTTTTACCATAATGACTGTAGCATTTTTATTGGCATTTGCATCCTGAGTTACCATAAATTTGGGTCACTTCTACAAACAACTAATAGGTTGTTCAGGTATTGCGTGAAAAAAAAAATGCAAATTTTTGAATAAAACTTTCAAATCATTGTTTCACACAAAATTTCCTTGCTGTGGATTTAGAACTCGATGAAAATCTCTAGCTGAAATGCATAAAACTTTAGCTACATAATAACAGCTCTGAGTTCAAAAAGTATGGAAGTCTTTTTGTGTGTTTGTTTTGTTGTTGTTGTTGTTTTGTAATAAGAAAAAGATAGGAGTTTCCCTTAGGAACTGAGGAAACGGCTGAAGGTAAGAAAATGAAACTTTGGTGGAAGAGGATCAGATAAGGGACTACATAAGCAAACCTGGCATATATAAATACATAAGCCCTGTTCTAATGCACTCACAAATGTTAAGGGAGCTGTCTGAAGTCTTTGAGAGGCCACTACTGGTAATCTTGAATGATCATTGCTACTGAGAGAAGAGCCTGAGGACTGGAGGAAAGCAAATGTCACTCCTGTTTTCAGGAAGGGTATGAAGGAGGACCCAGGAAAGTAGAGGCCAGTCAGCTTCACCTCGATCTCTGGCAATGTGATGGAGCAGCTAATCCCAGAAACTATTTTTCAAGCACACGAAGGACTACAAAGTCATTAGGAGGAGTGAGAATTTATTCATCAAGGGAAAGCAATGCATGACTAACTTGATAACCTTCTATGATGACATTACTGGCTTGGTAGATGAGCAGTGGATATCATCTATCTAGACAGTAAGGTTTTCAACAGTCTCCCATAAGATCCTCATAGAGAAGCTGATGAAATATGGGCTGGATCAGCAGAGGTAGGGTGAGAACTGGCTGCTTGGCCAGGTCGAGTGGGTGGTGATCAGTGGCATGAAGTTTAGTTGGAGACCACTAATTAGTGGTGTATCCTAGGGGTCTGATCCTGTTTAATATCTTTATTAATAATCTGGATGAAGGACAGACTGTACCCTCAGCAAGTCTGCAGGAATGGCTGATATACCAGTCAACACTATACCAGTGTTGACATTCAGAGGGGCCTTAACAGACTGGAGAGATGGGTTTGCAGGAACCTTGTGAAGTTCAACAAGGCAAAGGGCAGTCCTGCACCTGGAGAGAAACAACTACATGCTATGGGCCTTGCAGCTGGAAAGTGGCTTGGCAGAAAAGGACCTGGGGTTTCTGACAGACACTAAGTTTACCCTGAGCCATCAATGACCACTTGCAGCAAAGAGGGTTGATGGTATCCTGGGCTGCCATCAGGTCAAGGGAAGTGATCCTTTCCCTCTACTCATCATTGCTGAGGCCATACCTGGAGAGTTGTATCTTGTTCTAGGCTCCCTGTCACAAGAAGGTTATAATACTGCTGGAAAGAGTTCAGTAAAGAGACATAAAGATGATGAAGAGACTGGAGAACCTCTCTCATGAGGAAAGGCTGAGAGAGATGGGACTGTTCAGCCTGGACAAGAGAAGGCTCAGGGGAGATCTTATCAATGTATAGGGTGTAAAGAAGAGGGAATAAGGTTCTTTTCATTGGTGCACATTGACAGGACAAGAGCCAATGGGTGCAAACTGAAACACAGGAAGTTAAGCCTGAATATCAGGAAACACTTTTACGTAAGGGTGACTGAAAAAAAGGCACAGCTTATCTAGAGAGGCTTTGGAGTCTCCCTCCTTGGAGTTATTGAAAAGTTTCCTGCTCTGGGTGGCATGGAGGTTTGACCACATATCTCCTAAGGTCTCTCCTGCCTTGGCCAATCCGTGATCCTTTGATTCTGTGACTGTTTTCTTGATTACATTCATTTAATTCCAATATTTTTCTTGGCATTCAATAGCAATTCTAGGAAGTAATAGATGCAGATAATCAAGTCAGAATATAGAGACTCCTTTTGTTACCTGAAACCTGTCCAAGGCTTTCTACATTAGGAGTGTCATTTCTAATGCATCTTGCTGCATGGCTCAATGGCACCTTGTAATCCTTTTTGTTTCAGGTCTGTGCCATCCATATGAGCATGTCATCTAATACAAACCCTGAAATTTGGATTGAATGAGTGCAATTCTGAATGGCACCTGCAATATTTATATGGAAGGTAGTTTTCGTGTTCTGTTTATTATCCTTTAACTTTTAGATTTTTAATTGCTTATTATCAACAAAATATGACAGCAATAACTGAAGACTTTAAAAGCTTTGAACAGGTATTTAAAAGTTCCATCTAGCATAATTTGCAACTGTTTTTAGAATTCTTAAAAATACTCTTAGTCTAGGGCAAGCCCAAGCAAGTTTGATTGACTTTGTAAGTTGTGTCTCATCTCAGACAATAAAAATCAGTATTAGTAATTTCAGTGTTCTGCTAACCTATCTGGCAGAAAGCAGAATTTCCATGTTTGAGTTCTCTAGAAGCAGTTATGACACTCTGCTATGATGCTGCTTGAGCAGAGGCGATGCATGAACTATAGCCATCAAAATGGATGAAATTAAGTTTATTTCTTTGCTGCTTTACTTTCTAATATATCTATGTATTTAAGTGGTATGCAAGGAAACAGATTCTCCTGATCCAAACACTGTTTTTAATGTTTTGTACATTACCAGAAAATTTCATTTCCCTACAGTGATAATTAGTACAAGTTACAGGGTAAACTTCATCTTATGTTGAGTAAACAATTCTTGGAGTAAACATCTGTTCATGCAATTATAAGTAAATGAGGTAGATGTTTGATACTGAGCTTTTCATTTTTTTGCTTTTTTTCCTCCTGATTCCAGAGATCATAGCAATTAGCAGTTAGGATCTTCCTTATGCTATTCCATTACTAAACAGTAATATTCTGGATGTACTAGAGGGAAATAAAGATTCAGAAATTAACTGGAAGACTGACTATTTACTTGAGGACAACTTTTTTTTTAACACTAAAACATGATTTATGCTGTTTCAAAAATACAAGGTTATTTTCTCCTATCAATTACAATCCTGAAAAATCCATCAGTGCGACAGTGGATGGTAAAGTTTATAATCTTTAAACCTGTTTTACCTTTTCAAGGCTTGTCAGTAAGTCACAGGGAACAGCTGTATGCCTCTAAACCTTTCCCATTCTATAATATTCTCACTCCTCAGGGACTCCCTGCTTCCATTCCAGATGTATATTTAGACCCATGAAAAGTCAGAGATGTAGAGAGGTTAACACAACAAAAGCAGGTATGGAGACCTGGAGAGAAACATGATTTCAGTCTGTGATGCAGCAGTGATTAACAGAAAATATTCCTTTCACAATGCAATGTTAGAATGAGAAATAGTTTGTCTTGACTGAAAATCCCCTTGAAAACACGTTATCTCTTTCCACCCCACCCTGAATACTTATGAAGTTTTCTGGATCTTCAGTGGTAGATATAATAGCTATATACTCCAATATAACCAACAGCAAAGTACTTCTTGGTATTCTAGCTGGGAATATATTTGAGAAATGGGTCTTGTCCTAGATGATTTATTTGTTTATTCATTTATTTTTAGATTGAGTGTGAAAGAGAAATATACCGTGCTAAATGTGTGAAATGTGTTCTATGGGGAGTATTTCAAGAAATGACCAAACTTACGGAAATTTAGAACTGAAAATATAGACTAGTGGTTCCTGAGCTTTGGCTTGGGGACAAAGTTGCTTACAACATCTTTTGATGTTGTTAAAAGCCATTGGAAATTAGGTTGAGGAATAGACTCTTTATGCTGTGAGATGTGTTTACACTTCAGTTCTCTTTTTTTGTTTTAAAGCAAGCCAGTGGGCTGACCTGGTCACTGGTAAATGGTGTACATTTCCACTCAAGTCAATGATGTTACAATCATATGGAATTTTCGTTATGTTGTTCAACCTCTGTGCGGTCATATACCTTGCTATGTCTTTGCACCAGGAGTTGCTATGGAAAATGGATATTCTGGAAACTATCTTACAGTGGGTAACATGGGGAAATCATTTTGTCCATTGCTTCTTATTTCATTGATTCTGTTCTTGCTGTGTGAACTATGAGTCTACTCTGAAAGAGCACAAGACAAGACTGGGATATTAACATCTAGCTGCTTTTATGACTGAAGGTCAGATGTTTACCAGCCAACAGGAATACTAACAAGGTTGGCAGTTGGTACTCCCTGCTCAGTACCAGGACTATTGTGTGGCTTGTGGCTGAAATGAATCTCTATATTGAAATAGAGCTTTTTACACCAGAGCAATTAATTTTGGCTATTGCATTGCTCTCTGTACTGTGGAGGATAGGTGTGACCTGCCTTTCTAGCATGTCACTCCCCCTGTCAGCATCTTGTATTCCACCTGGCCTATTTTGGGTGTAGCACCATGAAGTCCACGAGATACCAGTGACAGTAAAATTCTGGGTTTCTGCATACATGGTTGAACACAGATTTCTTCTAAGGATTTTTTTTTTGTCTGTCTGTTTTCTTCAGATGCAATAATAGACTTTTTTGGGGCCAAGATTGTTCCAAGTAATGAAAGAGTTGTGATGCACTATGTTGCTGTGATAAGTGCTGTCAAATAGCCAGGGAAGGAAGGTAAGAAAAATCAACACACCAACCCTGGAATGTGGTGTCTTGTTCAATTTATTTTCTTAGACACCTGGTTTCAATGTTAACCCAAAGTGCAGACTGTCATAATATTCCTCACAGTACCATTGTGGACCATGTGTTGTAAACTGACACTTTTTCAGATCAAGTTTTGGGTCAGCTCATTACAGTATCCCTACATCAGACAAACTTTTCCTGGCCATTGGTTGTTATCTTTGACCTTCATTCTACTAGCTTTAATTTCCTTTAAATGGTACTATCCTATGTGTCTGTCAGAAGTTACTCAACCATGTTTCTCCATGTGTTCCTACTGGGAAATTCTCCAGGCAACAACTCTTCTTCCAGCACAATCAGACCAGAAATTCATTTATTCCAGTCCCCAGGTTATCCTTCTGTGCTCCTAGGATTGGGATTACAACATCATTTTTTTCTTGAGTAGCAGCTGTAAGGAGTAATAAAATGCACTGCAGGACTAAATACCGGGAAGGTTGTTTCCCAGCATGCAAGACTTGAGTTTTTATAGCTGCTTAAAGCCTTGGGCTCACTAAGTTACAAGAAATTTTGGAAGAAAGCATTGCATGGCTCAGGTAGCAAAGGAATGTTGGAGTATGCAGGCCGTTTGTCGTTTATATTCTGTGGATAGTAGTGTAGAAACCAGTGTATCCTCTCATACATGATTATATTATTATATTTTTAATGTGCTAGGAAAGTGGGACGTTGTGTGATTTCCTTTCCTATCATGTGGTGCACACAATATGGGTCATCAGGTAATAACATACTCAGTAACTCAGGTACCATTCCTCAGTACACTTTCCAATGGCCCAGCTGACATTGGAAAATGCTTAACCAGCTAACCAATGTTGTTGTAAAATCACAGAAGAGATACAGGAAGATCAAAGAAGTGAAACAGAATTATCAACAGGAAAAGAGGGCATACTACACAGCACATGGTTTTAATAAGTTATGCTACATTTTTCAGCAACAAAGGTACAGATATTTCAGAGAACCATTGGGATTTCTCAAAAAGTATATATTATTATTTCAGTAAAACTTAGAATCATAGAATATTCCAAGTTGGAAGGGACACACAAAGGTCATTGAGTCCAACTCCTGTCTCCACACGGCACCACCCAAAAATCAAACCATATGTCTGATAGTTTTGTTCAAATGTTTCTTGAACTCCAGCGGGATTGGTGCCTGGGGAGTATGTTCCAGTGCCTGACCACCCTCTCAGTGAAGGACGTTTCCCTAATATACAGCCTGACCCTCCCCTGTCCCAGCTCCATGCCATTCACTTAGGTCCTATTGCTGGTCACCAAACAGCAGAGCTCAGCACTTGCCCCTCCTCTCCCCTCGTGAGGGAGCTGCAGGCCGCTATGAGGCTTCCCCTCAGCCTGCTCTGCTCAGGGCTGAACAAACCAAGGGACTTCAGCCATTCCTCATCTGTGTCCCCCTCTAGATACTTCACCATATTTGTAACCCTCCTCGAAAGTACACAAATGCCAAATGAGTTAATTGGTGCTGTAGTCTGTGGTAAATGGATTTCCCATACTACAAGATACAGTTAAAACATTATTAGGATTTTTATAAAATAGTAAAATGAGAAAGTATGACTGGCTAAATGGATTGTCTAAACAAAATTGTATTTAATGCAGAACATCATTCATTGAGCTTTACACATAAAGGTAGGCATAATCACTGATATCTGGCGGTCAATTTCAAAGAATGAATGAATCATAGTAGTCTGTGGAGACAGCATATGGGGGGTAATCTTTCTCCTGGAAAAGAAAGGTCACTACAACTCTTCAATGACAAAAGTAACAGAACAACACAGTGATGTGTGGCTGGAGGTGGTTTTAACTAGGTGATCTACAAGGTGACCAGCAAAACGACCTGAGGTAATGGCATGAAACTTCATCAGGGAAGGTTCACATTATGTATTAGGAAAAGGCTCTTCACCAAGAGGGTGATCAGGCACTGGAACAAGCTCCCTAGGGAAGTGGTCATGGCACCAAGCCTGTCAGAGTTCAGGAAGCATTTGGACAAAACTCTCAGAAATATGGTATGACTTTTGGGGGGTGCTGTGTAGAGCCGGGAGTGGGACTCGATGTTCCTTGTGGGTCCCTTCCAACTCGGGATATTCTATGATTCTACAATACAAGGTCTCCATGAAATCAAACACTCAGCAAGTATCTAGTGAGACAGGTAATATAAAACAATGACCCTTGCAAAAGTTGAGAGCAGAGCATGTTTTGGGGGGCTGCTTATATTATATATAATATAAGAGTGATAGTACTGGAATGACTTTAAAAAGGAAAAAAAATAAAATAAAATAAAAATAAAAATAAAAATAAAAATAAAAATAAACTATTTGAAGCTATCATGCCTTCTAATCCAAAGTGTTTCATATTTGCTTAGAGTAAGGAAATATTGTAGTTGTTTTCCAACCTTGTTAAACATGCCAGCGTACAGAGATACACTGTAAATGCTAATGCTGGCAAGAAGCTCTGGCAGTAGCTTCAAGCCGATTTGGCACTACCTGTTTTGATGATGTTCAGCCTTCTGCATGCTTAATGTCTGCATAAATGTGTGAGAAGTACCCTCTTTAAGGAACCATGACTCCCTTGAGTCCCCCACATTCCCTAAGCATTCCCAACTGAGCTGTTTCATATCCATACAGCGGAGAAGCAGCTTTCTTTCAGATAAGACTGTAGAATATAACTGGAATTCTGGAAAGCGGACTCTTTCAACCTGGTGTAGACACTATCCCAGCTGTCAAACCAAAACAATGACGAAACAATACAGAATTTTGAAGAGTTCTGATGCTCATCCAGAAACCATAGCAGCTGGGTTATCAGTAAAACACAGCAACAGAATTACCTTATACAGTACTTCACTGTACTTGGTGTAAGGCCATGAATATCTGTTATGAAACAAACCCCATATTTTGCCAGTAGCAAATACCTTCTTTGAAGTTTCTGCAAAAATAGAGACTTAGTCTGACAACAGTTGGCAAGTTGCCGTCTTATCTCATAATACCTGCAGCTAAAATTAAGAGGATTGCAATTTCCAATTTTAGTGACATAGTGGACATTTTGGAGGGAAGGATAACTGTAGACTCTGGGAAACTCATCTAACATAAATAATAGTAAAATTGCTATGAAATTAGAAATACCTTAACACTTAAGTGACAATAATTGAGACAAATTCCTCTACACTCTGTATTTCCTCCAGACCACAGAAAAGCTAAATGGACAAAATTGAGAGGAATCCTAGTATATACACCTCTGTAAAGGGCGAATGAAAGTTCCTCATAATTTTTATTATCATCATCATCATCATCATCATCATCATCATTGTCATCATCATCATTATTTTAAACTTTGAAGCAGGAAAGTAAAGTTTCTTAAGTGCCAGATACACATGATTTTCTACAGGCCTTATTTGCTTTTACTCAAGCTCACTTCTCATGAATGAATGTGGCTTTGTCTGAAGGACAGCCACAAGATCCTCTGTTGAATGAATTTTCCTTAGTATTTTTCAAATCTTTGAAATCCAATAAAGCTGTTTGAAACACTACATGCATTGTCTGGACAGCCTTCATTTTTCTCCTTTTAGCAGTTGATTTTGTAGTAGATGACTTTATGCACTACTACCATTGATACATTTGTCAATGTATTTTGGCTGCAAGAAGCAGGAACCACTGTAAGTGAATAGCCAGTTCTACTTGAAAAAAACATAATATGCTCCATTACCCAAACTGATATATATTCCACTTCAATATTCAAAATCCATGATCTGAGAGTATTTACTGGAATGGTGAAACTCTTCATCCCGCCTTCCTGTATAACTGAATTTTTGCATTTCAAATTTATTGCAATGAATGGTTATGAGAATTCTTTCCAGTGGCAGAAATATTTATCATACTTGCAAAACCTGAAAGTCTGTTGGAATTAAACAGTTTTCAGTAGAAGCTCTGGGATATTAATGAAGATGATTTTAAATCCAGTGCTCCCTTAAAAACATTAATTGCTTAGATTTCCATAATATCACAGACCTCAGATGGTTGTTGTTACAATACAGAATCATCTGGGCATTTAAATTATGTAACTTTTTTTTTTAAGAAGAGTTTATTTTAACTATAGCAATCAGAAGAATGTTATATATAATGTGTTAAAAAATTCTGTGCAAGTCTCTCTCTTCCCCTGCAGCTGCATATTTTTATCATTACAGTTGAATACAACCAAATTCGTAGAGCAAAGTATTAGCTCATGATCTTATTAGCTCATGATCTTACTGAAAAAAAAAACAAACAAACAAAAAAAAACACCACCACAACAACAACAACAAAACACAGAACTACCTTATTATATGTTATCAGACAAAACAGTAGTTATTAGACATACTAGTTGGACAGAGAAAAAAAAATAGATAAATAAATAAAGCCAGAGGTAACTAGAAGCACATAAGAATTGGATGAAATCTGTATGGATAGGAAATGAAAACTTTACTTTGAGTAAAAAAATTGACACTGGATGTTACAGATTGAAGTCGATCAACCATTTCACATGTTCTTTATGAACTGATATGGCCAGAAAGTGCAATAAAAAGGGTAAAAGCCTTTTGGGAATGTATTGAAATTTAACATTTTCATCCCAAGTAGCTTATTATGCCACTTTCAAAACTTAAGTCTTAGTTTTCTAAATTATTCAGAATAGTTACCTACTAACTTAACCATGTACTACGTGTTAATGTATGTTATATATATTAGCTTAAATTAAATATTAAGTAAATATAAATTATTGAACATATTAACTTAAATAATTTTTCAGTTATTATACAGTTACAGTATTATAAGTTAAAACAAGTGAAAAAAAAAATACCATTTTCAGAATTCTTTCTTACAAGAACAAATCCATGTTTAAAAATTATGGAATTTATATCAAAATAAAGTTTTTCTCTTCTTTCCTCTTTTCATTGAACTTTTTCTGAAATTATTTAATTACAGTGCTCTGCATAAGGTTTGACATGTCTCTATCATTTTCTTACCATTCAGGAAAATAAAATGTTCTGACAACAAACCATATATTCCTTAAGGGTCTATTTAAAATACATCCGATAGTCATGGAGAAATTCATATTAAATTTAAATCACTATTTTATGTACGCACTGTAAGAAATTTAATTTTAGAGATAATATTATGTTACTGAATTCCAAAATAAAATGCAACCAGCTTTGACAACAGTTGCGTAAGAGTCACTTCCAAGTTATATTGATTATGTGTGACCCTTTGTATTATTTATTGGACAATGCACGTGGGCAGACAGAAAAACTGAATATCTTTGAAGGCACCTTTACTTTTAGAGTTTTTTTAAGCCCCAGCAAGCTCTATTAAACTCCTCTGAATGGGGAGGATATTAGGGATATTTCTGAACCAAAGGACTTATTTTAAACATACCGTAATAGCATGCTGGAAGGCTTAGTTTCGAACAATTGTAATAGAGTTTGAAAGGTCTCCATGTCAGGTTTCTGCTTAGGAGAGTGTGCATACAATTCAGGTGATTTTGCAGTCTATCAAAGGATGCTGTAGAAGTTCCCGCTCTCACAAAATGACACCGGAATTACACAGCTTATCTCTTTTTGTTCTGAGTTCCTAAAAACACTGAAAAGTGCAACTAAAAGCTTTTTACAGTCTGCCTTTGTACCTCGTTGGGACATGTATCTATGTGTATGGCCCTTGCTGCTGATTCCTCTTAGACTCCAGTCTTTCTCTGTTAAGAATGGACATCACTATACTTCAGATCCATCAATGCAATCCAATATTCCAGTACCTTTTTTGGTCCATGGGACATAAAATATGACAGACAGCTGCACTAATTCTGTTGCTTTTTTGATCCTCTGGTTATTAAGAAGTACATTTTTCTCCCTTCTCTGTCACCATTACCCCTTCCCTAAGGTTCCCTACATACTTAGATTCTCAAAGAACAAACTGTCTACAAAGTAAGCAAGCAAGCTTGCTTGGAAAGGAATTTCTCAGTCAATAACGTTTGAGTTCTGAAGCAGTTATGAGGTTCCCATTAGGCTGCTTCTTATGAGAAGAGACACGGTTAGTGTCAATCTAGAGGAACTAAATACACGGCTGTAGCTTAGAAAGAGTAATTTCAGGGTTTGATGGTTTGAGGGTTTCATTCTTCTTTGTTCATAAAAGTACCCACTACTCAAAACAAAGGAATGTTCTCATTCAAAAATACAGCTTATGTCACAACACAAAAGTGGGCTGAAAATCAGAACTGGGTCTGAAATACATCACTTTGACCATACAGCAAATTTAGTTAACTGTTTGGTGCAACACAATCTTCATTCCATCTGCTCCTTCAAACTTGTAGATGTATTTCACATTCCCTGTTTAAATTGTAATTTTTAAAGATCATGGTATAGTCAGAGGTGCTCAAAAATGAAAGACAGCTAAGTATTTTCCAAATAATAAACACAGGTCCTTGGTGACTAAGAGTGAGAAAACATTGTTTGAAAGGAATTGTTCTGTTATCAAATAGCCTATATTCTTAAAATTGTATGTTGCATATAAGATACAAGTCTTTGTAAAGATTATATTTTATTGATAAAGAATGCACTCTTTTCAGGCTAGAGATACTACTTAGATTTGATTTTAACATCAGAATAGGAATGTTTGTTGAAATATCATGTGAAACCCACTGGTGAAAAGTAGGTTTAACTATATATTTTAAATAATCTAGTATTAAATGCTAAAACTCAGATTATCAATGCATTTTTTTCTTTCAAATTACTTATGTCACTTATTCATGTTAGTGCTGTATAAGTCATTTATATAATTTTGTGCTTAAACAAACAGCAGGTGATAAAGAAACACAAAATGGAAAGATTAAACCTCTTGCTGTCATCATTAAGTGCCGGTTTGCTTTCTACTTTTGGTGAATCATGAATATTTTCCTCACTAGCTGTGAGGACTACTAAAGGTGTGTTATGCAACTTGTTTCAAATTGTTCTTACAAAGTCTACAGCCCATAAACTCCAGAAACAGATGTCAGATTTAAATATACTTGGTTATTATCTTGAATGAAAACAAAAGCTTTACTGAGACATAGAAAACTTATTCATCTAGACATCAGTGGAACTTATGTTTACATTTTTGTCAGAATAAATATCTAACCAATAAGATGTGAGGGTAAATATTAGGTTGCTGTACATCATCACTGATCTTTGCATTCTCTTGGGGAAATGCTGAGCCCACTGAACGATTTAGTTGTTTATACTAACTTAATGCTAGCCCAAAATCTGACTTCAAAGATGCCCTGAAGGTGAATTCAATGTATGCAATGTGGAGGTTATTGTATATACTAAACATCACAGAATTCAACATACTTGATAATGGGTAAAGAATGAAATTTTAAGAAGTTTTCTTGATTTAGGATGCTCCATCAGTTTCAAATGCATTGGAAAAGTCCTCCAAGATCATCTGGTCCAACCATCTCATTACCACCAATATCACCCACTAAAACATGTCCCTAAGCACTATGTCCAACCTAATGTCCAACCTGAGGCCATTCCCTCTAGTAATCTGCTCCCCACACCTTCCTTTCAGGTAGTTGTAGAGAGCAATAAGGTCTCCCCTGAGCCTCCTCTTCTCCAGACTAAACAACCCCAGCTCCCTCAGCCACTCCTCATAAGACTTGCAAATATGTGTTATTTAGGAAAGTGTATGATGAAAAGCTTACTTAGGTAGGCATGTCAAAACCTTAGCTGAACAGAAGACAAAAATTCAAGCTCTTTAAAATTTTTAAAATCTTTAGAATTTAAAAGTTTTGACATGCTATACAACAGTTCTGTGACAACTTTGAATCAACGTATGGCAGTGCTGAACTAAAAGTGGTCTCACTCTCATCCCCCCTCCCTACTCCTTCATTTCTTTTCAGCTGCATGCTTTCTTCCTCTCTTTTGCTGGTGAAACTGTTTTTCAGCCAGCAACTTGCATCAGGGAATTTCTCCACTTCTGCTAAAGCTTTGCTATACTGCAGCAAAGAATCTCATTCACCTGGCCAGCAAGAGGTGAGAAGATTTGCTCATGAATGCTACATACCTTTCCTATTAAAGCACTCACACAGAGGGAGAGCCTGAGCTTTGCTCCCTCTTCCCAGGCACCTGATGTACTGGATCCAGTGAGTGGTTTAACTCATGTTTGCCAGAGACCTGGCAAAGTAAGAACACAATCTTACTTTGACTTAAGAAAATTCTCTTAATGAATCAATTTGTTAGTAGCAGTCTCTTATTTTATTCACAATTTGAGCCATTAGAGCTTTTGTTTTGAATATAAACCCAAACCATGAGACAGGACCTTTACTTTACCATAAGTTCAGCTAAAAACATGGTTAATGGTGTGGAATAAAATCTGAAACATGTTGTGTATTGAGAGAAAGAAAGAAAGAAAGAAAGAAAGAAAGAAAGAAAGAAAGAAAGAAAGAAAGAAAGAAAGAAAGAAAGAAAGAAAGAAAGAAAGAAAGAAAGAAAGAAAGAAAGAAAGAAAGAAAGAAAGAAAGAAAGAAAGAAAGAAAGAAAGAAAAGATTCCTTCTTCTGTTATTTTAATAATACTTCAGCCCCAATAGATTTTTCTTAAATTTAAAAATAAGTTTATTTTCTATTTAGGTTAAAGCCAAATATTTTTAATATCTTTTGTGATGTGAATGTATTTATTACACTTTGTTGATGACTAAAGAAATAGAAAATAAATGGCCTACATACAATGGCCTACATTACAGAGGCCTACAAGTTCCCAACTTAACTGCAGCAGAACCTGAGAGAAATATGTACATTTGAATGTACATATTCAAATATGTATATTTGAAACTCTACAGCTTTTCTGGTAAACAAAATTAATGTTTCTGAGGTGCCCAGCTTCTTCAAGTAAGATTACTTGTACTGCATGTATTCTAAATAACCACAGAAGGTTAACACTTGTAGAATCCCTGAGTAAAGGCTTCCTTTGTGTTTTTGTTTTGTTTTGTTTGTTTGTTTGTTTTTTTACTTCAATTTTTAAATTAGATATTCAATTTAGTCATCTATTCATTAGTAGAGTATAATAGGTAATGGAAGATGCAAATCTTTTTTGGTGTTATGTAAATAATGAAAAAATGATTTCCCTGCCATTGGTATATTTTTGATGAGTAGACTAAGGTAGTTTTCTTTACATTAATGTTTATTTATTGATTTATTTATTTATTTTTAAGAAGGCATTGAATAAGAAGGCATATTTCAATGAGACTGCAAAAGGTGATATGGAAATCTAGTTTTGTTTCACCTCAGTAGCAAAAGATACCTTTGCAGTGACAAATGTAGTGCAGAAAGCAAAGCCAGGCATTGTGCCAGTTTTACAAGAAGTACACAAAAGGTTTGTTGTCCTGTTCCATCGGTTTTCACTCTAGGCAAAATTATTTTTGCTAAGCACTATACATTACAGTTGAGAAGGAAAACATAAACAAACAAAACAGGAGGCTAAAGAGTAAACTTTAACGTGATTTATTTTCTTTGTTATATAACTACAGCAAGTCTCTGAAGCATCTGAAGCATAACAGTCTCATTGAAATGACTGCACAAATAAGCAGGCTAGCAGAGAGAACATACGGGGTCCATATTGCTTTTTTTCACTGAAATATCCCAAAAGGGGATCTCAAAATGAAGAAAGGATAAGACATCTAAGTTTTCTTTACAGTACTCTTCTCTTATCTTGATCTTGTATTTTACTACACAGTACTGACAGCAGGATACAGCACAACCCATCTAAAAAAAAAGATCCAGAATTTTTGCCAAGTCTTACATTTTTTAATGCTGTTTTTTATCCATGATAAGAGAGACATAGGCTCCCTGAGCTCTGTTGAAGGTAGTCTCTGTAGTTCACATAGCTGCAGTTAATGAGGACAGTCTCACTGGGCAACTGATTTCTTTCTATTCTTCATATTTTACAATGCTCTAAGGGGGTAAGATGACCCTTTCTCATCCCTGGTAGAACATAACTGTCTTTTCTCCCTGTCACTAGCTACACAGAACATAAAATTATTTATAAATAATGTTTAATTCCAGGAGCACTTCAGAATTACCTGTGTTATCATGTTTTGTTCCAGGAGCACTCCAAAATTACCTAGGCTTTAAGAAATGGACAAACATTTATCTCTTTGTTTGAATTTCTGATCCTTTCTAAAATGCCATATTCTTCAAATTCTTTCCATAATTGCTAGGTTTCTGTGAGTTTCCAGATCTGCTGCTCATTAGATTCTCACCACCAACACAAATGACAAAAATGTTTTTACTGCCACATGGAGGTTCTGTGGTATTTGCATTTTGTATCTACCTCAATTCAAGAAATCCCTCATTGTGTGTAACTGGCTGAGCTGTGGAAAACTCATATCCTAGGTTTAGTTATAAAAGATACAGCAATCACAGATATTGGTGCGCCTGCGCATGTATTACTGGAAGTATAACACCATTTCTGTTATCATTGCTTTTATGCAGAACTGATAAGAATTTAAACTGGATAGTACGGATGTGGTTTGATTGAGGGCAAGGAAGGGTGTACTGCTAGTTTTTATTGTTGTTACTTCTTTGTTTTATATTGCCAAAACTAGGTAAATACTTTGGCTCAAAATAGTTGAGAATACATAAGTGCACATAGAATTTCCATATATTTTCCCAAACCTTCAGATTCTATGGAAGTCCTGTTATTTGGGAATCTTATGGGCGTTTCTCTTTGATTACTTTTTTCTTTCTTTCTTTCTTGAAGTAGCTGGTCAAGGCTCTGTTTTTCTGGAAAAAGTTAATGATGTATGTTGTCCATGAAACAAACTCCTATATTTTTCTGCCAACCCAACATGAGACCTGTAATGCAATAAGGTACCTGTTGAGTCCAATATGATCTCATGGATTTGTATGAAACTCATTTACCTGAAATATTAATTTCAAGAAACTTTTTGCTTCAGTCTAATGAGTTATTTTGTCCAAATCTTGTTTTACAGATGTAAAGGATATTTTGCATCCAAATGTTTATTTTAATAGTATTAACCTCCTAATGTGTCTGATTTTTCAGTGTTAGCCTATGCAAGTTGGTGGTCCCTGCTAAATGATATATTTTTATAACTGAATAAAATGGCTAGTGTATTCTTTCTCTGTTTCCTATTGATGCTATCTTTTTTTTTTTTTTTTTCCTGCACAGAGAGCCAAATACACAGAAAAAATAAATTAAAAAAAAATATATATATATATCTGAGATAGCTGTTTAATGACTGACTACACAAAGTATATGATGGATTTCAAACCTTGATTTGAGATATTTTGTCACAGTATACCGAGAACACTTATTTTATTTGGATTAATGCTAGTTTAAGTTTAATGTGCTATTAACTTCTGTTTGTCCCTGGATACAGACAGACAAGCCAAGAAAAGGAGCACTTCTAAAATGAAGATGAAGCTGACTGTAGTAAGGCATATGAAAAGATCTGCAGTCAACAGTGTCTCTCTTTCAACCTCAACATTGAATGTAATGAGGAGCAGAGGGAGAGAAGAACAAAGTAGACACCTGCTGTTTCACTCAGCAGGCAGCAATGGGTAGGTGTCCAAGCTAGGTTTTAACCATTGAGAACTTAAAACTGTAGCCACAACAACCTCCATGGTGGCTAATTCTCCACTCTGAAGCAGACACTCTTTTTCCCATTGTAACACAGCAGATGGCTTAGGGAAGAAGTGAATAGTTGGTGATTCCCAGATTGAATTTGCTGACATTCACTTGGTATGCTTTGGTTAAAAATGGCACACAGGGCTGGTGATTAAAAGTGCCTCTTCTGAGTCATTCTTTCACATGGTACAATTTAAGTGAGCTAGGTAATGTATAAATAAATGCCTTGATGTTATCAAAAATTACATATGATCTTCTGCTCCACAATGGTTTGTTCTTTACGCAGTCTGTGTGCCCTGACCACAGGAGGCTATCTGAAAGCTACACTTGAAGGTAATATTTATGAAATTGATTTCTTTCCTGATTCCCACTAAGTAACCATATATAAAACTCAAGCAAAATTTGATTTACTTTTCAGTTTTTACAGAGACTTTGCTTAAGGTAAATTTCATTGTGATTTAACAACCCAAATACGTAAGTAGGAAATACATCTGGACCCAGAAATAACTGACTGAATTTCCTCTTCCCTGGTAGCAAAAATGTACTTTGAGAACTATGAAAGTAGTGTTACTTTGGAATAACAGCTAAGAGATACATAGCTGAAGTAGATCCAGAGGACATTTGCCAGGAAAATACACATGCTTCTCAGTTTGTACATTTTGAGCACCTTAAGTACTTGGCAAAATGCTCATAAAACAGAGCAGACAACATTCCAGATCCAAAATAAGAACTTTAAAGATGACTGATTAATTTGTCATTCAAGCTTGTACTACATAATTGTATTTTCTCTTTACTATTTGATTAAAGAAATCAGTAAGCCATTTCAGCATTAGAATCATTAATAATACATGTATGTATGCTGTTTCTGGTGGAAACTTAATACTTCCTTCCATACAGACAGTGATACAATCACTTAGCTGATGGGAAATGACACTTTTCTCTTTTGACTCTGGTCTAAAGCAAAGCAACTTTGTCATGGACAGCTCACTGGGTGAAAGGGGCTGAGTCATCTCTGCAGATAGCCAGAAAAAAGAAGTCTCCTTCCACAAGTTCACTCCATTATGAAAGATTTATGCCACAGTTTTTTGCAGTCAACCGGAAAAAAATAAATAGGGGAAATAATTAATTCAAGACAAATAAGGAGATTTTAGCCAATGCAGAGGCCTATGACACCAATAAATTATAAATGGACTAATCAGGGTATAATTAGCATAAGCTTTACTATAATTATTAAGCTATTAAATACTATAATTAACAGCAGCATGCATTTATAGCACTGAGATGGCATAGTCAGACACAATTTTTCTTAAGTGTGTGAATCACAAAATCACCAAAGAGGCAGAAAAAAGATAGGTTTATTTGCATATAAAAGGCATCCAGATAACTAAAGCTGCCAGACAAAGAGCAAGATAAGCACATGGGACTGTAAATGGGCAGGTCATCCTTCCACATAGACAAGAATGACTGGCAAGACAAAGAGAACAAGATACAATGTATGGGAGTGAAGGAAGGCTTTCCCAGTGCCTGCAATGGGAGGAGGTAGTAGCATAAAAATATCAAGCACAAGAGAGGAGAATTGGAGAACTGGAGGAAATGAAGGAAGATAAGCCCTCCTAATTTCTGACTTCTCTTTTTTTGATGAACTCTCAAGCCTAATCGCTGGGACTTCTGCAACTAAGAACCATGAAGGCCCACACTCTAGTTCTAACTATATTGCATTTGCTCCATGGTATTATACATTTACAGCTAATTTAGAATATGGCTGTTAAAGTCAAATATTTTTGCATGTGTTAATGAGGATTAATATTAAAATCTGGAGTACAGCAAGAGTGAACAATCCGAATAAATGTTTAGTTTTCTAGTGGCCTGATTTACCACTCCTCTAAACCATTGTTTCACAGTGATGTAATAACATATATATATATGTATATATATCATACACATACACGTTTATATAATTCATATATACACATATGTTCAGTGGCAATGAGGTTTTGTACCATAATAATAATTTTCCATAATAAGATCATTTATGCTTAAGATACAGAGCTGTGTGTTAATATTTGATATAAATATAGCACCATTTGCAAAGAACTTCCAAGTTCTTGCTAAACTTGCAACATCTAATTTTTAAATTACACACTGATTTAAATAACACAGTGGAATTTAAACCACAAAAGTATTACAGCTCCTTACCTGGAAAATGTAACTGAACTGTACTAATAATATTTTCTGTAAGAGCACACAGAGAAGGCCTGATTGCCTCTGCCTATCCTTCACACCACTGTCAGAACACTCCCTTCTGCACCAGACAGGCTTCAAAGCAGGTATCTCATGGATCTCAGGAGCATTCCCCTAATTTACTTTCATTTTTATTCAGTAATTACTTAATGCAAATTGCAAAAGCAAGTTGCCTCATAATTACATTACAGACACAGGCTCTAATGACCTTTCTTATTCTGTCTGACACCATGAATCCTGAAAGGCCTTTCATACTCCTTCCTCAGTAGCAGAGCACCTACAATTATGAAGCAGGCAGACTATTCAGACCTCTCAGGAACCACAGGCAACATTTTGGAGAAGTGTGAGCTCAAACCCACTCAGACTTAGGTGAGAATAAGCCCTTTGGCAAGTGCTGTAGCCACTATGGTATTTTTTTTCCAGCAATGTTAAAGGAGTTGTTCCACATTTAGTGAGAGACCTACATGTATTTGTGGGTTTGTGACAAATGTATTCTGGTTCTATTCTTGGTCCAGGGCCTCGTTGGTCCACCATCTGCTGTCCCATGTGAAAAAGAGAGGACATTTCCTGTCAGGTGACAAACCATCCTCAGCAAGCAGTGTGCAGAATGAGGAAAGTTAACACAGTGAAGTTTTAAGGCAAGCAGAAGCACAGCTGGGGACTGGTAGTTTTGGATATGGTATCTAAATCATGGTTTAGACATGTTTTATTTTAACTCCATCCAAGGTGATTTGTTAAATTGCTTTCACTATGGAGAAAGAGGGATGCATGCTTTGCCACAGGGTAGCCTAGGATTTACACTCCTTTATCAATCCTTCATCATGCAAATAGTTACACGTAAGATAAAGTGTTATTTACATGAGTAAAAATTTTTGAAAGTGAGACCTGAACAGAATCAGCTTGCAATGAATTATATTATTTACTGAGGTAAATTCATCTTGTAAGTTTTTGTTTGGTTGGTTGGTTTTGTATTAAAGAGCATGAAACACATAAAACCATCAAGATGTAAAAATAAATCATTATTCAGAGCAATCATAAAACTGAGTCTCTGCCCTACACAGACCTTAAACAAAACTTCATTGACTAACTACTGTTTTCTAGTATGCTAAAATATAGATGGATTTTACTTGCATTTCAATACAAGTATTTAAGGATTTGTCCATCTGGTTGAGGCATTCTAGTTTCTGTTTTGTTTCTATTCCATCATCAAGATTGCCACAGAAATGTTTTTAAGCTGCATAGCAATTAGACACAAAAAACATATCACTTCATTTAGATTTGGGGCATGAAGTAGTAGTTGCTAGGTTAAAGGTTGGACTAGATGATCTTAGAGGTCTTTTCCAACCTAAAAGGTTTTATGATTCTGTGATTCTATAAGTATCTTACAGGAATTTGAGAGATTAAAGCAGTTTTTAAAATTGCTATTTACAGTGCAGAGAATTTTAAATTTGGATCTAGGATTCTAGTGAAAAGCCTTCAGAAGTCAGGGATTTATAAATCTTATTTAGAGCTTCAATTGAGATGTGCACACACCTTGACTGCTTTCTATTACCAATAAAGCTTTCCAACTCATGTTTTATAAAAGCTTAATGATGTTGTAAAGCCTCCCAAAATAAACATAAAAAATAATAATAATTAAAAACCAACAACAACAACAACAAAAAACTACATTCTATGAAATCACCAAAACAGAGAACTAAAATGATCAAATGATGTAGTGATTATTATCACTACAGTACCAATAGAGTGAAATGTGTCCTTAGCAGTAATCTTTTTAGTGAGAAGGTTAAGAGCACTCACTGATTTGTGATATCAGAATAAAAATTTCAGACAATCATTATATCATTTTTAAATAACCATATGATTATTTGCCTAACTTTAAAGTCAACAGTTCCTTGGAAACCTTAGATCGTGATCTTACAACCATCTTACAAATGCATCTTTCCTTAGAATTGCCATCAGATTGGATTTCATTGTATCTTAAAGGTTTGTCTTAAGCATATAAAGAAAGTACAGCAGACTGGGATCCATACTTATAAAGAGCAATACTCAGTGAAAGCATCAAAACTGCTTTAAAGAATGAACACACTAGACATGGTATTTAGGCTGAAGCCCAATCCTCCTTGATGTGCTGTCTGGAAAAATTACTAACAGGAAAATCAGATCTCTAGTGTTCTGATAGGAATCTGTCCTGCTTTTACTCATTAGCACAGGCTTGATTCAGAGATGTCTCACGTCTTGTCTGCATGCTTTGGCAGAAGCTGATTTTAATCACAACACCAATTTCATGGAGGTCTGTTCTCTCTCCTGTGTTGTCTTTGCTCTGGGAGTGCCCATAGCAGACGCCTGGGGGAAGAGTAGCCACTGTAGGGGGAACATAACTACTGGGGTACAAACATCTCCTGTCAACTGAGGGAAAAGTAGTATGTAGCTAACTAACTTTGCCTAGAGAGCAACGATAAGGAGGCAGGCTGTGGCAAGACAATATAGAAAAATAGCTCCTAGTGGGCCTTGAGGCTGAGGAGGAAGGGATACCCCCCATATACATTGTATGTCTCATGAAGAATTTGGGATGATGACTGCCTACTGTGTTACCCTTGGTCTTGCTCTTTCAGAAATGTGGTCACCTATTGATGATGTTAGTAACCACAAGGATATTCCAAGAGTTAGCATAACTCTTGGCAAATAAAAGCAAATAAAAGGATATTTGGAAGATTTTTTTTTTATGTAACAGTTTTAGGGATACTATTTTAAATGAGGTTTTACTGTATTAATTTGGCTTATACGTGTCAGTAGTATTGTAACTAGTTTAATGATAAATAACTGATATGTTTTCATTGGACTATCAAGATTTTAAGTAGACTTGCAATGAATCCTTGGCTTCATACTGGCCTGTTTCCCTTTGACAGCAAAATGATTTTGAGTATAATGAAAGTATTTCCATCATTTCTACTGCCTGAGTGAATACCATACTTAAATAAGTTAATGTTGAACCTAATCAGATTTTAACAAACTAACCAACAGAAGAAATTTAGGTAGGACATTCTGCCTGGTTATAAAGGGTTTGCAATTGGATTCTCTCAGGAAACTAGACTGAGCTGTTGCAGTAGATCATGTCACTGGGAAGAATGGTAGTACTCAATGAATCGGCAGAAATGAGTAAACAAGATGGTAGAGATCAGTTGGCTTGAGAGTACTACGGTGAAACAATCAGATGTACAAGAACTTGCCTCATAACCCCATCTTCCTGGTGTTCCAAAACTATTATGCTCTTATGGGTCTGCAAAACAAAGGAATGCCTAAAAGTGAGAAATACCTAAAGCTAAGGTGTTCACAATCACCATCTAAAGACAGCAGTAGAAGTATACACTGCAAGTAGAAGTATATCACCCTGCCAGAGGAGAAGACAACCATCTGCCATCATGAAATACCACCCTTAAGAAGAAGGCGGCCTTCTGAGTGTGAACCTTCAAGAATGATGGCTTGGTCATTCCAAGTCTCCTAATGTTGCATCTCACCTTTAGTGACAATGCATCCTTATGGAGATCTGACTTATTACATGACACTGATATTTTGTTGAGGTATAAAGATGTTTTTTTCTATTATCTTTAAGCCAAGAAGAGTCAGTTCAAACTCATATTTTACATATAACTTTAAAACAGCACAGGAACTGAAGAGAAAGGATCTGAAATCTTGCTGTACAACCAAAAAAACTTGGCTAATGAATGTCACAGAGAACTGGTGAAACAAATCAATAGAACTGGAAGGCTGGTAAAAAAGAAATAGTATATTCAGGAAGCATGAACAGGAAAAGAAAGAAAACCAATATTACACTGTAGATCAAGAACACTTTGAAGTCACTCTCTGAAACTGAGAAAGAGGTGAGGCAAATTTGTTGCATTTCTCTGGGTGAAGATAAAAGGAGAAAGAACAAAAGAAATGTCCTTATCAGAAAGTAGCAGTAGATGAAGTTTTTTGATCACACAACAGCAGCAACCAAAGGATGACAGCAATAAGACACTAAGTACCTAATTATTTGCTGGAAAACAGTATGTAGGGCACAGTCCTACAAAACGTATGGAGGGCAACTTTGGGTAGGGTAAGTTAGAGAGGTTCAGTTGTGCAGAGAATGTTAAAATTCATCCTGGTATACTAAGTATCATATCTAAAGATCATATCTAAACTCTCTGTAATCGTTAAGGAGATTTTTTTCAGGAAGTTTATCTTCCCAAAGGAAACTTTATCAATAGAAGAAGGAGTATATAAAGACATAGACTTATTGCTTTCACTTCTTTTTTTTTCCTTTTTTTTCTTTTTTTTTTTTTTTTTCGAATCAAATAATCATTTTATAAGCAACTGAATGACAACAGCAGTAGAGAACACATATGATTTCTGATTGTTGCATTTGTTAAGAACAAACTATTTCCAAAAAATGCACTTTCTTTTTAACAAGATAACTGGCCTAGCAAATAAGCATAAAGCAGTACATGTGATATATTTTAACCTTAGTAAATTTTCTGTTACTGGCCTACATGACATATATAACATTGGGAAGACCAGGTTAGATACTATGGCCATAAGCCAAATTCCTGACTCAGTGGAACTACTTTCAGTACTACTTCTACTATTTCTTTTCAATAATAATTATTCACTGATTAGCTGGGAAGATATTTCAGGTGGATAACTGCAGGGATCCAGCCTGGGTCAACTTCTAGTAAATATATTCATTAATGGCTTGAAAGAAGGAATCGAGAAGATATGCATAACACTATAGAAAATTCCAGTCTAAGAGGAATCACTAGCTTAGAGAACAAGATGAGAATTCAAAATGCATTCAATAAGAGGGGAAAAAAATGATATGATACTCACAAGATGCAAATAAATAAAAAGCAACAAGTGCTCTGCTAGTAAGTAGACATTAGACAATCCATCAGAGAGGTAATATTCTGCTCTGTGGCAGGCAGTGAGCTTTATGGATTTCTGCACACAAGGACCTCTGTAATGCAAACAGCAAGAACACGTCCCCCCTGCCAGTGAGGAGGCAACCTTGCCAGTGCCCTCAGTGCCAATCCCAGCTGCAGTGACTGTGAAACCCTTAGCAAAATCAAATACAGGAAGTAAAAATTAAAAACTTTTTATTGATTTGGGTGTATTAAAAGATCACCTCTCCAGTAGAAGAAACTAGTAAGTTCATTTGGTAAATTTCTATGTGTTTTTGAGTTGTAAGGTCTCACTCTTCCTTTTCAGGGCTGGCTCCAACAGGGGGGGGGGGGGTCTTTAAATTCTAATAGAGTTCCTCTCACTCTGCAAGGACAATGTGTATTTTCTCTTATGGTGTGAGATCTTAAGGAGGACATATTTCAAGGCTGCTCTTTGGCTGAAAGAGTGTGTCTTTCAGTGTCACAGTAGAGCCATGTTTGGACTCTGGGGTCTGACTATAACTTTTGAATGCAAAACAGAAATACATGGATATATAACAGCATATTTGCAGCTTTCATACTTTTCCCCTGCAATGGACTGTTTGTTTTGTCTAACACCACTGTATAGGATTGCTCAGAGTTGAAACTCCATCCCTTTTATCTGAAAAGAAAGTCCCAAGCCTAAAACAATGACCCCCCAAAATCTCAAATCTTAGGAAATAGAGTATCTGTTCATTTCCCCTTCCATTAAAGTAAGTTACAAAGCCAACTCATTCACGTGGCTATCCTTCACTTTTTTTTTTTTTTTTTTTTTTTTTTTTTTTTTTTGCTAGAGATAAAATAACTCTCTTCATTAACAAAGTGGTTAAGAATGTAGCATTTGACAGTTACCAAACCCAGACTCACAGTACAGTAGAACGATGAGCAGAAAGTATGTGCCTGTTGCAGACACAAATGTTTCTCTTTATGTCTGCTCTTTACCACTTACAGAAAGGCATGGGCTGAAAAAAAATCAATAATTAAAAAATAATAATAATTAAAAAAAAAAGGCTATAGAGTAGTGGGAGGCTGGAGAAAGCCCCAAAAGACTGGAGTTTATGGGTATGAAATTCTTTTTCTCTTAAACACAGCCAAGTAAGATCCAAATTACTGGTTTGCTATTAGCTGTTTAGCTATTTAGCTAGTTAACTAAATATAGTTGTGACATCTCTTACACACATGCTCCTGTATTACTTCAGTGTCTGATCTGCACTGAAGAGAGTACACAGTAGCACAGTTGTATGCATCTTTCTGAAGAGACAATGAACAGAGCAACTGAAGTTTCTCACTTTTTCATTAACTGTTGCATAACACATTTTCTTGCTGATAAGACCTTGGCTGCCAAAGAAAATAGTCAATTTGACTTAAGACTAGAGCTGTGTAATTGCAGATTTGAGTTCACTGTTAATGATAACACACCACCAGAGTCTCCAGAGTACCCTTGGTCTCATAAAACAGACAGAAATACCAATTTAGATCCTTTAAATCCCAGATGCAATAGCTGGCCTGGGACAGGCCAGTGGGGAGATCACCATTAGATCACTGCTGGTTTTATTAATACCTATTAGCTCGTATGGCCTGCTGATTGCCACAGACCTCTGCCTTGTGGTGTTAAAATTAAGTTTACAGTAAGAATCTTAAATTCTTTTTAGTGTGTCGGACATTTCCTTTTCCTTTCTTTCCTTCTCATTTCAATCCATTAGTATTCACACTAGATTATAAGAGATTAGTGAGGTCATTCCTACTAACAGGAAACCATATTTCTCTACAGAATTTAACGTGATACTCTACACAGTTGGATATTGTTCATTACTCTTTCTATCTGTGAAAACAGCTTTTTTGGAGGTGATTTCTTCTGTGAGGAAGTAAGAGATTCACATGGTCATAATCATTCCCTTACATCATTTCCTTTATGAATAAGATCCCTGTCACAATTTATCACGGGTTCTACCTAAGGTGAAATAACTGACTTAGTACTAATCCAAGTCTGATGGAATTAGGACATTAAACTTCTTTTCATTTGCACTAGTTTTACCATTCCAAGATAAAGTCATTTATTTATTTATTTATTATTTATTCTGTATAGGCTCGATCTCCAGGCTCATTGCAATTTCTAAATTGTTTTCTGTGTATCTGATACTGAAAAGACTTGTACAAAAATTGGACTTATGTGCAGTGAGAAAGCAATATAGGTATTGTGTTTATTAGAACAGAAATAAGACACTTAAGATTTTCTCATTCTGCTTGGACTGGGTGATTATATAATTTATGTCCAATAAGTTCCATGAACTTAGCAGATAAGGTCATCTGGGCAAAACAAAGCTTGCTAAAGAGGTATGTACTGTAAAGGCATGTACATGCCTTGTAAAGAGGCATGGCATGTATCTGCCATGCAAGAAAGTTTTTTAAGTAAGGAACACAAGTAAAATTCTTTGGATTTGCCTAAAATGCAGTAATAAGCAACTGTAAGAAAAGAACCTGATGTAGTCAATAACTTCACAGTAAGCTGCTCTCTGTCAGTTGCACAAGTCTCTTTTATTTATTTATTTATTTATTTATTTATTTTAAATCTAAACTTCTGCTTTGGCTAACAGTTTGTAGTCTAGTTTTCCTTTGTTGGTAAAAGGATAACACTTGATTAAGGGTATTAGATATCAAGCAGGAATAACCTCTAACTGAAAAAGGAGTTCATAGAATCATAGACTAGTTTAGGTTAAGGATCATTTAGTTCCAACACTCCTGCAATGGGCAGGGATGCCACCCATTAGATCAGGTTTCTCAGGGCCCCATCCGATGTGTCCTTGAACACCTGCAGGGATGGGGCATCCACAGCTTCTCTGGACAACCTGTTCTAGTGCCTCACTACCCTCTGAGTAAAGAATTTCTTCCCTATATCTAGGGAAGATTACACATTGGTAGGATTCACTCTATCTTAAATTCAAGGCAAGAAGTCTTGACTTTGAGCCATCAATTCTTAAATCCTGAAGTAAAGCTGCAGTTAGAAGCTTAACCATAATAACTCTGGAGTAGTGTATCTTTGAACTCAAGATTTATTATGACAGGCATGGTTTTATTATGTAATGAGCTCCTACAAAGAGGAACATAATGAAAATGGGAAGTGTTTCATAGTGTGAAGTGTTCTTTGCTTTTTCCATTATAATGACAGTTTTAAAAAATCTTAGTATTTTATACATGTCCGTATGAAGACAATATTAGTTTTTGTGAGTAGAGCTAAACTGAGTTTTAAATCAGAAATTTGTTCTGCTGATCTAGGAAAAAAGTTGAAAACCAAACTCCTTTCTGAGCACACTCCTTAACAATCTGGAAATCACAACTGTTGAAAACATTTGTATTTCAGTATAGCTTAGCTACTAGCTCATGCTTTGCATAATATGTGCAAGTTATACTCCTTTTTGAATTTCTGTTTCTCTGACTTCATTACATTCCTAGAAATATATTTGATTTCATAGTAAAGAACAGTTTTCTCACTACAAAAGATGCAGTACATCAAGATAATGACAGCTACAAGAATAAGTCATCACATTCTCTCAGCACATAATACATCCATCACAATGCGATTTTCATCTGTACAATTCTTTGTTTCTTCTCTAAAAAGCACAGGACAGAGTTGTAAACCCTACTTTCAGCTAGTGCTGATGGAGAAGTTGGTATGTGGAAGAAGTGGCAGGTTTGAACATTAAATAGTCTTGCTATTTTCTTTTTATATTTAAAAAGTTAAACCTGATTTAAATGTTTGATTTTTTTTCCAGTTTGCTACAGCTTAACTGTAGGAATATTTAATGAGCTTTTGCTGACTTTCTATCTTTTTTTTTGTTTGTTTGTTTACTTCTTTGATTACTTTCCTATTTCTTGTAAAACTTTCTTTTTTACTCATTATTTTCCACCATTCAATATTATGAATTTCACTTTGTCTTATTTTTTATTTGTCAGAAAATTTGAAAATATCAAGCTGTAGTTGAAAAGACTTGTATAAATAGGCGACCTAATGCTGCAGTTAAATAGAATGACTTCAACTGACTTCATTTGGAGTGAAATCAATCATTCTGACACCATGAAAATCCTCAGCTTTTCACATTTTTTTTTCCAAAGATGTTCTTCTGTTTTCACAGCTGCTGTAATTGCGCTATTGCTTTCCATCACATCAAATTTCCTTCTTTACATGCGGATATAGCTACATTTTACCTTTATTCACACATTAGGTTTTCATTGATTCATGCCAAAATTTAACGTTCCTAGATTTTGTATTTATACCTGAATTTTTCTTTTTGAATTAATAGCATGTTACTCTAACTTCTGACTTTTTAAGCTGTCTGTTGCCAAAACAAAAACTGTGCATTTGCTATAACAATTTATATGATGAGTATTTGATGTAACTGATGAAATTGATATTTGCATACACTTTATTCATATATTGTATTAGTATTCCATACACTGATGGCTGCCATTGTCCCCACAATTGTTTATAAATTTATAGTTTTCATAACATAAAACCAATCAGCAGCTTTATTATGCTTTGCAAATAAATTCCAAAGGAATAGTGTCCTCTGCTTTTTAGATGTTTGAATGCTTGAGGTCAGCCTTTGATTATATCCCATGTGCAAAAAGAATTTCAGGCCCACATATGAGAAAAACAGGGATGAAACACCTGCTATCAGATGCCCCCCTGCAATGTGTGCATTTAATAATTTAAAAAGCAGTTTAATAGTTACATAGTTTAGAAGTTAAATTCAACAGGACCCATTCTCCCTGCTAACAAAATTCCCTGAGTAACATAGTTTCAATGCCTGGTTACTCTATGCTCTCACTACCTTCAAACTTACATACTTAGTTAAAACCGAAGAAACCAGGAGAGGTCCTGAAGTGTAAACTGTTTTCTTTGCATCCCTAGCACATTCATTTCATAAACCATCAAACATAGGAAAGCTATCACAAAACAACGCTTTGCTATTGAGAAGAAGTATATAATATGTTTGGAAAGAGAAACAAACCATTCTGAATGGCATCGGTATTGGTCTGTAATTCCGTTCTGTGCCAGCCTTTAAAAACAGCAGTGAGAACTGGTAAGGCAAACTTTGTACTTTGCATGACTCAGTGTGTTGACTGTCCCAGAAAATACCTGTCAAAGCATTGTCCTTCCCAGTGTCCCTTAAAATAGACATATTCCTACAGACACAAAGAATTGAAACACTACACCATAATAATAAAGGTCCCATAAGTCAGTGATCAAGATAGGAAAGAGTATATCGTTAACCATTTAAGAAATACCAGATGGGAAGTTTAAATTCCTCATGCCTGTCTCAGAGTCTACCTAGAGCTCTCAGTCTTTTTGTCAAATGCACATATTAAAATCTCTCTTTGAAGCACAAAATGCTGAGAACATTTTATACAAAAAGAATTAACAGAATGTGGTAGAATGGTTTTGATAAATGATGTGTGTGAAAGCTAGGTGCCATAAAGCTGCTGGGAGCTTCAGTACTGATGCTACAAAGATGATGGTTCCCCTTTCTAAGATCCACTGATGTGATGGATTGGGGCCAGCTGACAGCCAAACACCCATCCAGCTGCTTGCTCACTCCCAGCAGGACTGGGGGAGAAAACGTGAAGAACAGGAATGAGAAACCTCACAGAATGAACTAAAGACAGGGAGACTACTTACCAACTGCTACTGCAGGCAGAATAGACTCACCTTGGAGAAAAGTAATTTATTGCCAAAGAATTTAAATATTAGTAATTACTAATTGGGGTAGTAGGAAATAAAAAGATAAACATTAAAATGGCACCTTTTCTTCCCCCTTTCCAACTGCCATCTTTCACACCCACCTCCTCCCCTCCCACCCTTCTTATCACCACAATTCACACCCAGTCCATTCAGTAAGGAAATGAACAAAGGTGTGGACTGTGGTCAGTATGTGGTGCTTTCTTTCTGCTGCTCCCTTCTTCTCACACTTTTCCTCTGTTCCACATCGAGGATCTCTGCTCTCATGCCTGGAGCCACTCCTGCCCTCCTCCTCCTCAACCTGAGGTGCCAGATGGGGTTGTTTCTCCCCTTTTCTTTCTCCTGGCTGCTGGGCACCATTTTACCCTCCCTTCCCCAGGCTGTCCCTGAAGCGAGGCACCACCATCTTGGCTGCTGGGCCCAGCCGTGCCCTGCAGTGGGGCCGTTGAGGCCAGCTGGAACTATCTGGGGCCAGCAAGGGGCAGTTCCAGCATTGCTCCACACAGCAACTATGCAGTGCCCCACTCCTAATGCCAAAACCTGCCACCTACACCTCATATAACCAGTAACAGATTGTTTTTCTCTTAGCATTTAACCTACTTAGGGGACAGTATTCTATTCTTCAGGTGAGAACCTAAAGTCTGTGCCTCTAGGCCTGATTTGTCTCAAGTCAAATTCTCAGATCAGTAAAATTCAAGATTTAAAATTCATGGTGTAATAGGAGAGAAAGAAAAACAACAACAACAACAAAAACACCTTATTTGGAAAAACAGCAGGGAATTTCTTATACCTACTTACAGACAATTTTCAGTTATGGATACCATATTGCAGTGCATCTGGGTAGAATACTGATGCTGAAAGACAATGTTGAGGGAACATCATTGAAGACATTCACATACCTTAACTGCTTACAGTTTCAGAACCCAGCTATGCAGCTTTATGTTCTAAGGCCAAACTGTGTTTGGGCTGCAACAAATTTATGTTGCTGTTATGTTGCAGTAAACCATAAGCCCCAACCTGCAAATACACCAGGAACATTTTAGCTTCACTTTCAACTTTCCACTGTGACTTCAGACTCTTCATTCAAATTATATCCATTTAAGGGACATACTATAAATCTGGGATTCTGCTTTTCCTATCTGTTATATCTGAATAATCTATTTGTCTTTCTTTGCATCAGTATAGATCTGCAGTAGCTTCATCTTCCTACAGTTCTTCATGGCATATGGTTCTTATCAGAAAGGATCACTGAAAAGAGGAAACACTTAACAAAGACAAACCCTTTTGCTGTTGAATTATCTATTTCCAAGCTCAACTTAGATGTCCTAAGGGAAAACATTGAAGATCATGCAGCTCACTTGGTCCTCCTTTTTCTCACAACAAAGCTTCCTTTCTGTAAAATGGTTCTTGAAACTTCAAAGGGACTGTTTTATATACCTGTTTTGAAATATCAGAGGGGCAGCAGAGATGTCTGACACACTCCTACTCCATAACTCTTCATAGGTACAGGAGGGCTAAAGTACACATTAGCTTTGTCCTAAGTATCTCTTCATAATGTTGCATGTATGGTTAAGTAGAGTTAGATTTTTATCCATATTGTTTCCATTCTCTCTCTATATATATATTAATTAATTTTTTTTTTTTTTTTTGGAACTGACACCTCCTTTACCTCACAAATTCAAATGTTTTATAAGATCTTCTAACCGTTCACAACAATCAAACACCTCTTGTTGAGTAGGGATTTCCTGGAAGCTGATCACTGGCTGAAGGAGTATTATTAGTGTTCCATATTTTCAATATGTGCTTGCCAATATTCTTATTTTCCTCTTAGTGCTTTCTCTCTACTCTTCTTTTTGTTTTGCTTTGTCAATTCCCTTTTTCTTCCTTACACTTTCACTTTATGGTCTGGCATCCTGCTGCTGACCTCTGCATTAGCCAAAGACATCCCTTCTTTCACAAAGTGCACAACAAAAGATTATTGGAGAAGGATATATAGATATATGATACATATGATACAATATATTGGAGAAAGATATATAGATATATAGAATATTTGGGATACATGTCCCTTGTGATGATAATAGATGAGTCTTGGAATGCTTATACTGATCATGTGCAGAGCCTGAATGAAAACTACTCAACTAGGCTACAAGATGGAACAAGATCAAGGCACCCATCACAGGATCATGCCTTATCTTCAACACTGTTCTGTACAGTAATACTTTTCTTCTACATCTTTTGCATTGCCATGTTTTTCTCCTAAATTTGTAACTTTCTGTTCAGCTTCTTCTCAAAATTCTTCTTAGCTCTGTCCTTTACTTGTTGTGTCCTGTCCTATGCTATTTCAATTTCTACCCAAATCTTTCATTTTTTGCTCCTAAATTCAAATTTAAGTCAGCTGTTTTTCACACCACGTCACAAACAGCAAAATAATCTTTTTTACTCACTAGTATGTGCTGCCAAAAATGTGAAGCTTTAATTTTAGAATACCTTATTTTATAATATTCCACTAGTAGTGATACTGTTGGGTGAATTGCATGGGTTCTTTTTAAGGTTTTGCCAATGGAAGGCTGTTTTAAACCACTTTATTTTTATAATAAAACCAGATAAGTGCAACATAATGTATTTTCTTTGTGAATGGACCTTAGTGAGTTTTTTTTTCTTTTTTTGTTTTCTTTTATCAGTGAGTCTCATGATCACATTCTGGATTGATTACTGGGTTCAGGAGTGGATAGGCTGTTATAGTACTTTGTGGGAGGGAAAAAAAAAAAGTTTTTAATTCCTAAAATACAGGATTATTCTTTCCACATTACATATTTTTCCTCATACCCCTACCACCATCAGATTACTAAATTCATATAAATGTTAAAATTGGTTGCTAAACAACATGGAGGAATCAATTCTGAATGTGTGCAGGTGGCTCCTCAGGGGGCTTTTAGGAAGCAAAAGATCACTTTCACAGTCAATCAGTTAGAAGATGAAGAAAGTAGTCTTGCATGATTAATGTTTGATATTTTGTTAGGACAGCTTCAGTTGATGGGGTGGTATTTAGTTTGGACCTAGCCTAGGTGAACTGACTTGTGAGGCCACACAGTACGACCAAAAAAAAAAAAAAAGTAATATGAGTAATATATATACCGAAAGATTTATGAAAGATTTACTGTAATAGGAGAGGAAATCTTTAGAAAGATAGATATATATACTACAGGTCCCTTGTGCTAATACAGTTACAAAAATTGCACATATGAAAAGCAATCATATTGAAAAATACTGAAAATTCCAAGAGTAACAAGAAAAAAATATATATAGTATAGTTAAAGTGCTATAGAGTAACAATTCTGTAAAGTATTGCCATTGATATGACTAAATAGCTCCAAAATTAAGTAATGCAAGTAAGGAAATATTTATATGTTCTGAAGAATTCATTAGGAAAAAAAAAAAAAAAAAAAAAGCAGGAGGGATGTCTAGAGAAAGCTTTTAATTGAAATTTGATAATGAACATTAAAATTTGGATGCACGAACTAGAATGTGGGTGTATAAGGATGTATAAGGCAACATTAAAAAGCACAAGACAGACAGCGTTGAGATCTGATTTGTCACACCATCAAGCCTTAAAATTAAGGACAGACATTGTTGGTACTATATCATAGTCTATAACTTAGCAAAATCAATCACAATAGCAAGACACAGGATGTAGCACAGCAATTAATGTTTACTGGATGAGGTGTCTTTTAAGCTGCTCTTTCTTAGACCCCCTGTGTCTGCTGGGAGCAGTGTCGTTAGGTCAAAACAAGAGCAACATTTAGGCAGGACACGATGGACAGGAAGGGAGAAAGGTCAGTGTGCAGCTGTTATCACCTGCAGCTCACTGTCTCCTGCAGCCATTGTCTCCTGCATCCTTGCATGTTAATTGCCTGGCAGGTTCTTCAGAATCCACTAAATTATGAAAATGACATCGACCAAGCTTCCAAGCTCGAAGATATCAATTTACCCAAAAAGTTTTTGAAGTGGATCCAACAGTAGCAGGACAGTTGAGGCTTTCCTGTCTCCCTGTGTGGTTCAGGGGACATCTGCACTTTGACAGGCAAGGAAGGATGAGCAGTCTTGCCCTGGGCAAGGTAACTGCTTTGCTCACAGGCACAAGTTACAAGGTACAGAAGTTGTGAGTTAGACACTCATGAATTACTGAAGTGATGAGTTAGTGAAGTCACATTAGACTAGCCTATACAAAGGAGGCTGAACCCTTTTTTTGATATTTGTTTTCTTTATTTATGAGCTCAGGGATTAAAGTTTAATTTAAAGAGTATATGTTCCTGTAAATTTGAGAGAATCAAACAGACCATGACACTTCCCCTAGCACTTATTGTACTTGCTACAGTCCCAGACCATTCATTTGAAAGAAGTATCTATTTTTCAGGCTATAACTGCCAATTTTAGAAATTTAAAGTCCTATTTTCTTTTTTGCCTCCCTGGCTAGGACTAACTGTTTAAAGTATTCCTGCTGGAGGAGATAAGATTTGGACAGTGTTGCTTTAAAATAATTTTCACTTGCATGGTTTCACCATAAGGATGTGCTTTTACTGGCTCCCAACATTTTCCAGGCTTTTAAGGAGTATTCTCTACTTCAGCAGTTTCCTTTTGGGCTTGTTGCTGACTGAATCCTCAGCTCTCTGTGTATCATTTATAGTACTAATTCAGTATGAAGTTTTTGGTATTATATGATCATAAAGCATCTGTCACAAGGGGTATTGATTTCTCAAACACAAGAAGATTAAAAAATGAGAATTTACTCAGGTTCCTTGTAAATTGTACCAACTCTATTATTCTGCATTTAAATAATGTATCAGTAAAGAAAGCTTCTGTATCGAAGTAGGCCATTCACCTCCTTTTACAAATTTCATTTTGCTAGCTTGTGTTAATGTTATCTTTCTGAATTCCTTTATTTATAAGTGAAATCACCTCTTGAAATTTTACAAAAGACAACAACAACAAAAAATGCATTTCTTGTAGCAGCCATTTCTGAACTAGCAGTTGGTTTCTCTTCTGTATGTAGGGATTGGGGTTTTATTTAGGCAGCAACAGTAAACCACAGCTAAAACTAGATAATTCTACTGTCAAATGCTTATTCAATGCTATTTCTGTTCTGTGATAATAAAATAAAATTGATAATAGCAAGTATTGCATCCTACTGAGGATACCTAAGAGATATTTAAATAACTGCGAATTCAGCCACAATAATCCTGTAAGGTACTACACACTTAACAGAAGACAGTTCCAGCATGTCATAGTGCATATTTGAACCAGATCCAAATATGATAATTATTTTATAGCTGATGAATATGATTTCCTTCAATCTATAAAGTTTTTTTACTTGATTTTGTATTTCTCATTTAAGATCAGTTTAGAAACTTTTTCTTTTATTGTTTTGCTTTGTTTTGTTTGTTTGTTTCCCCTGGTAGTACTGTTGTAAATAACATTATCATAGAAAGGGTCACATACTTATTCTGACCTTAAGAGTTGATCAGACTATTATTTTTTTTTCTATCAAATCATATAACTGTATAATTTTATCTCCATTTAATCAGTTAATATCAAAAATTTTACAGTCCATTACCTGCAAATAAATAACAGAAAGGTCTTTCAGAGAGTGAGGTAGCAAAAACTTGCCAAGCTCCCAAATTTTAAAAATAAATTGATAAGCACCTCCCTTCCTCTCTCTATCACAGCAACCTTTTCTTTTGTACTCACCAAAAATCCAAGCAATATTTTTTTTTTAATCTGAGCTTCAAATCTAGATTAAAATTAAATGCACTTAGCAATGAAAATTCATTCCCAGTTTGACCTCTAATACACAGAGTTCTATCAATGTTCAGTAATAATATAAGGAAAAAAGGATACCTGTGACAGTATCAGCAATATGATTAAATGACTGAACTGTCCTAATTTATGCTGTAAGCAATGCTTTCCCTGGAATAATTAATGTTCAAACAGAAGTAAAAACAAATGCAAAAACAAGGAAGTGTGTGTGACATGATTGCAAATGATATTTTTAGGAATTACTTTTCTGTTAGCATTTACTATATAAAGCAAAAGCTCAAGTAAATATCTAGGTCTGCTAGTTAACAAGACTGAGCTACAAATACAATAGCTGTCTAGCATCTTTGCTGTCTGCAGCTTTTCCTAAGCTCTCTTTTTTGTTTGTTTTTTTGATTGTTTGGTTGCTTTTGATTTTGGTTTGGTTTGTTTTTCCTTCTTTTAATAGTTCTGGATGAGACAAGCAAGAACAGAGCTTTTCTGTGGAATCCTTAGATACATGTAATTCACTAAGGTGCACAACCAAACAAAGGAATTTAGCCAAGACGTTGGCTGATAAGTGTGCTTTTCTATAAGTTGATTAGAATTTTATTAATTGTCATAGTTTAGAATCATGCTGGTTTATGTCTCACCTAATTATTTCTTAGAAGTTTTGGTTTGTTTGTTTGTTTTTGTTTTTTACTAGAAATGGTATTGAAGGATAAAGTATTCTCCCATACTTTGCATTTATTATTATAGTGGTATGTCACAGCCCATTCCAATGTACAGATTTCTGCTTCATCCACATCTTTGCCAGCAACAATACAACCAGTGGTGAATCTGCATGGTTATTTTTTTATTCTTATCTTTATTTTTATATTGTGTGTGACAAATAAACCAGTTTCCTTATTTTGTAAGAAATTGCAGGAGTTACACAATGGCAGTACAACATGATGGATTTATTAATGATGGATTATGTGCATCACTAGCTGAGAACATCAGCAGTGAATATGACATTACAGCCATGTTAGTGAGATGACAAAAGAATTTAGTTACCCATACTTGTCAATATGCAAGTCAAAAAAAAAAAAAAAAAATCAGATATTTTTTTCAAAGCGCTGTTGAGTTGTTGTAAATCTCAGGAAAAAGAAAATTTTTCATAGATATGTACCTGAATTCATAATTTGTATGTTCATTTGACACTTCAGAAACCTTTTCTCATAGAGGTTCCACAGTTAATGAACTACACTGTATGCATAGTGAAACACTTCAGGTACACATGGCTGAACAGCTCAGGATCTATATCATATTTAAGTATGAATGAATGACTAAATATGAAAGGGCAAATACATGAAAGCTAAGTAGTTCCTCATGCAGAAAATGGTGATAATGACTCCCTTTTCTAAGTGTAGAACAAAGACTAACAATTCATTTGTGTTTGGTCTCTGACCAAATAGACCTTGTATTAGCCATACAATGGCACAGATCCCATAAGATTGCTGTGGAAAATATCTCCAGAACCAGAGAACCAGAATAGCCATATAATTGCAGTACTCTTGTAGAAAATAAGTGTAGGCTTGTATTTTCACTTAGGGGAAATATTTGAATTTAAATAATCTGCATGCACATGAGTGGCATTAGTAACATTAGGGGAGGGGTGGGAAGGGAAGGGGCAAGAAGGGAAGGGGCGAGAAGGGGCGGAAAGGGGAGAGGATGGGAGGGGAGGGGAGGGAAGGGGAGGGGAAGGGAGGGGAAGGGAGGGGGGGGGGGGGAGGGCCAGGCCAGGCCAGGCCATCACTGGACTTAATGAAAGGAAGCAATCGGAAGGTGAGCCAAATACTTCTTCATTTGCAATAACAAATATGTCCACAGAGTAAGGTTGTTTCATGTCTTGCTGCCAGCTCAGCAATAAGAGTGGAATCAAATGTTGTCAATTCACTTAGTTTTTATGGTTTAATACTTGTCCATTATTGTCAACCACAACTCCCTGGCTAGTGCCAGAGTTATCCTTCTATATATGAAGAGACTGGTACATTATGTCCAACATAAATGTGGGCATGAGAGCTATCTTTTTCGTTTTTGATATATTTCAACTACTTTAGATATCTATTTGCCCTCATGTGAAAATGAGGTGAATTTAGCTTTCTGCTCTCTAGTTACTTCTATTTTTTTTTTTTTTTTTTTTTTCATTTGTGACTGGGGCATTAAAGCCCTGAATGGGCTCCTCATTTTATTTTTATGTAAGAATATAAATACATACTGCACCTGGGTCTCCTGGATGCACTGTTCAATGAAATGTTCAAGTGTTGTATTTTTTATATGACATTCAATTTTGTAAGCTAAGCAGTAGTGTAAAGTGTTCTGAAGGTCTGCTTGTTTTCAAAGATAATTGTAAATGTTCCTGAGACTTTTAAGAATTTTGATTTATCACATTAACATCTTTACTGGGCAGTTTATATTTAAATTTATTAATGGAATATTCTGAGATAATGCAAATTATTGCTTGTGACAGAAGGATCATAAAGACAGCGTTAGTGTTTTGTGTTATGATGAAATGACAGCTTTCACTTCAGTGTATGTAGATTTCTACAAATATAGTGTCACCTTTGCTTTGCTGTCAAAGTTTTTCCATTTGAAAACATGTCCAGTTACCTCTGCAGCTCAGTAGAACAAGCATAATATTTTGGTTTCTGACAAAGGCAATAGGAAAATGCTATCTCAACTTGCCACTTAAACATCTTTCTTTTGCTTTGCTGACACTTGTACATATGGAAAACAAGCCAACTATCAAAGTGGAGAAGAAAAAAATGCAAAAGTATTTACAGAGGTTATCCAGTGTAGTCAGCATAAAACTAGTAAGACTACTCCAGAAGTGAGCAGGGTGGAAGCTAATTTAAGATTGGGTGGAGATTAATGGGATTCAAAATGGCAAAACAGATGAAGGGTCTAGCTGAGCTGAAAATGGCTGGGGAAATGTAGTCTCTATAGGGTTCCCAATATACTTTGCCTTTCTTCAATTCAAGTCTTCAGAAACAGTCTGTTAAAGAGAGAGCAGGGAAAGCAAAATGACTCAGGAACACCATGGCCTAATTCCAAGTTGCAGGGGAGACTTCAGTATGTTGTTTCTGTTTGTGTTAAGTCACTTTTCAGGTGATCGAATTCCTGGTTCTTCTGCCATGTTTCTGCTCAGACATCCCTGGAAAGTACAATAATATCTGTAAGTGAATCTCCTTGCAAAACTCTGAATTTTGCCTATAAAGATAATAAGCAATTTACTCATTTTGAGGAGGAAGCTCATATCTGATACTTTAATGAGGATATATGTTCAGTCATGTCAAGTGTTTCAAATGGTCAGTACAGAAGATGGAAGTTCTTTCTCACACCACAGACTGCTATTAAGACACAGTCTTTGTTTACTTTTATTTTTTTGTCTCCTGTATCTTGTGTGAACATGAAGTAATTCTATACCATGAAACAACATTGTCCCTGGGGACAGGGATGAGGACAGGCCAAGGGCATGAGAGAAGTTAGATGGTAGGTCTGAAAGACCCACAGACTGGAAACACTCTTCCCAAGGAGAGGAGATGGAAGGGGGCAGCCATCAGCTGCAATGCCTCTGAGTCGGCCCCGAGCCCTGGCAGCCAAACCCAAAGGCAAAAGAATGTGCTCAGGGCCCTGACACTTAATACAGTGCTACACAGCATCATGGAAAAGGCAACAGGAGCTGGGTCCAGTTCTTCACTGTATCAAAACAATGTCAGCAAACTCCTACTGCTGCTGACAGTACTGCCTCTCTCCTTTAAAAAAAAAAAAAAAAGAATGAAGAATTTCATTTTGCTTTCTGGTTCTAGGAATCTTTATTTTTATTTATTTTTATTTTTATTTTGTTTTTCTTCTTATTTTTTGCTCGTTTGATTTCAAAATCCGTTTTATTGGTGCTTATTTAATTATGTATTTTTGTTTGCTACCCTTGCAATGAACTTCTGAATTTGTATCCACAAGTTGTATAATAGGCTGATGAATGTCTTTCATTTCCTTGGAATATTTTCAAATACTATTTTCTGTAAACTTTAATGCTGAGCTTCCTTGTTCTGTAAGTATATTTGCCAGACTGAAATAAAAAAAAAAAAAAATGTCTTGGATGATTGATATAATATTTTTAACCTCTAGAGCATTACAATCCTGATTCTCTATAAAGGAATGATTTTGACAGGTGGAGGGTGGAGAAAGAGGATGAGCTTTCCAACTCTGTTGTAAAAATCCTCTTTTATCTGTAAGAGGTATTCTTTCCCATAAAGGACTCTTTTCTTCATAGATTTTTAAACAAAGTGCATATCTGTCCTCTGTCAAAGCAGATATAAAATCATTAGAATATAAGGAAGGAGATTCTCCCACTTCATTATTAATATCACAGACTAAGTTGAAACATAACAATCATGAAGTTCAGTAACAAGTGTAGGGATATAGAACCTCAAAATAAATGAGTTGTGATTATGATAACAGCAATTTCATAATAAAATTGAGCTGGCCCAATATCTGTGTCTTTGGCAGCTCTAGAGGACAAAGTTTGCTTCTTCTTTAGCTTGGAATGCTTCTGACACATTGCTATAAATGCGATACTCCACTGGGTTTAAATGAATTTAGCTTCAGTTAGGGCTTCACTTTTTAATGTAATGGTACTCAAAGATCTGGTAAATCATTACCAAAACTTGCTACAAAATCTCTAACACAATGGTAAAGATGTCATGTTTGTTCTAGGTGGAAATATGTAAACCAAAACTATAGAAAAAAGAGATTGGATAAATGTGCTACAGGCTATTCATCATTTCTTGTATTAATTCTGCAGTTAAAATAACACTATAATAAAAATAATGTTCTTTATTTATAACCAATGTGTTAAGGTAGCCATCAGTGGATAATAGTGTAGGTTGTCTAAGAAATAAATTATTGAAAAAATAATGTTTATTTGTACATAATATTTCTATTCTTATATGCTTTTAACTTTTACTTTTGTTGTTGTTTTTGTTGTTGTCTTTGCCCAGAAACCTGGTCTATGAAATTCTCTCCTCTCTGTTGTATGTATAAAGAAACAAAATGTTCTTTTCTTTGAACCCATTAATCTTCTTTTGGCCTAGACCACTTTTGTTATGGCCAATACAGGCTTTGAAACAAAAATTATAGGCAAGCTTTTAACCCTTGTTCTTGGCTTCTATTTTAGCTGCTTCTTTTATCATTCAAAAACATTTAAATGGATTTAATCTTATGCTTGTAGTTCCAGCATTTAATTTCCCATTTCCTATTTCCTTTTTTTTTTTTTTTTTTTTTATGTCATTGTTTTGCCAATCGCTTTGCAGAAAAACTGGCTTATTGCTAAAGTTTCACTCCATCCCTACTTATACATTACAAAGAGACAGTTACTTACAAAGAACACCCACATCACAAGTGTCTTTGAAGATGGCTTAGAAAGAAGAGGAGAAGGTGTGAGAGAGGATATAAATGTGTATGTAGCTGTATAATTAAGAAGTCATAGGAGATTAGAAACTGATTAGGAAAGGCAAGGGAGAATACAGAGCAGTACAATTTGGATAAAATGTATTGTCTAGCTACTCCTCTCCTTATTTGTATTCAACATATGGAGGCCCAGAGAAAATATTATCATCTCTCTAATGAGCTGTTAGCACTAGCTGGTATTACCAATGAATAGAAAATAACATCTCTGTAACATTCGGGGTGAATTACACTGCACTATGTGTTAACACATATATGCATGTATATGTATATGTACATACATACGTATATGTATACATATTTATCTATATGTAGATAGACAGATAGACAGACATAAATATGTATTCATATACAAAGAAACGTGGCCAGCAGGTTGAGGGAGGTGATTCTCTCCCTCTACTCTGCTCTCATGAGACCCCACCTTGAGCACTGCATTCAGCTCTGGGGCCCCCAGCACAAGAACATGGACCTGTTGGAGTGCATACAAAAGAGAGCCACATCAAGGGGCTGGAGTGCCTCTCCTATGAAGACAGGTTGAGGGAGTTGGGGATGTTCAGCCTGGAGAAGAGAAGGCCTTCCAGGACCTTAAGGGGGTCCGCAGGAAAGCTGGGGAGGGACTCTTTTTCAGGAAGTATAATGATAGGATAAGGAGTAATGGCTTTAAACTGAAAAAGGGTAGATTTAGATTGGATACTAGGAAGAAATTATTTACTGTGAGGTTGTTGAGGCATTGGAACAGATTGCCCAGAGAAGCTGTAGATGCTCCATTCCTGGAAGTGTTTAAGGCCATGTTGGACAGGGTTTTGAGCAACCTGGTCTGGTGGCAGGTGTCCCTCCCAATGGGATGAGGGACAATAAAACTACAAGGCAATAAAACTACATGGAGGGGCACATAGAAATCAGTGTAGGAGAAGCTACAGGAGTATGTGGCCTTGTAAGAAGAAAAGTTGGAATTCAGACTTGCTCCTTGTAGTCAAGCAGTAGTACCACAGGGAGCTGGTTACAAGAACTGAAAGACAGAATTAGATGTGAGATAAGCAGGATATTGGCTAAATTTTTATGGGTTTAATAGCTGAATGAAATCTTTAAAATGCTTAATAGAGTTATGCACTTGTAGAGAAAAATATAATAGACAACTGGCATTCATGGGAGGAGAAGGTGGTAAGTGACCACATAAGTTGTAATGGCTGGAGGGAGGATTTCACAGAACTATTGGAATATTAAAAGTTCCCCACTGCATGCATGGCAAACTCAAAGACTTAGACACAGCCCTGACGTCAAAAATGCTGACAAAGAGTTTTTGCCAATTAATACATATTTAAACAACTTAGACAGGATTTTCAAATAAAGTTGTTTCTTTCATTCATTTTGGACTTGTACAGATCGGTTACTTGTATACCTGTGAATTGTATAAATGTGCAGGTAAGATTATACAAGTGTACAGGCCTGAAGAACCTATGAAAGTAATCTGGATAATTCATTTGAGTCTTTCAGAGACATGAACAAAGATTGTCATCCCAGTTTCTCAGCTACTCTGTAACTTTCAGCAGAAGTAAAACTCTTGCTTTTGAGATTATAAATGAAGTGAGTTTTAACTGTCTGTAAAGCCACAATTTCTGGCACAAAAGCTGTTAAGGTTTTAAGGAATGACACTCTGTGAAGCCATTTAAAAGAATCTTGGAATGTCACAGAATAATCAAACATCATGATAGAGCATACTGCCGTTGCTGTTTTTTAAAAGAAAATACTTTCAACTGAATTCCTAGCACCACTTCCTGGCACATCCTGCATGCTCTTTTGGGTCTCTGGTTCAATCAATTTTCTCCAGCGCAGTGAGGCTGGGAGGGCTTCAAGCTGGTATGATTATAGTTATGTGGCTAAGTCAACTGAAGCAAATAAAAGTTCATGGAATTTCTGTCTTGTTTAAACAAAGCTTAATTTCATGAAAGAAGCAGATGGCCATGATTTACAGACAAAGTTGGAAAGACAGAGAGGGAAGAGGAATTAGACTGCATATAGACATAATTGTAATTGTCTAGCTTTGAAGGCCTCACAAATTATCTACTTGTTCTGTACTTCATTTGCAAAGAAAGGATTTACAAATCTACTTATTTATTTTAGGATTTATTGGGATGATTTGTAAGTTAATCACAGGAATTACATATAGGAGGTAAGATTTATAAACCTTGGGGAGGATTATAAAGTATGAAGTAGGATTAGTAAGTCTATTGTATGGTACGTAAATATATTTCCAGATTTCTAAAGCTATTACATATGTTAGCTGAATCATATATTTAAATTAATAAGGCCTAAATCAAAACTGGGTAAAATACCATTTTTTTAGCTAGTGGCAACATAAGTTGATACTAAGTCTAAAAAAGGAATAGTAAGAAATAAAATTTATAGAATTAAGACAATATGGAGTATATTTTAGCAGTATAAGTGTATGGAAGGAAGAAGAGGCAGTACAACAGTAGGGACTTCCCAGAAGTAGTCACTGTCCAGCCAGAGAAAGCAGCAGTCTAAAAAATGTATTGAGTTATCACAGACATGATGGCAAGAGAAAATATTAGATGATAACTGAATAGATCCAGGGAAGTATACATACAGTGTTTTGACTAAGTTGATTAGAATATCCAATTCTGGTGACAATTAAAAACAAAAAGGAAGTTACACTGCTAGTCTGAAAACAAACTTGCCTTCCTTCCTCTGTAACTTTTGTTAGGATCTCTTCCCTTTTTTTCCTCCTCCTTAAGTGTTAGAACATGGGAAGGTTGGCTTGGTGAGCAGCTGGCACCAAGCCATTTAAGCCTAAGGAACTGATTTCACCTTCCAGATGGGCAAAATAACCTGTAATGATAGCATGAACAATTTAAGATTTTTAGTAACACAGCTTTCTAGAAAGAAAAAAAAAAAAAAAGAAAAAAGAAAAAAGAAAAAAAACAAACAAAAAAACAAACACACATACATTAACACAAAAGTGAGAGCTCTGTGGTAACTTGCAATCATTCTGTACAAGGTGCCACAACATAGCAGTTACACTCGGACTTAAAATTCAAAAGAAGAACAAGTGGCAGCATTATGAGAACAATCTGAGCTATTCGCATCTCACCATGAAAGTGTCTGAAATCTTCCTTGGCTGCCACTCAGATTGCATTTGCCAACTTGTAACAAGTTACTCAGTTTTGCTCTGTGTTTGTAAATACTCTACAGAATTTATTTTTATTCCATTACAAAATGTATTTTTATTCTGTTTCTAAATAGCCACATTATGTGAAGTCAAAGCAAAACTGAGACAGAAAGACATTTAAAGGAAGAAAGCAGAGGAGGAGGGCCTTTCTTATGTAGAAAGCTTAATGGTATGACTTATAAACTCCATAATTAAATGAAAAGTATTGTCCATTTAGACTCCTACATGCAAAAAAGCTTAACCAAAGTTTTTGCATTAAACACATTAAACACATTATTTTGCATTAAACACATTAAAGTTACGTGTTCAGCTCCATCCATATTTCATTAATTCAAAAAGAAAAATCTCAGGAAGAAGTGAAATTTTCTTGTATTTTAATAATGACTTTTGCAATATTTCTGATTTTTCTAAATTACTGTTGTAGTTGTCTCTCTGACTAAACAGACTATGATCATCTTCTAATTCCTGATCGTACTTCTGTGACCAGAACAGGACACGTTTCTAATATTTTTTATTCCGTGCTAAAGCTTACTTGTTAAAATGTTAACTTTCACTCCAGAAGTCCCTAACTCACACTCTCAGCCTTCTATGATTTCTACTCTGAGGCTATGTGTTTGCATAATGTGTTCATAGTTTGCACTATGTGTTTATCTTGTTTTTATTTTATTTTATTTTTTTCCTTTGCCTCTGTTTTTGATGACTCTCGGAGACAGACTATTTGGCTAGACAGATGCTTGGTCTGACCTCAGATAGTTATTCTCATCTATTTTTTAAGATTCTCACTGCTGGCTGTTTGTTTGCATTAGCCCCGACAAGTGCTTTTCACCACTATAATACAGTGTGAAAAACAATGTGTAAAATTAATCGTTAGCCAGACCGACAGGTTTACCTCTATGTACCTCTATCTGTTGACTCTTTTTAACTCTTGAGGATGAGGTGTTATGAGATGAATACAGCTCCTTCCTTGCATTAAGGGAACAACTTAGTGAATTCAAGTAATGGACTCAATCACTTTTCTGCAAATCCATTCAATGGTCAGAGAGCAAATGGAGGAACAGTTCTTCCTTTAAATCACTTACAAGTTTTAAGATTCAAGGAAAAGTAGAAGTTGATCTTGAGGTTCCACAATGAACTTGCAGAGTAAAAGATAGGGGGAAATATTGTTCCTAACTAACAAGTAATTTCTGACTCAAGATAATTGAAACTGAAGGCTTAAAATGCCAATTTTGTAATTAAATTTAATAATTATTTATTCTTAAAAAAAAAAAAAAAAGTGCAAGCAAAACAGAAAGAATGAAGGAACAAAAAATGCTTGAAACCAAAAGCCAAGCTGAGCTAACTTTTAAGTATAAACTAGGAAGAAAGGTTAAAATTGTGATTCCTGATAGATATTTGCCTTCCCTCACTTTCCTACATAGCTCTTTGTGTAGTGCAGAGTGATGTATCTGAGAAGTATCATGTGACCCCATCCCAGTAATCTGGAATATTAAATTCTGCTTCATATTGCCATTTCGCAATAAACCATCCTGCAGCTTCAATATTTTCCTGTAGATGCAAATACCTTAAATTATTTCCATCATGTATCTTGCAACTCTGAAGTCCAGGAAGACCATCAGCAACCTCCATCCAGCAATAACCAGGCCAAAGCTCTTCCACAGTAAAAGCCCCACCACAAGGTGTTGATCTGATGGATGGGCCCACTTCTGCTCAAGTTTTTCTTCCTCACTGGCTGGGAAGACCTCACTAGTACCTATTCTTAAGTTGCAGATCTGGAGGTGAAACGGGAACTATTAGCCAAAAGCTGACAGCATTCTTTGTCTTGACAGGCTGCCTCTACGTCCACTGACCATGACTTCTGGTTCCTTTATTGCTTTGTATGGATCAGGCTCTCATCTCTGACAATTTTGTATCCAGTCAATCTCCTCCTGATGGTGTATGGCCTGTTTACCCCTTCCTTCAGGTTCATCACTGGGTGTCTTGGTGCCACAGTGTGTATCTTCTATAAGAGAGACCCTCAGCACCAGGGAAAGGCCCCAGACATTCCCCAAAGTCCCACAAGTAGGCAGTGGCATTCCTGTTGTGGAGCTCTGTTAGGGGTGAGACCCCCAAAGCACAAAGGAATTTGTACAGTACCTACAAAATATACCACTAAGCATTACAGCTAATTTTCCTATTTAAGCAGTTTTTGAGATGTCTGTCTTTGACACTCTTCTAACACAATCTAGAACTGACCAATTGTGGTTTAACCTGGCCGGCAGCTAAACACCACACAGCCGTTTGCTCACTCGCCCCCTCCTTCTCTGGGATGGGGGAGAGAAACAGGAAAGTGAAGCCTGTGAGCTGAGATAAAGACAATTTATTAAGACAGGAAAATAATAATAATAATAACAATAATGATGATAATAGTATTGCTAATAATAATGTGTACAAAACAAGTGATGCACAATGCAATTGCTCACCACCTGCTGACCAATGCCCAGCCTATCCCCAAGCAGCCAGTCCCCCCATCCCAGCTAGCCACCCCTATCTATTGTTTAGCATGACGTCAGATGGTATAGAATACCCCTTTGGCCAGTTTGGGTCAGCTGTCCTGGGTCTGTCTCCTCCCAGCTCCTGCTGCACCCCCAGCCTACCTGCTGGCAGTACAGAGTAAGAAGCTGAAAAGTCCTTGGGTTGGTGTAAGCACTGCTCTGCAACAATTAAAACGTCAGCATGTTATCAGCACTCTTCTCATTCTAATCCAAAACATAGCACCCTACCAGCTACTAGGAGGAAAATTAACTCTGTCCTAACTGAAACCAGGACACCAATTTAAATAGCCATGTCTGTGCTATGCTCAACATTACTTCTGCCAACATACCACAGCAAAAAAAAAAAAAAAAAAAAAAAAAAAAAAAAAAACTAAGAAAACTGAGGTTCCAGACCTTAATTACTCACAATTGTATTTGTATTGATTTACTGAATACATTGTTCATGAACTCTTGTTGCAAGGATTACACTGTTTGTGATCTTTACCTTTTTCCTGACACTTACAAAGCAAACATTTGTCTGAAAATCAAGAATGCATGTTTACATTATGGTTGCAATCTTACAAAGTACACCTGTTATCCTCTCAATGGATCAGTTAAACCACTGATAGACTTTGGAAATCAGTCGCAAAAGGGAAATGGCTGTTATTTGAAGTAAAGTGAAACGTGAAATGTGGGAATGAAAACCTAAAAGTAAACAGCATGAAATATACTGTATGAACACGTGTCAAACTTATGCAGCTTTGTATTTGGATTAGCTAGTCTATTGATAGTAGTAAGCTATTTTTTTTTTTCATGTCTTGTTTTCTTACCACCCAACAATGACAGTTCTTTCATCTGAACAATAAGGAGAGGCAGCCTTGTAAAGCACTAGCAGTAAAATCATAAACCATAACACAAGAATTGAAACTAAGAGGGTAAGAGAAAAGACCAAATGACCTAGGGTGAGAACAGCCATACCATCTCTTCTTAACAGATGCTTCTCCTTTCCTTTCTTAAAAATTCCTCACAACAGTCATTCCACACATTTCTCACAAAATTCACCAATGTCTTAACATGTTTAACTTCAGAGGTTTTCTTTAGATCTAATAAAAATCCTATTTCCTCCTGCAGTTAAAGGTCGGTGCTATTTTCTACATTTTCTTTACAGTGAAAAGGGGCAACATTTGGGGAATGCTGGGGAAACAAAGTTTGTTTCCTTCCTCTGTGTGGCAACAAAGTACATTCAAAAGACATCACTCTGTGCAGAACTGGAAAATAAAATGGAAAAGACTCCATGAAAATAAGAATTTCAGTGTTAGGTCCCTTTGTTACATTTCAAACAGTAAAATAAAGAAGTTTATTCCGTGGTACCTTTTATGCAAGTCATTTTTCAATTTTTTCAGTTGAGAAACACTTTTCAGTATGTTAAATTTATTTGCTTTACAGTAAGTTTACTAAACCATTTTTAAGTAGTTTTTTTGATAGTGACCCTTTTCCACAAAACTGTTTGCTGACTTTTCCCCCAAAGTATTGTTATTTATTATTGAATTAAAATTAATTTAGTAATAGCTATCTATTAAAACAGCCTGGTGGCTATTCTTCATGATTTTGTACTTACTGTTTTTAATGATTTCATTGGGTCTGGGAGAGATGGAGTTAATTTTATTCATACCAGTCCCCATTGTTCTGCATTTTGGATTTGTGATTAAAACATTGTTTATAACAAAACAGTGCTTTGGCTATTGCTGAGCACTGTTTGCACAGCATTGAGGTTATCTTTTTCCTATTCTGCCCCCCACAGTGAGTAGAAATTGAAAGAAAATTTAGCTGACCTAAACTAACCAAAAGAACATTCCTTACCATGTGACATCATGCTCAGCAATAACACCTTGAGGAAAACAGAAGAAGGGGTGACACATTCGTGGTTATGTCATTTGTCTTTCCAAGTAACCTTTACATATAATGAAGTCCTGTGTTTTTAGTAATATTGAATGGCATATTTTTATTTTTTGCTTTTTCCCATTATTCTTTCCCCCACACTTCAAGTGCTATTACTGGGCAATTTAGAAATAAAAGAAGTGACATAATATACTTCATTCAGTGTGCTAGGTTCCCTCATGGTAGCTAGTGAAACTAGGCAATCAATATGCACCAGAACAAATACACGCAATTAGTAGTAAAGACATGCACCTGCCATTGAAGGGACGCTTCTCAAAAATCACCCTATTGACTCACCAGCATGCTTATTATGGAAAAGCCTAGAAATCCATCTCCCTCTTTGAGATTCCTCTTCAAGGTCCTTCACTGGGGCTCCCAATATAAAAATGGGGAAATGGCCTCAAGTTCCACCAGGGGAGGTTTATCTTGGATGTTAGGAGAAATATCTGAATTTACTGAAAGAGTTATACAACATTGGAACTGGCTGCCCAGGGAAGTGTTTGAGTCACCATCCCTGGATGTATTCAGAAAAGGTGTAGATTTAGAATTTAGTATCATGGTTGAGTGGTGGACTTGTCAGTACCAGGTTAAAGGTTGGACTAGATGATCTTAGAGGTCTTTTCCAACCTGAATGATTCTATGATTCTGTAATTCTGTAACTTTCACTGAGGATCTTTAAACTTCCCTCTACCTTGGGAAGGAGGCATATGTCCATTCAGTGAGCAGTCAGCAAAGCCCATCATTTTAACCTCTCAGTTACATTATCACGCCACTTTCCTGATGTGCTTTCCTTTACAGTCATCTACACTGAATTTAGGCTGACATTGTATTGCCTCTCAATTTTCCTTCTGCAATTTTTTTCAGGAAAGCCTCACATTTCATATCTCAACTAACCTGGTACCATTAGCAGATGTTTTTTTCCTCTATTTTTACTCTCTTCATGGGTATGTGAGACTATGCTAACTAGCATAGTTCATAGAATCATAGAATCGTTAAGGTTGGAAAAGGCCTCAAAGATCATCTGGTCCAATCAATCCCTTACAATCAGTATCACCCAATAAACTATGTCCTTAAGCATGATGTCCAACCTTTACTTAAACATTCCTAGGGACAAAGACTCCACTACCTCCCTGGACAACCTGTTTCAATGCCTATCCACTCTTTCTGAAAACTCTCCAGATTTCCAACCTAATACACACACACACACACCCCTCTATTTGAGGCCATTCCCTCTGGTCCTATCACTAGTTACCTGTGAGAAGAGGCCGACCCTCAGCTCTCCACACCTTCCTTTCAGGTAGTTGTAGAGAGCAATGAGGTCTCCCCTGAGCCTCCTCTTCTCCAGACTAAACAACCCCAGTTTCCTCAGACACTTCTCACAGGACTTGTGTCCAGGCCCTTTGCCAGCTTCATAGTCCTTCTCTGGACACACTCCAGGGCCTCAGTGGCCTTCTTGTACTGAGGGGACCAAAACTGAACACAGTACTCGAGTTGCAGCCTCACCAGAGCAGAGTACAGGGGAGAAGATCACCTCCCTTGTCCTGCTGGCTACACTATTCCTGATACAAGCCAGGATGCCATTGGCCTTCTTGGCCCTGTGGGCACACTGCTGGCTCATGTTCAGGCAAGTATTGACCAACACCCCCAGATCTTTTCCTTTGCACAGCTTTCCAGCCACTCTGCCCCAAGCCTGTAGCATTGCATGGGGTTGTTGTGACCAAAGTGCAGGACCCAACACTTAGCTATACTGAACCTCACCCCATTGGCCTCTGCCAACCCATCCTGTCCAGGTCATGCAGGGTCTTCCTACCCTCCGACAGGTCAAAACTTCTCCCCAACCTGGTGTCATCTGCAAACATATTGAGGGTGTACTTGATTCCATCATCCAAATTATCAACAAAGATAGTAAAGAGGATGGTCTCCAAAACCACTCATAACTGGTTGCCAGCTGGATTTAACTTCATTCACTACCACTTTTTGGACCCATCCATCCATCCAGTTTTTAACCCAGCAAAGGCTGTACCTGTTTAAGCCATGGGCTGCAGCTTCTCCAGAATACTGTGGGAGACCATGTCAAAGGCTTTGCTGAAGTCTGGGTAGACTACATCAACGTCCTTTCCCTCATCTACCAGACAGGTCACCTGGTCATAGAAGAAGATGAGGCTGGTCAGGCAGGACTTGCCTTTCATGAACCCATGCTGACTGGGCCTGATCCCCAGGTTGTCCCATACATGCTGTGTGATTACATTCAAGTTGACCTGTTCCATCACCTTTCCTGGCATGGAGGTCAGGCTGACAGGCAGAATTCCACTGCTGATTACTCTCCATTCTGAGAGCTGAATATTTCATTTAATTTCCTGTCTGCTGCTTTAGAAATAATTCTTGAACACACAAGTAGCTTTTCTCTTACTTCCTTCTTTCACATATTTACTTTCTTTGAAGGTCTTGCATGAAGGATTTTGCCAAAGCTTTTTTCTGAAAATTGTTTGAATTAAGACTCAAGGACTGTCTGGAGTATAGGCACCTAATAGTGTTCTTTCTACTATTAGTAGTTACATTATAAAATGAGAAAGCAGACTAGGATTTAAGACTAGCAACAATAAGTCACTGAAAAATACCAGTAATTAGGAACATATACTTGGCAGCCTGATGTAAAAACTTGCCCCTCAAGTACTAAGTTTCATAGTTCTACTGAATATCTAAAACCACAGATTCATTATAGATATTGGTTTTACAGCCTGTTGTAATCTTTTCCCCCTCCCCCACTTCTCTACATTGCAGAGACTAGAAACTACTTGTCTCTCTCCTTCCCTTAGGAGACTGATACCTTATCAGCTCTCAGAAATGGATTTTTTGAGAAATGGAAGTCACCTCCCAAAAATTCTTTCCACTTCACAGGTACCAGCTGCCTTATCTTTTGGAAATAGTCTAACTGATACATATCTAACTAAACTTCAATCACTTCTTCCAAATTTGCTTCTAGTTTTGGAGTTTGTTCCTTCTGTTCACTGACCTGAAGAAAGATTAGAGTGCCAGAAATCCTGTTTTTTTTGTGTGTGTGCCTGAAACCTTGTCTGACTTTCTGTAGCTATGGCAGTGGATGTAATAAAAGAAATGTTACTGCCACTTGTAAACTTTGTCTAACCTGCATCCTTAGATTGTCATTGCTGTAGTAACACTACCATTATATACAGGTTATCAGTTTAATTTGTTCAGCCAGAAGAAAACAAAGCTATCTTGTTTCTCCTTTAACTCAGAGATCATATACAGGATTACACAATAGAAAATCTTTTTCCTGAGCTCATAAATTCTGGAAAACTCTATGTGAAGAAATTCACCTTTTTATCTTCCATTTCCTTTATTTTTGTACAGATTTGTAGTCCTGTAATGCAGGTCTTTGTTATCGTTTTGCATATTAAATCAATTAATGTAATAATAAACATATGAGAAAAAGAATTTTAAAAAGTCTTTTTTTTTTTTTTTTTTTTTTAACAAACCTTCAATAAAAAGCTCATTTTCTAGGTAAATATTAATACACCTTTTATATATATGTATATGCACTTTATATATTTATTTACATATATGTATATATAAAGTATATACACTTTATATTTTTTAATATTAATACACATTAATATTTTCCCTTTATTATGCCAGCAAAATAAATAATAATAATAGCAAAAATTAAAGCTCAATACTTTTAATAAACCTAAAATTCTCAGTGAAACCCATATGAGGTTCGGATAGCCAAGAACTGTAAGAAGACTAGAATCTGGCATTGTCAAAGGCATATGTCAGTGCATGGTGATCCTAATAAGTGTCACTGCTCTTGAGTTACATCTGCAACTCCCAATATACTGAATTGTAATTTCATTTTTAAAAAATCTCAAAAAAACAGTAATGGATTTTCAGCCGTTCCTTATGCTGTAGTTCTCACATATTCTGCATGATTAAAAAAGAATGGGAGACTCTCTTAATCTTTTTCATGACAGTAAGGTATGAGATGGACTCTGAATCTAATGAGCTAAGTTCTTATGGGATTATAAAATGTTTAATAATTGGTTTCACATTTATTTTGCAATAAGCTATTCTCTTTAGGAATGCCTATTTGCTCTACACAAGTTACTAAAAAAGACTTAGAACCTTGTCTGTATTTAAAACATTGTTGAGAGAGATAAAAAAAAAATACTAGGAAAAAAATACAGCTACATACAATTTAATACTTTATTTAGTATCCCATTAATATGGTGTTCATCAGAAATCAGCAGGAAGAATTCATCTCCAAAAACTGCAGCAAAATTACTGAATCTAATTACTGCACATAGCACACTGCCTGTCAGCTTTTACAGTGTACTCAGCTACCCCTTGGGGTAAAAGAGCTATAGCATAAAAAAGGAATAGCTCAAATCTCAAACGCTTATCTCTTGATAAATGCAAATGTTTTTTTCTATGGATGAATTGAGTATGAACACCAGATGCTTTTATGCACACATTTCCTACATTTTTAATTTTGAGGCAAAGTACAATATAAGACAAGAAATGCTTTGTTTCCAGCATGTTGAAATCTCACATCTGATTTTCAAAAAAATAGCAGTAAAATTTTTAGACAATTAAATATATTCAATTTTTCTAATAGAATCATAGAATCATTAAGGTTGGAAAAGACCTCAAAGATCATCTGGTCCAATCATCCCCTTACCATCAGTATCACCCAATAAACCATATCCTTAAGCACAACGTCCAACCTTTACTTAACCACCCCCAGGAACAGTGACTCGACTACCTCCCTGGAAAACCCATTCCAATGCAGGACTACTCTTTCTGAAAAGAAATGTCTCCACTTTTCCAACCTAACACACATACAAACACACACACACACACACCGCTACTTGACCCAGCATTTAGCCATGTTGAGTCTCCTAATACTTAGGGAAAAAATAAAAATTAAAATTAAAAATAAATAAATAAATAAATAAAACACTAAGGCCAACATGACAGAATTTTCAAAATAACTTTAACACCTGACATTAATATTTTTTGCAATCTGGCTATTTCTTTGGACCCCTTCAACTGTTTTAAAAAGCTGCCCATTCATATATGCAATTTCTGTCTCTTGGGGGTTCAGAACCAAAGATAGGCCTGACTGAAATTTAGTACAGTTGAGCAGAATCTTAGTTGCTTCTGAACCAAGGGAATTCATCTCCAGCACTTTAGAGTTAACATCAGAATTTCATTCCCCTGTCAGAGGCAGGACTAATTTTCTCAAGATTTTGTGAGACATTAAGAGATACTAATTTTAGCTGATGTCGGATTCCTATTAATTTCTGACTTTCTAGGATAATGTTAAGACATTATTGACTCTGAAGAATTATTTGTCTGCATACCATGTTGTGTACTGCAGCACTTATTACATACAAGAGAATTTGAGGAGTAGTAATAGCCTGATATGTATAGGACCTCAAAATTAGTGACATCCTTGCACGGAATTAAAAACAGCATATTTGTCATATTACCCTAAGCCTCCATTGATATTTCCAAAATGATTTAAAAAATATAAAACCACCCAAGCAATAATTTTTAAATGCCTAGCTGTCTTGCTAATGTCTGCATTAAATTCACAGCAACAGATTTTACATTGTCTTCCATACTTAAACATTGCACATACAACCATTAAAACATAACTTTTCCCCCATTTAAAATACACTCCAAAAATCTGTAAGACTTAACTGGAATTTAACATTTTCACTCTTCTTTATGATTACCATGTGTTTTCCTTATATTTCTACTTGTATGAGTGTTTATGTAAGGTGAGAAACCTTGAAATTTTAAGATTGTTATAATTACAAACTTTCAATAATATAACAGGATATAAGATAAAAGCCACTTGAAGCTCTTTATAGCCTGAGGGACTATGTTGATTCCTTTCTGCACTCATTTCTCAGAGTATTAAAAATGCATTATTGGGAGTGCTCAGATAACTGCTTGCATGTCTATTTATTCAACTCTAAAATTGTTTATGTTAGAATTATGGACTTGGTTTTCTATTCAGACAGTTAGTTAGTTTGTCTGCTTGCTGAGTCTTGAAGCTATTTTAGTTCAAATTATATTAGAGAATCACATACAAAAGGATTCTTTGTTCACAGCCTATCCTACAAAATAGAGAGGGTTTCAGAGGCATCCATAGCTCCAGGGCCCAGTAAATTAGGTCTTGACTAGAAAAATAAAAGTGATAAAAATCGTCATATGTAAGAGAGTGGAATGGATGTGCTGTATTCCACTAAGAGCAAGGAAAGAATATTCTAAGTTGAAAGTGTGTTTAATTTACATACTTTTTTTTCAAAACAAACAAACAAACAAAAATGACCACTAACTACAAAACACATGTTCTTAAATAATAGGATCAAAGATTTTAAAAGTCTGTTTTATACTTTTTCTGTGGCCTACTTTCCCATGACCAAAATGAGAGAAGGAGGAGAGAAGGAAGACAGACTAGAAATCTCCATAAAATTTACATTGTCCTGGTGGCTATCCATTTTTGTACAGATATGAAAAATGTTAAGGAGAGTGGCTCCAGAGCATCTAAATTTTGCAGCACCCTTAGCATTACTGATATATGCTTATTGTTGTACAGCAGTACATTCAGAAAACAGGATGCATTTGCAGAGAGTTTTCCAGAGTACAATGTTTTTTCTCTGTTCTTTCTCTGCTTCTATCCTTTTACAGAAGGCTGAAAATTAATTTCCAGTGAATATATCTGTTGAAGCAATCACTGAAAAATAACCTTAGATGGTCAGTGCCATGAAAATCCTGGTATCATCAAAATGTTACCTTTTGACCATTGTTTTTTAAAGCATCATAACTGATATCCTTTTAAATGTTATTTACAGAGTGGAACATATTTTGTTTGTTTCCTGTAGATGTCTTACTAGCTGTGTCATTTTCCCTAATACTTATATTTAGCTAGATGATGCATACAAAGAAAAATAAAGTAATAAAATTAGTTTTATATACAGTTTTGACAGTTTGTTTTACATGGAACATTACTCTTCTGTTTTAGTAGATGCTGTATACAGTGGATTGTTGTTAGCAAAGTTCATTAACCCTTAATATTGCAGTGAGAAATAGGATGTAGTTTTAGTCACATCTACGTAGTACTGTTTGTAAATTCTACATTGTTTTAGAGGTATCTCCTTCAGATTTGCATTTTACATTTGTTCAGAGTTAATTTGCATGTAGGAGACTGTAGACATACAATTTTTTTAATTCCAGTAAATAATGTTTAAATTTCTACTTTCTTCTATTCATTATTCCCACGGGTAAGAATCTATTTTAAGTTATATTTCAGGGCTCATTACAAAGGCATTCTGTTTAGAACACCTTGAAGTTCTTTAAAAGATCAGATCTCTGCATTTGATTTATATATTTGCAAAAAAGGAAGTAGGAATTAAGTCTTACTAGAAATATTGAAAAAATAATACTGTACTGAAAATATATCAGGTGCAGGCAGGATGAGAGAGGTGACTCTTCCCCGCCTGCTCTTGTGAGATACCACCTAGAGCACTGTATTCAGCTCTGGGGCCCTCAACATGAGAAGGACATGGAAGTATTAAAGTCCAGAGGAGGGCCATGAGGATGATCAAAGGGCTGGAGCACCTCTCTCCTAGGAAGAGAAGCTGAGGGAGTTGGGATTGTTTAGCCTGGAGAAAAGAAGGCTTCAGGGAGACTTACAGTGGCCTTCCAGTGCCTAAAGGGGGCCTAGAGGTAAGCTGTGGAGGCACTCTGTCAGGGTCCTAGTGATAGGACAAGGAGTAATGGTTTTAAACCAAAAGAGGGTAGATTTAAATTAGATATAAGGAAGAAAGTCTTTACTATGAATGTGATGAGGCACTGGAAAAGGTTGCCTGGAGAAGTTGCAGATGCTCCATCCATGTAAGTATTCAAAGCCAGATTGGACGAAGCATTGAGCTGCCTGGTCTAGTGGGAGGTGTCCCTGCCCATGGCAGAGGGGGTGGAATTAGATGATCTTTAAAGTCCCATTCAACACAAACTATTCCATAATTCTATGATTCTATGAGCTAGAGGCTGTAACACAGCACCCATATTTAAAACAAGGTAAATGAAAATGTGAATCTTAAACTATTTAGTTGTACTAGTTAAATGATTACAGTGTGCATATGTAAAGATGACAGTACAAGCATAAATTTACTGAGGCCCAATTTCCTTCTTTGCCAGAATAGAATAACTAGCTTATTGGGTGGAAGGAATGACAACTAGGAATATTCTTCATTTCAGTAATATTTTGATGGGATGCTATCATTTTAAATTCTTATATGTGATTAGAATTTTATTCTAATAATAGAGAAATATATTCTAGAAGAATCTGTGATGAAGTATATGAACTATTAGTTACAAAAATTGCTAAGTAATTATCAAGCATTCATTTTTGTTGTTTGGGCCATACGTATACCTAAAGGTTCTGAGTACCTTGACTAGCCTCATCTGGGATCTCCACCCAGGCAGCCTCTTACCAAGAGATGGATGTAAGCTCAGAACTTTTGCCTTGATCCTTGCCTGATCTCCAGAGTGTGAATGCTGTGCTCTACCACTTACCTTATTGTTTTGACTTGACTTTGGACCTGTCTTGTAACTGCAAACATGTCTAGTGGCTGCTGGACTGTGGTTGACTATAGTTACCTTCACTGGACCTGCTCTGTTCACCCTGCACCGGTACTGTGGGACTGTGCTCCATGTCAGTGAAGTCTCCCTTGTCCTCCCAAACTCATGCCATTTGCTCTCTGATGATCAAAAATAAAAATAAAACACTGAAAGAGGCTGCCCAGAGAAGCTGTGAAGTTTCCAGTGTTAAAAGTTGCCCAGACTGAACTGGAAAAAAAAAAAACAGAAACAGGTAGCCTGGTTTGATATCACAGCTAACCCTCCTTTGGGGGTTTAGACAAGAAGCATTGTGATGTCCTAACCAATCAGAGTTATACTATGAACATATGACCAGCAGCTTTACATATCATTAGTGTTGTGGTTTAACCCAGCTAAGCACCACACAGCCATTCACTGATTCTCTCTCCCTTCTCCCTCTCTGGTATGGGGAAGAGAATCAGAAAAATGAATCCTTTGGGTTGAGATAAAGACAGTTTATTAGGACAGAAAATAAATGAAAATAATAATAATGTTTATAGTACTACTAATAATAATGTGCACAGAACAAGCGATGCACAATGCTGACCTCCAGCTGACTAATGCCCAGCCTATCCCCAAGCAGCCAGTCCCACCATCCCAGCCAGCCACCCCATATTAATTATTCAGCATGATGTCAGATAGTATGGAATACCCCTTTGGCCAGTTTGGGATCTGTCTTTGATCTGTCTCCTCTCAGCTCCTGCTGCACCCCCAGCTTGCCCACTGGCAGGACGGAGCAAAAAGCTGAAGAGTCCCTGGCTTAGTGTAAACACTGCTCTGCAACAATTAAAACATCAACATGTTATCAACATTATTCTCATCCTAAATCCAAAACACAGCACCATATGAGCTACCAGGAGGACAATTAACTCTATCCTAGCTGACACCAGGACATTGTTTAGCTGAGTTACACTAAACCTGGTCAAGGATTCCCCCCTGTTATTAAAAAAAAAAAAAAAAAAAAAAAAAAGGACTTCAACACACTCTTCTGTTTGGGCTTTCTCATTCATACTCATGCTTTACTCTCTTCCTTTCTTTTTTGGTCACTGCTGCTAAGAAAAAACTTTCAAAAAGACTTTCTCTATCAAAAGTAAAAATAGACCATTATAGACCATTTCTTTATACAGCTGCTTAACCTGCTTTTGACTTAAATGGAATTTTGATCAAAAATAATATGTATTGGATATGTCTCACATCTGTTCAGAGGGGGAAATCATTTTGGTGGGAGAAGGATATAATTCATGTTTCTTTCCTCACACTAAGGAAGCCCTTACTAATATGATATAGTGAATTATCAGAGTTGCATTAAATAATATATTAGAAATGAATTGATGATAGACTCTTATGACTCTGGGATTCCACAGTTCCAGAGGTGATCTCTGTGGCATCATGAACTGGAAGTGCATGCAAACTATGTTACAGTGACTGTAACAAGTTAATTTATTATATGTTTCTCTAGGATGAAGGCCCATTCTGTGATGACCTCCTGGTCTGCTTCTCCAAAATGTCAGTGAATTGGACGATAAGAATTTAGAGAAAACATGTTGTAGTACTTCCATATTCCTTCTGTGTGTGGTGACAATTTGATCAAACCTGCCAAAAAATAAAACTTGACTTGGAAATATATGAGTTGTTTATGTTCCAGGCATAACTATTCAAATTTGGCCAATTCTATAATTGAAATGGTCTCATCTGATCAGAGAGAAAAAAAATGCTCTAGCAAGGTGTAATTTTGCAGTTTTATTTCTCTTTTTACTATAATGTCTTATGCTTACATTTTGTGATCAAACTAATAATTGCAAGTAAATACAGGTAGCAATAAAAAAAAAAAAAAAAAAAAAAAAAAAAAAGATAATAAGATATCAAATATATCTGTTTCCTCCTCAAAATTCATCCTTTCTCATTGAGAAAAATGAAGTTAAATTTAGCCTCATTTTTAGAAAAATGTCAGAATATTTTTAGTTGTTTAGAATTCTTCTCAGTAGAAGTTCGACTGTTACCAAAACAAATAGTGTTTTGTTTTGTTTTTTGTTTGTTTCTTGCTTAGATCTTATTTTTCAAAATAATTAAGTAATGTATCTATATCAATATGTACCTAATCCATATCTATATGATACTTCCTTAAGTAAGGCAGTAGATTTTCCTAAAATTTCCAGCACCTAATGTTCTTGAAAAGCGAATCTCAAGGATGAAAAAAAGAAAGTTAAACAGTTCTAAATGTTTATACTGTGCATAATAATTTGTGCTGGGAATTGTAAATTAACTCTTGATAGAGTAGACGTGCAGAAAAGTATCATAATTCCATTTCTGACTCTTGTGAAAATTTGTCACTACTTGCTAGAATTGCCAATTTTTACTACCATCATGATTACATTGAAATAATCTCTCATTAGGCCTCCTGGCATTCGTTATTCTCAGTGTATCATGTTCAAGTTGTGGCTCTCTAAGCTTTTGTCATGGCCATGACATAACTATTATGATTTAGAGGGTACAGACACTTCTGAATATAATGCTTGGTGGCTTTCACATGTTTTCATTACTAAATATTTGGAAGACTTTGATTGAACAAGATGGGTAAGTTTGACATGTTTATTGATACACATCAGATGTAATGATCTTGACCTTCAGATTCATAACTAAGATTTCTTTCAGATGCCAGATTTTTTCTTTATCAAACTTGGCTACTGTGACTGTGTGGATTTGCAGATGTTTCAATCCATTTGACCTTTTGATCAGAGAGGATAATTGTGCAGTAGAATGCTTCTATTTTAGTTTTTAAGGTACTGTAAAAAAAATATGCAAAAGATATATGACTTTCATGTATTTTAGGAACTTACAAAACTGAAGCTTCTAATTCTTCTCTTCCTAAAGACAGCTATTATAGCTAGTAGGTGTACAGTTCAAATTAAGGTGATCTTAATGCCATATATAACAATCTGCACAATATTTTCACATTTTCTATTACATTCAAAGATAAATACAATTCAAGGATAAATTCTTAAATGAATTATTTAAAAATATTTAAAGTAGCAAAAGCAATGAAAATCTATTATGAAATTGAAAAAACACTCAGGAAACTCAGGAAGCAGGTAACTAACAGTTAGTCAGTTAGTTAACAGTTAACAGTTAGTTAAATTGGGAGCTTAAAATTTTTCCCACAAAAATTTTTGATTGATTTTTTTCAGAAAAATTGAAATGTGGAATTAAATTGAGATGTGGTAAGATAGTCTTTGAAATGTCCAGACAGGTATCTAGTTGAAGGAACATTAAATAACATACAGTATAGAATAACATACAGTATAGAATACTATTATAGATTAATACATCATTATTTTGTTTCTTATAGTTGCCACCTATTACCTATATATCACAAAAATATTAAGAAACAGCACTGTTTTTAAGCAGTGAAAAGTTACTGGTCCTTAGAGGAATTCACTTAGAGGATCATAGTTCTCTTGTAATATGAAATTATCAGATATGTATAAATGTTTGGAAAGATTTTTCATTAGTTTAACAAACATGCCTGAAACTAACAAGTTATAATTAATTAATTTTTAATAAACTCATATAATTCTTAATAATAAATAAAAAAATTACAATGTACAGCAAAGCAACTGCTTTATAAAACTTAACAGATATGTGCATGCAATAAAGTGTTTTCAAAATCATGTGCAAAATCAACTGTGCCCATTCTCTGTCACCTGCACAGAAGTGTTTCCTGATGTTAGAAGGAACCTCCTCTGTTCTAGTCTGTGCCCATTGCCTCCTGTCCTGGCACTGGGCACCACCATAAAGAGCTTGGCTCCATCCTCTTTGCATCCTCTCTTCAGGTATTTATATAAATGGATGAGATCCCACCTCAGCCTTCTCTTCTCCAGACTGAACAATCTCATTTCTCTCAGCCTTTCCTCATAGGAAAGATGCACCAGACACTTGATCATCTTTGTGGCCCTACATTGGACTCTCTCCAGTATGGAGACACAGAAACTGGAGACACTACTCCAGGTGCAGCCTCACCAAAGCTGAATAGACTATTAGTAAGTTATAAACAAATTAGTAATTATTACTAGTAATTATACTATACTAGTAATTATACTATAAATGCTATGTATATAAAGTATAAGTATAATAATAAAGTATAATAAGTATATAAATACTTACCTGGCACAGAAACACCATGATCAGGCAGGTGGTTTTCCTAGGGTAAGGATCATCCCCTGCATTCCGGGTGTGCTGAGCCCTGTGATTTTCCCAAATGCAGGAAACTCCACTGCATAATTTGTGTTAGCTGGGGACTGCATTAGGTTACAAAGCTGGTGAAGGGCCTGGAACACAAGTCCTATAAGGAGTGGCTGAGGGAACTGGGATTGTTTAGCCTGGAGAAGAGGAGGCTCAGGGGAGACCTTATTGCTCTCTACAACCACCTGAAAGGAAGGTGTGGGGAGCTGAGGGTCGGCCTCTTCTCACGGAAAACTAGTGACATGACTAGAGGGAATGGCCTCATATTGCATCAGGGGAGGTTTAGGTTGGAAATTAGGAGACATTTATTCTCAGAAGAGTAGGCATGCATTGGAACGCATTGTCCAGGGAGGGGGTAGAGTCACCATCCCTGGGGATGGTTGAGGACCTGGTGCTTAGGGACATGGTTTATTGGGTGACATTGGTGGTAGGGAGATGGTTGGACCAGATGATCTTTGAGATCTTTTCCAACCTTAATAATTCTATGATTCTATTATTTATTAGTAAATTATATCCCTTTTTGTGTGTGTGATGCTCTCCACTGCATGCCTGAAATACTGTATCTAAATCTAGCTGTTCTGTAAGTGTAACATAAATATTACTTCAAATTAAAAAAAAAAAAAAAAGTAAAATAAAAAAAAATAAAGTTTATTTGTTTAGCTTATGTCTAAGTTGTATATGCACTTCAAAAGCACTGAAAATAAGTAACTGCTGGATCTCTTTTGAAAATACAAATATGCATGCTAATAATGATTGCAAGTTTCCTGCAAGAATCATGGAGTTTAGGATGTCTAAAAAAACTTTTAACTCCATAAAGTTACCCTTACTGAGCACTGATCGATATAATGCCTTTTGATAGAAAGTCAAACATCAACATTTTTAAGAAAAAGTAAAACTTAAAAGAAATAGAAGCAAGATCATGCAATAAATTTAAAAAGAATTGCAAGTTAAAAATCCTTGCACAATTTTTACTTCTGCACTTTAGGGCACATACTATAATTTTCCACAGGATTATTATATGTATAGTCACATTTATGGATACAAAATTGCTAGAAAAGCTCATCATCCTGATGTGGTTGTATTTTTTGCTGCTGTGTTGACCAAGTTATTTTTATCATCATGCGTCATCTGTTTCCCAGGCTCATCAGAGCATATTCACCTCAAAAAAAGTTATCTGCCATTCTAGTGACATGGGAATTGCTGATACACTTCATTGTTCATGCCCTCCTCCTCTTTTTGTGATATTTTACACTAAAGATCTTAATTTCTAAGGCATTGAAGCACTTTGTGATGCACTGTGTGTCAGTATGTCCCTTTCTAGATGAGATATTTATTAAATGGCTCACTGTAATCACAGCTGGATGGATCTGATGGGTCAGGAGATCTTTTTGAGTGCTATAGTCCTAAAAGTAAATGTAATTACATAAGGTGGGAAGTAGCAAAAGATATTTAATTACTAAATCACATAACCTATTATTCATGAAGACAGTGATGCATCATGAATAAGGCAGTGGAGCACATTGCTTTTATCCTCTCTTTTCAGTAAGCAAGGGCATCTGCATCATTCCTCTGTAGGCTGTTTATCCCGTCAATGGGGATTGCTCTCATGAATGTAGTACAAATGAGATTTTTACTTACTCTTCGGAACAAGACTGTGCTCTAAAATACATTGCCATACTTGTTGAAGCAAGCATTTACATTCTTCTTAAGCACTTTTTTTTTTCTGAAACTGATGTTTTAGGTTTATTAAAAGGCATCCTCTTCTGATGTTTTTTTGTTTGTTTGTTTGTTTTTGTTTTGTTTTGTTTTGTTTTGTTTTCATTCAGGCTATCTCCACTGTGCTGGGGTTACAGGCTGATGACTGTCTTGGCCTGGAGTTAAGCTAGTTCAATTGGACATGGAAAACTACTGGACCTGAGAAACTCCTGTACATAATAACATGGATGCACAAGAAACCAAAAAAATGTTACAGAAGTGCTATGAGGGATAGGTGGATTTCACAGGTGGTTCAGGTGCAGATAAGCAAGAAACAGTCAGACTTCACAAAAGAAGAGTACAGAAGGCTTTTGGGAAGAAGCATCTTTCAAGGCTTAGGAAATCTTGGAAGCCATATCAGCAATACCATATGTGTTGAAATCACAGGCATAACAGTATCAGAAATATCAGAAATATCAAATTCAGGTACAGATGTACCAAAAAAGGACTGGGGAGGGGGAGGGGGCGAGAGGGTGTTTATTTGTTAGGGGATAGGCTAGTAGAAAGGAAATAAATAAATAAATAAATAAATAAATAAATAAATAAATAAATAAATAGGAGAGGAAAAGGGAATAGAAAGTATCAGCAGAGAATGTGATTGGAGCTATCTAGGTAGACTAGCCAGGCCATCTTGGTGCTTGATTACCATAGCTGGGCATGATGGCAAAGCAGAACCATTGTTCTTACCCCAGAAAATATTTTGAGCCTGTCTCTATCCTTAGGTGAACTTAGGTAGTCCAGCTGCCTTCACATACTATCAAGAGAATGCCCAGGATGGACAGATCAAGCCTCCTAGTGTGAACTTACCAGGACCCCTTCTGGGCCTCATGGTACCAGCACCTTCTCCACAGCTTCCCAGAACACTGCCAGCCTGACTGTAAGAGATACATGATTAAAAGCCTGGAAAAAAATATGGGGGAGAAGTATTATCATGTGGCCTTAGAGTAGTTTCAGATGGGCACACTTTTGCAAGTAAGAAGATACTAACATTGGGTCAGCTCCTAGAGAGCCAGAATGGGAAGATGGGAAATCTACTTGATATTATGTATTTAAACCTGTCTTCAAATCCTTTCTGGTAGTTTGCAATCCAAGCACAATGAAAAATTTTCAGACTTCACAAAGAAGTTTCTAAACAATGTCACTGAGTTTCAGACAATCGATTCATTATTTTCAAGAAGGATTTATTGAAAGCACTAGTCTATTTTACAGTAGTCTATACATTGGACAGATCCACAGATTTGAGATGAGATCTTTTATTTCTTATTCCTTGCAGTCTCCTCTTCTGCCTAACAAAAGTATTAAAATGAGCATGAAGCTTTTCTCTCTTGATAGTCTGTTAAGGGTTTATCCAAATGTCAATGGTTCAGTAATGAATGAATGAATGAACATAATGAATGAAATGGTTCACTAGAGAAGACATACAGTAACAAACCATTAAAAAAAAAAAAAAAAAAAAAAAAAAAAGATAGAAGGTGAAAATGTATTAAAATATCTTTTTTTTGAAGATGAAGTTAAAACAAACAAGAACTAATATTATGTAAGTGTATTGAAAATACAAGCTTACAAATTCTAAACATTATAAATGGTTCATTCCAGTAAACTATGGTTGAGGCAAATGCTTAAAAAGAATTGTCTCATCTGTCCACTAATGAAAGCAAACATCAAGGTAAATTAGATTTTTTTGTGTGTTTTCCAGTGTAATGGCCAAATGCAGCTGGGCTGCTTTTAATCTGACTGCTCTGAAAGCATTGCAAGTAACGTAGTTGGATGCAAGCAGGACTAATGGAGCTGGTGTCTAGCCTGAAGTCAGTGGAGCGTGTCTGTCCTTCTCCAGGGCCAGATGTCAAAACAGGAAAACATTTTGTGAACAGGTGAAGGTAAAATGCAATAATCTGTTCTCAGGGTAGCAGTATCAGGGACAGGGACATGGCATGATTTCTGAAGTGAGGAATATTTTTACTTAGATATCATACTCCGCTTTCCAGTGCCAACTCTAAGTATCTTTTTCCACGGAGTCCTTTATGGTTGCCTGAGTATGAAATGAATATAGTCACTTTTCAGCAGTCTCATTCGGTTTCATGATGATCTGGATAACACACCTAATTAATTAACTTCAGAAATAAGGTATAATTCTCTGAGTAATTATTTAATTTCTGCCCACACAAACTGACTTTAGCTAACATCGTACATGTTTTCCTACAAAGTTAGCTGTGCTTCAGATAAACAATATTCACTTATGCACTGCACGGCTTTTTTGTTTCCCTTCCTACACATATTGAAATAGAGTTTAAATAGTATTGGATCAATCTTCACAGAATACATCTGGTAGAACGGGCATGTAAGTACACAGCATATAAATAATATGGAGACAATTCTGTCAAATACAGGTTGATACCTTTGCTGCATATATTGGAGAAGATGATTACAGTGATTTAATTAATACATGAAATCATTTCTTTGCACCTATTCTGTTACATTTCCTTTTTTAACACTGACACTTAAAATTTATACTGTACATTTTAGCAGGGTTTCTTTGGAACAATAGGATGTAATAGAGCAGAACACGATGAAAACAACTGTGCTACCTCTACCATTTACAACAGTGAAACCTTTACAAATGCTATTCTAATTACATGACCAAGGGACCTTTATGTATTTTCAATATTGCTGCCTGAATTGGAAAGCAATCATTTGTAGTAGTAATCAATCTGCTTCAATGCTTCCTTATGTTTCTAGCTTCTCATAACAAGAATCTTCTTCTTTTATAATGTGAGAAAAAATTAAACTTTTCTCTATTTGCTTTGTAAATACTGTCTTTACTTGGAACATAGGTACCAAATACTGATATTGATACCAATATCAGTGTTTGGAGATATATAAAAACTTCACTTATCATTTCTTATTCGGTTTTGTTTGGCTGCTTGCTGAGGAATGGATTGTCTTTTTTTCTTTTTTTCCCTGAGCCTATTTTTAAGAAACAAATTTATGTCGTCTTTTCAAAGGAAAAAACTTATGTCATGATCTCTTCCTGGACTGATGTGCTAACTCTTCTACTTGTGCTGGTAAACAAAACACATATACATGGAAATTTTTTTTTCCAATGTTCTTTGGTTGTCCCAGTGAGAAGACTGTAAAATACATTTTTATCTTCTTCTTCCCTTTTTCCAATTTATTTTGTCTCATAATATATATCAGTCTTTCAAAGACAGAACATTTTGCAAGGCAAAGATATGCCATCAGCAGATTAACAAGGATTATTATATATATATGAAAAAAAATTAAAAAGTGTGTATGTCTTACATGTAAATGCATGATTTATATCAAGAGTTACAGTAAAATTCTAGAGAGTCTATTACTTTACCTTTCACTGACGTGAGCATAACATAGTATTCAGCTCTTCACTGGGGTTTGTTTGTGAATAGAACTGTAGAATTTCAAGATTTTTTATTTACTGCTGAATGTTTGTTTTATTTGGTATTTTCCCACAAGTAAATAGTCTCCAGAAGTTAATCATACCTTGGGTTTCAGCTCTAATTAGGATAATTTAGAAAAATCTAAAGCATCAGTGTGCCCCACTGGAGTAAAAACATTCTTCCAGATGAACTTCTCCTAAAGGTTTTCTAGCAGAATACTAACAAGAGAGTATTAGGATATCTGGGGAGTATTTTCTCTGTGTCAGATGGAATAATGAGTCAGAAAAAAGGTTACTTTAGGGAAAAATGTGTCTCAACTTTTCACACAGCATGCTGTTGCCAATTAGCATTCCCATTCTTCTCCAGTATTGTCAAGAGATTTTTTCAAACCTACTGTCAGTAGGTTTTCAAATGTATTAGAAAAGTAGAATAAAACTTTCACATGTATATACTGAATTGATTTATTCAAAATTTTCACAATTTATCTGTTCTAATCTCCTTAATTATTTTGTCATCTCTTTTGAATTCTAAATTTATTTATGCAAAGTTTCATGATAAAATGTGTTAATCTATAAGTTTCCACTTTTTTTTTTTTTTCTCTTTGATAAACCAATTTAATTCAGAGCATATATGCTTACAAAGCCCTAACTCCAGAATGGCGACACTAGCTAACATCTCGGAACTCGCAAGTTCTGTGTGCTAAGAAGCCTGAAACATCCCTTGTTTTGCCAACAGAAAATATGCTTGCACTAAACATTCCTGAAATAACTGAGAAAGGAGAGGACAGCAGTGGGAATAATTTTTTTTTTTTCAAAAATCAAGTTAATTACTTTTTTAAAACCTTCACATTTTCAAATGAATTCAATAAACTTGATACCTTTTATTGGTTTTAACTATTGAAAATACAGGTAAAAGTGTATCTAAGTTTAATACTAACTGCATCTTAAATCACAAGTTTTCAACTTGACCATCCATAGGCATTTAGAAGAAAAAAAAATCCAGAAGGTGCCAGATGTTTTAAAGAGATCTTTATATTTAAAACAAATAAAAGTTTCTAAGCACAGCTTTGGTAACAAAAAGTCTGTACTTGTGTAAACATATATTTTTTTTGTTGATAAAACATTATATATTTCAATTGAGACAAAAAGATGGGGAACTGTACATGAAATTGTAAATCTAATTTCCCTTGTCCGTATTTAATGTTAAAAATATTTTTTTTAAAAATGTAGTTTTCTAAATACTTTAGCTAGGACAGGTTGAAAAGAACAATTAACAGAACAGCTTGCTTCTTGAATTAGATAAAGTCACTATGCTTTTGATACCTTCCTCCAGTCTAAGCCACTTCCATGAAGAACTGAAATAGAGAGAGCTAATGAATCTTGAAAAAAATAATTTTGATAATTATGTAAGATATGTTAGTACAGTTCCTTAACATGTTGGATGATTACTCTCATAGGATTCTACTGGGATGCTGTGTTGCTTTGACCTCAAATATAGCAATTACCCTCTTTCTTACTTTTTTCTTTCTGGTAATTGATTAGATGAGAAAACGGATATTTCTTTGATTGCTATCAGCCATGGATCTCAGAACGTAATTCCAAACACAGGGGAATAAATGGAAGGTAGCATTATCATTTATTGGCCAAAGGGGACGAGGGGATGGGAGTGTAAATAAATAAATAAATAAATGTTTATTTAGAATAAGGATATAAGATCTAAGATATAAAGATATAAACTCTAAGCTATTTCAGAAATAAATGAATAATTCAATCATTCTTTGGAGGTTTCTGCTTTGTTTCTGAGATGTAAAGGTAGTCTCAAGTACAAGGTTAATCTTGGTGCTTAAGTAAAGGTCAGTGAGATGGATCCAATTCTAAATCAGTGAATGTAAACCACTGATCCCAATGTTCTTTAGCTGGCTTCATTGCATTTGAAGTTGACAAACAGAACAGTATTTGTATACCACATTACAATTTTCTGATCATTATGGTTGCTATGGAAACTTAGCTCAATTTTTATCAATATGAACTCAAATAATTGAATTGTGGTTAAGCACAGTAGGAGACATAAGAGCTCGCACCACATCCTTATATTTCAAAGCAAGCAACTATGCATGCCAGAACTGGACCTTAGGGTACACCCATTGCTTGCATCAAGGTACAGCTGAACAGGAGTAAAGGCTAAAAAGGTGATGAATCTCAGTTGGTACATGCTATCAGTGAAGTACTGTGATGCCTTCTTTTGCCCTCTGTGCTTCACTGCAGGGTGAAAATCATACTTCTGAAGCCTTGTGATTTGCTGTAGGTACCCAGATACAGCTGCACTGTTAACCATTGTTCCATCTCAGTTACAGCCTTGCCCCTAAATGTAATGTTGACTGAATGTAATTTTGTGAGATTTAATTTACATAATTAGCTCTAATTATCAAATAAGTAAGTGCATAAATTCAATGTAAAAGAAATAAAAGAAATGTTAAACATTTCTAATATTTTGTATCTGTGAAAATGCACAACTTTTCAAGCTAGATGTAGAAGAATCCAGTGGAGTTAATTAATGATTTAGAACTGAATATAATCAGGAAAGAGTAATATCACTAACAATTAAAAAGCTTTTGGTTCTGCAGTAGTAGAATATGTTGTAAAGTTTCTCAAAGGAGCACAATAAAGACAAGAGATTATGATGTATTTGCCTTGGGATGATAATGTTTCCAGGTACAAAGGAATGAATACTTCAATACACAGCTCAGCTGTAGTACAGTGTTCAGTTATGGTCTTCTTACATGTATCCCAAATGTATCAGTTTCAAACACAACAATGGATACTAGAAAAAGAAAAAAAAAAAAAAGAAAAAAAAAAAAAGGAGAGAAGAAAAGTCAGAAAATGGTAAATTCCTTTTTTTTTTTTTTTTTTTTTTTGGGGAGGGGGGAGACCAAAAAGGTGCAGTTAATCTGGCACTACTGTATGTAATTCACTGGAATAATTCCTATAATTCCTTGCCACAGAATGGCTCTGGGACTAAGTTTTTTGTAGAAAGCGGTGATGTTTCCATGCTTGGTGAGTACTCATAATTAAATTTTAGGCAGAATTCTGAAGTTGAAAGTTTGCAAACTGACTCTTCAGGACCAAAGGTGCATTTATCAAATGCCAGTTTTTCCAGACTTTTTTTTCTATATATTTCACACTGGTCAATACCAAACACAGCTTTACTAGATTACAGTTGGTGGTATAGTTAATTAGTAATAGTTTACAACCACTTCTCTAATTAACTCCTTTACTATCATCTCAAATCACAAAAATCCCTATGGTACTGTAATTATGTATTAAATTAATCTTCAACGATCACATGAAGAAAATAGATAAAAGAACACAGACAACATGATAGCATAAAACCTTTATTCTTAGGAAACCAGGATAAAAATAAACTCACATTATTATAACACCCAATAGACCTTCAGAGTTGCTCACAAGAAAGCTTCCATAATTACAGTACTATATTCCTAGGGCTGTTTGAAGATATATAATGGTTGTAACTGTTATTCTTGTCTGACTACGGGTAAAATTGCTGCATGTCACTCATACCTAATGGCTGTTTACCAATTATTATTGTTAAATATATGCTACAAACTGACAGTCACTGGAAGAAAATGAAGGGCAAGAAAAAGCAAAAATCTCAGTATTCATTTAGGGACGTCTTCACTGAGATCTGTTCGTACACAACTCCAGTTTATTCAGCTGGGAACACGATGAGCCCTTATAAACTGTATAGGTGCAGTTCGACCCAAAAGAACTGAACCCTTGCAGGAAAGCTCTCATAAGAAAAGTCACTTGAAAATATTTAATGACATGGTCTTTTGAGAATCAAGCAAATACTTGATTCTGAAGTACATCAGGAAAGTTGAACCCTTTCTGGTCATTTAATGGAATACGAAACGTCATTAAAATAAACTACACTGCTCAAATTAATTTATTTACAGTCTGAAGTTGCTTACTTCAATGACTTCAATTTTTAAAATTCATCTTTGCTGCATTCTAATTGTTATTTTCGGTAAACAGATTGGCACTTATATAAAGTCAAAATAACATTTTCCTGTAAAAATAACCCATTCCAGTGGCATTATCAAGGTTATAACGTATGCAGCATTCAACAGAGTGAGTCACCTTTCTGGAAAGTTCTACATACTTGATTTAATTGTTTGCTATGAGAGATGAAAGCCCTGAGACAGCTCACCCAAATATGGATTTGTCTAGTGTTCTTGTAAAGGAACAGAAACCTCTACTGGAAGTTCAAATCTAAACTGAGTTGATGCATCACTCTCATGAACATTACAATTTGGGTCCCCAAACATTAAAGTTTGCATTACTGTGTCTTAATCCTGAACTGTATGTTTTTGATTAAATACTGATTATTGATTATTGAGTTTTCAATCTCATATTTTCAGTAGGCATACCCATAACATACAAAAGCACCAGGTCCTGTTCTTCTTTATGTTTAACAAGAGACTCCTACTGTCATCAGGTGTACATGCCTGAGGTTTATGATCTGTTTTCTTTTGTCTTGCAATTGTCAAGCTTAGAAAAACTGAGCTGTGAGGACATTAGTGGAAAGAAAAAGAAGAAAAAAAAAAAAAGAGAGGAGAGGAGAGGAGAGGAGAGGAGAGGAGAGGAGAGGAGAGGAGAGGAGAGGAGAGGAGAGGAGAGGAGAGGAGAGGAGAGGAGAGGAGAGGAGAGGAGAGGAGAGGAGAGGAGAGGAGAGGAGAGGAGAGGAGAGGAGAGGAGAGGAGAGGAGAGGAGAGGAGAATAAAAAGAAAGAAAAAGAAATAGTTAATCTAGTTAATCAAGTTCTCCATTTGCTTAAAATAGCATCAACCATTCTTATGTATTGATTTTATATTTTTTGCTGCTGTTGTTGTTTTTCATTCTTTTTAGTCCTGGAGCATGTCTGTTAGATTCAAAACTAAATTCTCTATCTTCTCTCAAAGAACCTGGTATATTGGCATTGCAACCTTACCTCTGTATAATGTTCTGTCTGTATCATCATATAGTGCTTTAGTTTCTCGCATAACAAATGACCAACAAACCAAAATATAGAACAAAGTTCTTTTACATCAGTGAAGAAGCCTTATTGTACCATAATTGATCCTCTGGGCAAAATCTAAAAATGATACAATATAGTTCAGTTGAACTGACATTTGAAACCAGACTTTAAAATTTGTCATTACATTGGTGTGCCTGATTACAGAGGAATTATATGTATTCTTGCATCTCACAACAACTTACACAGTTCAGATAGACTTTCTGAATGAGACTACTACTGCGAGAAAACAAGAGAGGAGATGCCACACCAGAAGTGGAGCAATTTTTCATGACTGCTTGTTTATCTATTTATTTATTTTAAATCGTATTTATTGCTTGTATGCATCCATTTGCTTCAATGGCATCTCAATGTTTTGTTTCTCTTAAAAGACCTTGGAGGGGAGATTTTCTTTTTGATGAAAGGCTGTTGAGAGCTTAGTGTTTTCATATCTTAAACCATTCCATGCTGAAAATATATGCCCTTTCCATCGCATGCCAGAAAGAAGACAATAAAACTGCCATAGTGAAATAGACTGCCAGGTAAGTAACTGTTTTCTAGTTCTTTAAGACAACTTGTAAAAAGAAAATGGGCAGTTTTTTATAACTGCAGTTGAAAGGCTTGATGTATTTATCTTGAAACCTGGAGGAATTTTTATATCATCAGTAAGTTCTGACCTATTGATCTGCCTTCCATCCGGTGACACCATTTATACTCATGCAGAGCACAATCAGTGGTATAGAAAAACCATATTTTTCCCATATTACAGTGATATTTTAAGCGACAGCACAGTCAAGGGAGATGGCTTCGATAATAAAAAATAAAAATATGTATTTAAATAAGAAAAGTGTTTTGGGGTTTAATAGCCTGACCATATTGATTATTTACCAGGGTTATTTGCCATACTTTACTGTCAGAGGAGTTGTCATCTCATCTCTGCAAAAGCTCCCCCCACCCTTTTTTTCAATTAACTATTTTCAGTTGGATAAGCAAACAAGCATTCTTAGGGTTTAGTATGATTTTGTGAGTTACAGTTTCCTATCCCAGGGTTCTGGTAACTTTCTGCCCCATGTCCTCTGGCTTTTGGGGATCCGATAAGCTAAATGTTTTTCAAACATATGAAAAATTCCCATTTTTTTCCCCTAGTCTAAGTAGTATATACAATCATGTCCCAAACAAAAGACATTTCTAGACTCTGTGTTAGCCCCAGACTTGCAGAAAGCGTAAGGGAAAATAAGACACTCTTGTGTGATGCTCCAACAATGAATGGAAGCATTTTGAGAATGATAGGTTAAGATGTTGATCTCAGGCAACAACTTCTGCTCGGTGCTGCAGAGGAACATGAAAATAAATAAATAAATAAACAAAATAAAAAACCCAGTGTCTAAGCCAGTCTGAGCTGGAAGAAAATTCCTTACTCACTCCAAACCCAGCAATTAAAATTCCTCAGAGCATGTGTCATGGGGTAAAGTTTACCTGAAAGTACTGCTCAGATACATGAGATCTGACATATACACAGCTCTAACTGTCTAGATTAATCCAGTATACATTGGAAAATAAAAAAAGGACAGATAAACTTCAGTATTACGGTTGGCAATTTCACACCTTTGTAACCTGTTAGGGGGCAGGAGACTACACTGTGGTAGAAATACAGGTTAAAAATAAAAAATGCTAACTGATTTTCCATGTAAGGAAATTATTATTATTATTATTATTATTATTATTATTATTATTATTATTATTAATTATTATATTATATAATAATAATAATAATAATAATAATAATAATAATAATAATAATAATAATAATAATAATAATAATAATTAATTATTAAGAATAAGAATAAGAATAAGAATATCAGCCTTACCTAATCTAATTTGGAAAGCAATACATAGTGAAAACAATAATCCCTTGGGGAGGAGCTGGGGGGCAAGGGGACAAAAGGAATGCTGTACATAGAAGTCTGACACTGTGAAGAAGACCAAGCCCAAGGTGGAACAGCTACACATTGGGGTCAGGCTACCAGCAAAGACTTGGACATGTTGATAAATTAGAAGATCATGTTTACACAGATCTGTGGTGCAGGTCACAGCTGAACTGGAGGGCCCTGAAAATTGTGAGTGAGAAGGCTGAGGGCGCTGTAGAATAGAGATCTCAGAACAGAAATTATTAGACATCTGCTAGACCTTATTTATTAAAATTAAGTTTATATGTCACTGAATAGTGTGGCTCTACTCATGTCCACCCGATTCAAATTCCCTCCATAGCAGCATATGACATACCATTTGCTAATCACAGAATCACAGAACTATAGGGGTTGGAAGGGACCTCGAAAGATCATTGGGTGTGATCTTAATATGGTGCTGTCTCTTCTGGGGTTCTGTGGCTTCATAGATCTGTTACTTCAGAGGAAGAGGGGAGAAAAAATAAACAGATTTTTAAAAAGTCCTGTTTCTGCAGTTATTTTCTATTTTCACAGACACTCCCATCAAAATCTTGTGTGTTATTCCCCTAAAAAAGTATCTGTGTTTGTCATCAAATATCAAGAAATAATAATAAGCCTTGAATTGCCTGTGTAGATGACATGAATGCAGCAATTCTGTATTATTCTTCTAATTATAGCCCACAGTATACACGTGTGGTTTTAACCATTTGTTGATGGGAGTTTGCAGCTCTCTGCTGAGGCACAGTGACTTCAAGCAACTCCAGAGAGGTTGTGCCTGTCAACACAGTGCCCCATCTCTCTTATTTTCTCCACTTTAAGAGCAAAGTCAGAAAAACTGCCAAGGAGTTCATCTCACACAAAGTAGCTTGATTCCCTCTGGATCCTAAAGCAATCAGCATCAAGTGGTGAAATTCTGCACTCCCCCCCTTCCCCCCAGTAAAAAAAAAAAAAAAAAAAAAAAAAAAGATAACTCAGATACAAAATGTACACCTTAAAAGTCAGGAAGAAAGAGAAAAGGATTGTAATAGTATATCTGATATTGTTCTAGCAGTTGTTCTTTGGGAATTGTAAATTCCCTGTAAACTTCACAGAAAGAAGAGTTGAAAGACTATTCATCTGAAACCAGTGAATGAAGAAAAGCACAGCTGGAAGAGTGAAAAAGAAAAGCATTCACTGTACAGCATCAATAAATGTATTAACTCTTTGAAAGGAAAATAGCAGATGTTGTTGGTATTGTACTTCACACTGCACAAAGACAATTAAGGGAGGTGGGGCTGCTGAAAGCTTTGCAGAGGCCTAAATTAGGAAACAAAACTATTTTGGTTTTAATCGAAGGCCAGGCCAAGGCTTAAGCCACTGGGGACAATTCCTGCAAAAATGCACAAAAACAAGAAACTCCTTATTCCAAAAGTGTTTGGTTTTATTTTGTGTTTCTAGGCTGGTTTTAGTCCTTTTGTCATTAAAAAAGAGTTGGAGCTACATGTAACAGCAAAATAAACATTTTTTGCCACAAAATAAACCTCATAAATAAGCACAATTTTATCTGGAAAAAAAAAAAAAAAAGGAAAAACAGTGATTTACCAGGTGTGATAAATATATTTAAATAACTGAAGAAAGCCTATGAATAATGTCTTGTGCATTACTGAATTGATCATTAAGCCAGAAACCTTCAGTGTCATCCAAATGAAAATGTCAGAATGTGTTTTCAGACTAATAAAGTGATTCTGACTTCTTTTGGATTAAAGAAAACAGGTACTAACATAGAGATCTTAATAATATTTACTTTAAAATGTATCTGGAAGAGTTTCCTAGAGTATGCATGGTCATGTTACCTTCTGCTGTGTGGGGAAAAAAATAAAAATAAATTTAAAAAAAAAAAAAAGTGACAAAAGTGTAAGGATCATTGGAATGCTTTGAAAATACCTGAAAAAAAAAATACAGATTTATTTAAGAAAGATACAAGTATCTTTCTTAAGATACAATTACTTACAATTTCTTAAGATACAATTACTTACAATTTTAAGTAAGAAAGCTTGAAATGGTTATATCTTTTATCTCTCTGCATTTAAAAGCTCACCCTTTGGAAAGGTATTGGAACATTAATACTATGAAAATAGGAAGATGAGAATCACAGAATGGTTAAGGTTGGAAAGGACCTCTGGAGGTCATCTGATTGAACCCCCCTGCTCAAGCAGGGACGCCTACAGCAGGGACATGTCCAGACAGCTTTTGAAGACCTCTAAGGAGGAAGACTCCACAATGTCTCTGGACAACTGCTATGGTTTAACCCATCCAGCAGCTAAGCACTACTCAGCCATTCACTCACCCTCCTCCCCTCCCACTATGGGATGGGGGAGAAAATCAGAAAAAAAAAAATGAAAGCCTGTGGGTTGAAATAAAGACAGTTTATTAGGACAAAAAAGAAAGGATGATTAATAACAATAATAACAATAATAACAATAATAACAATAATAACAATAATAACAATAATAACAATAATAACAACAATAATAACAATAATAATATGTACGAAACAAGTGATGCAGAATGCAATTGCTGACCTCTGGTTGACCAATGCCCAGCCTATCCCTAAGCAGCCGGTCCCCCCACCCTGGAGAGCCACCCCAATTGTTCAGCATGATGTCAGATGGTATGGAATACTCCTTTGGCCAGTTTGGGTCAGCTGTCCTGGATCTGTCTGCTCCCAGCTCCTACAGCAACCCCAGCCTGCCCACTGGCCGGGCAGTGTGAGAAGCCAGAAAGTCACTGGCTTAGTGTAAGCACTGCTCTGCAACAATTAAAACATCAGCATATCAACATTTTCCTCATCATAAATAGCCAACACAGCACCCTACTAGCTACTAGAAGGAAAATTAATGCTATCCTAGCTGAAACCAGGACAAAAACTGGTGCTGGTGCTCTATCACCTGCACAGAAGTGTTTCCTGATAATCAGAGGGAACTTCCTGTGTTCCAGTTTGTGGCCATTGCCTCCCGTCCTGGCACTGGGCACCACCATAAAGAGCCTTGCTCTGTCCTCTCTGCATTTTCTCTTCAGGTACATGTATATACATGGATGAGATCCCACCTGAGCCTTCTCTTCTCCAGACTGATTAGTCCCAGCTCTCTCATAAGAGAGATGCTCCAGGGCCTTGCTCATTTTGGTGGCTCTCCACTGGACTCCTTCCAGTATTTCTGCATGAACTACAGGAACTGTACATGACATGAGGCCCCAGAGTAAACCAGGAAGAGTTCTTCCATTATAATCAACGTTTAGATCCTGATATATTTTAATATAGTACGATTTGGAGTAAACTAAGTAGCTCATAATGATCTAAGGTCTTTTAATTTCACACCCCAATTTTACTTTGCCATAAATTTAGGATTACCAGCTTCAATATAATGATCAGAACTGAAGTAAACTTCAAAATTTCAATTCCTTTGTTTATTTTCAGAACTAGAAATGAGAATTTTAGTATACTTCAGCCATATATCCTAACTGATGCTAAGATCTATTATTTCTGTTTTAAAGACTTTTAATCCCTGGGATATAGTAGAACCTGAGTACAAGGAATCTATTATCATATTCTCAACTTTAGTGGAGATTTATTTGAATCTATTTTGGACTGAATTCACAATGACTGACTAAGTTTATACATTCTGTTGATAGATATAAATGGCAATTATCAAGGCTCAAATAGAAGCTTTTCCCTGTATAATGACAACATCTCTCACAATGCTGATTATCTTCTCAGAAGCAACAGTTCAGGGAAAGAGTTGGGGACAAGATGACTATATGATGAACACATTAGCCAATAACATGATCCCATTTCATTATCTTCCCTCTGGGTGATTGATAATTTCCTCTTGTTCTGGTTCAGTGTGAACTTAAGCAGAGCAGAGTAGCAGACAAGATGCAGTGTGTTTCCACATCTATTTTTTTTTATATATAATTTTATAATTTTATTTTTTTTTACAATTTTGGGACTGTTTTTTACCTCTGGCACTTGCATGTCATTGTCTTATGCTTGTTTGAAAAAAAAACAAAAACAATACTTACTGTTTTTTTCATGAATAGTTTTCTTCAGTTTGGTTGTTGGATATTTTTTTTAATATTCCTATTAAATCAATGTGTTGTTCAGGATGTGCCAAACAATTTCATAATTGTCACAAAGTAGTATATAAAATAATGTCTTTTAATCTGCATCTGGTCATCTTTAAAAGGTTTTTGACCAGTGGTGTTTAGTTAGATCTCATCTAAACTGCATAGACAAGACAACTGAAAGACAAGTTAATTTACAACAACAGCTTTACTAAGCTAAACTTCAATAGCTACTTCTAGTCCCCTTAATCCTTGCTCAGGAAGATAACTATGATTGTCCATATCCAAGAACTGGATGACGACTAGGTTTTAAAATTAACGTGATTATGTTCCAGACCCCTTGTCTGCTTGCTATGTTATGAAAATGTTGAAATTTAAAATGTGTATTAGACTCTTCTCCAATTAGCTATTTCAGGAAATTATAGTAACTGGAAATAGAGATTGGAAGAGTGCTTTAAGCCAAGACAGAAACTTTTTAAAACTAAAAGTAGTTTAAAATTAAAAGGAGTTGGATGAAACAAGAAATGAATACATTTTGATTATGCAGTTGTGTCCAGCGTTATCTTGGGAAATATGGTTTCCACATAAATGTATCTGGGGCTTGAAGTTTTCCTAACGCCCTTCTCTGTGTATTCCCTACTGTTTGGTAAGCGCTGAGGTCACACTGCAGACAGCAGCACGTCCTCTCCCCACTACTTAGCTGTCTGGTTTCACAACATGTCTAGGAACAGAATGGCTTGGACACAACTGCGCCTATGACCGAGTTCATTCAAGCTGGTGGACAAGGCAAAAGCTCTGGACAAGCGAAGGGGAGGGATGGATGGACATACAATATGATCATTTTAATCTCATTTCTCTAAGAATCCTTGCTGAGAAAACAAAACAAAACAGAATGGAACAGAACAGAACAAATGAAGCAAGCAGCTCGCTTGCTGGAGACATTGTCTGGGAAACAGTGAAAACACTTGCAGACAAAAAACGACAGAGAGCGGCCGTGGTGGAACTCGGCTGCCCACCCGATTCAGACCACCACAGTTGCAAAGGACTGGAAAAGTGTTCCGAAGAAACAAGATGTTTAACAAGGAAGTGCATAGTTTCCTTATTAAGGCTTCCTGGATAATTGGGGTTATTTCATATTCCCAGCTCGGAGGAAGAGAATTGTTGATTTCACCTTCTTTTTTCTTACATGGAAATAAAAGGCGAACTGCTCTACAAGTACGGGCAACGTATCAGAATCAAGCTCTTTTTGTCTGTAATCCCTTCTCAAGGAAAAGATTGATCACACACCTTCCACAGATGTAGGGGAGCAGGGAATAATGTTTGAACTACTCTAATTAAAGTCAGTTTGGGCATAGTGGTACTTCTCTAGCTGTTTCTGAGACATACGCATTAGCAACAGAGAGTGTTGTGCCGTCATTGTGAGGCGCCTGTGGTGATGACTTCAGAAACAGAACTGAATTATGTCACCACAGCACTTTGGGAGCAGCTGCCTCTGTGCACGTTTAGCTGGGAGGGAAGAGAAGGGTGCTGGATGTGATGAAACCATGTGAGGATTTGTGGATCTCACCTTGAGGTGCACAGAGACGGCCCATGCCCTTCTGTAAGTGTTTTGATGCTTGCCTGAGGAAAACAATGCGGTTTTGTGGTGAATGCTTCATTTTAGTATTCTGTAGTTTGTGTCAAGTCCTTACAGAAGCATCAAGTTTGGTACTTTGCTCAATGATGGAGCTGCACAGAGCGAGAACAGACCCAATGTACGGGTGAGGGCCTCTGCACGTTCTCTTCTTCCTACAGATGATCAACAAATAAGGGTAGACAGAGAAGAGTGTGCTGTGGTCCTCCCATAGACCGCAAGTACTAAAGCATAAACAAGAGGCTTAAGAGTAGCCCTGTCACGTTCAAATTCAGGACAGCAATGGACTTCATCACAGGGGCTGGCCTGACGACTAGTGTCTCAGGCTGTGGTGTATGAAGATGCACTCCATCTGCTTTCAGGGTAGCAATCACAGTGGGCAAGCTGCCTGACATTAACATTTTTCATTTCATTTTTCACCAGAGTTTTACTGGTTTCCCACGATTCATTCTTGGTCTAGGAAAAAAAAAAAAAAAAAAGTGAATTCGGATCAAAATAAAAGGATTTCCTTTCCATTAGTTACGTGTTCTTAACTTGACAGATTTGATTATCGACTTAGAAGGCAAATATCTGGCCAGACTGCAAGACCTGTGCTCGCAGCATGGGACAGCTCTCGTAAAGGTGATTCAGGGTAGCTTCTGGAAAACAAGACATCAGATCTCCAAAACAGCTTTCTTTGTGCTAATGTAGGAAGGGCGAGTAAGAGTAAAGGTAAGAGTCCAGATACCGTAAGAAGCGGAAGGTGTGAAGGAAACTTCCTTCTGGCTGATACAGCTCCATATCTAGTTGTCAAGTATGAAGAGAGCAGCGCTAAGTTTCTTGGGGAGAGGAAAACAAAGAGACTGGGAGATTGTACAAAGAAAAATATGGGATTAGCTATTTCAGGAAATCATAGTAACTGGAAATAGAGATTGGAAGAGTGCTTTAAGCCAAGACAGAAACTTTTTAAAACTAAAACCTAGCAGTTGGGTGAACCAAGAAATGAATACATTTTGATTATGCAGTTGTGTTCAGCGTTATCTTGGGAAATATGGTTTCCACATAAATGTATCTGGGGCTTGAAGTTTTCCTAACGCCCTTCTCTGTGTATTCCCTACTGTTTGGTAAGCGCTGAGGTCACACTGCAGACAGCAGCACGTCCTCTCCCCACTACTTAGCTGTCTGGTTTCACAACATGTCTAGCAACAGAATGGCTTGGACACAACTGCGCCTATGACCGAGTTCATTCAAGCTGGTGGACAAGGTAAAAGCGCTGGACAAGCAAAAGGGAGGGAGGGAGGGAGGGATGGATGGACATACAATATGATCACTTTAATCTCATTTCTCTAAGAATCCTTCCTGAGAAAACAAAACAAAACAGAACGGAACAGAACAAATGAAGCAAGCAGCTCGCTTGCTGGAGACATTGTCTGGGAAACAGTGAAAACACTTGCAGACAAAAAACATACCAAAGGACTAACTCTTTGAGCTTAATTCTACTCCAACAGCATAACCTCAAACTCCTGTTTCTGTTCGTAACAGGCTGGTACAGTAACATGTCACATTTGATGACTTTGCAGCATAGATGTCAGGAATGCAGCTTGGGATCACCTACTTCTACTTAGAGTTCAGTTTGAAGGGATGAGCAAGTAATTTTTCTTGGGTTGACGGAAATCTAAAGTCTGTTTTCTAACACTCTTACAGACACTTCTCTGTCCATCGGCCTGTCCTGCCAACTCTGGTGTGAGTGTGAAGTTGTGGCAAGAGGGATTTCCCAGTCCTATTTGACCTGGTGGACACCAGCTTTCCTAGGAAATTGCTGATGTTGCTGAGGAGGCAGCAGTATCAAAGCCCTTGTTGATGAAGGTACAACAAGCTGGGGAGGCTTTGGCATTTCTGCACAATGCTGCTCCCTGATTGTCACTCAAGACTCAGATGCTGAAAGAAGCAAAGCAAGCTAGAGGAAAACTGTAAGTCCTGGTAATTTTCTTTCTTTTTATTTTTTCATTCTTCACTTGTAAGAAAATCTAAGTCTTTAAACCGTTTGTTTGAAAACACAGCTTAATGGAAATGCTCATGGGTGTGCTCCTTCACCTTGTTTGGAACCTGCTTAACCTCGCTTCAGCTATAGGACACCTATGCTCGAATTTATGCTTCCCATGATAAAGCGGTGTTCTTTCGGTATTCTCTTCTGTGATGGTTGCAGGTGAGGTTGAAAAGAGTTGTCAGTACGATTCTTCGTTTCCTTTGCAGTATCCAAAACTCCGTATTACAGCGGATCTTCTCCTCTGATCTGAAAAGCTTCACAGGCCAAAAGAGAATTGAGATGATGAAGGAAATAGAGAATGCTGACCAATATTTCCAATTACCACCCGTAAGTTTTGTGAAAGAATCCGGTGCATTTCTGTAGTGGTAGAAAGTTAGTAAAATCATGATCGTGCACTTGAAGGCAAGCAATGCTATAAAAATGAAGAATGCAAGGCCCTGGTTAAGGACAATCTTCAGGCTGCTTCTAGATCAACAGCTTATTTGGTTCTTCCACAACCTCATCTCCACTTGCTTAGAAGTTGTGAAGGTCGGAAGCACACTCCGTCTTTTTCATCCCCTCTGTGTATCTTTTCCCTGACAGCAACTTCTGTCTTGGCTCTTCACATCCAGCCAGAGCAGTTTCTTTGCCTCCGCAACCTGCAGGCTGTCCTCTCGTGTGTACCTCTGGTGGACTGAGGGTAATGCTTGTAACGCACACAGATGCTGTATTCACTAGGACTTTTAGAAAAGAGAGCAAGAAGCTAACCTGCGCAGCAGTTTCCTAGGTTTCTGTATATCTATCTATCTATCTATCTCTCTGCGTATAGATTTCATTACTTATTTACTTGTTTAAAGATCCTTTAAATACAGTAGATACTTTAAGAAAGCTTACTTGTTCTTCTCCTTTACTTGCTTTTAACGTTTACTTTTCTAACCAATCCTTAATGTTACAACATTGGATTTATTTAGTTCTCAGTCCTTAGAAGTTCTCAAAGCACATCAGGGATTTCTCTATTTCTCAATCTTTCCATCTGCATTGAGACCTCTTATCTGAATTTAGGTATTAGGTGAAGAAGAACACTGAAACCAGCTGAAGCCGTATTGGACACATGCTTCTGCTAGGAAGTAATACAGAGTGATTCCACGGTGTACTTTAGACAGGTTTGCTCTGGTCCTCTGGACTCAGCATCCCCAAGGGATATTTTTTAAAAGCTCTCTGAAGGACCTGTCATTATCTCTGACACTGCAGCCTCCATTAGGAACGGCTACATATTCCTTGCCCTTGTGGAAAGGAACTACTCAGTTAGCTCTTTCTAACCCAAATCTCTTTGTTGTCTTCTATTGACAGACACCACCCGGCTAGCCAAGCTAAACCATTGAAAAGGGAAGGAGTGGGACTACTTCAAAACCCTGCTGCTGCTTCTAAGCAGAACTGCGCTGTAGGTGGGGACACAGCAAGAGGACACGTCCAGGCCACGGTGGAACTGAAAGGCACCTGTCTGAGCCACAGAACGAAGTCAGCGATTCCCAGTTGGAGACTATTGCTCGACCAGTGACACAGCAGCTGGAGCGCTTCTGGTTGCTGCTGATGGGTTCCCGTGAATCAGCCAGGGATATGAGCTACAAGAACGGCTGAAGCAATCTGAAGTTACCTGAAAGAAAGAAGAGAGGAGAGAAGAAGACAAGAGGGGAGGGAAGGGGAGGGAATAAAAGGAAAGGATGTGAATGGAGGGGAGGAGAGGGGAGGGGAGGGGAGGGGAGGGGAGGGGAGGGGAGGGGAGGGGAGGGGAGTGTAGCATAGCGTAGTGTAGTGTAGTAGAGGGGAGGGGAGCGTAGGAGAGTATAGGGTAGTGTAGGGGAGCAGAATTTAGGGGAGTGTAGGGTAGGATAGGGGAGGGGAGCGTACGGGAGCATAGGGGAGGGGAGCATAGGGTAATGTAGGGTAGTGTAGCGAAGGGGAGTGTAGGGTAGTATAGGGGAGGGGATTATAGTGGTGTTCAGGGTAGTATAGGGGAGTGTAGGGTAGTATAGGGGAGGGGATTATAGGGGTGTGCAGGGTAGTATAGGGGAGGGGAGTGTAGGGGAGTGTAGGGTAGTATAGGGGAGGGGAGTGTAGGGGTGTGTACGGACAGGGAGCATAGGGGAGGGGAGTGGAGGGAAGGGAAAAGAGGGGATGGGAGGGGTGGGGAGTGCTACCATAAATAAAATAGCCAAATACATGACATTTTGGATCTGGAGCCAAATATTTGTGTTGCTGAAGGGACGCAAGACACTGACTCCTGATGGCTCTTGAACAGGAGGCGTTTATTGCCCTTTTTCACTACTACATGTCCTCTCCCCGTAGCCCCACGTGCTGTCCACGCGCCCAAATCACAGTTGGTCAGAGACCCTCAGACACGCGCCTGGAGCCAGCCAGCAATTGCCCACTGCCCAAAGGTCCTCTTTAACACTGTAGCCAATTCTTGATCTCAGCCTTGCTCAAGGTTTTGTTTCTACTGCTTGTTTCCTCATTACCTCTAATTCAGGGACCTGCGAAACAGCGCGAAGCCACCTGAAAATTCCCTCCCCACGCGTTGCCATTCATTCCACAACCTGATTTATCGCTGCCATCCACGCATTACACAGTGCCATGAAAGGTTTGGCGTGCACAGAGGTGGCTGAGGATTTTCAGAAATAACTTTCCTTATGAACTGCATCAAGACTTTTGCTGGAAGGCAAAAGATCGGGTGATTGATTAACATAGGGATGGCAGCTGAGCAAGGGAATCATCTTCAAAACTTCCAAATATTTCCTGTCTACAGAACTACAACTCCTCTGCTCTCTGGTTAGGAGTTTCTGTCACCTGCTTAGGAAGCAGAAGCAGTAAAATGGGATTTAGAGGATCCAGCTGAAGCGTCAGTGCAAGTTAGAGGAAACCATCAATGTACGGGGTTTGAAGAGAGTTTGACCGGTTTTCCAAGGAACATGTACTAGTGCTGCATATATATGTATATAAATATCGATACACCTGGCTTGTATCAGAAATAGAGTGGCCATCAGGACTAGGGAAGCGGTTGTCCCTCTGTGCTCGGCTCTGGTGAGGCCGCACCTCGAGCACTGTGTTCAGCAAAGACCTTGAGGTGCTGGAGCGTGTCCGGAGAAGGGCTCTGAAGCTTGTTAAGTGTTTAGAGAACAAGTCTGGTGAGGAGTGGCTGAGGGAGCTGGGGTCGTTCAGCCTGGAGAAAAGGAGGCTCAGCGGAGACCTTCCTGTGCTCTACAGTAAGCTTAAAGGAGGCTCCAGAGAGGTGGGGATCGTTCTCTTCTCCCAAGCCCCAAGTGACAAGACAAGAACAAAAACCCTTAAGTTGTACCAGGGAAGGTTTCGGTTGGTTATTACGAAAAATTTCTTCACCAAAAGACTTGCTCTGGTGGGTTTACGTGGCAAGGTTTTGGTAGCAGGGGGACTGCAGGGATGGCCTCCGTGAGCAGAGCCCAGCAGCTGCCCCATGTTAGATAAGGGCTCCACTGCTGGCCAGAGCCAATAAAAAAATAACAAAGAAAAGCTGCTTCACAGGGAGAAAGAGAGGAGAAGCAGCCCTGCAGCCCCCCCAGGTGAGTGCAGCAGGAGGGCAGGGTCGCTCCAGGCAGGCAGCAGCAGTTCCCCTGCGGGCTGTGCAGGGAGAGGCCCCTGGTGGAGCAGGCTGTCCCCCTGCAGCCCATGGGTCCCCCATGGAGCAGATCTCCACGCTGCAGCCCCCCCGTGGGTGGAGGAGTCCCCGGTGGAGCAGTTGGATGTGGCCTGGAGGAGGCTGCGGTCCATGGAGAGCCCCCGCAGGAGCAGGCCCCGGGCCGGAGCTGCAGCCCATGGAGAGGAGCCCACGCAGGAGCAGGAGGTCTGGTGGGAGCTGCCGCCCAGCTGTGGGGGACCCGTGCTGGAGCAGTTTGCTCCTGGGGGATGGATGGATGAACCCCGTGGGACGGAGCTGTGTGGGAGTAGTGCTTGAGGAGCTGCTGCCTGTGGGCAGCCCGCGTGGGATCAGCTGGGGAAGGACGGCATCCCGTGGGAGGGACCCCACGGGGAGCAGGGGCAGGGAGGGACCGTGAGGGAGCATCAGAGATGAAGCATCAAGGACTGACCACAGCCCCCATTCCCTGTTCCCCTGTGCCTCCTGGGGGGAGGACGTGGAGAAGGACGGATAGTGGGAAATTTTTTGCAGTTTGTTTTCTTTGTTTCTCACTGCTCTAACTTGTCAGTAATAGGCAAGGAATTTTATTAATCTCCCAACACTGAGTGTGTTTTGCCCATCATGATAATTGTTGAGTGATCTCCCTGTCCTTATCTTATTACCCTTGAGCCCTTTTCATCATATTTTCTACCCCTTTTCCTTTGAGGAGGAGTGAGAGAGTGGTTGTGGTGGAGCTTAGCCGCCCAGCTGAGTAAAGCCACCACACCTTCTTCTTTATGCTCTGTCAAAAGGATTTACCTAACTAGTGCAAGGCATAGGAAAAGGGTGAGCTGTAAGAAAGGTGGCCTCCCAAAGTTGGGCCACACCCATGCAAGCACACACACACATACACACACCACTATATCTAACAGGACATGAAGAAAGGAATCAGGAAGCATATGTTCTGTGCCCACTCACAATACAAGGCAATGGCCTTCTCCCATTACTTAAATGATGAGATAGGGGCCTGGAAATCCTTCCATCCATATCTGTCTTGAAAGGAAGAAGGAGGGAGGTAGTTCCAAAAATGCACCTCCATGAAGCAGGTTAAAAGTTTCTGGCCAGCTCCCCTTTTAGTTCCTGGAAAGAACATCTCCTCCACCTTTGGAGCCAGGGCTGCCCAGTCTCATCTAACGGCAGAGAGTAACTATAGCCAGAGAAAAAGAAGGAAGGAGTGTGACCAGAAGGGTTCAATGGGGAACACAGAGCCTGCTAAAACTACTGAGGAGTACCCAGCAGAACAGGGCAACATCCCTGACATCTTAGAGTCTCAGACCAACCATGCCACATGGAAGCTCTGTAAGGCAAGAGAAGGCTGTAATTGCAAGAAGGTAAATGTGCTAGGAATAGGTAGCAGAGGGGCTGGGATGGAAAATATGGGCCATATGTGCTCTGAATGCAAACAGTGCGGAGTATGTGGCCTGCACAACAGCTACCATCACCTGTGTTGAAGAGGCTTTTTTCCCTCTTGCCTGTCTGATTTTCAATGCTGTGGTAGTACCTGTTTCTGATTGCACCAAAACAGACATTCGTATGTTGTAAGATACAGTTAGGCATTATTTTGGACAGCATTTGGCAGCTCCTGGAAAACAAACAAACAAACAAACAAACAAAAAAGGGTTTTAAACCTAGATACAAAATGAAGCTAGTTGTATTTTCAAAGGGAAAAATGCTGAAATGTTTTTCATTTTATATTTGAAAAACATCTTATCAGAGTGTACCAGTGGTTAATTTTCCTAACATTTATGTCTGTGGCACAAAGGGATGATAAAAAATTGGGAAAGGTAAAAACAATCAAAGATTGTTAGATAGACCATATGGTGAGGGCAGACCTTGAAGAACAATAAAGTCATCATCTTCTGGCCTTTAATGTTTATTTGTTTTCCTGTTAGTTTGTAATGTGTCCTGTGGCAACATTATAAATCTTCTTTGTGTGTAATAACTCTTATTGCTTTTTTTCTTGCAATTACAAAAGGTGTTTTATGTTTATCAACCATTCCAGACAACACAAAACCTATCTATTATATATCTGTAGCAGTAAAAAGATTGAGTGTATCAGTGCCTCATATAGTGTGATACATAAAATCATACATTAATAAAGGCTTTTGACAATCTCCATCTGCTTGATCTTCACACTTCCCCCTCCGCTTTTTTAAGAGATAAAGTCTTGAAATATTTTAGCATTTCCCCTAACTCATCTAGTCCGCCAATTTTTGTGAAGATCGGAAAATCTCAGCTTATGAGTCACATAGTCCTATGACCAGAGCAGAGAACAGTGTTTTTGTTGGGGTCTCGAGTGTTCCTTCTGTGTCTCTGGAAAACATGCTGAAAATATTCTGGAGGACTTCTGAATTTGAGGATGAGTTGCTGCAAAGAGTTGACTGCAGGGTCATGGAAAGCTGTGGAAAGTGTGATTACATGTACTGAGATGTAAAGCGAAAAAAGATTGAGAAGCTCTTGAATAGAATATCCAGTTATAAGGCTCCACTTGTGCTGAAAATAGAATTACCATTTCACTGCTACAAGCATAAAATATCAGGTCATTTTTTCTTGAGGTAGTTTGTTAATGTCCATCCTTTTTTAATATAAATAAGGTCAAAAAAATTAAAAGAAAGTATCTAAATTGATATTTTTGTCACTATATTTAGAACCCTTATTTAGAAACCACATTTCCTAGTTACACTGTCCCCCAGTTCAGAATTAAAGTCAGAATTTACCACATTAAAAATAGAGAAAATGGGAAGTATGAATCTATAGGCTGAAAATGATTATGTTTTCCTGTGTTCTAACTCTTGTTTTTTTCTGCATATTATTTACTGCTCTCCTGTAAGCACAAGCATTAGGCTACAGTCTCATGCTCTCAGTGAGTTTAATGTAGAGGAAATATATTTAAGATTCATAGAGGCAAAAAAAATATTAAAACTATATATTTTGATATGTGAGGAAATGGCATTGAGATTAAACATATCTCAAGAATTATCATGTAATACTGTAAAATACTTAAAACAATTCAACTCTTTTCTTGTACTTTTTTTTTTTTTTTTTTCATTTGCTTAAAATAGCATTAATCTTGTATTTGGAAAGATGAAAAAACAGAAACCTGAAGTGTTTCACATCAAGTCGTAAGCAACAATTTAGCCTAGTTCCAACTTTTCTTCTTCGTAAAGATGTAATCTCATCTTCCACACAGAAAAACAAAACAAAACAAAACAAAATAAAACAAAACAAAAACAACACTCCAATTATTATACACTACTCTGCTCTTATAGTTGATGCCATACATGTCAAAATTTTTATTAATTTTAATTTTTATAGATCCTAATTTTGACATATTTTAGAAAGGGGAAATGTATTTAAATGATTAATAATATAAGTCTTAGAAAGTAACTATCTGTAGAATAAATGTATTAGGAAGTTCTTCTCATTTACTCAAATTGAAATTTCACAATGTAACATGCCACTTCTTAAGAGTGTCAATGCTAAGTAGCACCAAACTAAGCATTTGTCCTCTATTTATGAAGGAAGATCAAGCAGAAAATTTTAATTTTGTTAATATCCAGAAGGAAGAACCATTACCCTAAAACTGTAACCTACAGTTGAGTCAACAAAGCAGCTTAACAAAACATTTACTAGCAGACTATGTGTTCATGTTAGAGTAAGAAGCATTTTTTTCCTAAAATGTAAGCTTTGGACAAAGCCCAAAGCAGTATGGTCTGTTAAATTCATTGAGAATGAATTTGGGACTACATGGTCTCCCAAAGTTCTTTCCTAACTGAATAATCCTGTGGGTCTATGACCTCAATCTGTTTTTTAAGATGTTTATTTACAACCAAAAATCTAGCCATGAGTGTGGTAAAGTATTGTGGATCAAAACCTAGGAGCCTATAGTATTAACTGCTTTTGTCATGTTAGCTGAGTCCAACAGCAGCTTCTGGACCAGATGTGACTTATGGGATGATTCTGGCTGACTGCTGCTTACCTGGAGAAGAGTGAGCAACAGTTCAAGAAATCAATGCTGTCTAAGCATCCAAACACCCTCATTTGTATTTCAGCTTTCCTTCTTCTGTATAGCAGTTTCTCTCTCTTTTAATATGATCTTGTAAGATTTCTTTTGTTCTCAGGCTGCGGATTGCTTCGATATATTCTGCTCGGTCAAATTTCATTTACATGTTCTTCTACTTCAAGCTCATTTAAATTCTTTTATTCTTTAATGACTGAAAAAAAAAATAATCTTAAAAAATATAGATTCCTATAATGCTGAAATATGGATTTTCTGTGCTAAACTATTGGACTGTATTCTGCTAGTGAAGCTAACATCCATTTTCCATGTAATGGATGTTCATCACTGGGGATGATCAAACTGCATTTTTTTTTTTTCTTAATTAATGTGTTCTACCACCTGTATTAAGCCACAAGAAATTTTCATGGTAGCATAATCATTTCACCAAAAGACAACCAAACCATCTAAGTGGCTCTCCCAACTGCTTTTGTTCATAATCCACCTGGATATTCCTCACTAATGAAAAGAAACAAAGAAAGACCTTGCATTGTTTTGGCAGGCTCTTCAGTGAGAGTAAATGGATGTGACAGCACATCAAAGGGACACTGCTTCTGTTGTCCTTGACACTTCTACCATCATGCACAGGGACTTTACTTTCCCAATGTGCTCATAATTATTTCTTTGCCTCTCATCTCTGCAGGTATCATTTTTCATTACCCTGAAAAAGGCCTCATACCCATATTTTTCCTTCCAGGCCTTTCCCAACAGATGGCACGGGATAACAGGTTGTTTTCCTTAGCCTCCTTCAGACAAAGCAAATTTGCCTCTCCAACGCTTTCCTCCCATTTTCTTGTAATTCCTAATTCCAGTGTTTAAGTGTTTATCAGAGGGTCCCATTTGTACTAGCATTCCTGAAAGAGCTTAGAGTATGAAGAAGAATACTGTTATAGGAGTATTCCTAATTTATCTGAAATTATTCACAGACTGATAAGCATATACAGATATGTGTGTGCGTGTTTCTGCATGCATACACCCTGTATATGTCTGTGTATTTTGCATGTAAAGAAAATAGAATTTCCTTTCTTGTAGGAACTGCAATACTTCAAACTTCTTGAAAGTGGAGAAAACAGAAATATAAACAATTTTCTGTTGATAATAAACAATATGTAACAAAATAAACAATACTTTTTAGTTTATGAACGTTACCTTTTGTTCAGAAGTCTTACATGCAACAAGACAGCCCCTGTCCTCCTAACTGCAAAACTCCTCTTCCTTATTGTTAAGCTATAACAAAGACAAGGAACAAAAACAGTAGCTATCACAGTAGAGTTTTTCTAGGTTGTTTCTGTCAGCTCCCTCTGTATGTTTTCCAGTCTAAGAAGGCCTCTGTAGCATATTTCTGAAGGTATAATTTGAAATGCTACAAACACAAACACTACATAAATCTCTTTTGTGTTTAATCAGTTTTACGTTCATCTGAACTGTCCATTATAACATTAATTTGAGCCAGAATGATAAGTTTGAGGATTGCTATCCATGAATGAGTATATTCCTATAGTGCTGTCATGAGAGTGCACTGCTGAATCAAAGACCAGAATTCTTGTGGAAAATCAATATGTTGTTTAATATGAACTGAAATATCACCTTGTCTTCCATTTATGTGAACCTCAATGCTCTTTGGAGATTACTTTGCACAACTTTTATTTCAGAGTACGATGAAAAATTAATTCAAATTGGCTAAGCATTGTTAGGAGCCAAAATGTGGTTGAAGAATTTTATATATAGCAAGTAATAATGACAGGAAACTCATGGTATGAGAGTAGTTTGTCATACTGCAGACAATGATTTGACTTATTTTCAATTTACTTAAATCATTTAACTCGATCATAATTTGCAAGTACTGTGTACAGAACAATAGGGTAAAAATCAAACTTAGAGCTAACATGTGACACTGAATAAGGAGTTGGAGCTGTTTCTTGCTATTAAAGAATATAATACGGTTTGAACATTAGAGGCTGAAAACGTAAAAACTTTTTAGTTAAGTAATTTTCATGATGGTTTAACAACATTAAGAAATGAAACTTTCATGGCCAGTTTGTATTTGCATTTTACAGTAAGACATGATTTCAGGAATATGAAACCAAATTGCCTCATAACATGAGTTTCAGAATAGAAATGTATTAGCAACTAAATATATCAGTGTCAGATGGTAAGGAAATATTGCACCTCCAGATTGTTAAAGGTCCAATAATCAATAGATTCTATCAATATAATCAATCAATGCTATTTCACTGTGATGAATGACGATTAAACAACTGGCTAATGGGACCCAACTTCAACATAAAGCAATCTGTCAGAAAGCAGATATGTTTATTTAAATTCTGATTAACATAGGATATAAATAGTTTTGTCTCCTAAGGAGAAGACACACATAATATTCAATAAATAAAATATAGATACTACAATCAATGTATTAATATAAATTGATGTGCCATATTATACTGGGTGATTTTAAAAAAATAGACATGACATTTACGCAGTGATGCATCAGACTCAAAACTTTTAAACTTTAGCTGTGAAAATATAATTGAATACTTAAATTGTCATATGCCCTGGGATGAATTCTGTCCAAGTTAAAACCATAAGAATAAATGGTTCAATGGGGTAAGACTGTGACAAGAAATAGTGTAAAGACCTTGTCCTGAGAAGTGCATGATAATGCAAAAGAAAGGTGGGATAACTTCAATTATGCATTTAATAGGCAGTTGGGAGCGTGTCTAAGGAACAGAGGTTTGTAAATAATTCATGGAAAAATCACCTAAGCATTAACAAAATTATATAATTTCAGAATAATTTCACTTTAAGTTGTATTTATGCTGAGATCCCACTATAAAGTGAAGAGGCATTTTTGATATACCTTGGTAACCTTATCTAGTGAAAAACTGGGAAGCTTGATATCCTAAACTGTTATTTAAACAAGATTTGTAAAAGCCTTACTGTTTCATACTATTCGTATAAAGGTAGATCTACAATGTGTAGCTCTCCATAACTCATCCACCCCTATATCAAATTAAAATTTATCTGAAGCTGTTTTAGGGATATTTTTAGATAACATATTTCAGTTACATTCTCTATCACTAGTCATGAGGGAAGCCTAGTGTCTGTTGTTCACTGACACAGAAAAATGTGTTTATTCTGAGCAGCATTCATCAGTCATCAACAACTGTTTTGGCAAGGAAAACAAGGGCAAAAACCTTTTCAGAAATTGGCAAAAGTGGATTAGACAACAGCTGCTTGCAGTACGAATGCTGACCTTTGTCTCTGTGTAGTGGTCTGATGTCCTCTTATTTCTCACCTAAGACTCTGTTCTCTCCTCACTGCCACAGTCCATAAAGAGTGGTTTGTTCAGTGGCATGATTTAGCAGTTCTGAAGTCATATTGGATTTCTCAGTTATAAATGAGCTTCTGCACCACTACCTTTTATTCTAAAATGATAAATAAGCCTAATGAATTACCAACATTTATATTGCTATTCCATTATAACATTGTATCAGATGGGTTTTGGTAATGTTAATAGTAAATTGGTTTTAAGTAGCAATATCTCTACTTTCTTACAATTTCACAGAAACTAGGAAATACAAGGTAAAATAAGAAATATTGATTAAAAAATACCACCAACAATAAAAAACAAAAACAAAAAGCAAGAGTCAAATCTGGTTGCAAAACTGAAAACTATGGCTAAAAGCCATCAATGTCCTTTTTTCTTTTTTTTTTTTTAATGTAAGAATCTATTACTATGATCAGAGGGCTGGAGCACCTCTCCTATGAAGAAAGGTTGAGGCAACTGGGCTTGTTTAGCATGGAGGAGGGAAGGCTATGGGGAGACCTCATTGCAGCCTTCTGGTACTTGAAGGGAGCGAATAAACAGGAGGGGGAACACGTGTTTACATGTGTTGGTAGTGATAGGACAAAGGGGAATGGTTCTAAACTAAGACAGGGGAGATTTAGTTTGGAAATTTGGAGAAAGTTTTTCACTTGGAAAGTGGTAAGGCACTGGAACGGGTTGCCCAGGGAGCTTGTGGATGACCCATCCCTGTAGGCATTCAAGGCCAGGCTTGATGCAACTCTGGGCAGCCTGCTCTAGTGGTTAGCAACCCTGCCCAGAGCAGGGGGGGTTGAAAATAGATGACATTTAAGGTCCTTTTTAACCCAGGCCACTCTATGATTCTATGATTAATTAAAATCTAATGTTGTCATATGAACATATGTCATGGAGAAAAAAAAAATCTATTTCTGTCTTCAGTTCTTTGACAGGCAGTCATTCTCCTACTTTTTAAGAAAACAAAACCATACAGGGAAATAATGAAATCATAATGGTAGGAGAAGTATGATTTTTGGCTTGCTTTTTAGCATCCATGACTGGTGCTCAGTTATAGTAGGTTCTATCACCAAAGTCTTTCTTCTGGATTCTTGGAAGATAAGAGGGAAGAGGACAGCCTCACATTAATCAGGAAGGGGTCTTTGCTAACTTTATAATGCGCTAATTTAGTAATATTCTTGGAGAAGTAAAAAAAAAAAATGTTAGTGGCCTTCTCTATGTTTGGATTCCGCATCCACTTGTTCCTCTCAAACTGCCTTTTTAAAGACCATAAAAAAGGCAGAAATTAAGGGTATTGAACAGACTACATTTCCAACACACCAATTTTGTTTCATTCATTTCTGTGATGCTTTTGTTTACCAAAGGTGGCTTCATTGCAGTCTTTTTATGGTGTCCATGGTCTGGTATTACTTGTTTTTAGATGTTTTCTCTCTCTTTTCTCTCTCGTTTGTACTTTTTCCCATCTGTTTAAGTTGTTAGGAGTTATGGAACACTTTATAAACTTTCACTGACTTTGCAGAACTTCAGCTAACAACTGGGATAGACCTCACGAACCTCAGTTATTACAGTTGTCAGAAATAGATCCGTTATTTTCTCAGTGTAAAGCTGATTCAATACTACTGTTAACAAAATTGAAAAAAATGAAAGCACTTGCTGCTACATCTCTGGGCTTGACATTTCTAAATAATCTTAGAGATTCCCTTGTCATTTCCACTGTTGCTCAAGGGCCCAGACTCTGGGAAGCTTAGTCAGGAAATTATTCCATTATGCAGGAGACTGAAATACTACAAGGGGTGAATAAGGGTCAAATCTGGACCAAAAGGAGCTTCTCATAAAAAGTGAAGATAGTTCATTGCATTTGTGGTATTGAATAAATATAAAACTTAATATTATATCTCATGAACCTAAACTTCTGTATTCGTTGATGACTAAACTCTTGAGTTAGAAATAGAACTTTAGGGAAACTCTAAAGTAATGCCTGACACTGTAAGTTTGTTAGGACTTAGCTAGATAATGGCCTCATCCCTTTTGGAAACAGAACTTCCTATGATTCATTGGCTTAATCAGCATGTTGCTTCAGCAGAGAATCCCAGAGCACAAGCAGGTTGTTTGAAAATACTTATTACAGTTTGTGTGAGAGTCAACCAAGATACAAAAGAGAGGAAACACAGTTGTTATTTTTCTTGTGCTTCATCATAAAGTCTAGAAAGGCAAATTTTGCAGAAAAGTCAGTTTAAAAACTCATTAAGTCTTGCCTGACTAAGGCCTGTACAGTTAGCTCCATAATTGCTTAAATTGTCAGTTAAAGGAGACAACTAATTCTGAGATGTACTGCCTGACAAACAAGAGCTATGTAGAAGTAAAGAGACTTTTAGGGACTCTGTTCTGACAGAAATGGAGGCAGCCAGGGACAGGAATGTAAAAAAAAAAAAAAAAAAAGTAAGGTGAATTATGTCAAAGAGAGAACTGAAAACAGAATACTTGGGAAATAAATAAAAAACTCGTAGAAACATCACAAATCTGTGTAAGTTTTTGCTAGTGGGGACAGCTGTTAGAGAACTGACAATCCTGAAGCCAAAGCAGAACTGGAGAATGGAAAACAGACTGCCTGACAGACAGAAGAAGAATAAAATGTGGATATAAGGAAAAATAATCTGATGGGAACAAATTCATGTCTACTAATTGGTATTATCTACTAATTGGTATTATCAAGGACAAATATTGCCAGTGAAAGGGCTTAAGTATGACTGAGCTAGACATTAAAAGGAGCAGAGGTCCTAGATTAATTTACTAGTCAAATTAATTTTGTGGGAGAATTGAAAAAAAAATAGCACCTCTGCAGAAACACTTGAAATACTCTCTAGATTCCAAGAATTGTAGTTTGCAGTTCTTAGGATTATAAATAAGTATTTGTGTTTGTTTACTTACCAGTTTTTTAATTTCCTACATATACATGATAGAAAAATTGTTAGTTAGAATAGCAAAATCACTGATTTGAGGTATATAAAGGTATTTAGGGAGGTCAGACTGGAAAGATCTGTATATTGAAAGCTTCGTAAAGGAAACATACACAGGCTACTTTGTTTTTATACAAGGAAAATCACAAGGAAATTTCTGTAGGGGAGGCTATAAATGCAGCTGGATAGCTAGGCAGCTCAAACAGGATACTAAGAAATATATGGAAACTTGTACAGTTAAAACAAACAAAAAACAAAACCAAAACAAACCAAACAACAACAAGAAGATACCTTGATCCTCAAGGAATCTTGTGAAAGAGATATTCCTTCTAATCTTCAGGGATGTATCTTTCCTAAGAAATACAATAATTAACCAAGTTCATCCTAATCAGTGAAGAAAGACTCAAATTTACTCTAGGTATAGTTCAAGCCTGAAGTAGTATTCTGCCTTTGTTTTCAGAAAGTCATTGCTGAATATGTGACAGGAATAAGAAGGCTCTGAGAATGTGGAAACTAACATATCTGAAATGACAGGAAAAACTGAGGATGTCTGTAATGGGTGGACTGTGTGATGGGATGGATTACCTCCAGTTTTCATCTTGCTTACTACAGAAATATGGGAAATCACAAATGAGTCTGGTAACAATGATTTCTTCTAAAAGTCCAGTGTTTGTATGCATGGAAACTTGTTCATGAAGTAGTAACTTTTCAGTAGGTAAAAGTTATCTAGACAGCTTCAGATAAATTACTTTGACCTCTGCAGTGTGCAAAACTTGGAATATATTGCCAAATAAAAAGTAATTAAGCCTAGAGAGGCAAATAGAAATTGATCTAAAATGAAAGGTCTTGCAAGTAAGAACTTTCTTCTATAAATGAAAGTTTCATGAAAAAGAAATGACACTGGAGAATAAAAGCTTGAGTTCATAAAGATGTATTCAATTATCAGTGTGATGTGACCAAGAGAAAGGAAATAAAACTGAGGATATCAGAAGAATTTGTAGAATCATTAATGCGGGACCCTAGAAAATTATCATGAGTACTACATATATAGTGATCATCCACTTTCTAGAAGACCAAATTAGTATGAGAAGGAATACAGAGACTGTTCAGAGAAAGGGTAGATTTTTCTGTGAACAGTGACTAACAGAATACATGTATGTAGTAGTCTAACTAGATACTGAAGGAGACACTTTTGATTTCTCTGGGAGAGACCTTCACTTCCCTCTCTACTTTTCTAGAGGAAAAACTGTAAAGATGAACTAAAGCTGAAAGATAATATTGGCACACACACACACACACAAAATCTAGGTTAGAACTAAGAAGGTATTTTTAACAAAATGAGACTCTGAACCATACTTCCAGTAGGAACTAGGGTGAAAAAACTCAACAGTTTTCAAAGTAGAATTCGCCTACTTTATGAAAGTATTCAACCCAACTTCTTGGCAGAGTTGAGGACTCCTTTTTTTTTTTTTTTTTTTTTGATATTTTTATAACCTGCTTTTTTCCTTTACCAGCAAATCATCTTTTTGATTTACTATCCAATTGAAATGGTCAAATATGGTGAGGTATTGCTTGCAATATTCATCCTTTTCATCTTATCACTAGCATTAGTTTATTTATCACTACTACTTATTTAAAGTTTCTATCTGAAATGTGATACTGGACACTATTAGATCTAGGGTGCTGTTCTGTCTAGATAAATTTGAAATGTTTATTCCCATGCTTCTCTATTCTTATTTGTAGAAGAAGCCTTTTAAAACTTTAAAACACTAATTTGAACAATGGGAGAGGAACAAACCCTCTGATAGTCACAGGTATATGACCTTCATGAATCAATTCATAAATAACTTCAAATACCTATTTTTATTCCAGTTGTCAGATTGTAGTGAAAGTTCACCAAAGTGTTAACTGAGTACATAAGTTTAAATAGGTCCCTGTCATATTTTAGAAAATGAAATGAGAAGGTACATAAATTGTTGAAGAGGTCATAATTTAGTGACAAGATGTAAATAACAAACATCTCTGGCAATATTAACATGTGTATATGACTACTATATATATGTATAAAATACTGACTGATATAAGTGTTTATAGGTATAGATATTATCCTACTGACATGTATGCTAATTCTTTTGCTGAAGTGTGACATCAGGACTCACACATTTGTCTTAAAGATCCTTGTCTTAAAGATAGTCATAGAGAAAGGTCCATTCCAAGTTGGGATATTCTATGATTCTATGAAACTTCTTTTGGATCTAAGAATAAGAAAGGATTTCAAGGATCTTTTAGTCCAATGCCTGTCTCTGCATAGCACCACCCAAAAATCAAGCCATATGTCTGAGAGTTTTGTTCGAATGCTTCTTGAACTCCGTCAGGCTCGGTGCCATGACCTGAGAAGCCTGTTCCAGTGCCTGACCACCCTTTCAGGGAAGATCCTTTTCCTGATATCCAGCCTGAACCTCCCCAATGCAGCTTCTTAAGTCAGATGAGTTTTTAACCCAGGATACATTGAGATATGTATCTTTAGCTGCTCCAGGAGATAAATTCATGTAATGACAACCTTTAGGAAAGCTTTGAATATCTTTCAAGATGACTAAAGTACTAATGGAAACTTCCTGATCATACATGGAAACACAGTGCACTGCAAACAAGAAGAAGCACTTATAGAAACAGTTTTTGCACCATACAAGTGCCAGCATTTTATTTTATTTTATTTTATTTTATTTTATTTTATTTTATTTTATTTTATTTTATTTTATTTTATTTTATTTTATATTTTGGTGACTGTCCCTATCTGACTTAGATAGCTGGCTGGGATGTTTCATCTTTTATTAGGGAAAAATCTCTTTTAGTACCTTGAATAACCTCTCCATACAATCTCCACAGATGTGCCTTAATGATACCGTCTGGCTTGCAATAATTCAGTTTTCAAAGCCTCAATTTTGATTTAACAGTTGCTAATAATAGAATAGTCTCTATGCTATATTAAATACTTTTTCTACTGTTTGCCTTTTTTTACCGTGTTGCATACTGGGGTGGTAAATTTTAATTTAACACATTTATCCATAATGAAGTATGGCATAAAGCCCCCAAACAGAGAGACATATCTATAAACATTTAGATAATATTTGCAAAGTACTTTGAAATGTGTTTTGCTAACTCCATGCTACATATCATCAACCTGAAATAATTAAATCATAAATAACTGGTATTCTTGTAATACTGCTTCATATTATGTACCCTGGCAAATTGTCAAAGAACAAGGTTGATTTCAGCTCTTCACCAAAGCATGGCAACTACCATTCAGCAGGAAATTGTTATATTTTTCACCAACAGGTGGTACTCTGAATTTCTATATTCCTTAAAATATTTATACTGCAATATATGGCTGGTGGATCTTACTCTTAGGAAGTACTTTAAGTAGTTACTTAGGAATTCAGTTTTTTTGTTAGGAACCTTAAACGAATGTGTACTCTTTAGTGAAGAAAAATTGCCCATATATATAATGATTCTGAAAATTTAACTTATTTGTTAACATTTTGTGTTAGCCAAAATATTTTTTTTATATACTGTGAATTTCAGGTAGGTACTTTATCAGCAGCTAGCCATGATTAGGCATCAGTATATAATTTTTAATGTCTCCTCTTTTCCTCAGGCAATCACAACAATTCATTGTATATTTTGTGCCAGATTCATATAAATTCTGAGCCCTCCCTACTTTATTCAATTACAAAGTACCTACTGCCTGAAAATATCCAGATATTAAAAACTAAAAGAATATATTGTAGCTCAACTCAAAGCTCACAGTTCACACTCTTATTAAGTGCAACATACAGTGGGAAATAACAAGCAAAAAAGTAGGAGACAGAATATTGAGTAAAGGGTACAAGTAAGAATAAGCTGAATCTTAGTTTTGATATAAATTGACAGCAGAGAAAAAACATTCTGAATAATGATTTTCTGGAAAATGTCCGCTGTTTTATGTTACAAATTATGGAGGATTTGGAAATGCCAACAGTAATAAAATTATGCATGTACTGATAGTTTTATGCTGACAGATCAGTCATGAGTAAAAAACAAAACAAAACAACAACAAAAAAATTTAAATGGACCTTATCCAAAATAAAAAATCTTATAATTTGGGAAAGGAAATCATATTGTTTACTACATTTAAATTTAAAAGTTATTATGCTGCCTTGTTTCCATAGAATTGAGGATTAGAAAGTCAAATAGCTTGTTTATTGATTTCTGCTTCCACAGATTTTTGGAATTCAGGACCAGACAATCATTTATAGTCATAGAATGGTAAAGTTTACATATTTTTTCCAGTCCTTCAGGCCACAGAGCAGCTTTTGGCTGAAGGTACCTCATATTTTAGAAGTGAAAAGACCGGGATGGAGAGAAATGAAGGAAAAAATAAATCACACTTTCTAGCGTTACAGTTTTGGTTTATTGCTACATTTAAAGACTATACCATATTTTATAAGTCATCATGTCATTGAGTAAATGATCAAACATGACTCTCAGTAGTTTTCTGTTTGTGAGACTTATTTTACTTCAGAAAGTCTTGGTGATTCATGGATTCTATCATAAATTTTAATGTACAAAATATATTTGTGCAAGAAATTTCTTTTTTAAGATTATTATGGTCATAATACTCTTGTTGAGCTATGCAATAATTATGATGCAACCTACAGCTTCACCATTAGCTCAAGTAGAAGAGCTTTCTGCCTTTGAATTCACAGGTTGTGGGTTCTCTTTTCAATGTACGTGTACTCACTGGCACTTGAATGCTTGTGCCTAAGGTTGCACGACAATAATTATAATAAAAATGTTATAATTATAAATAAAAATGTTAATACTTCCTTTCACTTCTTTTATGTCAGAAAGGGAATTTAGTTAACGCTAGAGCTATATTAACCTTTCAGAGATTAAAAATTAGAGGTAGTTAAATGTTCTTTTGGGGGGGATTTTACTAAGTCAGGGAATCAGGCTATATCTGCTCTATGCTTTTGTTTATTGAAGAACTTAGCATAAGTTTGGGGCAATTTGTGGCAACTTTTTATGTTTCTAATGCAGTCATCATAAACTTAAACATTAGACACTTTTACTACCTGAAGCATCTTCCCACAAAGCAGTTTAGGAAAGTGCAGTCTTGAAAAAAGGTCACTTTAAAATGTGTTTTATTTTGTTATCGAGCCATTCTTTTTCATGTTTGATTTTTTTTTTTTTTTTTTTGGGGGGGGGGGGAAATATGTTTGTATCTCTAAAAACAATAAGGAAACAACTGTAAAAAAATAAGCATGATATAACACAACATTGATACTTCAATGAGCAAGGGAAAATATTAGATCACCTTTCTCTCATTGTTTCCTCTGTCCAAAATTTCTTTTCCTTCAGCAGGGTACAGAGCAAAAAAAAATTACAGCTAGGTGTAGTCTGGCTCATTGATCTGAAGACATAGAGGGAGAAGAAATGGGTATTATTAGAGTGTACCTCACTGATCACTACTTTTAGCCATACAAGGAGCCATACAAGGTAGTTAACTTTCCGTAAATTAGATGACTGCTTAGAAACCCTTTAGTTCTTTTCAGCACAGCTACTATGTTTTCTGCTAACATGTACACATTTTTCAGAGTTGTATCTGTACTATGCTCCATATAACAGACTATCCACTTGGAAATCACATGGTTAACTGAATTTTCCCCTTGTTTAAAGTTTCCTGTTGCTATCTGCATTGCCAGATTTCATGAAGATACTGCAATTTTCAAGCTATTACTTGGTTTCTGATCTCTCAGTCTAAGCTGGCAGGCATCTAGCTTAACTGATGTTGCACAGAGGGAGATTTTCAAAGACAAACAGTAGCTGGGAATCAAGATTCCTTGCAACAGCGAAACCATCATATCTAATTTCATGAATATCACGTGGAGGGCTTTAAAAAGAAAAGGAAAAGCACGCTTCAGTAGGGTGGTGACATCTAAATATCTCAGGTCCTGAATGAACTGGACAACAGAGGGTAAACTGAATCAGGGAAAGCACTGCTCTGATTATTTTTTCTTTTTCCCTTTTTCTTTTTCTCTTTCTTTTTCTCTTTCTCTTTCTCTTTCTTTCTTTTTCTTTTTCTTTTTCTTTTTCTTTTTCTTTTTCTTTTTCTTTTTCTCTTTCTTTTTCTTTTTCTTTTTCTTTTTCTTTTTCTCTTTCTTTTTCTTTTTCTTTTTCTTTTTCTTTTTCTTTTTCTTTTTCTTTTTCTTTTTCTTTTTCTTTTTCTTTTTCTTTTTCTTTTTCTTTCTCTTTCTCTTTCTCTTTCTCTTTTTTTTTTTTTTTTTTTCTTGTGGTGGAACTACCCATCTAGTTTAGAACTTGTTGCTGAAATTACTTAATAGTTCCAATATTTTCCAGAAAATATGGAAAATTATCCATCAAAAAATACATGATAGCTTACTTCAATATTGGCTATGGTCTTTGAAAATATCTTAGATAGTTATAAGGGAAAAGAGGCAAATGTAATTATTGTAGTTATCAGCATGTTTGTACTAGATTGTCAGAATAATGTATCTTTAAAAAATAAATCACAGAATCACAGAATTTCTAGGTTGGAAGAGACCTCAAGATCATCGAGTCCAACCTCTGACCTAACACTAACAGTCCCCACTAAACCATATCCCTAAGCTCTACATCTAAACATCTTTTGAAGATTTCCAGGGATGGTGACTCCACCACTTCCCTGGGCAGCCTGTTCCAATGCCTAACAACCCTTTCAGTAAAGAAGTTCTTCCTAACATCTAACCTAAAACTCCCCTGGTGCAACTTAAGCCCATTCCCCCTCGTCCTGTCACCAGGCACGTGGGAGAACAGACCAACCCCCACCTCGCTACAGCCTCCCTTGAGGTACCTATAGAGAGCGATAAGGTCGCCCCTGAGCCTCCTCTTCTCCAGGCTGAACAAGCCCAGCTCCTCGTAGGACTTGTTCTCCAGGCCCCTCACTAGCTTTGTCGCCCTTCTCTGCACCCGCTCAAGCACTTCAATGTCCTTCTTGTAGCGAGGGGCCCAAAACTGAACACAGTACTCGAGGTGCGGCCTCACCAGAGCTGAGTACAGGGGGACGATCACCTCCCTAGCCCTGCTGGTCACACTGTTTCTGATACAAGTGATTTCTCATAGAAGAAATCTAATCCAGCGAATGTCATTGATCCAAGTTAAGCATACATGACTCCTATACAATTATAAAATAAGGTGGAAATTACAGAAATTGCCAGCCAATTGTGAAGCTGGTAAAAAAATGACTAAAGGAAGAGTTTAACATATGTCAGAAAGCAGGGTCTCTTGACAACACCATAGGAACTGTTCCTTTTTAATAGATGTAGTAATGCATCTATTAGAACACCAGGTAAGTAGTTAGCAGGTACTAAGCCACCAGGTAAGGAGTAGTTCATTTAATTGGGGAAAACAGGAAGCTGGAGCACTAAATGAGGAAGCAGCAGGAACAGAGTGATGTTAAACAATGAAAAGTCAGACACTGGAGGAGATTGAAACAACTGCTACAGACTTCTCAGTTGTCCAAATGGAAACCAAACAGGAGAAAAGGAATCTGTGGGTATGGTCAACTGGAGAAGGCCATTGAGCTGGCAGCACAATGTGTAAGAAGAGCTAATGGCAAAGCAGAGAAGCAGAGTTTGTCTGACAGACAGGCAGAGTTACCAGAACTGCTCTTTGAGACATTGGTAGGACTTCATCTCGAGTACCATATACAGCTTAGACTAGCCTTTGTACAGAAACAGAAATCTGAGCTGAAGACAGAAGGTAGTTCACAAAATAAATTAAGGGAGCAGAGTATCTGTCTTAAGAAGTGAGATTAAGTGATTCTCTTCTTTAGCTTAGGTAAACAGAGTATGAGGCAGATGTCAGCACAGGTACCTGAGCTTTGACAGTTCTCAGCCTCTTGCAGTCCTTGTGGTGGTTATAATTACAGATTTCCATCTTTTATTAGCAATTGTATGATTACTAGATTATTCATAGCTTTCTGCAGACTACTCTTTTCTGTGAAACTTTCTGAACCTAATTATTCTGTTGCATAGCTGCTATGTTATAAGGGGGCAGTTGACCACTGAGGTGGTTCTTTCCAAATTTGTTTAAAATGTCAGGCAGTGCTTAGATAGGTGACAAAGTTTTTGACACATCATGAATTTCTTGTAGTTCGTGAGTCACACTGATGAAATTGCACAGCTTTGTTTTATATTTACACAACAGGTTTGAGGCCCTAGAGATTGAGAGGCCGGTGTGTGAGGAAGAGGTAGCAAATGTTCCCAGGAGGATGCCTGGAGCGAGGAGGTCGACTCCGCGCCTCAGGACTGCCTCCACCAAAAAAGACAGGAGGGTTATTGTTGTTGGTGACTCGATTCTTAGGGGAACAGAGGGCCCTATTTGTCGGCCGGACCCTACCCGTAGGGAAGTCTGCTGTCTCCCTGGGGCCAGGGTCAGGGACGTTGCCAGGAAGCTTCCTAACCTGGTACGCCCCTCTGACTATTACCCCCTTTTGATAGTCCAGGCGGGCAGTGATAACATCGAAGAGAGAAGCCTCAAGGCTATCAAAAGGGACTTTAGGGGGCTGGGTCGGTTAGTGGATGGAGCGGGAGTGCAGGTGGTGTTTTCGTCCATCCCTATGGTGGCAGGGAGGAGTTCAGAGAGGACACGGAAAGCCCACCTGTTAAACACGTGGCTCCGGGGCTGGTGCCAACGCAGAAATCTTGGGTTTTTTGATCATGGGGCACTTTACTCAGCACCTGGCCTGATGGCCGCAGACGGGTCCCTATCTTTTAGGGGAAAAAGGATCCTGGGCCAGGAACTGGCAGGGCTCATTGAGAGGGCTTTAAACTAGGTAGGAAGGGGGATGGGGCTGAGGCTAGGATTGTTGGGGCTGTGCCAGGGGGAACAATGGCAAGGCCGGAGGATAAGGCAATGGCCCAGCTGAAGTGCATCTACACCAATGCACGCAGCATGGGTAACAAACAGGAGGAGCTGGAAGCCATCGTGCGGCAGGCAGGCTACAACTTGGTTGCCATCACGGAGACGTGGTGGGACCAGTCTCATGACTGGAGTGCTGCAATGCCTGGCTATAAGCTCTATAGAAGGGACAGGCAGCATAGAAGGGGTGGTGGTGTGGCTCTCTATATTAGAGAGTCTTTCGAGGTTGTAGAACTCGAGGTTGGGAATGACAAGGTCGAGTCCCTTTGGGTTAGGATCGGCAGGGACAACAAGGCTAGTGTCCTGGTCGGGGTCTGCTATAGACCGCCGAACCAGGATGAGGAGACGGATGAGGAATTCTACAGGCAGCTGACAGAGGTTGCAAAATCATCAGCTCTTGTACTCGTGGGGGACTTCAACTTCCCTGACATATCCTGGAAGCACAACACAGCCCTGAGAAAGCAGTCTAGGAGGTTTCTGGAGAGCGTGGAAGATAGCTTCCTGACGCAGCTGGTTAGTGAGCCTACCAGGGGAGGTGCCCCGCTAGACCTTCTCTTCACAAACAGAGAAGGACTGGTGGAGGACGTGATCGTCGGGAGCTGTCTAGGGCAGAGTGACCACGCAATGGTGGAGTTCACTATTCTTGGCGAGGCCAGGAAGGGGACCAGTAAAACCACTGTATTGGACTTTCGGAGGGCTGACTTTGAGCTGCTCAGGACACTGGTTGGTGGAGTCCCTTGGGAGGCGGTTCTGAAGGGCAGAGGGGTCCAGGAAGGCTGGGCGCTCTTCAAGAGGGAAGTCTTAATGGCGCAGGAACGGTCTGTTCCCACGTGCCCAAAGACGAGCTGGCGGGGAAGAAGACCGGCCTGGCTCAACAGAGAATTGTGGCTTGATCTTAGGAGGAAAAAGAGGGTTTATAAGCTTTGGAAAAGTGGGCAGGCCACTAAGGAGGACTTTAAAGAAGTAGCGAGGCTGTGCAGGGACAAAATTAGGAAGGCCAAAGCTCAGCTGGAGCTCAATCTGGCTACTGCCGTTAAAGATAACAAAAAACGTTTCTATAAATACATCAACACAAAAAGGAGGACTAAGGAGAATCTCCATCCTTTACTGGATGCGGGGGGAAACTTAGTTACAAGAGATGAGGAAAAGGCGGAGGTGCTCAATGCCTTCTTTGCCTCAGTCTTTAGCGGCAATACCGGATGTTCTCTGGATACCCAGTACCCTGAGCTGGCGGAAGGGGATGGGGAGCAGGATGTGGCCCTCATTATCCATGAAGAACTGGTTGGTGACCTACTACGGCACTTGGATGTGCACAAGTCGATGGGGCCAGATGGGATCCACCCAAGGGTACTGAGGGAACTGGCAGAGGAGCTGGCCAAGCCACTGTCCATCATTTATCAACAGTCCTGGCTATCGGGGGAGGTCCCAATCGACTGGCGGCTAGCAAACGTGATGCCCATCTACAAGAAGGGCCGGAGGGCTGACCCAGGAAACTACAGGCCTGTCAGTTTGACCTCAGTGCCAGGAAAGCTCATGGAGCAGATCCTCCTGAGAGTCATCATGCAGCACTTGAAGGGGAAGCAGGCGATCAGGCCCAGTCAGCATGGCTTTATGAAAGGCAGGTCATGCCTGACGAACCTGATCTCCTTCTATGACAGAGTGACGCGCTGGGTGGATGAGGGAAAGGCTGTGGATGTGGTCTACCTTGACTTCAGCAAGGCTTTTGACACCGTCTCCCACAGCATTCTCCTCAAGAAACTGGCTGCTCTTGGCGTGGACTGGCGCACGCTTCGTTGGGTTAGAAACTGGCTGGATAGCCGGGCCCAAAGAGTCGTGGTGAATGGAGCCAAGTCCAGTTGGAGGCCAGTCACTAGTGGCGTCCCCCAGGGCTCGGTGCTGGGGCCGGTCCTCTTTAATATCTTCATCGATGATCTGGACGAGGGCATCGAGTGCACCCTCAGTAAGTTCGCAGATGACACCAAGTTAGGTGCGTGTGTCGATCTGCTTGAGGGTAGGAAAGCTCTGCAGGAGGATCTGGATAGGCTGGACCGATGGGCTGAGGTCAACTGCATGAAGTTCAACAAGGCCAAGTGCCGGGTCCTGCACCTGGGGCGCAATAACCCCAAGCAGAGCTACAGGCTGGGAGAGGAATGGTTGGAAAGCTGCCAGGCAGAGAAGGACCTGGGAGTATTGGTGGACAGTCGGCTGAATATGAGCCAGCAGTGTGCTCAGGTGGCCAAGAAGGCCAACGGCATCCTGGCTTGTATTAGGAACAGCGTGACCAGCAGGGCTAGGGAGGTGATCGTCCCCCTGTACTCAGCTCTGGTGAGGCCGCACCTCGAGTACTGTGTTCAGTTTTGGGCCCCTCGCTACAAGAAGGACATCGAGGTGCTTGAGCGGGTGCAGAGAAGGGCAACGAAGCTGGTGAGGGGCCTGGAGAACAAGTCCTACGAGGAGCGGCTGAGGGAGCTGGGCTTGTTCAGCCTGGAGAAGAGGAGGCTCAGGGGCGACCTTATCGCTCTTTTTAGGTACCTCAAGGGAGGCTGTAGCGAGGTGGGGGTTGGCCTGTTCTCCCACGTGCCTGGTGACAGGACGAGGGGGAATGGGTTTAAGTTGAGCCAGGGGAGTTTTAGGCTAGATGTTAGGAAGAACTTCTTCACTGAAAGGGTTGTGAGGCATTGGAACAGGCTGCCCAGGGAAGTGGTGGAGTCACCATCCTTGGAAGTCTTCAAAAGACGTTTAGATGTAGAGCTTAGGGATATGGTTTAGTGGAGGGCTGTTAGCGTTAGGTTGGAGGTTGGACTCGATGACCTTGAGGTCTCTTCCAACCTAGAAAATTCTGTGATTCTGTGATAATAGCAAAAGAGCTGGTGTTCTTATAAATTTTTCATTGATAACAGTGGGGAATCATTAGAAATATTTATTTTAAATGGCTTTTCAGTATCTTGTAAGAAAAGTTATGTGCCTAATACTCCAAAGACTTCCAGTATTACAGTTTTATGATATTATATGAATATGAAATACCTTTATTGTACAATGTGGATCACTTCTGTAATACAAAGTATAACACCAGAGAAAAATAACCAAGTCACTGGAAAATTTTTGAGCAACTACCAATAGAGTAAATGCAAAGTCCCACAAAAAAAAAAAAAAAAAAAAAAAAAAAAAAAAAGTGGTAGTGGAATTATTTAAAGTTCTGTAGTATTTAGGTATTTATACCTGTAGTTTCACATCTCTGCTACTTCAGCTCCTTGTTTTGATACCCTGAACAATTTGGATTTTTTTTTTTCCATACCAGATATTCTTGTTTCCATTATACTATCCCCACCTTTCTTACTTGATTGCATTATCGTCTCTTAATATTTAGGTGTACTTCATTATTTTTCTCCTGAATTTCATGTCAGTCTGCAGTACACTGTTTTTACCCATTTTGTTAACTTCTCACTTTATGGCAAAAGAAAATGTGTCATTTTCTTTGTCTTTGCAAGATATAGGTCTAGCATAAGTTGTTGGTCTTTTTTAAATCTTTGAACTGCCAAGATGTAGTTCTATAATAACCATTTTTCTTTGTGCATGCTTTGTTGTTACTCCTATTCTTCATTTCTGTAACACTGTTTAATCATCCTAGGAAGTCTGTAGCCAGGCAGGGTTTTTTTGTTTGTTTGTGTTTGTTCCTCTCCCCCCCCCCCCCCAAAAAAAAAAAAAAAAAAAAAAAAAAGGTACCAGGTTATGTCATTAACTGGGGCACAATGGAATTCTGCATCCTCTTCAAGTTCATGTTCCTTAACTCATCATCTTAGGAAACCTTGCTAAAAATTTTCCAGTATTTCTTACAGTTTATTTTTCTGAAAATCCAAATCCATTGAACTCCTGACTTACTAATAGGAAATTTCCTGTCACTTCATCAAGATTTTTTGTCACTAAAAATAAAAGTAGGATCAATTTTTTTTATAACTTCTATTACATAAAGGAATATGGTGTTTATTAACATAACAAGGAATATGGTATCTGGTGTATCCATTTTTCTAGGTTTGGGAAATTAAACTTATATAATAAAGTTATAATATAATCCTTCCATTTTCACTGCTAATTATTCGTCTTACAATCTTATAAATTATTCTAGTCATCTCAAGACTCAGTCCTCCTTATCAGACCCCACATGGTAATTTTCACCACTTTTTGAGTTTTGTTTCAACACTTTACAATCATCAATTTAACCAAACTGTCCTTCTGCCTTTAGTTTCATTTATGTCTTTACAGAATAGCTATGTCCTATATTTTAACCATGATTTGTGCCACTGATCACTCTATTCCTGTAACATCCTTCTTCATGTCTTGCATGGAAGTTTGTTCCTCCATTTTGCTACCCAAACTTTTGATTTTTCTGAATCAGAATTTAAAAAAAAAAAAAAAAAAGCAATATTAGTATTTACAGCTAAAAATCATCCTATTTATGCACTAGCTCATCCTTTCTCCAACATGTCTAATGTGTTTTCCTTTTTGTTTTGTTGCATCTTTATAAACTTTAGCGCTGCTCCTCTTTACATATATATATGGAGATTAGGCATAACTTTCAATTTTCTCACCTAATGCCCTAATCTCAAGCTTGTTTTGCTGTCATCTCAAGCTTGTTTTACTAGTCTCAACCCATCACCTGGGTTGAGACTGTATCTGAAGAAAAACAAGTCTGTGATAACTTCCAGGTAGTCAAACATACACAGCCTGATAGCATCACTTTGTGAACAACCTGCTAATCTTCAGAATCTTATTCTATTTCCATCCTACTTCTCTAGAGAGGAAGATCATCCCATTGAGGACTCAATTATTTGAAAAATCTCTTACCTCTTTTAATTTGATTGACTTGCTGAAGACCTCCACATCTCACAAAATGCTCCCATACATTTTATCAGTGGAAAGACCAATTGAATAAAGTAGGGTTCTATATAGGCATAGGATTTTGATATGCTGATGTGGAGATCTGCTGCCTGATCCTTTGTCCTGTCTTGGCTTGTTGAAGAACAGCAAACAACAAACAAACAACAAACCTGGCAAGATCATGGAGCAGATCTTCCTGGAAACTATACTAAGGTGCATGGAAAATAAGGAGGTGATTGACAACAGCCAATATGGCTTCACTAAGGGTAGATTGTGCCTGACAAATCTGATGGCCGTCTGCAACAGCAATGGTGGATAGGAGAAGGGCAACTGACATCATGTATTTGTGCAAAGCATTTGACATGGTCCCACATGATATCCTTGTCTCTAAATCAGAGAGACAGAGATTTGACAAATGGACCGCTTAGTGGATAAGGAATTGTCTGGATAGTCACACTCAAAGAGCTGCAGTCAACAGCTCAATGTCCAAGTGGATATCAGTAACGAGCAGTGTTCCTCAGGGGTCGGTATTGGGACTGCCATTGTTAAACATCTTTGCTGGTGACATGGACAGTGAGACTGAGTGACACAGCAAGTTTGCCAATGACACCAAGCTGTGTGGTGCAGTTGATGTGCTGAAGGGAAGGAATGCCATCCAGAGGGACCTGGACATGGAAGTATTAGCGTAAGTCCAGAGAAGGGCCATGAGGATGATCCAAAGGACTTGTCTCCTATGAAGACATGTTGAAGGGAAGTGGGACTATTCATCCTGGAGAAGAGAAGGCTCCAGGGAGACTTTATAGCACCCTTCTAGTACCTAAATGGGGCCTACAGGAAAGCTGGGGAGGGACACTTTGTCAGGGAGTGTATTGATAGGACAAGGAATAATGGTTTTAAACCAAAAGAGGGTAGATTTAGATTAGATATAAGGAGGAAAGTCTTTACTATGAGTGGTGAGGCACTGGAACAGGTTGCCCAGAGAAGCTGTGGATGCCCCATCTCTGGAAGTGTTTAAGGCCAGGCTGAACACTCTGAGCAACCTGGTCTGGTGGGAGGTGTCCCTGTTCATGATATGGGGTGACCTTAGATGATTTTTAAGGTCACTGCCAACCCAAACCATTCAGCAATTCTATGATTCTAAGTACTTTTTTTCTCAACATTACTTATTTAGGACTATCATTGCAATGTAATGCAAGGTGCAAGCGCATGAAATAGACCACTCCTCATAAAGAGTGATATGAGACCAAAAAAAAAATGTAAACAAAACATTAAAAATCACATTATTTTTTCCTTATGTTGATTTCAATGTATTTATTTATTTATTTATTTATTTATTTATTATTATTATTATTTTACTTAGTTGAGGCTGTTTACCTATATGTTTATTAAAAATCAACCTCAAATTCTTACAAAGTCCTGATTTTGCAGTGGCCAAAGGTAACCTAATTTTTAATTTATTAAAATAATTAGTATCAATATGTACTCATTGATCTATCTAATCTGTCTGCCCTAACACTGAACTCAGGTCTCTTTCTCCCTACATTTGTATCTCCTTTGCCACTGCTTCATTCCAAAAATTCACTCCTCTCTGCTTCTTTCCATCTCCATCTCCTATCTGTTTCTGCTGCTGTTTATTCTCATATAAATCCATTGACTTATTTGACCCCTGCTTTTTTCCACCATCTCCAGTGTAGGCCCAACATGTTTTGCTCTTCCCTCATAAGCTCTCAGAATTCATCAGTTTTCAGTTTGCATCCAGAAGGAATCTAGTGCTCACAACAAACATCTGAAAGCATTAAAAAGGAAGGAACACTTCATTATTTTGCCACTCTCCAAATTAAAAACAGCTTGCAGTGTTATAATCACTGAAATTTTATAATTGACTCATCTAAGTAAGAGATGCTGAACTCTAATGTCATTCTCTTTTAGGATGCACATTCTGTGGTACATTAATCTTGTGGGTCCTTGAGAACTCCAGACTATACATAAGGAGGGGTAAAAGTTAATTATTCAGCAACCTAAAAATACTTTTAACAACTGAAGGATAGGAAAATAAATTTTATGTAATTCATTATAGTTTTCTTTAACAACAAAGATTTTGCCTGTATTAGAAAGACAGAAGAGAATTAAAGTGACAAGAAACTATCACCATATAATAATTTATATAACTAATAAATAAGTGTATGACTAAACAAAGATACAAGAGTAGAGAAGATCATAATAAACTGCAAAATGACATATTCTAAATAAAATGTACATGAAATCTAAAGCACATAGCATACATACAGTGAAAAAAAGAAAGCTAATAAAATTATCAGTTTACATAAAGCTAATATAAAGCAGGGAGTGAAATTGATGTTTTTATTAAAGGAATCCTATGCCAGCCAGTGAAGAAAAGAGATAAGATAGAAAATAAATTGTTCAATTTACTGGGAATATCATATAGAGGCAGAGGAATTGTGTAGTTTGATTTTCAGTTTCCTCCATTTTCAGTTGGGGTTTTCAGTTATTGAAAGAAGGTGCTGAAATCAGTTCAGTTTGTCAAACAAATTTTTGCATACTTAAGCCCCGTACGGTTTACATTTAAAAAAATCAACAACACAGGAACTATGTCTCCTTTAAAAGCTATATTCTGTTTGCGTATAGCTGCACATTCATTGATGATATTTATTATAAAACATTTTAAAATAGAGTTTGTCAATGACTCTTTAGTTATCTGTATTATTCCTGCATAACTACTATTTGAAAAGTAGAAGGAATTAAAAAGAAACTCCACATTTGGGAACTGAGTAAATTTTCCCTTCTTTTTCATTTTAAAAATAATATTTGTCACTATTTCTGCTGCTCTTCAACTGGGATTGCTGTAAACAATATGTGTGTCCTTGTAAGTGCACATACATCCACAGTTTGCTTAACATAAGATAGCTGTATAATTGAAAATACCAACATTGCCATTGAATCTAGAAATCTGAAGCCTTCTGTTCTGCGTATGCATATCCAGTCCTTGCCTTATATATACACATGAAAAAATGCAACAGGCACTCTGTGCTGAAACTTGCAACTCCTGATAGCCTGCTGTGTCTGTCACCTCCTGTCTCATTTCACAGCACTTCTCCCTAGAGTGTGTAAATTAAACATTTAAACAATTAAACAATTTTTTGTTCTGTTCTCCTATTTCCACAGAGGAAAAAGGGTTCTTGAAGCAGGACAAAGGCAGCAGAAAGAGTGAGAAGAATGAGCATCACAGATAAAAACAGGTGAAAAATTAAGTTCAAGAAATCACATCATTGTCTAGGGTGAGAAAACATGGAAAAAGGTGCAGTTAATCACAGTGCGTGACTGGTTACAAATAACCTGCAAGCAATTTAGAAGGAATCTGTTATCTTTTGCAGGTGATGTCTAACAGTCTGATGTGACAGCGGAGGCTAACCCGTTGAAGTATGGAGCAGACTTTCAGACAAAATTACAGATTACAAACTAATCTCTGTCCTTTCCATGAAAGATAATTTTGTGGCAGAATCCTGGCCATCACCTTGATGCACGTCCTTGATGCACGTAAGGAGAATGAACTGGAATGGAGGAGGCAGGAGCTGGGACTGGCAAGCAAATGAGGAAGCCAGAGTGATGTGGTGGGGATGGAATGAAAATCCCAGACAGCCAAGTTCTTCCCAGGGCTTTCAGACAATGCGCACTCCCTTCTCTCCCTCCCTTCAGCATGACACCCACAGCTGCACCTGGCCAAACAAAATCACATGTTGTGCATTTGATGAGCCAGTCTTGGTGGCTACACTGTGAAGCAAGGAACACACAGCATATGTTCTATTATCTTAGGACTGGTGCCATGTTAAATCTTTAATGACTTTCTTTTTAAAGGCTCAAAATAATCACTTGGCATGTGATCAGTGCTGGTGCTCACAGCCAAAAGTTTTATAACTGGTATTTTATGTATTTAGGTTTATTGAATAGATTTTTTTTCACTCCTGTTTTCCCCTGAATCATAGAATTCTATGATTCTTCTGTAAGAAACAGGGAGTTATTTAGGTACCTGAATATAATAGGTTCCTGTGCTATTTTAGCACAGGGTGGCATGTTTAGCTTACCGTTGCTATTATAGAAGAAAATCAGACCCTGTTCTTATACCTGTCTGTCCCACGCATATACCTCAGGGCACAGTAAGCACACAATGTTTATACTCACTGTGTTTAAACATCTAGTTACCTATGTCTAGGATAGGCTAAGATCATCTGTTAAATCTCACAGTACTTTGTCAAACAAAATGTGGATTTATTCAATGTTAATTTTGCCTGTCAAGAAGCAGAATTTTGATGATTGGGTTTCTCCTAGAATGTAGAACCTACTGGTAATACAGTTCCTTTGCAAAAACGTATATATACACAAGTATACCCATTTCACCCAGAGGTGACATCCAACATGGTTAGTCTACTGTGAAATAAGGAAGACCAATATCCTTTACAGGTCATGTAAATGTCAGGCTCAGCAGTTCCTTCTGTAATGAAATATACTGGGATGGATTTACTGCTCCAGTGGGATACTTCTGCAACGCTCAACTAGTGCAAAATAATCTACTACCAGTGGTATATCTGCAGATAACCCAGAATGGGAGATGCTCAACTTGCCCAGTGCTGATATTGCAGGGTGCTTTCCCTCTTTTCTGTTCCAGAATTCATGTAAGAATACCTTAGGGTTTATAGAATTTAAAAAAAAAAAAAAATCTGTCTCTTATGGAGCTGTGTCCCTTGTGCCTCTGCCATACAAGGCAGCATGGACCAAGTTTGTCCCTCTGCTGGGTAAGTCCCATATAATGCAGAGTATGCTTGTGCAGATTTTTTGACTATTTTTTGACTAGTCTGGGCATACTATACAAAGCAAAACAGTCCTCTGGTCCAACTAAAAACAGAACATGGAATAAGATGAGCAACTTGGCTGCAGTTTTCTTTTGCTACTAGCTTTCATTTCTTAATGTGATTTTAATTTTCTAAAAAGTTTGATTTGCTTTCTCCCTAATATCTTTTCATTTTCAGAAAAGGAATCTTCTCCCTTCAAGAGTTGTATTTTTACAATTCTCTCTGCTTCTTTATTTTATAGATACTGCCCAATCTGGCTTTTAAGATGTTGATCAATGAAATAATTCAACTGATTTTTCTCATGTCAGCACTTGCTTTCTGGCATTTCATAATCTCTTCATTCAGAATGTCACAATCTAATCAGTGTGTTTGCTGTGCAGAAGTAATAAAAATGTCTGTCTCTTCAATTTTATTCTTGGAAGTACTGACTCAAAGTTGTTACCTTTTCCAAGTGACATCTCTTTGTTGAGTCCAAGCAGTTTCAAAGCATTATCTGAGAAGAGGAACATACATTTGATGGAATTACAAGTTGGTGGGAAGGAACGGGCAGGTAACAAATTAATGAGCAATACATATCCATTCTTACTGTGAAATGAAAAATATCCATGAGAGAGGGCTTCTAATCTCATTACCTTAGTTCAGCTCAAAAACTGCAATGCTGGGTTTTACTGTGAAATTTCAGACTCTGCAGATCACAATATTCTAGCTTCTGAAGCTTGTAAATATTAGTACAACATTTTCCATTTATTTAGTGGACATTGAATGAACCCAGAAGCATCAGTTTGACCATCCAATCTAGCACATGCTTCATTCTCTACAGTCCCAAAGAAAGTGGGTTGCCCAACATAGTAGGGGAATGTGGAGAATTTGCCCATGTTTCTGTATTTTACTACTAGAAAGCTGAGGTGTATTGAGCTGGCCACCATTGCTAGTCACCTAGCAAAGCTTCTTTTACTTCAGGAGCTACACAACCATGGGATTTCCTCAGTGCTGGGTAGAAAATGTGAAGGCATTGATAATGCTGCTCAGACTCTATTTGCACTCTGGGAGGTTTTCACCTGGGATGTACTATGCAGCATCTCATCTTTCAGCTTCAATCCTTCCCTATGCTGTTGTAATTCCTGCAGACTAGCTAAAGCCTGACACAGCTGTAAGTTGGTTGCAAGACTCATTTCCGTAGTTTTGCAGAGAATGAAACATAAATAGAGTTGCTATTGCTTCTCTTCCACATACCCCTGCCAAGTTTCACCAGTTTCAGCTTTACTTTGCCAAGAAAAGGATGAACTTAATCCTCTGTTTGTAAAATACAGCTAAATACAGCATTGGCAAAACAACTTGAAAACATGTACTTTTTGAAAGACCTTTTCTTCCATTAGGAGACATGCCATTTTGAACACTCTTTTGATGCAGCAGCTAAAGATAAGCAGGCCACAGGAAATGACTGAAAAGAGCTCATCACTGCATCTGCTAGTTCAAGAGAACACTGTACATAAAAGGGAGATGTGTATTGAAAGTTTTGGTGTAAAGCCGAATGGCTGTTAGATTTCAGAAATAGTTTTGTAAGGCTCCCAAGCAGTATTATTATGTGAATTAATTACTTAAAGAGGAAAATTCATTAACATGATAGCATAAAGAGTGTTTGCAGGGCAAAACAAACAAATTTATTTGTTCTATGTCAAGAAAATTGTTGCTACCTGGTTACTGGGTCTAGGTATGCTCTCTTCAGAAAGTTTTTTTGAGGTCTGATAGTATATTATGGAACAGTGTTATAGATGTTAGATATTGAAATAACTATTCAGGCAGTGTAATGGGAACATGGATGACAGAACCTTATGGCAAGCTCTTATGGACCTTGATGTAGAATTGACTGGATCACATTTCAAAAATAACTTTTGAAGTATGTATTAATTTTTACCTTCCATTTTCTCTTCACTCAGGTTGTGATTGAAATAATTTCCTCAGTATATCTTCAAATGCTTTTATTTGCCATTTTTAGTAAATGTTCAATATTATAATTTCAAGATGGACTGAAATTTCCTTAATTTACTTTCCCAGTGTGTTCTGAGATAGACATTTAAAATCAGTGGTGGAGGCATTTTGAGGAAAATAATAATTTGTTGAATGTTTGTAAAGAATAGCCATAGTGTGATGTGAAAAGAGATCAGTTATCATTAAAAACAATGCTTGAAAGAGGATGCAAAAATGAGGATTAGGCAGTTATTTCCTCCTGCCCTTATTATAGGAACATATAACAAAGTTTTGATAAGTGTCGTTTTCTTCAGAGGCCAAATTACAATCTGATATCATAGACATCTTTGCTAATTTTTAAGTTATATGCTCTTTTCCATTGCTTAGAACGTCTGAAAACCTATGCTCTTTTTCTGAAGACATAACAATCATAATACATTATCTCTACTTATGTATTTTATGCTTAACACATTAAAGGGATATAATTTTGTGCCTTTCATTAGACTCATTCTACATGACTATGAATCTGAAATTAATTCTGCTATTTTATTCAGTTTGGACAAATACAACATAACCGTGACTCCACACATTACTTTTCAATCTTTTACTGTAATTCCTTTTAGATATCACCTTTATTTTTTTCTGCATCCACATATAAAAGGAGGAGGAATTGGTTAGTTGAGAAAACAAAAGATTAAAATACTGTTTAGTAAAAAAGTTTTTGCTTTGGAGACAGTGATGCTTTTATGTTCTAAAAAAGGTCTTATAATGCAGACAAATATGTTGGGGTAAGGCCTTCTGCTATGTCACATGGGCTTAGCCATTTGACTTTAGACCTCTTCCATCAGAGATTCTCCTGTTTCTTCATGTTAACCTGGAACTCTAGGGCTAGGAATCCTAAAGCTGAGTTTTAACATGAATGAAAGATTCACATGGAGGATGAAGTAATGCCAAACTTCATGTAAGTCCTGAGAACCAATGTTGTTGACGTTGAAATTAGTGGTTAACAGTACCATGCTTGCTTTTCATTGACTAATGAATAGCATGTATTATTTGACTTGGTTTTAAAACGTCTAAGTACATTCATAAAAACTCTACTCATTCTGATCCCGGAAGTTTTTTGTTTTGTTTTGTTTTTCTTTTTTTGTTCTTCTTTTTTTTTTTTTTTTTTTCTAACAGATGTAGAAAACACCTGTGTATTTCCAACAGAGAGGATTAAAAGCAACTTCCTATCCAACATACTTAGATATATGGGAATATTAAGAAGGAAAAAGATACCTGGTTACTCTGGAGTGATCAGACAAGAGGAGCCATAGACAAAGGATCATAAGAGAAACAAACTTAGATGACAAGACTTTTTTTTTATTTTTTATTTTTCATAGACTCTCAAATGTGAGAATTACAGGACTCCCCAGTTACCAGTAGATTATTTATCAGTTCATTTTTTTTAATTTACCTATTCACTTTTGGGGGGTTTATTTTTCTTACAAATTTAATATATATATATATATATACACGTTATATATATATATAATATAATATTTAATAACAATTATAATATATTAAACATTATTAAACATAATTTAAATATATTAAAATATATTGAAATTATTAAAATTATATATATTAAAATTATAGTGTGTTATTATAATATATTATATATATATATATATTGTGTGTATATATATATATATTTCTCTTTATATCTGTGTTCTCCATGCCCTTGTCTCATAAACACACAAAGGATCTACCTAAGTAGAAATACTGTTCACAGTTCTGCACTGATTATACCAGGGCATCTTTCCTTCTGCCCCTATTTATCTGTCGTCTTTGTGTTTTATTGTTTTGTAACAAGAATGTGTTTTGTCACATTCATGAATTGCAGATCAGTTTCTTATGAACTGGCAGGACTGATAGCAGTAGTTTTTCTTCTCAGCAGTCTATAATTCTACTTCTTTCTCATTGTTTGTCATTTATGTTTCTGCCTTATCTGTTTCTTTCTCCCCGTAGATGGGGAAAGCTGCCTGGAATACTAGTTGGCAATTACATTCTGCAGATGATTTCTGTAAATTGGTCTACTTTTCAAACACTTAAAAGCAAATTTATTTTAGCTGAGAGGAGATCAACTTAAGAAAAGGAAGAATAAAAGTATGCCTCATTTGCATGGTTGAATATACAGGCCCCAGATTAGACAGCATAAATACTATTTATATATATGCTAGATAATGCTCACCAGCTTTGTTCCTGAAAATTATTTTTTAACACTCCTATTCTTTCAAAGCATATTCTTTTAGATAATATATATATTTAAATATAGTTGTTGTCTGTGTGTTTGATATGCACTTAGTAATCTCATTTTTCCTCAAATTTAGCCTCAGTATGATAATATATGTCAAGAACAACTGAATTTAGTCATTGATAAATCTGAGAAAGGTTAGGCAAAAATGAGCACTTTAGGAAGTATTATTTGGAATGGTACCCTGTGTTTCATCCTAAAGAAACAAAAAAGTGTTGTGTTACAAACTAATATAATCATCACTTTACAGATCACTGAAATATAGCCACAGATGAGTGGAGTAAAATTAGGAGGGAAATAAAAAGTATCTAATTGAAATGATAGTGATATTTTCAACAATCACTGTCACCAATACATGTGTTGGATACTTTGGATCTTTTGAGGGTAAAATTAAGAATTCTGTTTTAAGTCCATTGAGAAGCTAAAAACTCATGAACATAATGCATTAAAGATCCACATTCTTATATCTTTAGAAATTGCTACAACTGCTTCTTGGGTTTCAAAATGGTAACATGTCATTTTTCCCTTTGGTCAGAAGACTCATCCCTCATCCCTCTTGAGCAAGCCTCCCTCCTAGCTAGAAGAACTGATCCCTCAGCTGTACTGACTCAAGGATCAGACTCCACAATGCTCATCAGCTTTCATGACTGATCCATGGCAAAGATGACAGTCTGTTAGAATAGAAAGACTTTGATGGTCATCAAAATTAAAATGCTTATAATGTCAATGCCTTGGTTTGTAGATATTGCTGTTAAGTGTTGTTGTATCTTGCACAGGTTTCCTGCCTGCTTAGACACCAGTTGCTGTGAGGCAGCATATATTTCAGGAAGACTGAAATGGCACAGAGGTAAATCAGTGTTAGTTTAACCAATGCAGAGCACCATGGTGCCACAATTTAAACTCTTTCTGCAACCTGTCTGAAAAAGAGTTGAGCTCTTGAATGAGACACAAACACACAATGTGTGAAAGAAAATTTACTGTTGAACTTACAGAGTAGGGAGATTACACCCATGGGAGATAAAAGACTTCTGAACGTGTTTTTGTGTCAATATCTCTATCTAACTTCCTGACTTCTTGCCTTACAAATGCAAAAATGCCCAAGATCTCCATCCCTGATGCATACAGGAGTGAAGCAGTAAATGAGCATATTCATAACAAGACTAAAACGGAAAATTAAAAAAACTATGGGATGGAAAAGAAGAAAAAGATGAAGGACATATTACTTGGTTAACATATATTAAATTGGCAGGGAATTTGAATTCCCCAACACATATTGATCTTTGATCAGTGTCTTTATAACACTAAATCTTATACAAGATAATAAGTGTTCAATTTACGCAATGCTTTCTGGTCAAGTAACATTTTCTGAATATGTGAGACATCTTTCCGAATTTGAATCACAATATTACTCCTGGATTTTTTACTTTCTATAAATGCAAAGTCTTTATTACATATTTATTTTATTATTTTATGTTATTTTTTAAATTTAAGCAGTGAGACAATTGCTAGTAGATACAAGAGTTGAGAGAAATGCTGTAAATCACTTTTCTCTGGTCATAGTGCAGGTTAGCAGCGGATTTGAAAAAAGACTGTTCTCCAAAGCCCATGCCTTTGCTCTTCTTTCACTCTGTCTACTCAGACAACTTGTACATTATGATGACAAGCACACCAGGTACTGACATACTGTAACATACATATTTGTTATTTTAAGTGTAATTATTCTCTCCTTTTAGAATTAAAATTTTGTAATATTCAGATATATTTGCTACATAAAATACCTAAAATAATAAGACCATTATAAAAAACATACTTCTAGAAACTCTAAGTGACTTAAATAAGCAGGCATTCAGCTTTTGCTAATAACAGTAGTCAACTGAAATAAATGTAAAGAGCATGAGCATCAGAGGAATTGCTCTTTGACATTGAAATTCCAAGCCAGGAAAAGGACTAGGGAACCCTTTATTTCTGAAACTATAATATCACTTAATAATTTTCCTTAATATCTGAGACTATCAAAAATTGTTCAATACATAATAACTTGTTTGGAAAAAAATACATTAAATGACTTAGAATGAACAATATCATATTCCTATAGCTTAAAATTTTTAATTTTAAAAGTTTTCCTTAGTTCAGCCTTTTGTATAGTGTATTCTGAATTTGATGGATTGTCTCGGTTGATTAAGCCATTACTCATATATATTGTCCTAAATAACTTAGTAAAGTTGACAAACTTTTTTACCTCACTGCTTAGCTAATGACAAGATTGCTAATGACAAAGTTAAAAATCACTGAGTCAAGTGCAAATCTCTAAGAGATTATTCTGGCAGTCTTCCTCCATTGTACAATTTCTATGACTTTTCTCTCTCTTAATGAGTAACTTATTTATCCATTTTAGTCCCCTTTTCCAAAGTCATCTTTATCTCTTTTAGGACCCTTGGTTGTAGACATTTTTCAATGCCTTTTCAAAATCAAGGTGCACAATATTGTTCTGATTGCTCTAGTCAGGAGGTTTGCTGACTACTTCAGAGAACTGTATATTTGTGAGAAGTGGTATCCACTTGCTAAGTCATGTCGCTCTTCCCTGATAGTTCGTATTTATTCAGGTGCACATTAATTCAAATGTTCAGAGAGTTTCAACTACTTAACTGCAGCTACAACTGCAGACATTGACAGGTCAGTCTTTGGATTCCCCTCAATACAGCATTCTGAAATAATGGTGCCACACTGGTCACGTGTCAGTCCTCTGCCTCTACAGTGTGACTGAGGGAGAGACCTGCCTCATCCTCAAGTCTTCCTAGAGTCCAAAGGGAAAATACCAATCAGATGTGCAGATTTTTTACTTTCATATTACCTATCACTTCAATAACTTCTTCTTTTGCTGATGGTTGGATGTATCCTACTATGTGCCCACAGGGGAAAAAAAAAAAAAAAAAAAAAAAAAAAAAAAAAAAAAAAAAAAAAAAAAAAAAAAAAAGTTCAGCTCAAAAATACCTTAAGTTACACATGTTGAGCAGAGATATACATGATTTACTTTTCTTCTCTGCTATGGCTTCCTCTCCTATGTATGCTCTTTTCATGCCTTGATTCATTTTATTATTTTTTTTGTTTTTTTTTAATATCTGCACCCTGTTTTGCAAACTCTTTCTTTGGTGCTGCCATTTTGCATTTTTACATATAACCAACACATTAGTGATTATTTTTCTTTCTAATATCCAAATTTCAACATAACTTAAGGTTCTTAATGAATTGCCTTGACTAATGATACCCCCTAGCTAACAGAATTTTCTCAAGTCTTTGCTGACAGGTTGTATTCCTTGGTGAAGCCATATGGTAGTATTAGATACTCGCTCTGCCACTGGGAATGATTAATCTCTTTAACCTTTTTCTAACAACTTTTCTCATTTATATGTGATTTCTTTTCTTAAATCAATCAGCGGTAGACCTTTTGATTTAGTAGCTTCAGGATTTTGGAATATAAGTGTCTTATGTTTATTCATTATGCAGTGACTTGTAATGACATCATTTGAACAAATTTCTGCACAATGGCCTGGGCCAAACCTTTAAGAGTCTAGATATTTAATCCTAGAATCATCAACAGATGTGATGTTTACCTAGACTACAAGGGAACAGAAGCTTCACATTACTATTGTGTCTTTTATATTTCCTTTCAAATTTCAAAATATCCTTTAGTATTGTGATGCCACTGTCAACGTCATAGTCAGTTGAAGTAATAAAATCCCAAAAGTTTTCTTTTTTCTTTCTTTTTTTTTTTTTTTTAATTTGTTTTGCTTTGTTTCCTGATTGTGGTGGTTTCACCCTGATAGCCAAATAATATCAAGCAATACACTGCTCCTTCATTCCCCTTCCTCAAAAAAAAAAAAAAAAAGAAAGAAAAAAGAAAAGTAAAAGGCCTGGGAGACAGGGAGATTGGTCACCAGTTACTATCACAGCCAAAACAAACTCACTGTAGGGAGAGTAACATAATTTATTCCCTGTTGCTAGCAAACTAAGGAAGGGAGAAACTAAGAGCAAACAACAACAAAAAATAACCTTTCCTCCATCCATCCTTCCCCTGAGCAGTGGAGTAGAACAGGGAATGGGGGCTGCGGTCAGTCCCTGACGCTTCATCTCTGCTCTGCCTTCACAGTCACTCTCTGCCCCTGCTCCCCATGGGGTCCCTCCCATGGGATGCCGTCCTTCCCGAACTGAGCCTGCGGGGGCTGCCCACAGGCAGCAGCTCCTCTAGCACTACTCCCACACGGCTCCGTCCCATGGGGTCCATCCATCCATCCCCCAGGAGCAAACTGCTCCAGCACGGGTCCCCCACAGCTGGGCGGCAGCTCCCACCAGACCTCCTGCTCCTGCATGGGCTCCTCTCCACGGGCTGCAGCTCCGGCCTGGGGCCTGCTCCTGCGGGGGCTCTCCATGGGCTGCAGCCTCCTCCAGGCCACATCCACCTGCTCCACCGGGGGCTCCTCCACCCACAGGGGGGCTACAGCGTGGAGATCTGCTCCATGGGGGACCCATGGGCTGCAGGGGGACAGCCTGCTCCACCGGGGGCCTCTCCCTGCACCGCCCGCAGGGGAACTGCTGCTGCCTGCCTGGAGCGACCCTGCCCTCCTGCTGCACTCACCTGGGGGGGGTTGCAGGGCTGGTTCTCCTCTCTTTCTCCCTATGAAGCAGCTTTTCTTGTTATTTTTTTTTTCTCCTTTCTTAAATATGCTCTCACAGAGGAACAAACGACCTAGTTTCTTGGCTTGGCTCTGGCAAGCAGTGGAGCCCTTATCTAACATGGGGCAGCTGCTGGGCTCTGCTCACAGAGGCCATCCCTGCAGTCCCCCTGCTACCAAAACCTTGCCACGTAAACCCACCAGAGCAAGTCTTTTGGTGAAGAAATTTTTCGTAATAACCAACCGAAACCTCCCCTGGTACAACTTAAGGGTTTTTGTTCTTGTCTTGTCACTTGGGGCTTGGGAGAAGAGAACGATCCCCACCTCTCTGGAGCCTCCTTTAAGCTTACTGTAGAGCACAGGAAGGTCTCCCCTGAGCCTCCTTTTCTCCAGGCTGAACAACCCCAGCTCCCTCAGCCGCTCCTCACCAGACTTGTTCTCTAAACCCTTAACAAGCTTCAGAGCCCTTCTCCGGACACGCTCCAGCACCTCAAGGTCTTCGCTGAACACAGTGCTCGAGGTGCGGCCTCACCAGAGCCGAGCACAGAGGGACAACCGCTTCCCTAGTCCTGATGGCCACTCTATGTCTGATACAAGCCAGGTGTAGAGATATTTATATATATATATATGCAGCACTAGTACATGTTCCTTGGAAAACCGGTCAAACTCTCTTCAAACCCCGTACATTGATGGTTTCCTCTAACTTGCACTGACGCTTCAGCTGGATCCTCTAAATCCCATTTTACTGCTTCTGCTTCCTAAGCAGGTGACAGAAACTCCTAACCAGAGAGCAGAGGAGTTGTAGTTCTGTAGACAGGAAATATTTGGAAGTTTTGAAAATGCTTCCCTTGCTCAGCTGCCATCCCTATGTTAATCAATCACCCGATCTTTTGCCTTCCAGCAAAAGTCTTGATGCAGTTCTTAAGGAAAGTTATTTCTGAAAATCCTCAGCCACCTCTGTGCACGCCAAACCTTTCATGGCACTGTGCAATGCGTGGATGGCAGCGATAAATCAGGTTGTGGAATGAATGGCAACGCGTGGGGAGGGAATTTTCAGGTGGCTTCGCGCTGTTTCGCAGGTCCCTGAATTAGAGGTAATGAGGAAACAAGCAGTAGAAACAAAACCTTGAGCAAGGCTGAGATCAAGAATTGGCTACAGTGTTGAAGAGGACCTTTGGGCAGTGGGCAATTGCTGGCTGGCTCCAGGCGTGTGTCTGAGGGTCTCTGACCAACTGTGATTTGGGCGCGTGGACAGCACGTGGGGCTATGGGGAGAGGACATGTAGTAGTGAAAAAGGGCAATAAACACCTCCTGTTCAAGAGCCATCAGGAGTCTGTGTCTTGCGTCCCTTCAGCAACACAAATATTTGGCTCCAGATCCAAAATGTCATGTATTTGGCAATTTTATTTATGGTAGCACTCCCCACCCCTCCCATCCCCTCTTTTCCCTTCCCTCCACTCCCCTCCCCTATGCTCCCTGTCCCTACACTCTGTTACACTCCTCTCCCCTATACTACCCTACACACCCCTACACTCCCCTCCCCTATACTACCCTACACTCCCCTACACTCCCCTCCCCTATACTACCCTGAACACCACTATAATCCCCTCCCCTATACTACCCTACACTCCCCTTCGCTACACTACCCTACATTACCCTATGCTCCCCTCCCCTATGCTCCCGTACGCTCCCCTCCCCTATCCTACCCTACACTCCCCTAAATTCTGCTCCCCTACACTACCCTATACTCTCCTACGCTCCCCTCCCCTCTACTACGCTACGCTACACTACGCTATGCTACACTACCCTATCCTACCCTACCCTAACCTCCCCTACACTATCTCCCCCTCCCCTCCCCAACGATCCCCTCCAATCCCCTCCACCTCCAAACCCCTCCCCTCCCTCCAATCCCCTCCCCTCCCCTCCAATCCCCTCCCCTCCCCTCCTTCCAATCCCCTCCCCTCCCTCCAATCCCCTCCCCTCCCCTCCAATCCCCTCCAATCCCCTCCCCTCCCCTCCCTTCCCTTTATTCCCTCCCCTTCCCTCCCCTCTTGTCTTCTTCTCTCCTCTCTTCTTTCTTTCAGGTAGCTTCAAATCGCTTCAGCCGTTCTCGTAGCTCCTATCCCTGGCTGATTCACGGGAACCCATCAGCAGCAACCAGAAGCGCTCCAGCTGCTGTGTCACTGGTCGAGCAATAGTCTCCAACTGGGAATCGCTGACTTCGTTCTGTGGCTCAGACAGGTGCCTTTCAGTTCCACCGTGGCCTGGACGTGTCCTCTTGCTGTGTCCCCACCTACAGCGCAGTTCTGCTTAGAAGCAGCAGCAGGGTTTTGAAGTAGTCCCACTCCTTCCCTTTTCAATGGTTTAGCTTGGCTAGCCGGGTGGTGTCTGTCAATAGAAGACAACAAAGAGATTTGGGTTAGAAAGAGCTAACTGAGTAGTTCCTTTCCACAAGGGCAAGGAATATGTAGCCGTTCCTAATGGAGGCTGCAGTGTCAGAGATAATGACAGGTCCTTCAGAGAGCTTTTAAAAAATATCCCTTGGGGATGCTGAGTCCAGAGGACCAGAGCAAACCTGTCTAAAGTACACCGTGGAATCACTCTGAATTACTTCCTAGCAGAAGCATGTGTCCAATACGGCTTCAGCTGGTTTCAGTGTTCTTCTTCACCTAATACCTAAATTCAGATAAGAGGTCTCAATGCAGATGGAAAGATTGAGAAATAGAGAAATCCCTGATGTGCTTTGAGAACTTCTAAGGACTGAGAACTAAATAAATCCAATGTTGTAACATTAAGGATTGGTTAGAAAAGTAAACGTTAAAAGCAAGTAAAGGAGAAGAACAAGTAAGCTTTCTTAAAGTATCTACTGTATTTAAAGGATCTTTAAACAAGTAAATAAGTAATGAAATCTATACGTAGAGAGATAGATAGATAGATATACAGAAACCTAAGAAACTGCTGCGCAGGTTAGCTTCTTGCTCTCTTTTCTAAAAGTCCTAGTGAATACAGCATCTGTGTGCGTTACAAGCATTACCCTCAGTCCACCAGAGGTACACACGAGAGGACAGCCTGCAGGTTGCGGAGGCAAAGAAACTGCTCTGGCTGGATGTGAAGAGCCAAGACAGAAGTTGCTGTCAGGGAAAAGATACACAGAGGGGATGAAAAAGACGGAGTGTGCTTCCGACCTTCACAACTTCTAAGCAAGTGGAGATGAGGTTGTGGAAGAACCAAATAAGCTGTTGATCTAGAAGCAGCCTAAAGATTGTCCTTAACCAGGGCCTTGCATTCTTCATTTTTATAGCGTTGCTTGCCTTCAAGTGCACGATAATGATTTTACTAACTTTCTACCACTACAGAAATGCACCGGATTCTTTCACAAAACTTACGGGTGGTAATTGGAAATATTGGTCAGCATTCTCTATTTCCTTCATCATCTCAATTCTCTTTTGGCCTGTGAAGCTTTTCAGATCAGAGGAGAAGATCCGCTGTAATACGGAGTTTTGGATACTGCAAAGGAAACGAAGAATCGTACTGACAACTCTTTTCAACCTCACCTGCAACCATCACAGAAGAGAATACCGAAAGAACACCGCTTTATCATGGGAAGCATAAATTCGAGCATAGGTGTCCTATAGCTGAAGCGAGGTTAAGCAGGTTCCAAACAAGGTGAAGGAGCACACCCATGAGCATTTCCATTAAGCTGTGTTTTCAAACAAACGGTTTAAAGACTTAGATTTTCTTACAAGTGAAGAATGAAAAAATAAAAAGAAAGAAAATTACCAGGACTTACAGTTTTCCTCTAGCTTGCTTTGCTTCTTTCAGCATCTGAGTCTTGAGTGACAATCAGGGAGCAGCATTGTGCAGAAATGCCAAAGCCTCCCCAGCTTGTTGTACCTTCATCAACAAGGGCTTTGATACTGCTGCCTCCTCAGCAACATCAGCAATTTCCTAGGAAAGCTGGTGTCCACCAGGTCAAATAGGACTGGGAAATCCCTCTTGCCACAACTTCACACTCACACCAGAGTTGGCAGGACAGGCCGATGGACAGAGAAGTGTCTGTAAGAGTGTTAGAAAACAGACTTTAGATTTCCATCAACCCAAGAAAAATTACTTGCTCATCCCTTCAAACTGAACTCTAAGTAGAAGGAGGTGATCCCAAGCTGCATTCCTGACATCTATGCTGCAAAGTCATCAAATGTGACATGTTACTGTACCAGCCTGTTACGAACAGAAACAGGAGTTTGAGGTTATGCTGTTGGAGTAGAATTAAGCTCAAAGAGTTAGTCCTTTGGTATGTTTTTTGTCTGCAAGTGTTTTCACTGTTTCCCAGACAATGTCTCCAGCAAGCGAGCTGCTTGCTTCATTTGTTCTGTTCCGTTCTGTTTTGTTTTGTTTTCTCAGGAAGGATTCTTAGAGAAATGAGATTAAAGTGATCGTATTGTATGTCCATCCATCCCTCCCTCCCTCCCTTTTGCTTGTCCAGCGCTTTTACCTTGTCCACCAGCTTGAATGAACTTGGTCATAGGCGCAGTTGTGTCCAAGCCATTCTGTTCCTAGACATGTTGTGAAACCAGACAGCTAAGTAGTGGGGAGAGGACGTGCTGCTGTCTGCAGTGTGACCTCAGCGCTTACCAAACAGTAGGGAATACACAGAGAAGGGCGTTAGGAAAACTTCAAGCTCCAGATACATTTATGTGGAAACCATATTTCCCAAGATAACGCTGGACACAACTGCATAATCAAAATGTATTCATTTCTTGGTTCACCCAACTGCTAGGTTTTAGTTTTAAAATGTTTCTGTCTTGGCTTAAAGCACTCTTCCAATCTCTATTTCCAGTTACTATGATTTCCTGAAATAGCTAATCCCATTTTTTTCTTTGTACAATCTCCCAGTCTCTTTGTTTTCCTCTCCCCAAGAAACTTAGCACTGCTCTCTTCATACTTGACAACTAGATATGGAGCTGTATCAGCCAGAAGGAAGTTTCCTTCACACCTTCAGCTTCTTACGGTATCTGGACTCTTACCTTTACTCTTACTCGCCCTTCCTACATTAGCACAAAGAAAGCTGTTTTGGAGATCTGATGTCTTGTTTTCCAGAAGCTACCCTGAATCACCTTTACGAGAGCTGTCCCATGCTGCGAGCACAGGTCTTGCAGTCTGGCCAGATATTTGCCTTCTAAGTCGATAATCAAATCTGTCAAGTTAAGAACACGTAACTAATGGAAAGGAAATCCTTTTATTTTGATCCGAATTCACTTTTTTTTTTTTTTTTTTCCTAGACCAAGAATGAATCGTGGGAAACCAGTAAAACTCTGGTGAAAAATGAAATGAAAAATGTTAATGTCAGGCAGCTTGCCCACTGCGATTGCTACCCTGAAAGCAGATGGAGTGCATCTTCATACACCACAGCCTGAGACACTAGTCGTCAGGCCAGCCCCTGTGATGAAGTCCATTGCTGTCCTGAATTTGAACGTGACAGGGCTACTCTTAAGCCTCTTGTTTATGCTTTAGTACTTGCGGTCTATGGGAGGACCACAGCACACTCTTCTCTGTCTACCCTTATTTGTTGATCATCTGTAGGAAGAAGAGAACGTGCAGAGGCCCTCACCCGTACATTGGGTCTGTTCTCGCTCTGTGCAGCTCCATCATTGAGCAAAGTACCAAACTTGATGCTTCTGTAAGGACTTGACACAAACTACAGAATACTAAAATGAAGCATTCACCACAAAACCGCATTGTTTTCCTCAGGCAAGCATCAAAACACTTACAGAAGGGCATGGGCCGTCTCTGTGCACCTCAAGGTGAGATCCACAAATCCTCACATGGTTTCATCACATCCAGCACCCTTCTCTTCCCTCCCAGCTAAACGTGCACAGAGGCAGCTGCTCCCAAAGTGCTGTGGTGACATAATTCAGTTCTGTTTCTGAAGTCATCACCACAGGCGCCTCACAATGACGGCACAACACTCTCTGTTGCTAATGCGTATGTCTCAGAAACAGCTAGAGAAGTACCACTATGCCCAAACTGACTTTAATTAGAGTAGTTCAAACATTATTCCCTGCTCCCCTACATCTGTGGAAGGTGTGTGATCAATCTTTTCCTTGAGAAGGGATTACAGACAAAAAGAGCTTGATTCTGATACGTTGCCCGTACTTGTAGAGCAGTTCACCTTTTATTTCCATGTAAGAAAAAAGAAGGTGAAATCAACAATTCTCTTCCTCCGAGCTGGGAATATGAAATAACCCCAATTATCCAGGAAGCCTTAATAAGGAAACTATGCACTTCCTTGTTAAACATCTTGTTTCTTCGGAACACTTTTCCAGTCCTTGGCAACTGCGGTGGTCTGAATCGGGTGGGCAGCCGAGTTCCACCATGGCCGCTCTCTCACTCCCCCTCCTCAAAGGGAAAGGGGGAGAAAATACGATGCAAAGGGCTCAAGGGCTGAGATAAGGATGGAGAGATCACTCAACAATTATCGTGACGGGCAAAGCAGACTCAGCATAGGGAGATAGTAAGAGTTATTGCCTACTACCAACAAACTAGACACGTGAGAAACAAAGGAAAGAAACCCAAAACGTCTTCTCCCCATCTGCCCTCTTCCACCTCCTCCTCCTGAGCAGCGCAGGGAAACAGGGGACTGAGGGCTGCGGTCAGTCACTGAAGCTTTGTCTCCGCTGCTCCTTCTCGGTCCCTCCCTGCCCCTGCTCCCCGTGGGGTCCCTCCCACGGGATGCCGTCCTTCCCCAGCTGATCCCACACGGGCTGCCCACAGGCAGCAGCTCCTCAAGCACTGCTCCCACACGGCTCCGTCCCACGGGGTCCATCCATCCATCCCCCAGGAGCAAACTGCTCCAGCACGGGTCCCCCACAGCTGGGCGGCAGCTCCCACCAGACCCCCTGCTCCTGCATGGGCTCCTCTCCACGGGCTGCAGCTCCAGCTTGGGACCTGCTCCTGTTGGGGCTCTCCATGGGCTGCAGCCTCCTCCAGGCCACATCCACCTGCTCCACCGGGGGCTCCTCCACCCACGGGGGGGCTGCAGCATGGAGATCTGCTCCATGGGGGACCCATGGGCTGCAGGGGGACAGCCTGCTCCACCAGGGGCCTCTCCCTGCACAGCCCGCAGGGGAACTGCTGCTGCCTGCCTGGAGCGACCCTGCCCTCCTGCTGCACTCACCTGGGGGGGCTGCAGGGCTGATTCTCACTCCTCTCTCCCAGCATCTGTAGCATCGCAGATTTTTTTCCTTTCTTCTGTCTGCTCTCCCAGAAGCCCAGGCAGCATAGCTCCCTGACTAGGCCATGGCCAGTATCAGGTCCCTTTTGGAGCTGGCTGAAGCTGGCTCTGATCTGACATGGGGCAGCTGCTGGGCTCTGCTCTCAGAAACCACCCCTTTAGCCCCTTGCTACCAAAGCCTTGCCACATGAACCTAACAGAGACTGGAATACAATATGGCAGACAACATAGCCACTACAAAAACCCAGGAGCACCACTTCTGCTGAATTTCCTGAAGGCAGACCAGTGAGTAGCTAGTGGTTAGTTTTCTCTGCAAGTTCGAGTGTATAACTAAGAAACATTAGAAATTTAATCTGTCCTTTTTTACTCTTAGACAATGCTTCTGGATGCTATATAAAGCTAAGCTTTGCAAATTTGAAATACATATTAAAATTCCAGTAATATAAGGTTTCTTCGTGTTCTTCTGAGCATGAAGAAAGCTTCATGAAGAGTGGTCTAGAGCTTGATAGAGAGCTGCTTTGTGCACTGACATGTTCTCCTGAAACAGTAAGGAAGTTCACACAAATAACTCAGGTGAGGCCAACAGGACAAGAATGCTATTACAGACCTTGAGACTAAAGATATAGTAAAAAATTGTTGGATCTAACCAAATGGTGTAGTATTATTGCAATTTCAGCGTGGAGCTCAGGACAAGGAGGTATGAATCCTCTCACCTGACCACATCACAGAAAAAATGGGAGGTCATTTGTGTCCTGGAAGCCTTTCTTCTCAGATAAAATGTGTCAATTCTACACAACCTGAGACATGATCGAGACATGCCTTCATGCATGTAGGAAAGCATAAACTTAAGATCTTTCATTTCCCTTACCTTGTATGTTATTTCCTAGATTTTGTTGTTGTTTTGGTTTTGTGGAGGGAAAAGCAATGTTTTTCCAAAATTAATAGAATATATTATAAATGACAAAGGCCCAAGATTCTGTGCCTTGCCAGATGTCATTTACTGTGTAAACACTGGGACTATTTAATACTTTCAGCATAGGGGAATCCACTGTTGTCCAGCAAAACTGAATTCTGCAATGTTAATTATGATAATTTGTATAGGCTGCAGTGACAGCTTCTAATAAGAGAACAGCTGATCTGCTGTAGATGCATCAGTTGCCAGACTGAGTCAACTTTCCAGCTATGATGAGCTGATGACTCCTGCTTGTGTGCATGTGTGTGTAAGTAACCAAAACAAAAACAGTCAGAAACACTTACAAATGGAAATGTCAGCATTGTTCGTATCTGCAAACTGCTGCTCATGTAGTGACTCTGTTGGTAATCTGTGAGGTGTTTCTAGGTCTTGTCAAATGCTAGCTAGTATAATTGACTAGTATTAGCACTGTTTGCAAAACAGAATTAATGAACTAGTTGTAGGGTTATAAAACAGCCTTTCTAAAAAGAGATAATAGACAAAAAATGGGTTAGCTCTCTCCTATACAAGTTTATTTTATTAATATTAAAATATTTAATTGATAAACCCAAAAAATTCTAGTGAATCTGCATGCTATTTAAATAAGATGTATGGCTGATTAAGAAAAAGCCAACTAACTCTATTTTAGTAGCTATGTGTATGCTTCTGACTTATTTATTTTTTAATCCATCTTTTGTACTTTTGTTTAGGTTCACCTATTCCAAAAGGATTTCAAATTACTCTGACTTTTAAGCCAGAGTCATATTTTCACACAGTCTTACGGTGTACTGAAGAGGAAGGATAAGAAGCAATTGATTCAACTAATGAATTCTTCAGTTACTTCAAATAAAAGAAGAATCCAGGAAGTGAAGACTGAATTAGATTGCTAAGGATGAATGCAGAATAACAAAGGCAAGGATGTGGAAACAAATGACCAAGGCATAAACCCCATGAAAATAAAGACATATTACAATAACAAATGCATAGCATGCTAGCAGAGTAGAAAAAATAGTAGCTTGTTATCTAAAAGAGGAGAAAATCACCATCATCTAAGAAAACCCATGTGCTTCTTGCCCTTTTTGAATCTTGCCTCCCGCAAATTCTCCATCCACTAGCATTGGACTAGCATGATAGATCAATTCACAATAGTGGGAAAAGATCTCAGCCTAGAGCAACAAGAAAACAAGTATGAATGTACATGTATGTAGACAAGGTAATTGTTTTGTGATCAGCTGCCCACAATAATTTTCCTTCTAAAAATACTTATGAAACTGGCTGAAATAAACACAGTCACTAGCACTTATTTTTGAAAATTCATAGAGAAAAGAGGCAGCCTAAATGCAGACTAACCCTAAGAATGATAAAGCACAAGAGCATGGGGATTTTGCACATTATTTGGCTTCATTGTGAACATATGAAGTAACATTGATACCAATAAATAAACCATTTTCAAGTAGTGAAGATACTGAAAGATTACAAGATTAATAGCAGCTAATGTGGATTTGTAAAAAAATTAAACATGTCAACTCAATATAATTTTATTCTGCAGAGAGGTAATGAGACTTGTGGATAGAATGGAAAAACAGGGACAGTAGAAACATATTTCATATCATGACACTAATATAACTTCTAATGATGTCCTGCATGATACTCTGATAAGCAGGTTAGGGAGATGTGATCTAAATGTAATTTATTATAGAACAATCTGGATAAAATCTCCAACAGTGTAGGTGTAAATCTTGTTGGAAAACCATTATCAGAAGGATAGCTATCAATGAATTAACTGCCCACAGTAGAAGAGGTCTGATCAGAATCCATTTTTACTTAAACCTTGTCATTAATGAATTTGATACTGATATAGAAAGCAAGCTTATTAAATGCACAGATGATGGAAAACCAGTTGAGGATGCTAGTATGTTGAAACATAACGTTACAATTCAAAATGACTTTGACAAATTGCAGAAATAACCTGACAAAACAACAAGTTTAGCAGTGAAAAATGCAGTGTGCAGTTGTGCAAGTAAAAGGTGAAAAGCAACCTGTTAGAAATGAGTCCTATGGGAAGAGATAAACAATGTGAGCATGAAAAGGCTACTCTCAGAGGATTGCTACTGAAAGACAGAACACTTCTAACCCATCCATGTGGCTATGATGTACACCTGCTATCTAGTACTGTTCTACATATACCAGGAAAGTCTGAGAAAATGCACTATCAACTGCAGGTTGAAACTGAATATTTTAAGCAAAATAAGACCTAATTTGCAATATTTACTTGAATTTAAACATGCAGGGAAAAGGATGAGATCTACTCTATGGAAAAATGATCCCAGAAGGTGTCAGAATAGCTATCAGGACAATAATAATTAGCTGGATTTTGAAAATATGTGAGAGAAACATACATTCTAAAATGTTGTCTCCAGACTCAAGTAGACCTGATGGATATCTTGATCTTTCAAATTTTTAGCACTTTGAGCTCCAGTCCCCCAAAACCACGGTTCAATCAAAATTATGATTGCCTCACAGTAAGGGAACAGCTTAGGTCTGTGTCACACAAAGACACAAAGGAAAGAGCAAACTGATTCAGGGAAGGAATGGAACATCTTGACAAATAGTGACCTGACTTTCTAGAGCAGGTCAAAAATTTTCACTCAAGATTGAGACAAAATTGTTCTACTTTTTTTTTTTTTTTTTTTTTTTTTTTCCCCTTCACATAATGGTGTGTGTTCATCAAGTATTCTCTTCTTGTAGAAAAAAAAAAAAAAAAAGTGAAAACTGAGCTTTTCAATAATTTCAGTTTCACAGCTGAAGAACATGATGTGAAATGAAGTCTTATGTGCAACTTCTTCTCACATAAGGTACTACAGCAGTGAAATTGCCAAGAAACAGCTAAAGAAGATACTCTGGGAAACAGAGTGTTGCAGCTAAAATATTCTGGTTTTGATTTTTTTTTTTTTCTTGAATACTCAGATCTCTGTGCAGAACACTCTTTACTCTCTTGGTTTCTATTGTAGAAAAGCTGCCAAAACAACTTCAAAGGCTTTAAAGATTATGGGGTATTTTAAAAGCACATAGTACTGATGTCTGTCTTGATTATTCATGTTAAGTTATGATATAATGCAAATGGCTAGTTATTTGTTGTTACCAGAGCTGTTTTTCTTTTAATATCAGTGCATGTCTTCTACCAGTAAAATACCATGTAAAAATCAAAATCTATTTCTGTAGTTGCTGCTCTCTTCAGAGTCTGCAAAATGTACATTGTATTGCTTAGAATACTGCATGTTGCTATCCTCAGAATCTTTTTAATAAATGTCCCAAAGAAAGAGGAGTGGCTTTATTTTCTGGTTATGGATCAATTTTCTTTAGCAGTTGAGCTCTAGTTGCCCAAACATTGGAGAATATTAATAAATACTGCAAGGATATGGAGAACATAAAAGCTATGTGAATTGTAGATACCTTACTGTAATGTAAGGATATTTCCTGAGAATATCTGGTTAATGGCTATCCTGCATAAAAACAAAAGGAGACAGAAAGTAATAAATCTCACCAAGGCACACAGACCCTAAGGGCAAGAGATAACAGAGACAATAGTAAAGATCAGATCTCCTGGGTTGATTATTAGTGAAACACAACTGAAAGAATCACTAAAGGTCTTGGAAAGGTTCACTCAGCTTTTCCTAACTGATAACAAGGGTTGGGGATGGTAAACAAAAGTATCATGGGTGTCAGGAAAGCAAACTTATTCTGAGTGTCTTGAAGGGGCTTATGGGAATGTGTGAAACTTAATACAGGATGTTTAGGAGAGGAACCAAGTCAGAAAAAGGCTTAAAACCCTTCTTGTCTGGCTGAGCTCTGCACATGATCATTGCAGTCCATACTACCTTCATGAGCCCTGTTCCTAACCCTTTTCTGTGTGACCTTGCTCTCTGTGTGAAGGTAGGTGGAAGTAACTCACTAGAAAACTTCAGGCTGGACTACACAGTAAATTGGAGGAGCTCAGAATCTGGAAAGACCTAAATCTGGAGCTGGGTTAAATGGGACATGGTTTTGCACGTGGATCCTGGGCAGACCCATCTGATCTAGGGACTTGTGAATGTAGGAGCAACTATGAACAGTGAAGATATGTGAATGTCCACCAGCAAACTGATCATCTGGACAGTGGGAACAGGTCTGGACTGTGTTGTTCATTCCTGCATGAATACTTTCAGTGCTTATGCAGGTGCCAGCAAAGGCACTGCATGTTACATCCATCTGTGTGGCCAGGCATGTGTGTTCTGTGGCAGTGTGTATATTGGGAAGGCACAGCAAGCCTGGCTACTGAATGATCCTATGAACTGGAATCAAAAACAGACTGGGTAGGAGAAACCCCTTAAACTTCACTGGGCCTTAAACTTCACTGGATTTGGCAACCCTTCATACATACCCAGGAATCCCACAAGTAATAGCTGTATTATAACTTCTGTTCAAGTGTGATGAGGAGGAGTGGGAAGAAGCAACTCTTTCTAGTTCCCAGATGAATAATCTTGCATTCTCACCTTGTAATTACTTTTACAATTACAATTAATTTATCTTATTTCCATTAAGCCACTGTAGATTACTTACAGACAATGGACTGAATTATTGTCATGGGAGAAGAGAGCCAAGTCTAAATGTATTGCTAAGAAGTCATAGTTTGCAACATCTGCTTAAGGAAAATTGCAATGCTGGCATGCACAGAGGAGGAGAACAGAGTCCCTAAGAATAAACATGAAAGTCTTTGTAGTCTTTTAGGATAAAGGAGTCAGTAGGGTACTGGAAATGAAATTTGACCTAAAAGTAACAAGTCTATACAGAGGTCAGTAGCACAGACAAAAACAGTTTGAAGGATGACAAAGGCAGGTGAGATAGACAGTAACAGTGAAAATGATGATGATGGATCTACACAGAGAGGAAGTCAAGAGTAAAGAAGGCACCTGTGATAAAGAGCCTTCTCTATTAGTTCTGTAAGGCTAATAAAGCTCTACTCATCTGAAAGAGTAGTCAAGCTCTTGTAATGGTCATGAATATGACATTTTGGTCATTCTCCACAATAAAATATCTGCAAATTTCAGTATATGGTTGTGAATCTCTTCCTGTAACATCATGTTTCTTTCTAGTCACGCAAAAGAGGGAAGGCTGAGACCACCTGACAAAACAGTGGAAGAGAAGACTACCACAATGACAGCCATAGTCCGCGCAGTCTGCTTTTCATTGCATATCACATTGCGGTGGCTGTTTTACTTACCCACTCTGGAGTATGCTGTCTATATTAAGGCATTTTTTATTGTATCCTACATAATTATATGTTGCCCATTTTCCAAAGACCTCAATCTAGTCCACTAGTAAGTGTGATATCCCCATTTTTTAAAGTAAAAAGCAGAAAATGGTTGTACAGCAGTTAGCACGGACTCAGTGAACATCCATAACAGAGCATCCTGACCCTCAGTCATCTGTTCTAATGGCTGCATCATACATATATACAGCACAACATACTGATGGTCTGCTATCCCTACTGCTATAAAAATCTTGAAATTGTTAATAGATATATTAGAGTTACAGATAACATTTCTTGTAAAGGAGAGTAGCAATAAGATACCAAAAGAACAAATCACTAAACAGCTGATGAAATATCCTGTACATATTAAAATATTTTTCTTCACCATAATACAGTGACCATTACTTTTACACATGAAACAGAAGTGTTAAATAAAATTTATATATTGTTCAAATTATTATTTGCTATTCTTAATACTTATGAGCATATGTATTGTTTAAAGAGGAATTATTTTTTCTTTTGAGCTCTGTGTATGATAACAAAACCTGTAGCTTTTCAAAACTTTATTTTAGCCACTCATGTCACTAAAAGGACATGACAGAAAGATGATATCATTCACATTATGGACTTTTGTCTCAATAGATTTATTTATTTATTTCAAGAAATGGAGACACAGCTCCACAAACTGAAGGTCTATTTTAAACTTAAAATTCACAATTATGTATAAAGATGTATATATATGTATATATGTCTATACTGTGTCACACAATAGCTCAATGTAGTAGATTAAATTGGCAGCTCTCTTGTCACTGCAAAAAAATAAGAGGAACAAGAGTACAAAGATGGATAGTTGCTCACCAACACTTTTCTGCAGAAGATATTCAAACTTCCAAAAGCACAGTACTACTCTCTGCTGCTTTATATCAGCTGAAAAATCTGCCAGGCGTCACAAAATAACATAAACATAATCAAAGGTCACTAATATGATTTCCTGAATCAATGTCCTAGAGTGAAATAAATAAATAAAAATTGCCATCTGAACTCTGTGTCAATGGTAACTTATTTTAGGGTCCCAGTTGAGATGGGAAATGTCGAAGATTTTTTTGTACCTTGGTTAAAAGGTTTTACCAGTTTAAAGGTATTCTTGCTGTTGAGTTTATCAAAGCTGTCACAGCATACTTTTAACTTCTCTCCAAAAGGGCTGATTCTGGTACTGACCCTGTTTCTTTTGAAATCTACAGTTGCTTTGTGTGGTCATTGTAGAAGTAAGAAATCCAAAATCCAGACAAAAACAATGGCCAAATAAATTTAATGTAGATAAATTTTTAATAAGGCCTTGATTAAAAAAAAAAAAAAAAAAAAAAAAAAAAAAAGAGAGAGAGAGAGAAACGTAGGATCCAGCAACATCTTATTATGTGCCCTCTTAGTACTTATATTACTTAATTTCTTTTGACTTTTTTTTTTTCTCTTCTTGCATGAAAGGTATCACAGAATCACAGAATCAGATAGGCTCTAAGAGACCTCCAAGATCACCAAGTCCAACATCTGACGTAACACTAACCAGTCCTCCACTAAACCATATCCCTAAGCTCTACATCTAAACGTCTTTTAAAGACCTCCAGGGATGGTGACTCAACCACATCCCTGGGCAGCCCATTCCAATGCCTAACAACTCGTTTCAGTAAAGAAGTTTTTCTTAATATCCAACCTAAACCTCCCCTGGTGCAACTTTAGCCCATTCCCCCTCATCCTGTCACCAGGCACGTGGGAGAATAGACCAACCCCCACCTCACTACAAAATTAATCTTTTTCTTTTTAATTGAAGCAGTTGGTACTGATAAAGTATGTTTTTCTATTTTTCACTAGGTTGAAAATAACACAAGGTGGCCAGGTCTGCAGCAATATAGAGATTTAAATAACAGGATTAGACCAAAATAAGCAGTTACTTTTTCTGCTGAAAAAGCATAGGATAAGAAACTCATGTTTCCCTTCCCTTTCTCTTCCCTGAGATCAAAAGAGCAGAAGCAGAATAGAAGGAGGAAAAAAATCCTGCTCCATGTGCTCCCCTTGTTTTCTTGATGTATTTAAAAGTAGTGCTGAAAGCTATCTTCAATACAGGTAACAAGTTGGACAAATTATAACTTTTTAAATGTTATTTATTTCAACTTGTCATTATTTTAATTTTTACAACAATATTGTTAAAACCTAATTTCTCAGGCAGAAAATCATAATGCTGAAAACTCTCTTAAGGAAAATTCAGTGTTCTACTTTTCATCCATAAGCATGTAATTGCCTACTCATCCATTTTACTCTTTGGTAAATGGCCATTTAAACTGCAGCAATTAATGCTCCTTCCTTGCTAAAATAATTCTTTCTAAAAAAAGTTAGTTCATGGAAGTGAGATTAAGACTGAAAAATCTATGGGATGATGACAAACATATCTCTCCACTACAGATCACATACAATACTACAGACATCCAGTTATGCAGGAGAACCTGTAGCAAAAAGTGTAAGACTAGCTAACCTGCACGAAGAAGACAGTTTGACACACTCCAAAATTTTCCTGAGACAAATGAATACTGGGGTTTTACCAAAGGAATTCTCAGGTCAAAGTGGGAAAAAAAAGGCCTCTGTAGTGCATTCAGCTCTGGGGCCCCCAGCACAACAAGGACATAGGAGTATTAGAGCAAGTCCAGAGGAGGGCCACGAAGATGGTCAAAGGGCTGGAGCACCTCTCTTATGAAGACAGGATGAGGGAGTTGGGGTTGTTCAGCCTGAAGAAGAGAAGGCTCCAGGAAGAGCTCATTTCAGCCTTCCAGTAACTAAAGGGGCTCTACAGGAAAGCTGGAGAGGGACTGTCAGGGAAAGTCATGACAGGGCAAGGGGAAATTTCTTTAAATGAAAAGAGGATATGTTTAGATTAGATATAAGGAACAAATTCTTTACTACGAGGGTGGAGCACTGGCACAGGTTGCCCAGAGAACCTGTGGATGCCCCAGGCAAGGTTAGATGAGGCTTTGAGCACCTGGTCTAGTGGAGGTACCCCTCTGCCTATGGCAGGGGGGTTGGAATTAGGTGATCTTTAAGGTCTCTTCCAACCCAAACTATTCTATGATATGATTCTTTGATCTGTTTCAGAACTACAAAGTACAAAAGAGCTCAGCTGAGGAAAGAGATGAAAATAAGCACTTTTGTTTCTTGACACACTTGGCTGAAGCATCCTTTGTTCCAACAGGGAATATCTTCATTACTCACCAGTACAGTGCAAAGACTGGAAAACAGGTTGAGTTTTTTGACATCTGTTAAGGTTGCAGGACTCTATGCCTGCATTGCATCTACATCATCAATAAAGTCCACGGTAGTTGCTGGGCCTCAGTATGTATAGGGCATGTTAGAGCACCTTGGGTACATGTTGTAATCAGTGCCCTCCAGAATTACACATATCTGTGGGGCAACCACTTTGAATACATCAAGTGCATAAGTGAGAAACTCTGGTACAGACATAAATATTATCAAGAGTTCTCCTGTACACTAAAACAATAATGCGCACGTAATGTAAGAAGACTAAACGAAAAGCTGTGAGGAGCAAGGAAGTTCTTGCAAGAAGTACTTGCTAACCTGTAGACCTTCAGTGGTTTGGTTTTTCACAAAGACTGCTAGTGTAACTACTAAATGAACTTGAGGGTATGGATCTGTACAGGCATCATATGAGATGTGAGTTTTCTGCACACCGGGAAAACAGATTAACAGTCTCTGGGAACATAAACCATGCTGGATGGAAAAAGCAGAAGTGTGTGACTTTTGGAGAGTGCTGTTCATGGAGTTAACAGACAATTAAATTCAGCTTCATCTTTCCTGCTACTGATTAAATACATTAGAGAATAAATTAGGAAATACACTACATAATCGCAAGATATGCCAAAACATTCACTTCTCTTCCAGGGTAAGTAATATCTCAGTCTTCACTGAAGTCTAAATAGTTGCTGAATCTACTGTTTCCTTGAACTGTGACAGTATTTCCCGTCATAGAAAAATATGAACTAAAACTCACACATAACTGGATTAAATAAAAGCAAAAGCAGTATAATGATATTTCAGTAACTGCTATTCAAATAGAATCTGAATCTGTGGCAAGATTTCTACTTGGCCTTTTGCAGGATAGTCTCTACTTTTGAGATGGACTTATTCAATGCACTATGTGAACAGGTACCGTGTAAAGGAAAAAAGAATCTGAGAGTTACAATGCAGTTTTTTAAGTGTTAAACCTTAATCCTAAATGCTTTTGCAGCTCTAAGTGTATTAAGGAATACATTCTGAGAATAGCTTGGCATTTTAATTGACACTAATAGGGATAAACATGTTTTGAACTATTAAAACTAGACTTTAATTTTCAGCTGAGTTGACATCGCACTGCTCGTAAAACTGGTTCGTGGGAAGATAGATTGAGATTACTTTCTTTCATGAGATTAGGGTTTAGAAATTGTTTCAGAACATTCAGGTATTTGTATAACCTGTGCTCGTATAGGATATGAATCTTTAACAGTGAACTTTGTTTTTACCAGAACCTGGAAACCACAACTGTTACGTTACACTGAATTTTGTTTGAACTTCTGGCCTTCCATCTTCTGAAGAACAACTTACCAACAGTTTTTTAAGATAATTATACATAAAATCCTCAAACTCTCTTTAATTCATGTGCTTAATTGATAGGAATAATCAGTCACAATTTCTCTTCTCCCCTTAAGTGTTTTTTTTAGTATGTTTTTTCTTGGAGTTGTGTGAAATCCCAACTGTCCCATTAGTCAGGACTTCTTAGATAAAGTTTTGTTATTAAATAATTATTATTGAATAACATGGCTAATTATCTCTAACTGGGGTGGAAAACAGTGGTTTTTTAAACCTTTTTTATCATTTTACGTAAAGATCTGATATACTGAAAATGTCAAATTGCTTAGGTGATTAATGGAAGCTATTACCTTCCATTAAGCTAATTCTTAAAATGATTTTTTAAAGTCCAGCAGATCCAAAAATAAAAATATAAAAAATACTTTAATCCATCTGTTTTAATAGAAATTTTGTTCATAACTGGATTATCCCTGGATGAAGCTGGGACTTCAGTCAGGTCTCAGGAAACTGAGAGCTGTCTTCAGTACATACAATCCAACTTTTCCAATGCAAATATAAGTTCCTTTATAAAATCTGCAGGTACCACAAAATCAATTGTATCTTCCTATTGCCAGTCAAGCTTAGCACTTCAACAGTAATTTACTCATAACCAGACTGAGTCAAAACCAGCTGTGTCTCAGAATAGAAAATACCCTGTAGTTCTTTCAAATACTACTGTTAAAAAATATTTCCATAGGATCAGGGCACAAGCTTATGCAAATGCAATCATGTAAACCTTCTCTTGTCGTCTTTTTGTTTTATAGGAAGCTATTCTCATTCCAGGATTTACATGTACTTTGCTGTCAAGTAAGCAATTGTGTATATAATACCACACAACAATTTAGGAAAAATGGAAAACACAAATAATGTTACCATAATCCACTGTTGACTTGACTTATTAAAGATAATATCATAGTCAGATAGGAGAGAAGAAATTTGAATCAGCTGTTTAAATTCACTCCCACTTTGTTTTCATTAGGACACCATACTATAAGTCTCGAAAAACACATTCTTTCTTATCTGAAATGTTTATTTCAATGGATGCTTTCCATTTCTTTAAATAATTCCACCTTTAAATGATTTTTAGAAAGTGATAAAACAGTGATAAAAATAACTTCTTTAAAGTGTTAATCTTAACTTGAAAAACTAGTTATGCTTAGATGATTTTTCAGTTGATTAAAAAGGGCACACACAAAAAAAAAAAAAACAGCAACATGTTTTCCTGATTTTATTCCACTCTTGCTAATGATTGCCTAATCTAGGTAACAGGTGAAAATAATCAATGACAGCTAGCTATAGTAACTCACAGCCTTTGAGACTAAGCTTAAACAATTTTTTTGTTGTTATTGTTCAGGTGGGAAACTGTCTGAAAAAAAAAAAATCTATTACTAGATTTAAATCTATTCATGTTACTACATTTTTTAAACTAAAAGTTTTACTTGCCATTATTTTAACCCAATAGAAACCCAAGGCCTCAAGGACCTTTGAAATTATTACAGGCATGTATAAATGACAAAGACTTTTTACAACGCCTGTGTATGAAAATCTTTTCTTTGATATGATCATCATTTCCTTTACTTTTTCCTTCTTTTTTTAAGGAAAAAAAAAAAAAAAAAAAAAAAAAGTTAACCAAGAATTAGGTCATATACACCATTCCCAAGGCACAGACCAAGTAAGCCTGAGGCTTATTGCTTCCACCTGAGAAGGCTAGGATTGACCAAAAAAGCAAACAGCCTCCACCCGTCTGGGCTTTTGGCTTGTCCAAACAAGAGGCTTAGTCACTGGGTGAGAAGTAGGCAGACAGTAGCTACAATGGAGGGGGCTGTACCTTCTAAAAGTTGGTCCTACCCCTTTTAACCTTCATTATCTCCCTAGTGCTCTCCCTTACCCTTCCTCCACAGCAGACATAACTGGAGCAGCAATGCACTTCTGGAGATCTGGTTTGGTTACCTTGTCCAAGACCAAGCCCCTTCTCTGACCTCCCCATGGGGGATGAGGCATGGAAACCTTTAAAGGTGATGCAAGAAAACTCTGGGGAGGGAATCAGCAGGTGAAGGAGTAGCTCTGTGAATCCTGTTTTAAGGTGAGTGCTCTGTCATGGCAGATAGCGATGGGGAACCAGGCAATCTGAGAGAAAAGGGGGTGTCTTCAGACACCTCTCAGATTCTTCCAAAACCCTTCTGCCTCCAGCCTTCCCCTACAGAGGGTCCTCATTGCTGTGTGTTTCTCCCCTCTCTTCTGTTCCTGTGGTGTATCCTTGATTAAATGAAAATAAGTGTACTTATTATGATGCCTGGTAAATGAGCTGACCTCAAGGCAGGAAGGCAGGGCGCACAAAAGCCTGGTTTCAATCCTTCTCCAGGTAAAAAGACAATAGTAAAAAAAAAAAAATAAATAAAGGGAAGTTATATAATGAAATAATAATAATATAGAAGGGAGAGTACGCGCAGAGAACGAGTATTTCTACCGCGGGACGCGGCACGAAGGGAAGAAGGGGTCTTGTAGCCGCCTCGGGGGGGATAACATCGCTCAGGGCCCAGCGAGGAGCAGGTTTTTGGCTGTCGGGCAGGGCTGGGGAGAGCTGTGGAGGCACCGGGCGGGAGGTGGCAGCAGGGAGTCGCTGTGCGAGCTGGCGGTGGCGCTCCTCGGCGCCTGCCTGCGGGATGCTCGGGCGGCCCCGCAGGTGTTAGCGCAGCCCCGGGGATGCTGCAAACGGCCTCCTGAAGCCATGGCGCTGTCACAACACTCCAGGTCTCCCCCCTGCCCCACCCAGAGGGCCCCTCACCCCCGGGGAAGATGATGTTTACAGCCTTGCCAAACCGGCCGCGGCTCCTGGGGCTGAACGGCAGAGGGTAGGCGTTGCCCCCCGACGTGTGTCCCCAAGCACAGCGGTCGCCCCGATGTGCAAGGTGATGGTGAGAGTCCCATAACAGCATCCCCGCCGCCTGCCTCGGGGGCTCCGCACGGTCGGGTAACGGGCCCGGTGGCACGGCAACTTGCAGGTGAAACCCCATTTCAGTAGCTTTTCCCGCAAGTTTCTCAGCAAAGGGTTAAGCGCCGGTGTGAGTAAACACGACTCCCACATCCCTGACCCTCTTCGCTCGCAAAGAGACTCCTGGTAGGTTTTTCTACCCGAGGATTCCTAAGGATGCAGAGCGAAAACTGAGGGAGAAACGAGCTGGGGCGTTTAAAAAAAAAAAAAATAAAATAAAAATCCTGCCTCCTCTCCGCTTTTACCCTTTGTGCCGGCGGGCCTCAAGTTTTACCCACCCCACCCGGCCGGGTTGCAGTCTCCCACCCCACCTCCGCGCCCCTTGCCCAGCTCCAACAGCACCGGGGGGGCCCGGGCGCGGCCCCGCCCGCTCGGCCGCGCTCCTGCTGCCGGGGAGGGGAGCGGGGAAGGGGGGCGGGAGGGAGGGGCGAGGGCGGGAGCGAGCGGCGGCGGCAGATGCTGCGGCGGAGCCCGGCTCTCCTTCGGCCACAGCCCGCGGCCGGTGCGCCCGCCAGGCGCGCTGCGCTACGGCGCCGCCGCGCAGCCCTCGCCAGCCCCAGCAGCACCAGGAGAAGCAGCGGCAGCAGCAGCAGTACCAGGAGTAGCAGTACCAGCAGCAGCACCACCAGCAGTCCTGCGCCTCGCCCCGCGGGGCGGTGGGGGCCGAGCCCCGCCGCTGTCCTGCGGCGGAGCCCCCCGGAGCCGGCTGGGCGCGCTCACGGGGGCGCACCGGGGAGGGGGGGGATGAAGCCGAAGGTGCTGCAGCTGGGCAAGGTCAGGACCTTGCGGTGAAGACCGGGGCCGTCGCTCGCCCCCCCTCCCCCCCTTTTTTTTCCTTTTCTATCCTTGGACTGAGGATTTGCTGTTGGGTTTTGGAGGCTGCTCGGGAGGAAGCAGGGGGAAGCGGCGCCGATCGGTGAGTACGGCAGGCACAGTAATGGTGCCAGGTCCTCCCCTCCTTCGTCTTCCTCCCTCTGCGCGGTTATTTCTTCTCGGTGCGGGCTCCTGCGCTGCTCCCCTCGGTGAGGCAGCCGGGCTGGGCTGGGCTGCGTTTGTGCCTTCAGCGGAGAGGTGACAAAGTGCCTTATTTCCCCTCGTTCCTCCCAGCCCTTTCCTCCCTTTCTTCATACGCTGCCCGTCGCTTATGTAGGGCATCCGCGGCACCGTGCCTCCCGACGCCCTGCACTAATGCACTCGTTACGGCAGCGGGCTGGGGGAGAGCGGCAGAAGCAGCAGCAGGAGGATGAGGAGGAGGAAGGCTCCCGGGGACCCGCGGGCGGGGGCAGCGCCCGGCCCTGCGCGGAGCCCGCTCGGGAGGTGCCGCCGCGATGGGCCTGGGGCGGCTGCGGGTGTCCGTGTGTCTGTCCGTCTGGGTGGCCGTGTGTCTCCTGAGCAGTGGTGGGGATGATGGAGAGGAGGGGGGTTCTCCTTTGAAGCCGGCGTGCCCGAAATCCTGCGCTCGAGGAGCGGGCGGAGGGGGTGGGGAAGGAAGCCGCGCTGTGCAGCGCGATGCTCCGTTGATCTATATTTAATGGCTGAAAGGAAAGGCGCTTTGCTTTTCTTTACCCTTACCTTACTCTTATTCTGGTGTGTAATGTGCTCGCATCGATCGGGCGAAGCGTGGCTTCAGCTGAATCAAGTCACCACAGAGGAGGTGCAGCAGCGGCGCAGGCAGTGCGTGTCGTACACAAATTCATCTGGCCGGGCATCTCAGAGAAAAAAAATATATGGAAAAACCCCGAGGAGAAATCATTTTAGAAACCATGTTAAATTTCCCCTGGAGGGACTCGAGGCATGGATATGTGAAAGACTAGAATACAGTGTCTTGTTGTGCTCAGACATTTTCTTTCTCACAGTTTAAGTGGTAGCGTGTGCTTTGTTCTGATTCAGGGTGGCACGATTAAGCATTATAGGGGAATAGCTGACACTTCTAGAAAAATAGGTTGAAATGCAGAGGCCCTTCATTAAACAGCCAGCTCTTAACTTTATTGGCTGCAGTGGCTGATATTTGTGCACCTAAAACCGTGTATGCCTGGTAATACCTACCGGTAGTAACACGATTAAAGTAAAAACTTCACGTTGCAGGCTTTTTCGCAGTCTGTATGTAGGTAGTCTGTATGTAAAGTGAAAATATGAAACCTCCCAAACTGTAGTTTGTAGCTCTGTGTGGAGATGTACAGCTGTACCTCAAGGTATTGGGAGGACTACCTGGGATTGCGTGGAGTTTATGTAAGTCTGTTGTGGGCTTTTGCTAAACCAAGAGGAGGAAGAATATCTGTGTCATCCTGTCTTTAAGGATGTGTTCATCCTGTCTTGAAAAATGAGCTGATAAAGTTATCTAACTCCCATAGGCCAGCCTGATGTTTTCCAAGCAGCTCAGTTAGTTGGTCAGCGTAGAAATGACGTGGCACGAAGGGAGTGAAGTGCGGGGCTGCAGGGAAAGCTGCTGCAGGCTCTACCTGTGGGCCTCAGACCCCAACAGCCCCAGAGCTTCTGTGAACCGCTTTGCATAACTTACTTGGATGCAACCCTGACCCTAAAACTAAACCACCAAGGAAGGGTGTGATAAATAAGCAGGGCTCGTGCGTTCTGTGATCAATTGCATCCCGATTGTGCTGTTCAGAGATGGTTTTTGCAGGCTGTTATATAAGAGAAGCTTTGAGGAGGGGGGGGAGGAAGAGTAGAGAACTGTGCTGTGTATACGCACCAAAGGAAATACCTCTCAAAGCTGCCAGTAGGAAGCAAAGTATTTATTTCTGAATGCCAATTGCATGGCTCTTTGTGGACTGCAAGAAAGATGCTTTTGGGAGGGAACTCCAGCTACTGTGCTTGAGTTCAGTTTGTCAGGTACATTAGCTCATGTTGAGCAGTGATAGATAGCTCATCAGTGGTACTAGCTTTTGACTTCTGTTATGTGTTGTTTTCTTTTAAGTATGCTCCCAAAATAATTTTGTCCTCACATAATGAACTCTGACAGACAGCTGCACAAAATAGAAATAGTATCAACTAAAAAAAAAGTGTTTGCATAATTCTTATTTGCATAATTTACCTTTGCTGATGGATGGTATCAATTTAATGGCTGTGATTTGGTGTAATGTGTTTGTTTCTCAAGATCTGTAAAATCAACTTATGCTACAAAGGAAGTGGTGGAACAGCTTATTTTAAGGGTTTTAAGAAATATGCTTTTAAGTAGGGCTGTAGATCGGCATGTAAATGGAGCAGATAACAAAATCAGCAGAACCCATGAGTGTTAAATTTTGCACTAAATTTCAGATACATTTTCTATTTCATGGTTCAGTGTGATACGATTTTTAGAGCCTATCACTTGTGAAAATTCCAGCATATCTTTGTTAGGATTTCAGACATACTTTTCAACAATTCCTAGAAGCAACTGTTTTCAAGACTGTCAGCAAGATAAGGAAAACACATTTATTATGGCACTATTTTCTTAAATAAGAACCTGTAGTTTTGATTCTTATTGATTGCACTTGTAGGTTGTGAAGTTTGCTATTTCTGGTTACAGCTTGCTTTGACAAAAATTAAGTGGATTGCTTCTCTCATTTTTGAAGATCTCAGTAAGATCTTAGCACAGGATGTGTTTTGGTTGATTATTTAACTGCACAATATTAAATTTAGTAGTTTGATTATGCACAACATTAGTAATTGTAAGAGAGGCAGGATTTTTAAATATAATGTGTTTATTTTTTTTTTAATGACAGAATGACTCTCAAATAGCACTAAAATGCTTTTGCTTCTGAAAGAGAGGTTGACTTTTCTGACAAGTCAATATGCCTGCAAAAACATTGTTTTTCTGCCTTCTTTTTTAAGGGAGAATGTGATGGTAAAATGTTGAGCTTAGTGTATCTTATCTCAATATAAGTTCTCTGAGTAGGACAGCTATGCTCGTGTATTGCAAACCACGCAATCCTTTGGTTCGTGGCACTTCAGTGGTTAGGTTTACTTGGAAGGAGGCCTGAACGGAGAGTGACACTGAAATAATTTCTTATGTTATGTTCTTTGGGATGCGCTGACTTGGTGTTGTGAATGGGTTGTAAGAGCAGATTGCCTGACCAGATTCTCTGACAGTATTGTGGACATTATAAATATAAAGGAAATGTGGTATCTGTTTACATAGAAAATGATAGCTATGTTAATAGATTTTCTTTTTTCTTGTATGAGTTACTTGTTTGGTGTAAAACTAGGAAATGGGGAAACATTATCTACGACAGCAAGTATTTAATATTTGTTTAAATTGTTCTTGGCAAGAAAACTTCTAGTGCATCATACTGGCTCTTAATCTGCCTGTTCTGCTTTACAAAATTCAATTATAGTAATAAGCAATAACTTCAGGAGACATAAAGTGCAGAAGAGTATGTATTATCTTGTCCTTTAGTCACTCCCTATTTTGCTTAAGTTTTTGTTTTGTTTTTTTTTTTTGGGGGGGGGAGGGAGGGAAGTCTTCTAATGAAATTTTAAAACTTTATATTTCTCAAACCTACTAAGAATGCAGTAACCTCCTTAAAATCACCATATATAATAACAATATTTGGTGTTACATTTGGTTGTTTTACTGCATTCACCATTATAGTTTCACAGTATAACAAACTATTATTTTTCACCTGTTTTCATTCATTTTTTGGGAGACAGAAATATGCAGAGTCCACATCAAGTAGTAATATAAATTTAAAACATCTGAGAGCCAAAGGGGCTTTTCATCTAATGTTCTCTAGGGGAAGATTTTGCATTTTTTTTCTCTCCCCACCCCTTTTTTCTTACCAAGTTTGCAGTTGACTTCATCTCCTGAAATCTTCACAATACAGTACTTTTTGTCAACAGAACTTCTTTTGGAAACTGACAGTAAAACTTACTTTTGTCTGCTTAGTATATATGGACTCCCTTTTCAGCTGTAGGTACATTCTTCTGTCCTAACACAGTCAAGTATTGTTCAATTGAGCAACACCAGAATATACCTATAAGGCTGAATTCTTGAAGGGAACCAATGAAATTAGGCATGTAGCATAAACAGGAATTTTGACGAGCTTCTTAATACTTTTAAACATGCTGGATGAGACTTTTACATATTTGTTTATCTCATGTTAATTTCATTTAAATCACTAAAATGTTTGGGGAAATAATAGGAAATAAGTTTCAGTGTGGCAGTGGAGAATTGTTTTACCTTCTAGCACCACTAGAATTACTTAAATTTGTAATCTGTGTCCTAGAAGGGCATGTATTTCATATTAAAACCAGCAAGCAGTAAGGAAGATTGACTGGCAAGATTCTCGGGGGGTGGCTTGAGGCTCTATATGCTACATTTTGAGGAATGTATTATCTTTTAAATCCTGTTTCCCTATAGAGTGCTACTTCCACAATATTTGAAGATGAATATCTACAAAACACCGTACTGTGTGTTGAATATGGAACATGTGAACCTTACAATTTTTGTTTATATTTTTCCAACAAAATACTGGAACTTGAGAACGTACATGTTACTGGCTTGCTAGCAGACTTTTTGTCGGTGGTGTTGATTTCCTTTTATATACACTTAAATGATTTTATATTTATCTGAGTTTAACTCATACCAATGAGTGCTGGTCTCTGAAAACAATGTGCACAATCATAGAATCATAGCAAGGTCTGGCATTCTGGTATCTTCTCCTAATGTTGTACCTGTCTGGGCAGTCATCAGATTTCTTCATTCATGAACATGCACTTTCTCAGAAAGTAGGTTGTCGTAAAAGTCAAACTTGCACATTTAAAAATAATCATCCTTCTTCCTAAGAGGTTGACTGTTACCTTCCTTACTTGTTTGGCATGGGGAAAGGCAAAAGCTTTTTTTTTTTTTTTTTTTTTTTTTTTGCATGAAAAATGGCATGACATTGAATATGGAGATGTCTGAAAAAAAGACTGACCCAGAAGGCTGGGTCAGAGAACAGTTATCTAAGGAAACAACAGCTTAAATGTTTCAGCAATGTAAATGGCTCAAGGTTAGAGAAATAAAGAAAGGAAAGCCTGTCTGGGCAAGCCTTGTTGCTGTCTTTATGCCAGAATTTTCAGAGAAATAGAGCTTTTTAAATAAGCAGATACCTGAAGGCATTTTTGAAATCATCTCTGTCTCACTTACATTTCTTACAACAGCTAAACTTCACTGCAGCTTTTGAACATGCTTAATGGCATCATCTTATTTCAGAATGGTTTGGTACCTTTGAGAGGGAGATTGCATGGTCTGGAAGCTGAAGTTTCTTGAGGTGTGGGAATTGGACTCCTAAACAGTATAAGTGCTAGAATGGGTCCACAAAATTGATCATGTGGTGCATTCTTGCAAATCAGTCTGTCATTCTATGAGCGTTTTTAAAAATTGTCAAATATGATTAATCATTTTGTTAAATTGTCTGAATATTTCTGATGAAGTAACTGTTCAGGGTATCCTGACTTTCAGTTCAGTGTCTAATCTTGTCTGACCAACTCTGCTTGCAAAAGTAGTAAATAGAATGAACAAGCTTTGGATATTAAAAAAATAAATAAATAAATGGGGGGGGGGAAGCTTGTGCTGTAGTGAAGCAAGTTGACAGTAGTTGACGAATCATTATTCTTGCCATTCTTGCTGCAAATATTTCTGAAGCTTGAGTTACAAATAGCATGTGGCTTTATGTATGGATTTCTACTGCAATGCTGAAGTATGTTATCTGGCAGTGCATGGAAAAACTTGTATATGCGAAAGCATGTCTCTTCTGTGTCAGTGTCAATAATATAGAAGGCCAAAATACTTTCTCAGAATGATCATTATGAAGAAACAACTAAAGATGCTTGACATTTGGTTTCTTTGTTTATGTCATTAAATAAGTTTTATGGCATTTAAGCTAAACAGAAAGATTTAGAGTAGCAGTGTTGGAAGCCTTGCTTAGGGATCACCAAATTAATTCCCAAGTGCTTCTCTGCTATGTCTCTTTTTTTCTTTTTCCTTTTTTAAAGTGAAGTTTGGTTTGCTCTGGGAAAAACAGCATTTGTAAAATGGCACACACCTCATTAAGGATTGACTAGTACACATGCTTTTATTTTACTAATGACATATAGCATGCTATAATTGAATGCTATTTTAGATATGTAGTGTCATTTCCTCTTTTTTTTACCTGCATAAATACAATGATCCTATAAAGATTTTTATGGGATCAGAAATATGTATTTTTGGATGAAAGTCTGACAAGCTTGGCAAGAACAAGTACGCTATTGCGCAAAGCCTCAAGGGTCTTGGTGGACTCTGACATCATCACTTCAAAGAAGGATGAGCAGGTTGAACATAATTAGAAACATGCATGTCTAATTGAAGAGTAAGTTTAGAATCGCAGATTTTTAAAAAGTGGCATTAGAAGCACTCATCATACAAAAAAATCTTTCATATAAATGGCAGCATTGAACAGAGGCCATCAAGTATTTAAGAAGTTTAGTGCACTATTCTATAAAGCAACTGTTTAATACACTGAGGTAAATAAGTGTTTAAAATGTGCCATTACATTTCATGCAGTAAAAACAAATACTGAAGCACGCATTTCTGGTCAAATTAGGGAAGTTCGTTAGCTCCTATGTGCTTCCTCTGGGATACTACCCACTTAATTCTCAGTGCTGACTGTTATAATGAGCTATCAGAGGATGGATAATACTCCTCATTTCAAAAAGAAACAAGTGCTTCCTTATATTCTCTGTCACTTCAGGCCTGCCTGGGTCTGTGCAGCAGCTACACTCTGTGGATGGAATGTGGGAGTACGATGTAAAAACAACACTTACATCTCTTTGCCTTTCTGAGATTGAGTTTTGATCAGTTGTCCTAAATGCTCCCTCTCTGTAAATACCTTTTAATTAGTTTATAGGATTAAATTCTTACTTTTCTGTCTCTGTCTGGGAGGTACAGTGTGTGTGTAAGTTTCACTGCTTTTTTGTCCCCAGACAATTTGAAGAGACATAAATTTTTGGTGGTAAATAATAAATATTTTTTTTTCTAGTTCTTTTGCATTAGTAAGTTCTTTTGCATTAGTATAAAAAGCTTTAAACTGAGAAGACTTAGAGTGGTAAAACCAAAATTCTATACTCTGATCATGTTTTATGCCTTTGTTTTAGTTTTGAATGGCTAAAGCTTTGCACAGTTAGATTAAGTAAGGCAATTTAACTTGATTTCCAGAGTAAGATTCATTTTATTATTTTTTTAATATTTTTTTTTTTTACTCTTGGATAAGTGCAACATCAATGTTTGAGGAATATAGTATATCTGGCACTTAATACTAGCTAAATGCCAGATAATCTTGACCTTCTGTCAGAACTTTGGTACATTGTATATTTCAGATCTGGCATCTCTGACCTGAAGCTGCAGGTGCTATTGGAAAGTGTACTGGGCAAAGTCACATCAAAGAACCTGATTTTCCTTTTTGTGTGTGTAGAACTACCTATATTTTTGAAGGTGCTGTATAGTATAAGGGTGGAGGTCCCTTTGTAGGGTCTTATGGCCAAAGGCAGACCCTGGTTGCTCTCTCAGCAGAAGGGCACTTAAACCAGAACCTTGTCTCAGCTGGCCTATGAGGAACAGGGGTTTCCTCTACAGTGTTTCTCTGTGCACTGGAGTCTTCAGGCTGGCATGGCTGATGGATTGTTCTTTGAGGCTCTCTCAGCATTGTCTCCCCTCTAAAAATATCCAGCAGGGAGCTGCTTGGCTTTTGATCAGCAGTGATGACAATATTTCAGGTCCCCGAATGACAGATTGGTGGAGGTCTATTGACAGAGCAGACTGGGAGCAGTGATGTTTGTCAAGTAGCCAAAGAATCTCTGCAATATAAATGGCTTTTGCATTTTTCCCTGTGTCACAAAAAAAAAAAAAAAAATGGTGGGGGAAGGAAGGTGAGGACAGAGAGGCTGAAAGTCAAAGTCATGCTTGCTGTACTGTCAGTGAAGTAAAAAGATGATGATTCAGTCCTTTAACATAGATAGTTGAGCCAATCTGATGATTTCTAGTAAACATCTTTAGAAATGTTTTCCAGAGTGTTTATTCGCAAAAATATACAAGTTATAACAGGACATTTGTGCAGATACTCCAAACCAAAACAGTTCAAACATGCTTAAGATCTGTGTGCATCAACACTACTTATATGCTATAAGCAAGTATGAAACTAGCTGCACCTGCATCAAATATTGAAATTCCTTTTGCATCTTTATTACATATCATGTGTACTAAGCTCCAAAGCTGTGCAATTTTGTTTCTCCCCCAAGAAAAAAACAATAATATTCTTATTGAATTAGGTAACAGAATTTCAACAGATTCAATGGGAGATCTATGCTTTACAAGATGAAGCTCTGTCAGAAATATTTTTCCTTCTTTAATTTTTTCACCAACTTGACTCTTCCATAACTCTGTAATATCATGTTTGTGATGATGTAAGGGTTTTTGTTTGATTTAAAGAAAATCACAGGTATTTGCAGTGGCATCATAAAACAGGCAGAATGAGTAATCTCAGTACTAGTTCATAATTTTTCTTATAGTTCATTATTTATAAGTCTTGCCATACTGGGTCAAATGATCATCTTCCAACTTTGACTAATGTGTAAGAGTTCTAGGAGGGGGATGATGATGGAGGTGTGGGAAGGAGAAAGAAAGAAAAAATCATTGGTAGCTTGTTTAACTAATTCACTTGACAGAGATATTCTTCCCCACCTCCAGAACGGTCAGGTTCTGAAAGTGCAAGGCTTGTTTACCCAATGTTGTAGAGTGCTTGTCAATAAATTGTATTACTTTCTAGAAAGTAATACAAAGACCTTTAAAACAAGTAACTAAATATATGGAAATGTGTTCTTGTAGGGAATAGTTACATTTATTAATAGCGTTTAAATACCTACATTTTTCAAATACTTTTCAAATAAATCTTTATTTAAATATGGTCTTTTGGTTCTACTGTGGGTTTAATCACTACCATATATTGACAAGTAGCTGAAAACGATTTGCTTTTTTCACCTGGTTTTATTTGTCTAATTTGTCTGCTGTGCAGTAGTCATATTTTTGGTTAATAAATGAGAATGAGTGGCTGGTGTGAAAAGCCTGAGTTGACCATAAAGGATGGTACTAGTAGAAAAGTGAAGCTGTACTTGAAACTGGAGTAAGAGGGAGAATGGAAAGGAGTAGTGATTGCTCTTGAGGTTACAGAGTTAAAAGTGCAGATCTTTGACTAACTGTTCTACATACCTGTTGATCCCCTTTCTGAAATGCATTAGTCCTACACTGTAGATTGTAAGGGTACAGGTGAATCCTTACTATAGTCTCTTGAGCTGTTTCTCTGGAGATGTATGTGCTCTGTTTCTTCCCTGATGCACATTCAAGGTGATTTTAGTTTGTTCTTTTGGGTTCTACTCTTCTTTCATACTTGCCTACCTATCCACCAAAACCATGTGCTAGTAAACTTGTTAATACAGGTTAGGATGTTGTCACCTTCCAAAGAACTTGTCAGCGTTTGCATTGAAAGTAGGATTAATGAGTTTCACACTTCAATGATGTGGTTTAGTCTTCAGATCTGGAATAAGCTATGATACAGGTTCAGCTTTTTTCTGTTCATCTGAAGATAGTACTGCAAGCTTTGGGTATTCAGAATACATTCAGAAATATTGAGTTTTTTGTATGTCTGTTGAATGCACTTATAAATGTGGAATATTGTTACTTGAATAAAGCTTTCAAATAAAAAGATGAGAGAAAATTGAACTCCTTAAATTTCCCTTCTTATCACTAGGAAGTGTGGTAACCATCTGCAACTCAGACTAGTAAGACCTGTTCATCTGCATAGAATGCCTATATAATTTTTCTGAGTCTGAATTGAGTGATGTTTTTAAAAACAACTCTGCTTCTATGTTTTTGTAGTTATTTTAAATTTGGTTGCCTTTGTTACCCTTTTCACAGGCATATTGTGTGAATTTCCCAGAGCAAGATCTAAAACTATAGAAATGTTTAAGCTGGATCTTACTTTCTAGAAATCAGAAAGTACCTGTGAAATGCCACTAAAATAGAAGGTCTTGTTTCTTTTGTTTTTCTGAATTTGGATGTTTTCTGAATCGTGCTTTCCAGAAGTCTTTATAAATTTTATCAACTTGCACTCAATCAAGTCTAGTAAGTAGCAAGAAGAGGTTATAAGCAAGCTTTTAATAAAGACACAGTAGCTGTCTCCATTCTCTCTTTGAGAGAGAGCCATACACATTTGAGTGATTGCTGTCTGAGAATTAAAGTAACTTTTGTTTTTCATATAGATGTTCTTTAATTTTCTTTCTTTTTAAAGTGAAAATATTAGTTTTCTTACAGTGAAACAACTGAAAAAGGCTAAAACCTTATTGTATGTTGTGAATCAACTAAATTAATTAGGTAGTAGAAGAGAGGCAAATGAATAAAATCATATATCAAGGTGGTGGAATATATGTAAAGGCAGAATTGTCTATGTGGAACTGTTGTAGTATGGGCTTTCAGTGGCTGTTCTGATTCAGAAGGGAAATCAACCTCAGCAGCAGTGGAAGCTACAGCATCTCAGATGCCTGTGTAATACATCAAGAACCTTACCTGTTGGAATAGTGTGAGCTGAGACTCATTTTTGGTTTTGGATTGGCTAAAGGAGGTAATATCAGTGCAATAAATCCTCAACTACTTCAATGGAGTTTGAGGATGACTAAAATAATTCTAGTTTTGTATTCTCTTCCCTTCAATGTGCAATTTACAGCAGCTTATGTGAAAGGGTTAGGCACTTGTGATTTATTTCACAATACCAGGTTCTAGATATAAAGTATTTTTCTGAAGCACAGCTATACATCTGCATTACACAAGAACAGTCAGAGAAAGGAAGGCCAGCACAAAGCCTTTTCTTCTTTGCACATAAATCACTTTATAGAGCTTCTTTCAAAATGTGGCTTACCCTGCTGAATGCATTTATAGGACATTACACGAAGTTTCTGATGTTTTAATCTTCGTCTCTTTTTTCATATACTTGTAGAGGAGAATAACAATAAGGGGCTTGTAATTTAAGGTCTGAGTATTTCTACATCCAAAAATTTTGAAGTTTGAACCTTTTTTTTTTTAAATAGCATTTTTAATACTGCTTAAACAAGACATTCAAATATTAACCAAAACTTAACAAACGTATAAAGCAGTACTGCTTCTCTACTGAAAAGGTTGTTAGGCATTGGAGTAGGCTGCCCGAATTGGTTGAGACATCCCTGGAGGTCTTCAAAATACATTTAGATGTAGAGCTTAGTGATACGGTTCAGTGGAGGACTGGTTAGTGTTGGGTCAGAGGTTGGACTGGGTGATCTTGGATGTCTCTTCCAACCTAGATGATTCAGTGATTCTATAATTCTTTTTCTGTAATTCTTTTTATTTCAGATTTCCTCTTTTATATAAGACTTCTTGGTTGGTTGTCTTGAAAGAGTCATTAATGGCTTATATAAAATATTATGGAAGATCGTGTTGCCTTGTGAACTCATTGCATTTTTGCATTTCAGACATCTGGGATCGCTCCTGCTCTCAGGAGGATGTGAGCCCTACCATTGTTTAACAAATGTGTGTTATATATTAACAGTTCATCATACTACTTGGTAGAAGTAAGGTTTACAGCTGAAATTATTTTATGGTGCAAAAGGTGTTGTTAAGGGGGCTGAAGTCCCTAACTTTATATGTAGGCTAGCTTGTGGTAGGCGGCCTTGAAAATTCCTTCAGTCATCCTGCTCACAGTTCTCATTTCAAACATTTTTTTAACCATTCTACAGATGTGGAACCAAAATTTGAGTTGAAGTGTATTTACCTATTATGACTGGATTTCAGTGAGCTAAATTTTTTATGAAAACAGATCTGAAATAAACAGTTGTTGAAACTAGTTGTGAGTATCCCAGCATTTCTCACCTTGAGTGAGCTCAACAACTGAGTTAATCCCTGACTTTTTACAATCTATGACAAACAAGTCAGAAAGAAGCTTCAGCAGTATCTTTGTAGGCACAGTGGCACATAACCCATTCAGTCCAACCATGTGTTTGGAAAAATCACGTGCAGTAAATTTGTTAATGGTTCCATATATGAAGGACCGTATGCAAGAATGCAGATGGAGTAACAGACTGCAATGCTAATTTATCAATCATCTAAGCAATCAAACATAGTGGTGGCTTTTTGTGTTGTACTACAGCAGTGTTTTGACAACTGAATTTAGATCGCAACCCTGTTGAACTGGTGCTGTCCAAAACATTTTTACAGATGGTCCTTGTGCTGAAGAGTTCGAAAAACGTAGCTAACACAACTGCTGAAGGGAAAACATGTATAAAAAGGTTGAAAACAGGTCAGGTACAAGCATGAAAACAGGATCCTGGTTGCTTATGTACTGTCTCCCAGAACATGCATCTCTTTTAGTTTTGCTCAAGCAAAGACTTGTCTCTTGATATACTGCTAACAGTGCATGGATGGCATAAAACTAACTTTTGATTGACTTCATGTGAAATTTTCACAAGTAACATTTTTATCATATCCAGGAGGCTTTTTTCCAAAACAAAATATCATTACTCAGCTTCCCCCTTCCCCCCAGAATGAATAGGGGGGTAGAGGAAAAGAGGAAGAATGTAAAATGTACTGATATTCTCTCATGAGAAGTTTAAAAAACTAAATGAGAACTTTCTAAGTGAGAACTTTCTTTTGTGAGAATAATGAAGCTATATAAAGCTCTCGTGCTGGTCTGTAACTGTAATGTTGTATTAATGTGGAGTGTGTAAGGAGCAGCATTAAACTCGTTTGTGAGCAAGAGTCTTATGCTATTGTTTCATCATGTGTTGAGAGAGAAGTGGAAAGACAACATCAGGTTAAGCCTTGCCTTGGTACCAGTAGTAATTTCCTTCCAATCCTCATTTTATTTTTTTAGTTTTAAGCAAAAAGAAGCAAGTGGTCTACATCAGAAAGATTGGGGCAAATGTTTGAGATTTCTATATCCTTTTTTTTTTTTTTTTTTTTTTTTTTTTTTCTTTCATCAAATGGAGGTCAAGCTGATGTTGAAGTAATTAAAGATTCCGTCAGCTAAATACTTGGTATAGGTAGACCTTAGAATATTTGGACAATCTCTCAGCTTTTTTTGCTTTTGCTCTAACAAAACATAAAATGCTATTCTTTGTGGTTTTTTTTGTTTTGTTTTGTTTTGTTTGTTTGTTTGTTTTCTTAAATGCCTCCAAGGTTTTAAGATTTCCTGGAACTGTTCTTTTCTTAGATTTTCTTAGTATTTTTGTTTGTTTGTTTGTTTGTTTGTTTTTGTGTGTGTGTGTGTGAATATAAGGTTAAAACCACATAGCAGCCTGGGCTCGTTGTTTTAGCTCAGTGGATTGGAACGTAACCAGTGACTTATTTTTCCCCTTCATTAGGGTATGTCATGTGTCATGAAATACATCATCTTGTCAAAGAAATTTAAGCTAATATCAGCTTCAGTAAGGATCTGAGGTATGAGAACCCTTTTTTTTTTTTTTTTTTTTTTTTTTTTTTTTACCCCTGCAACAATAACATACGGAAGTAAACTGAAAAGATTTTGGGGGAGGAAGAAAGAATATATTTCAAGGCTAACATGGTTACTCAAAATAACTGTTTCTCCAACAAGGTAAGACAACTTTTTAAAATCAGTGTCAGAATGTTATTACAAGACAATAAAATGTAGTTTGTGTATTAGGTAGCAGCTGACTTTATCATTTAAGGTGTTTAAAATGAAGTAAATGTCTCAACAAGTCTAGATTTGACTTTGCCAGGATTGTATAATCATGTTTTTGATATGGCTGGTGAACTACATTGTTCTGGAATAACTTAGTAACATAATACACAATTAAAAATCTATTTGATGCGGTATTCGTTTTTGAAAAATCAAACTTGTCAAACTTATGAAATCCATGGGGAAAAAAAAAAAAAAGTTCTGGCTTTGTAGCTGGTGCTATTTTGCCTTAAAAAAATAAAATAAGTCTTGCTGAACAAAACAGTTATGTCTGGAGAAATTTAACCTTCACAACTAAGATACATTGATATACTTGTAGTCACCCTTTAAAGTATGCTCTGTTGGAATGTGTTCTGAGTTTTAGAACATCTGTCCTCTAATGTTTCTAAATGTCACTATTCTAAATACATCTTCCTAAGGTGATTATGCTTGTATACATTTATATTCTGGATGTTGCTCAAAACATTTTTTTTCTATTCATTGTTCCTCTAGGTTGTCAGATCACAATTCACAAGATGTGTAGTTAATAAATGACTTACATTGCAAAAGGGTAAATATAATAAGAATGGTAATGGTATTGCCTAAAGATATAATCTGAAGCAAAATTTCAGTTTAAAAATCATAGTTTCCAGGTGATAAGTTTGCTTACCGATAGATGCAGATATTGCAGAGTGTTATCTCCTTTATCCATTCTATCCACTAATTATTTTCTGTGCTCAGAGGATGGATAGACTTTGATTCTTTTTTTTTCCACATTTTTTCTTCTTGTAGACTGTTGCACAGTTGTGCACCCTTCCCTGACATCACTCCATCTCCTGTTCTTACATATTTTGCTCCATAATTCAGTACTTCTGTATTTTCATTTACTAGCTCACTTATTTTGTATCCTGCTTTTTGCTGAGTTAGGGCTCAGGCTGCTCTAAGTCACAGAGAAACAGAATTTACTTCTCAAATTTATGGTAACTTGATATTTTGTGGTATCACATTATTGCCCTGGACATAGATAAAGCTATCTCGGGGAGGTTCTAGTAGGGCTTTTTCGTGTATCACAGCATGGACTTGGATCCATTCTTGCACTGTAACAGACCAAATGCTAATAGAGAGTTGGCTTCAGAATCAGCCTGTAGGCAACAGTGTATTTCTCTGTTGAGGAGTGGAGGAGTCACAGAATCACAGTTGCAGAATGGTTTAGGTTGGAAGGACAGAGATGAGCACAACTGAAAATTGCTTGGTTCTGTCTTCTTTGCACCCTCCCTTCAAATGTTTATGTTAAGCCCTCCTGAGCCTCCTCTTCTCCAGGCTGCAGTCCCAGATCTTTCAGCATCTCCTCACAGGAGGGGTGCTCCAGTCCCTTCATCATCTTGGTGGCCCTCTGTTGGACTCTTTCCAATGTGTCAGTGCTTTTCAGTATGTCCATTTGCAAAAAGACATGCAGTTAATGTACTTCATCATGTTATCTGTGCATTAAAATTTCTACTTTAGTACAAGCTTTAGGAGATTTAAAGTCTCTAATTATCTGTGAAAGGTCGTGATGATCAGGGAAGTCCCCGAGGACTTGGGGAAAACAAATGTCACTCCTGTCATCAAGAAGGGCAAGAAGGAAGATGTGGAGAACTACAGGACAGCCAGCCTCACTTCAGACCACGGGAAAGTAATGGAGCAAATCCTCCTGTAAATCATTTCCAAACACATGAAGGGCGAAGAAGGTGATTGTAAGTAATCAGCATTGATTTGTGAAAGAGATAACATGGTTGACCAGACTTATAGTCTTCTACAATGAGATGACTGTGGTGGACAAGTGGAGAGCATTTATCTCAACTTTAGTAAGGCTTTTGACAGTATCACACATCATTGTGGTAGACAAGCTTTTGAAGTATGGGTTAGATAAATTGACAGTAACGTGGACTGAAAACTGTCTGAATCACTGGGCTCAAAGAGTAATGGTAAGCAGCATGAAGTCCAGCAGGAGGCTGCTAATGGTGTACTCCAGGGATCAATACTGGATCCTTTATTGTCTAATGCTGTTGTTAATAATCTGGGTTATGGGACACATACGCTGTCAGCAAGTTCCCAGATGATTCAAAACTGTGAAGACTGGTTTATATACCAGATAACTGTGCAGCTATTCAGAGAGGTGTTGACAAGATGGAGAAATGGGCTGACAGGAACCTCATGAAGTTCTAACAAAGGCAGAAAGCCAAGCTCTGCTTGTGGGTAGGAGTAACATCTTGAGCCTCCGTCTAGGACCCAGAGGTCCTAGTGGATAAGAAGTTGAACATGAGCCAGCAGTGTGCTCTTATGGCAAAGACAACCAACAGTCTCCTGGGTTGTATTAGGAAAAGCATCATTGGGATGTGGAGGGAAGTGGTTCTTCCCTCTGCTCAGTACTGATAGGGTCACATCTGGAGAGCTGTGCCCAGTTCTGATGCAATTTTAGGTAATCCTCAACTGTTCTTTAACTTCTTCTGCTTTGGTATCTGCCAAAGAGAAATTCAGGTATTAGTGGGCTGCAACATCTATTTAACTGTTACTTGATTTCAAATGAGGAACAAAGTTTTAAACTGGGAATAGAAGCTGTTTGGGGCTAGGGAAAGGGGATCGAGTATAGGCCTGATGTGTTCCATCAGATGCTTGCTTTTGACACAGTAGGCAATTCTCATTGCTCTGTGAACTTGAGTTCCAGTGTTAGTATTCAACACTGGATGCATTAATTGTCCCAAGGATGTCATATGCATTGGTTACTGTAGGCTGTCCTGTGTGCAGGAGAAATGTCTTGGTAGATAAATAGCAAAGTAGTGTTCCAATGCTACCTGAGAACTTGGATGTAACAGTTTGTAAAGGAGCTCAAAGCTTTGCATAGTTTCTAGTAGGGCCCAAATGCCAGCAGTAAGGCTGCCTGTGGGAGCATCATTCAGCCTTGCCTAAGACCAGCTCTTCTACGTTCAAGAACTAAATTCCTGAAATTCAAAATACACGATAGCTAGAGCTGGATCCCTGAGGAGCCATCATCAAGACATTTCAAGAATCTTATTACAGTTTTCTCTGAAGCAGATACTCTGATTTTATTAGTGATTGGTCTTCATTTGGTTTTACCTGTGACTGATAGGGCAGTCTGCTTTGAATAAAGTGATGTGTATGTCTCAAATTACTCTGATAGTGAAACTGGCAAAGTGTGTTTTGTACTCACTTTCTTCTGTTGCTGCTGTGATATTCTGAACACTAATCCAAGTGGTTTTGATTTGCTTTCCTAACAAAAGTAAGTATAAATATTTTTGGCAGAACATCAGTAGTGTGAGTTAGAAAGCTTTGCATTAATGGCTTGCAGTTTCAAACTATCCTAAAAATAAACATCTCACAGTTGGAACCTACATGTTTGTGGTATCACTGATGGTAGGAAATGTCTCTTTAATATTCAGATTTTTTTTCCTTTTTTCTGTTCATAATGAAGCATCTTAAATGAGCTATTGTTTTCTTCTTTATTTTGAGGAAGTTGCTCAAAGCAGCATAACGAGTTGAAACACCCTGTATTTTCAGACTTGTAGGATAATAACAGAAAATTAATGCTTTGTTTGAGCACATTTGTCTTGGACCCGGAGAGCATGATCCACCAAGATTCAAACAGACCGTTCATCAATATATGTTCTAAGAAGTTTCATCCTAGCATCAGTTTGATCAAAAAGTCAGGAAGCATCAAGTAGATTTGTAGTAGAAAGTCCTTTTCCCCTTTGTATTTTGTATGGACAAGGTTTGGGAGGAAGTGGTGGGCAAAATGTCTGGATGAATGTAATAGCAGATTAAATGATTAATACTGTTTTTATTCAGAGAACATTCACAACATTTAAATTACACCTTATAAGAAATAAAAATCCAACAAAATCTGTGTGATGCTAAAGGTATGGAATTTTATTTTAAAGCATTGCATAGATGGATGATCTGTTATTTTGTTCATTGTCTTTGGTTTCTTTTCTCATTACATAAGTTAAACTCTGTAGTATTAGAAACTTTCATGTGATGGAAAAGAGGTTCCTCTTGATTTCCAACAGAAGAGTAATAGTAGCAATGTGTCTTTCTAGTTTTTGATTATATAGACCCAGTAGACCTGGTCTAATTGAATGGGGCAAGCAATCTGATTACACAGATTGAAAACAGAGTTGTTCTTCTGGTGCATTGCTTTTTCACTCTAGAACAAACCTTTTCGTATCAGTCTGCATTTGTTTAAGGCTGCAGTTTTGGATCTTAAACTCCCAGATTCTGTGAAAGTTAAGTTTCTTCTGAACTGTTCCTCTGTGGGAGCAAAACCTCTAGAGGGTGCCCCAAACCTGCTTTCGGTTAAAGAACTTCCTAGGTCCTCTGGTATTGATGTCAGAAGTGCATAATTGTAGGTCAGAGTTCAGTTCCTGAAAGGTCTTCCTGCTATACCAGTAATTCATGTGCCTTAAATGACTGTTCCTTTAATGTTGGTTCAGAAGTCTTTCTACTCTGTGATGATAGTCATTTTTGAGTGTGTTTTCTTTTTATAGTAGGCAATATCTGTATGGCTGACAGGTCCGGTTTTGGATTTTTTAAACATATTTAATTTTAGTTCATAATTTCTCCATACTGGAAGAGCACACGATGTTTCTAATGTCGCATAGATCACACATTAAGATACGGTTTATTTGACCAAGACTAGATGTCTACAAGTTATATATTTACCAATTCCTTTCTCACTTGTAATCTTGCCCTAGACTGTGAGCTTCATTGCCAGGTTTGTTTAAAAAAAAAAAAAAAAAAAAAACAGGTACTTTTAACATTGTACCTGTTTAAATATAATTTTATATATGTATATATGTGTATGTGTATATATATATATATAAATTACATATATATATATATATATATATAGGTTTTAATGGTAAAGACAAAAGCTTAAGGAACAGTTTCATTAAATACTTATTCCTAATTGATTTCTTGACATGAAAGCATATTTCAAGAGAAAGGAGACAAGATTTTTAAGAAACACTGCTTAATAACTGTTAAACATATGAAATATGATGAAACCTTGCCAGCTGAACTGTGTATCAACAATGTCACTGCCAATCAGCTGCAGCTACTGGTGAAGAGGGCACCATCAGAAGCACAGCTTTAGAGGGCTAGTAACTGTTCCTGCTGCACACTCTGAGGGGCTGAATTTTGCATTATTTTTTTTTGTCTCTTTCCTTAGATGCATACCAAAAATATCTGGATATGTTCATATATTCATAGTTCAAAATAAATTCGCTAGACTTAAAATGGTTGTAGGCAGTAATGACATGTATTTAAAAGTAAGATGGTATATCAAAGATGGAGTCATCACATTAAGAACCTTCTTCTCCAGCTTTTAGGGGAGTTGTAGATATTTGGAAGCTTCTGCTGTGAAATATTCTTGTTTGGGGATTTTGTATATGACCTAGGAGTATTTCCTCTCCGTTCCAGTCTGAAGGTATGGGGAATCTTTGCATGCTGGTCAACATAATCAAATCCTGTTCATATTTACTCTCAAAATCCTGTTGACATCAGTGGGACTATTTACATGACTAAAAACCATTGGGATTTTTCCTGAACTGTATTATCTCCTAACTAATTTGGTAATTTATATGTATTAACACAGCATTTATAATGTTTATGATCTGAATTCATGTTTAGTCTACAGGAATTATACTGTATATACATTAATTACATGACACCCTAAAGAGGACTTCAAGAATACTGCATAAATAACCACCTGGAAAAAAAAAATCATACTAAAAAGAGGAAAAGTCAGCATAGTCATAATTGGTGTTTCTCATTTTGAATAGAGTGCTGGGGAAAATGGTGAGAGAAGGCTAGGTAAATAAAAAGATTGTCCCAGTTAAGTATAGAGTTAAGACATGTTAGCTAGCAAGTCTTAAGAATGCAGAGATTTGCTGTTCTTTCATCTTTTGAAGAAAGAACAAAAGATTGGAAATAAAAAAAAAAAAAAAAAAAAAAATCTTTCCAATTGGATATACTGGATCCCATTGATATATTGGATTAAAATTAGTAAACTAGTTCTAAAATAGCTTGAAAATAACTTGATTTGAGTATCCTTACCCTTTACAGCAATTAGCTGAGACATTGCAAGTGTATTGAGAAGGGTCTTAAGGCTTATGATCTAGAAAATACCTGGGCAAGATGATGAAGCTTAAGTTATCCTTTTTTTCTTTTTCTCTGGGGAGGAAGGCGACTGCAGCCTGCTCCTGCCTCACTGGGAATTGATTTTGGATGGACTTTTTAATTCTGTAGCAAATAAAACAATGAGGTTTGGAGTTGGTGGTGAATATTAAACAGTTTTATTTTTTTTTATTTAAAAGTTAGTTTAGATTTTTTGTACTGGTTATAGTTCACCATGGAAATAAAACACTCCCAAAAGACAGCAGTCTTAGTATATTTCTTAAATGTATTTCAAATATATATGTTTATAATAATATGTTTATAGTATATTTATAATAATATGTTTAAGAATCTATCTGTAATCAGATTTGTAAACTATTGTAAATTTCAAGTTGTTTTATTTGTGGATTTCAAGTTGTTATGTGGCTTCATATACATGAATTCATTGCTAAACTGATCCATTCCAGAGAACACTTTGTTCTCAGTTGCTGACCAGTGTTCTTCAATGTACTTGTTGTATATTCTGTTTTTTTAATACGATCAGTAGAGTTTCAGTAAGTATTTTGATATTTAGCAATACCTGAATATCTAACATCTAAATACATGATACATCAAATGATATATTGTGCTTTGTTAAGAAACAAATATATTAAAAAAAATATAAACAACTAGTGTTGCAAGGCTTAAGCTCCTCCATGTATCAACAAGGTATAGGCTTGGGTAACTGTATAGGATGCAAGTTTTGAACAGCCTTAAGGTGAGGTGATATAGAGCTTTGCAATTTAAGAGTAAGCATGTCACTTCTGAAAATATAACTGCTTATCTAACTGGTTCTTGTGATGCTTCTTGTGATGCTTTCAGGAATGCTAGTTAAACTAATTTAAATAGCTACTAATTTCACAAGGTTAAGATGCTAATAATAGCATCTTAACCTTGTGAAAGCAAGGAAGGTTTTCATTGTTTTAAGGTGGTGGTGGGGAATAGGTAGTTTTTTATTCTCAAAATCCAAAAGAAATATGCATCACTTACTACAGTTGCAGTGAAAACTACAGACAGCATGTATAAAATCCAACTGTCATGGACTAGTGAGCTTTTGGTTTTGTAACAACCTGGTTAGACACCTAGAAATTAGACTTTCATTCTTGGATTTTAAGGCTTCACCTTTCCAAGCCTTATATGTCTCATATTATACCAGTAGACTTTTATTTTCTGTGGGTAGGGTATATCTAGGGTTATTTGTATCAATTTTGATGCACAGAGAGAAATGTATTAGCAATACAAAGTGAAAACTCTTGTGATTTTTTTTTTTTCTGCCGTATCAATCTAGTGTTAAATCCTTATATCCTGTTAACAGGTCCTGCTGGTGCTGATTAAAATGTAATATTTATTTTTTATCTACCTAGTAGTCCATTTCCCAGTGATTTTATCTAGTTGTGATTTTTCTTGTTGTCAAGAGTTAGTCTTGTTTTTTCTCTTTTTTTTTGGGGGGGGGAGGGGTTTCAGGGGGTGACAGGTACTTAAACACCTGGTATTACCATCACATAACTGCATCATAATGTCACTTACATTTGTATGAGAATTTAACAAACCTCTACAAACAGCATTTAGATTGGCATTGGGATTCGAATCACAGACCCTGACTTATAGTAGTGAACTCTCATTTATACTCAGCCTTTGTGAAACATTAAAGATTGCTTATCATATGTATAATGTCACTTTGTGCAAAAGTGAGCTAATAGTTTTATTAATAATATGACAGTAAGATGTTTATGGAATAAGAAAATGTGTAAACAGTGTTGACAGTGTCTTAGAACAGTTAAGGTGAAGACATTTTAATTTTACTAATTTCCCACAAATGTTTCCTTTGGCAAGAAACCTTATTGGTATTTACTTTAGTAAATACTTTTCTAAAGGAAACATTGTTGGAATTTAGTAAGAACTCAATAGTTAGAAATGTTCCTTGGGAAATTATAGTACCCATAATGAATAATGGGGAGAGCCTTTCAAATGTAATTTTGTAGCTTGTAGTGTTGTTTTATTTCTTCCTAAATAGAGGAGTCACATGGTCCTTTTGAGTGCCTCTGTCCAGCTCATTCCAAGGCAGTGCACATTAGCCTTTTGATTCCTAGTTTTCTCAAAATATGGTGGCAAATACTGATTTTCATCATCTCTGAAGAGTAATGGCCAATGTAACCCAAACACCTTTAAATGATGTAGAAATTATATGTTATGTGATGATATTTGGTTTAGAGGAAGGTGATTCTTCAAAGTGTTTAATGACCAAATATATCATTTTCTGTGGTTTTAATCATTTATACTTGTAAATTGAAACGGATCAGATAATAATGAGGCTTCAGTATTTTTTTCCTGTTATAATAGTGTCATATCTCTTCAGTGATCTAGGAGTTCAGAAATAGCATATCTCATAACTGAGAAAGAAATGCACATGCAAGTAGATGATGATTCTTGTGCATATTTTTATACCTAGTTTTTTAATAGCTGCATATTTCAATGTGTGGCTAATCAGAAGACTGCATTGAAGGCAGTGCTGCTTCTGGGGTTCTAAAAAGTACATTGAGCTATTTATCAGAAGAATCAAGTTCTGAGTCACTTTTTCACTCTGGATATCTTCATCCATTCTATAAGTAGCATTCCAGTGTGTGAGTGCTCCACTTTTGCCTGGAGAGATGTGCCATTGTCTTCTGTTGCATTACAGTTACTCAGGTGCTTTTTTTGTAGGATTTTATTTTTTTTAATGGGATGCAAATACAGTCCACTCTATCTGGAGCGGAAAGGTATTGGTCTCTTAAAATAAGTTCTTTGTGGATATTTTTTGTATTATTTATGTGGGCGCACACACACACACACACACACACACCTCTCTCTATATATATATTTACATAGAACTTAAGGAACCCATAGTCATGGTCTCTTCTCTGTTGGCTCCAGTCAAAAGTGAAATCTCAAAGTCCAGAAGTAACTTTACCCAGGGAGGTTGTGGGATCTCCTTCTCTCGAGATATTCAAGGCCTGTCTGGACGCCAACATGCTCTGTGGAACCTGCTTTGGCAGGGGGATGGACCCAATGATCTCTGGAGGTCCCTTCCAACCCCTAGAATTCTGTGATTCTGTGAACTTCCACTGTTTTCTGAAGGGCTTGGTACTGTTGTACCTTGAACAGCTACCTGCTAGTCAAGAAGTCAAACTCCTGTTCTCTGTTACTTCTTGCACTATTTTCTGAGGTCTTTGGGTAAAGCATCAAAGCTTCTCTCTTAAGCAGTGGATAAATTGTGAAGCCATTTAAACAGTGTGTAGCTTTTCTTGAGCCAGTTTGTGCTGTGCCAGGAGAGATGTGGGTTTTGTGTTGCTGTTGAGCTGTATGGTCTGGCTAAGTTGTGTCTTCTGAATTGTGGAAGGACCAGCTTTGCATTGCAGTCTGGGTGTAGAACTGTCACTCTGAGGGAGAAGCCACTGTGTTGAAGATAAGGCTTTACGAAAGGGGAACTAAAGATGCTTTCTTGATTTATACAAATCATGCTTGCAAGAGCAATTGCAATGTCAGGTGAAATAAATAGCATTATGTAAGGGGTCTTGAAACAACCCCAAGCTGAAGTAATCAGGACAAGATTCAGTCCAGTTTGCTGACAGTTTGCATTCTGCATCCTTCCTTATGGTAAATCTACTAAAATTAACAGAGGAGTTAGTGGATTTAGCAATTAAATGCTGGTGTTATAAGATTAGCTTTACCTCAGATTGAAATGGTACTTTTAACAATTTTTTTTACAAATAAAATGTGTATCTTTCAAAAATACACTTGTGAGGGTATGAAATGTTAATCTGAGGTACAAAGATTTTGTTACAAAAAAATAATCTCAAGGAATAATGTAAACTTGTGAAATTTTGACTTACAGAAAAGATGAAATTGTTTTGTAGTTAGAAATAGTGACTGTTCAGCAACAAGCATGAGGTATGCTTGTTCATATTCATATGTTCATATTCATATTCAACTTCATATTCAACTATGAAAAATAGTTGAATTATGTTTGAGATTGTTTAATCCAATTTCTAGTTCTAAATAAACGTTAATTAATATAACATCAGTGATTTTCAGTGAAGTTCAGAAAGGCATTTTCTTGTTTTTTTTTAGCTTTGTCTAAGGAAAAACTGTTTCTGTGTTCAAAATATTTAATACTTATGTCCTTGGTGCCCCAAGACACCTAATTGCACATAAGTAATTGCTGTGTACTGTTGCAAAATCATCGCATCTGATTTTTTTTTAAAGAGGTGCTAAACCTACCTCTTATTTGAATGGATTAAAAATAGGCAATATAACTCACACACAAAAAAAATGCTCAAGAGGGAATGGAAGAACAAAAATTCAAACATGATTTGAAATGATGTTAGAACTTTGATTTCACTTTTAGAATCTGGATTACAGAAACATGCTTTCATCTGTGCATTGATAGCCATTGACTTCAAGGGGGGGAAGCTTGATAAACATGGACAGAATCAGGTCCACAAGCAGTACCATCCTTTTTTCACTTACCAAAAAATACTGTCTCTCACGTGTTTCAAACATTTTTGTCATTTTTTTGAACCTGGTTTTGATGTGGATAATTAAGATTCATTGCTTACTTAGCAAATAGGGAAAAAAAATGTTTTGGTATTTTTATTGTGCATGGCCAGATGTCACATTATCATACTGCATTATTTTTCTTTGAGATTAATAGTGCTTTGTCTCCCAGATACATGCTGAACACCTGCCAGTTTAATATCTGTCTAGGTCACTGTTCTAGAGAGCCTCTTCATTATGTGTATGCTGTAAGAACATCTCCTGTAAAATGCCTGTTTTCAATCTTATGTTGCTTCTGTTTGAGAGACACATACAGAGGGTATTGATCTGTGGAAGCACAGGAAAATTCCTTAGGTTTTCCTCTCCTTTTCTGGTAGTGAGAGGTCTTTCTGTATTTTTCAAGCCCACTTTTACAGTGGGTATGAGAGCAGAAGCCTTTTTCTGGCTTGGCCAAAACTTCTATGCCAGTGCAGATGTTGGGAGTGAGAGTAATAGATCTGTCTCTTTCACCTACCAGTCCTGTCAGAAGAACAGAGAGGTGCAAATTTCCATTGCCATCCCTTTACCCTCTATGTGGTGTTTCTGGCATTCATCTAGCTCATGAATAACTTCACTGCTTGCTTCTGATGCTCTTCACAGGGTCTTGCCAACAGCAGAGCTGTGAAGTGAGCATGGTTCGTGCTAGGTGCCATGGCTCCCCACTGGGCTCTCAGTGGCAGCACCGAGTGATAATAACACGGTCTTTTTGTTTTCACTCTGCCACCGTTTAACAAGCCTCTGTGTAACCAGGGAGATTAATTCAGCTTTCTGTCTGCTGACTTGGGACAGCATTACAGCACTCTGCATTAGGAAGCTTAGGTTTGCTGTTATGTGATGTGGTAGGATTTATTATTTTTAGGAATAATTTGGCACAGAAAAGCTGTTAGGCTTCTTAGCTTGTTTTGGGAGGCACTACCCCTTGACAAATAGCAAAGTAAAATATAAATTTAGGAACCTTTGTGCTCTGTAGTCTGATCTGTGTTAAGTGTTTTGTCTGACTTCTACCAAGAGAATGCCTGCTTTAGTGGTAGCACTGATGATAAACCCTACTCAGTTTGGGATTTAGTCAGGAAAAAGCTAGACCTGTAAATCAACCTCATTTTCTTAAATAAAGCAACATCCATTACAACATTTAAATTAAGTAGTGAGGGTGTGCTTGCTGCTGCTGGTCCGCAGGAAAAGAAAAAAGCCTGTGGTCTTTGTCTCTGTTTCCCTAGCTCTGTGCTCTCTACACAAGGCCACCAGCACTATTACTGCTGGTTTAGAGGAGGCTCTCCTTTCCCAGCTTCCCAGCCTCTTTCTAAGGTTTTCAGACACATTGTGGCCACATCCTCATCTCCTGGCGTTGCAGTATATTCCCCTTCTCAGTGGGAGGAAGGGTACAAAAGAAAAAAAGACTACAGGACTTTTTTTACAGCTGTTAGTAGATGTCTTGCTGAATAGTGGCTTCATCACTTTTGCTGTGCCTTTGAAGTGCACTGTGCTGATTGACCAAAAATCGCTATTTTCTGATATTTTAAGATGTGATTTGTTTTACAACCTCTGCAGAAAATCTTCAGTTCTGTTTTTATTTTTTAATCTCTCACAAAACAGGATTCATTCAAACCAGTTCATCCATTCATCCATCTCATGTACTTGAACTATAGATGGCAAGAAAGTCTCATGAAGAGGATTTTGTTTCCCAGTGTGGCCTGTGTTTTAGTGCTGTAGTGCTTTTCTAACATTTCACTATTCCTGCCCCCATTCGGGGGCTTTAATCACAGTGTGCTCTCCTGCCATGAAAGCAGAAAATTCTCCTCTTTAGCATGAGGTTATGGAAGAAAATGCATAAAATGCTTATTCTGCAGCAGAAAATAAGATAGGATCTTACTTTCAGTGCTGTGAGATCTGCCGAGCTGTGATGCTCCTATAGGATTTAGTTCTGCTTTAGTGCTGTCAACTGAAGTCCAAAGCCCAGGTTACCTGTCCTTGGAAAAAAATGAACATTTCACTGTGGTAGATGGAGAGGAAGATGCATGTGCAGATCTGAAATGTATGGATAGATCTGCTTATCTCCTTCCATAAAATGCTTTGGAAGTTGCTGTGGAAATGCAGTGTAAGAGAGAGATTTGCTCTAGCTGATGAAACCGGCATTTGTATTTGCTATGGTGGTGTTTATTGGGTTTGTTAATTAGTTTTAATATGTGATTGAGACTGCTTCTGGTACCTACAAGTAGATAGGGACTGAAGTTGCCAAAAATCAGTTGTCATTGCAGCTGCTTCCACTTTATGAAGATATGGAGTGTATTTTTCCAGTCTCGGATGAGAGTATCTGTGATACAGGAACAGCACTTATAGATGAAAGCCAACTATTTTTTCATTTGCATCCAGTTCAGACACTGCTCAGAAGTCAGTTAAAATTAGTCAAAATTAGTTCCTAAATGTTAAATTAAAATGTGTCCTTTCATCTAATGTCATATTTATACTGAAGCTTGAGGAAGAACATGAAGTTGTATGTTACTACAGGACTTTAGAAAGCTACTGCAGCTAATTCATGGGGGAAAAAAAATAAATCCATCTGCTTGCTGTTATTTAGAAGAGTATGATGCCTCAGGTGTCTGGGTGACAGAGCCAGGCTATTTTGGTGTGCACAGTGTAAACTTGCAATGTTCAAATGTCAATGTGAATTTTCAAGTATACACTTAAATTCATTCATTCTTAGACTTCAACCTTTACTAAATTGAAATGATCTTTAACAGATATTAACTTATATTTTGGTAGGCTTGCGTATTACAAGTACTGAAAAGGAATTAAATTTTATTTTAGGGACAAACTTCTGAGATGTAGGGTTCCTAAAATTTTAACAAAGCATGTTAAACAAACCATTTTGTTCCAATAATAGATAAAATATAATGCTTCCATTATGATTTTTAACAAAAAATATATCTTTTGGAACTTTGCTCCATGCTATGTTTCTTTCTTGAACATATTTCACTGAGATCCAGATTTTCCCCTTTTCCTAAGAATTAAATTGTGTTAGTATTCTTGCGCATATATATATATATATATATATATATATATCCAAGCCTAACAGTTGTGCTGCAAACAACTTATAATATTTTTGGAAAGTTTTTAAGAAGGTTAAGAAAAGGTCTGTAAGGATTAATATTCATCAAAGCAGCAAGCCTATTACATGGTCCATCAATGCAGTTAGGAGACTAAGCTGAAGTCAGCAAGCAAAGGCTGGCTCTGCATTTCTGTGTTTTGCTGGGCTTTTTGCTGATGTGAGGAGCTTGGGTTTCTGCTGTAGGTGTGAAATATGCTCTTTTCATATGTTCAGCAGAAAGTCTATGGATCATACAAATCCTAACTTGATAGTATTTTGAAGGCTTATTTGAAGCACAGGCTCTGTGCTGGGCCTACTAGCTGAAGTGTATTATGCTCTAACTATGCCAGGTGTCCTTATAGTAAGAAACTTTTTTTATGTCATATTGAAGGATACAGATATTCAGTGTGAACGGTATTCTTTGTTTTTATCTCATTACAAAAAAAATAGTACGTGCTTCAAAAGAAGAGAATGAGCCTTTTGTCTTCCTTGTTGGAAAAGCCCTGTTGGTCTGTACTCTCTTCAGATAAAGTCAGCTTTTCTCTGAGCTGGTGGTCTAATCTGTGGATCACACATCCTACTGTATTAGATTACAACCAGGTTTTAGAAGTACTTTGGCTTCTGTGACTGACTTCCCCTTGCATGTCCTGTTCTACCACAAATATTGCTGAAGTGTAAAGTGGAAGAATTTTGCCACTTGGTGGAATGAATGGCAAGTGTTTGCTGATGGTGGAAGCTATTTCTGCATTTAATTCTGTAACTCAGACACATACAATGTAAATCAGACCTGTTTTCGGTATGCTGCTGTCTGTGATGAATCCAGATGCCCTTGACTCACTCGTTATGCATAAAAGTAGGATGCAAAATGTGGAGTTGAAGGAATGTGACTGTGTTGACCATGTAGTTCTGAGCTGACAAGAACTTTGATCTACATTTCCCTACACCACCTTCTGTTATCTACAGAGAAGACTGGATGACTTTGACATTAAGAAAGCATCAAATTTTACTAGGAGGAAAGACACTTGGCTTAAAACTGTAAGTGAAGGGAGTAAGACAGGAATAAAAGAGAAAAAGGACAGTATATAAACTTTTTTTTTTTAATCCAGCTTTGTCCTGGCAGGGAAAATCCTTTTTGTCAAGTTTAGCTGTCATGGCAGCAAAATAAATAGTCCTATCTAATCTGGGGGAAACCTGCTGCAGTCTCTGAATCCTTCCACCAGATCAAGCTGCTTCTGTATCAAGTTATGAGCAAAATAAAAATTAAAATTCCAGAAGATACACACCTGTTGTAAGGATTGCCAGTATGGGGTAGTAATTGGTTATTACTACATGCTAATTAACAGTGTGAGTTAGCTCAGACAAGATAATAGGAGGTAAATAAGGATGAAACTTTTTGGATGTACTGCGAAATGTTATACTTAATTTTGATCTTGGTGTTTTAGCTATTTTTTTTCCTTTGTTTCACTCTTTTCAGCTTTAATGTATTGTATCTTTTTTCCTTGTTTGCAGTTGTTCATTTCTCCTTACAGCTTTGATGAACGAAGAGTGGCTGCTCATGATTCTTAGCATCTGTAAATATTCTTTCATTGTTTAAGTTAAAAAGAGATCTAATAGAGGAGTGACTGCATATATTGTCTAATGATCTCAAATACAAGTTTGATTATGGATGTTGCTATTTACTCTGTAAATATTTAAAAATCAGAAAAAATACATCATGAGGAAAAAGTACTCTGCATATTGATGCAATCACATTATGTTTGCTTTGAACATCCAAACATTAAAGTGACTTTGAAATGGTTGATGCAATGACCAGCTTCGTCAGCTAGTATGTACATTGATTATATTCTGTTTCCATTGTGAACTTAAGAAAAAATACTGTTTATTTGCCAATGATTTTCTTTGTGTGTTTCCAGTAGGTTCCCTTGGACAATAAATCTATGAAACTCTGCAATATGGGTATCATCAAGACTTAAATTTACTCTAACTTTTTGGCATGCATTTAAATTGAAATTTATACCATCATGACTAAGGACATGTTTAACAAATGTTAAGGTATTTTAAGAGTAATTTTACTATGATCGTGAGTCATAAAGCAAATATAGAATCCTTTGAACTAGTTTGTATGTTACATGATCTGTGTACAAAATATTTTCCCTTTACTCTTTTTTCTTCAAAAGGCGAACAAACAATAGCCAAGCACAAACCAAACAATTCCTTCATAGATGTCCAAAACCTCTTCTATATGGTTTTAGGCTATAGTGAAGTATTGTCTCTTGACTTCTATTATTGAGACAAGAGTGGAAAGATGAAATATGTTGTCTTTTTTTTTTTTTTTAATTTTAAATTAGTATTAAATGATAGTAAAATAGGAAGCCCTGCTCTCCACCCAACCTACCACTAAATCTACCTAATGAATGATACTGGAATGGCTGTAAAACCTGAACTCTGCTGAAAAATATAAGGTGAACTGTGATTTTTGAGGTGAGGAGTGGGAAGAAAAGGTATTATCAGTCAGGGTATTTCCCATCTAGTATGGGGGGAAAACCACATTATATAAAAGATGTTTGGCTGAAGATTTTCAAGATGTTTAAGCTTGATTTTTAAAAAACAGCAACAACCAAAACACTTGTTATTGCTTATGTATTGTAACACTTAAAGTCAAATTTATAGAACTAATGAATTCAGAGTGCTGCTTCCAGTTTTGTTTTGACTGGTTTTGTGTTGCCCTCTCTCTACTTTGAGCTATGGGCAGAATTAGCTAAGATTACAAAAATGAGTATAAAGTTTAGAATTGAAGTTCAGGTAGTTTATTTCTCTGAATCTGAACTAATAGTGTATGCAATTTTACGTGAGTGTTTGAATAGAACATGCCACACATCTGAGCTGATTTCTGGTCAGATCTGCGCACCTTTAGGGAAAAATCATGAGCTTGGTTATCCTGTCTCTCAAGTCTGTATGTGCTCCTTAAAGATAGGAGGGGGGGAAAAAATGTTTACTTAGTAAACTATGGTATTTCTTGAGCATGTTGGGCTTTACTTTGTAATATTATTCATACTGTCACTATGCCTAGGGCTTTGCTAAAGCTAATGAATAAATCCATCAGCTAGCTGCACAAGGAACCAGTTCAGCTGGAAGGATGATTCTGAATTACATCAAGGAATGCTTGGAGAAGAACCAAGCTAACCAAAATACCTACATGGTTAGGCGTTGTAATTTGCAGATGGTGATAAAACACTTACTTAAGAAGCAGCAGCTTTATATTATAATGCATTGTCCTGCATTTGGCTCTTTATTCCTCTAATGTATGGTAAGAAACAAAAGCAGTTAAGAGACTGCAAGCAGTGAATGCAGCAGTAGCCAGTTTTGTGTGCAGGGGAGGAGATTGTGGAAGTGCAGCCTCTTTTTGTGCTTGGCTGATGTCTTTCTGGAATGAAATAATGGGCAATAAAATGTTGGTGAACTCTATCAGTCCTTTATCAGCCTTATAACAAAGGCTGATTAATTTATTTCTGAGCCATAAGTAATTGGTGATAAACTTGTATTTTAAAAAATAAAAAATAAAATTTGGAGGACAAAAAGGTTACCAGGCCTTAAAAACCTTTAAATACAAGAAAATGGGGCCTCAGACAGAATTAAAGGAAAAAATTTACTCTTATACATTCAGATACAAATCTAAATATAAAGGGATTTAAAATATAATCTGTTAAAGGCTACTTGTTGCATCCTCACCTAGAATGAGTATTATCTGGCCAAGAATGAGTATTATCTTTTTCCAAAAGATACTCTCCCATAGTCTACTGTCCAAGCCATGGACTTGGAAGAACCAATTCCATTAATTTAGTCAATGAAAATAAATGAATTTAGTCGGTGCATTTTAACTCCCCCTGCTCCCTCGTATGTCTAGAGAACTGCAATAGTAGTCTGAAAGTTGGTCTGAATGGGAATATATTGGTGTTGAAGCCCCAGAAGGAATAACTTGCAACAAAGTGGCTCCAGGAATGAATGGGTCTAAAATGCAGCTTTTCTGGAGACCCAGGTCAAGAGGCAAACGGCTGATCAAGGCTTGAAGGCCTTCAGGGTGGAAAAAGCCTGATTGCTGGCAGCTCCTGAAGGCTGCAGGAAACAAACCCAGAGCCCCTCTCTGGGTGCTATCCAGAGAGGGGGAGTTACCTTCACCTATAAGATTACCTACAGTGATGCTGTGATAACGTAGCAGCATTTCCCACAGGCAGACCTGTTAATGTAAGGTTATTCTTTAACTTAGGTTGTTTCTTATTTACATATTTCAGGACATTCAGAGATGCTTTGCTTTGCCAAAATAAGCTGTAGTTGTTGCTTCACGCTGCAGAAGTTTCATAGTTCTGTACAGGAGTCATGATAGTGTTGTTCTACCTTTTCCTTAAGAAGCTGTTAAAGCTTTCCAGTCCTAGAATGATGAATTATACATTCCTTTCCGTCATGCATGGTCTCAGGTAAAAGATGTGGTAGATGCACTGTTCCCCAACACTGCTGAAGGATATGCAGTGGATGTACATGTTGGCGTAGTAAAGAAATCTGAGAGATTGCCTGGATGTTCCAAGTCAGTGATAGGATTAGACTGGAATGCTTGTTTAAGTTTTGTCTGCACATAGGCAGAACAGTTTTGCACCATAGATCAGTCTGGATGAGCAGAATTAAGTAACTAGCAGGAAAAAACAAAACAACAACAAAATTTATGTGAATTATGAGTTGATTTGATATAAAGAAAATCAACTTAAAAATTCAATTCCAGACAATTCTCCAGAAGTATTAAATGTATTTTCTCCAGTAGCAAACTGATCACTTGCTAGCCCGACTCTGGTCATCTGCTCTTCTAGCTGCAGGGTTGTTGACTTGACCTGTAGGAGTATTAGTAAATGAGATCATATATAAAACCATACCCTGGAATGGGGTGGGGGAGTTGTGGGGGGAAAACCATAAAAGCTCAATATTGGTTGTATGTACTTCTTGTTTGTTGTGGTTTTGTGCTTTTTTTGTTTTGTTTGCTTTACTTATTTAGAACCAATGAAGTTTTTTTTGTTTGTTTGTTTGTTTGTTTGTTTTTTGGAAACTGGCCAACCTCCTGATGAAATTCAAAGATAGCACTGGATTGTCAATCTATTTCTTTGTTGTAAAGGCTGAAATAAACATGGAAATATGTTTACTAAATGAATTTGATAACACCTAAATTAGTGAGTAGGAAACTAGTACAAAGTATAAGCATATTGTGGAAGTGGAGGAGGGATATGTTGCTTTGTGAGCACAGCTTTTTCTTCCTGAAGTGTTTTTCCTTTATTCTAAAAACGTTAATAATCATAAAATAATTTTGGAGAAATAATTCTCCAATAATTTTGGAGAAAACAAATACAATTCTTGTGCTTGCTTTGGTCAGACACTAACAGCTTTGGCCTTTTTAATTGGGGCAGAATTGTACATATGATTTAAAATAATTGTCTTTTTGATATTTAGAATATATAAACCCTTTCTACTTGTGACATTTATGTTTATGGACACACACATTGGCATCTTTAACTCTATCTTGCTTTTGATTCTTCCATACACTATCTTCTTTCTTTTGAACGCTCCAGGAAATCATTGCTGAAGTCTGAGTAGTAGTCACATGTTCCACAGGTACTGCCTTGATAATGCCGTCTGGTTTCTGTATCTGGAGCTGAGCTCATGGCTGCTGAGTTTGGGTATACCAGGTGGCTGTGGGGGCTGAATTGTTCTCATAGTTTATGTAGAATTCTTTGCTTCTTTGTTAATATTTTATCTTTCCTGTAAACTACCTGTTTTGTGTTAGGAAGGTCTGAATATGTGATCTGCCTGCAGAGGCAGAAAGCTACAGTCGCGTCTGTGTTGCTATGTGTTATCAGAATTCTTCCGTTTGTTCTCTAATTCCATGTTAGAAAACACTGAGCTCTGTTGGGGCTTTTTTTTTTTTTTTTTTTTTTTTTTAATGCTACGAATGTTGAGAGCTTTAATAATCTCTCCAACCTTTTTTGCACGTAATCTTTTTTTTTCCTAACACTACAAATCTGCCAAATTTTAGGTCACTTCATTCTAAAACAATCCAAATGTTTGTAAATTGCCTGAAACACAGTTGGTATTCAAAAAAAAAAAAAAAAAAAAAGTAATTATCTTTTCCTTTTACTGTCTAAAATAAACAACAAATGCTAAGAATCCTCTTATTGTAATTCTTCCATTTGTCTGTTTTGAAATTATTGAAATGTCAATTTCAAGGTCTTAACTCTACAAAACTGATATCTGATGTTTAAAAATGGTGTGATATCCATGCCTTTCCATTCAAACATGTCTTTAAGAATGGTGTGTGCTCTGTGCAGCAGAATAGCAACACTGAAAAGCATGAAAATCGTCTTATTTGATGCAAACTAATTGGTCATGTAGCCAGGCTTCAGTGGGGCTTTGAACTGAATCTTAAGTGGACATGGTGACCCAACTGCTGAGATGCTAACATACAGTATATCTGTATGGGTTGCTAGGTAATATTCTTGCCTAGTCTTAAAGAAATTTAAGATTCCTATCAAAACTTTATCCTATGTAGCAGTCCTATTGCAGTAATGTGTAAGGTGTTTGAAACTTACTCTCCTTTTGAATTTTTAATTGATAATTTCCAGTTATGCAACCTCACTCTAACGTGGGAAATCTGGGAGACCAAGGCAGAAGAGATTATGCAGCCCTGATTATATTCCAAATTACAGGATTTAAATCCCCAGAACAGTCATCACAAATGGAGATGGACAAGTGGTTGCTAGAGCTCTGTTAGGTCCCTGTTTGAACAGCTCAGAAGTTAAAACAAAAAGCACTGATGCTTAGGGAAACACATCCCTCACACTACAAATGATGTGCTAGGACCAGTTCTGTCTAAGCAGTCAAATGTCTCCTTGAGCTCTGCAGATGCTGAGCAGGAGGGAGTTTGCTGTTACCAACCAAGGCCGTTAATAAAATGGTATTGTTCTTGTCGAGTACCAGAATTTAGGATAGAGTAAAAAGATGTAGTATGACTGCAGTTAATAGCATGCAACATTGTGCTGGTGTTCAGTTGCTTCAAGAACAGTATTTTTAAAAGGGTGCATAATACTACTGTCACATATGGCATGCCTGTTCCCATGTTGCAGTCATTTAAACTTGATCACAGAGAATAGTATGGACTGACTATATGTACAATCAACATTTTCCTTAGTGGGAACCAGCGCTGGGTAAACCTGTTAAGCCTAGGAAGACAAGTCAGGCAGACTTCAAAGAACATCTCTGCACTGACTTTCTGCTAGAAACAATAGAATTAACTTCATATTTCTATCATGCAGTATAGGAAAATTGAGAGGGTATTGTACTGCTAATTCATGTCAAGGCTTTTGCGTGGTATGTTCTAATTTCTTGAATATGTGGTCGTAAAAGGCATCATTTTTGTACTTCCAAATACAACAGCAGCTTTAACACAAAATCTTTTCATTCATACTTAGAAAAGGCAGCTAAGGGTTATATTCCAATCTGTTAAAGAGAAATCTCATCTTAAGTGCATGAGAGTTTCACTTCAGGTGGTTGTTTTTCTTGGTTTCTTTGTATGTTTTTAATCTCCTGTGCACATGTGGTATCCAAGCAGAACTTGCTTTGTAAATCTGTATTGTCCTCCTCCATTCAATCTGAGTACTGCTGCCACTGCCTGAAACCAAACTGCTAAGATGTCTTTATAATTTCCCATTCCCATAGAGCACATCAGCCTAGATAACCCCTGGGGAAAGCAAAATGAAGAAGACTAATAATTATGCGTAAGAGCATACTGTGTGTGACTTCTCAGTGTAGCTTGCTCTTTCACAAAATGGAAACCCCTAGAAATGTGAATTATTTTTCTTTATTTATTTTATATGCTGGAGTGTATAAATTATTTTAAATACAACTTGCACAACAGTACTGAATTGTGGGTTCCTGTGATAGAACAGAACTTCATTTGTGTAATTTCTTCCTCTCTTTTTTGAAGGTGGTTTCAGTAATTCCTTTCTGCTGGTGAATTGAAAAGTTTTGGTACTAAAAATGTAAGCCACTCTTCTCTCTGTAGGATTACTGAATAATTAGGTTATGTGGTAATTTTTTCTCTATATCAACATATGCCTTCCTATGTTATGTTAAAGAAAATCTCACAATATTTATTATTTACTATTTTTTTATATTTTTACAAAACTTATTTTGTAATTTTTCTTAGTGATACTTGTACTAGCTTCATACTTCCACCATATTATGGTAAAAATTAAAAAATATTTATGCTCTTCAAAGTCCTGAAATGGCAAATAAACCTTGTCATATCAGAAGTTCTTCCTCACACTTGAGTGTAACAAATGAATAGTAAGAATCTGTTGCAGTAGCGCTAGGATGATGCTGAGTCTGCCAGCTACAGGTTCCTTTTTTTTATTAATAGGTTTGTATCTGAACATTCAAACATGTCAGTAAATTACTTAGGAAGGGAAATGTATAGTAGAAATGAGATTTCTTTTAAAAGCCTAAAATTTTAATTTTCAATTAAATTTTTATACAATAAAGATTTAACAATGTAGTTTCAATAAACTGTATTTGTCACTACTTAAGGTATTGTTTTGTGTATTTCCCCTAGCTTAGGAAATTCCTGTGAATTTGTGCTGTATTCAGATTCTACCTACTGAAATTTGGTTTTACAAATTCTTTAATGAATATTTCTTTAAAATGGATAGAACTTTTTTCCTTTAGTCTGCTAGTTGTATTGATCTTAATCTTTGCAGTCTCTTTGCTGTATCTCGTACAATAGCTCCATAAAAAAACTGAAAAGCATGGGCACATCTGGTTGAGGGGGTTGAGTGGTTCACTCTTCGTTTGCAATGCTGTGTATGGGATGATGAAACCATGGTTCTCTACCTGCTCTTCCAGAGAGGCAGTCTTGTTTCTTAGGCTTTGGCTCCCTGCCTCTACCCCTCCAGAGGAAACCTTGCTCCTTAGACTGGTATCTGTAGGTCAGAGGTATTCATAGGTTAGATTGATCATGCCAACTATGAAAAGCTGATAACTGGAGTGTTAAGTTTATCATGGACAATGGTTTGAGTTCCCAACCTAGCAAGTAACTCCAGAAATGGTATTTTACATTTGCATAGTAGGATTTGCAAAACTTTCGCAACAAATGGGTGTTTTTCAGTCCCATGTAGCAGAGCTAGGAAATATACGTTGTTGTAATATAAGTGTGTATGGCTTTAAGCATATGTGAGATATATTAACCTTTTTTATGAGCTTTTTTGGAAGAGCGTGTGAACTAAGCAAGCAGGTATTTTCTCGATTTGTCTGTTGGAGTAGGTCCCTTATAAATGGGAAGATACTTCTGAAAGGAAGGCCTTGTGGGTGCCTCTGTGCTACTGTGTTGAAGAGCTGGGGGGATTAATAACATTAGTGAATCATAGTAGTTAGTAGCAGCTCATTAATGCCAGCCTCGAGAAGTAAGCTGCATCTAAAACTTTTTTTCCTGTGATGCGAATGATCTTAAAATATTTGGACACAATTTTGCTATAAAAACATTAACTTTTAACTGGTACTATATAAAAGTGGCACACATTGCAATACAATTTTTTAAAATTAACCTTTTTTTTTTTTTTTTAAATACTGGTGACATGATGTCAAGGTTTGTGTGAAAATATTTAATCACTTGATTTTTTTCAATTAAATACTTACATTTAAATTTGCTCTCATGATTTAAAAACTAACCTGATTGTAAATATTTAAATAACTTTAGAAAAAGCAAAATGAGTAACTTCTTAATTATGAATTTTAGCTTTCAGTGAAATGTGAGAAGTATATACACAGATGATGAATTTATCAATTGATTGCTATAAACTATCTATACTGGAGGATTCAGATGGAAAGGATTTCTTTAAATCTTTCAGGTATGTGAAAAAATGTCCTTGTTTATCTGTGGGTGCTAAGCTAATGTATTTCAGAGAAATAAAGCCTTTCACTTTTGTTTTCATTCTCTGCTGTTACAGAATTCTTGTTCGTTCTCTGTCATTGCCTTATTTCATCTGCCTGCTAAATGGTGGGTTGTGTTAGTGTTTGAGCCTTTGTATTTGGGTAAATAGTCATTTTGTTTTTGTAAATGGTAGAGAGATTGACAGTCGGTGTAGCTTATTTTCTGTTCTTAAAGAGAATGATATTTTGCAGTTGTTTGTGCCTGTGTTTTGGTACTGGTTTTCTTTCTGAAGGGTTAAATAGCTTGGGTCAATTAGTTCTCTACGTTCCTGCATGTCCATGAATGAGATTCTTCCTCTCTTTGGCCAGAATCCTCTTAATGTCATTATATTGATTTCTCATGGGAGAAACAGATTTAGTTCAGACTTTACTCAAAAAGTAGAACATGAAGGTTCTCACTTTCCTCCCTTCGTCTCTGCCGTCCCTCCACCCTCCCGTGTCTATCGAAGTACTTTATGTCTTTAGTTTGAGGAAAGTACCTGCATCCTTTCCTGATGTATGATACATTCTGATGCAGGCAATAGCAAATTTAAAAAAAAAAAAACTCTGCAAAATTACAATTTTTTTTATTGCACATGCTCTCGTGTCCTGGTCAAGTCTGGGAGGCAAGTGTCCTTCCAGAGAGATCTCCTTGAGTAAAATCCACATCTCTGCAGCTTTATTTGAATATGTCTTCTCAACTTTAGTAGGTTTGCAAATCTGTTACATAACTGTGTACACCTGTATTATGAAAAATTATGAATTCTCATTCATTTATGAAATTGAGTGAGAATTGGGCATCCAATATACTCTGTATTTAACAGACCCCCCCCCCCCCCCTTCCATTTCATACCAGAAAACTGAGCAATTTCAAAGTAGAAGACTTGCTTGTCATTATGTGATGAAGATTTTTGCTGGAGCTGCAGAGCTATTTGAGTGTGTGCTGCAAAGTCTGAAATACTGCTGGCTGTACAGCTAGCACAAGCTGTGCTGTTTATGGGTGCTGTTCCAAGGTCTCTTCCTTCAGAAATGAGGGCACTGCCTTGGTCAAAAATCCCGTGGTTGCTACTGGTCTATTCAGTATGCCAAGTTACAGTGCCATTACGCAATCCCAACAATGAGCATCCCAGCTAATGTTCTCCAGTTAGGTAGTAGCTGTCTGGCAGACGTGGCATGGGGGATGAGAGGTTAGGTGAGCGTCTCTGTCTGTGAGAAGAGAAAGACAGTGTTGCCTTTTCTCTGAGGGACTTGTTCATGACTCTGTTTCCCTTGCTTTTCCTTCCTTGAACTTTTTCAGCTAGCTGTAAATGGTAATTTGCTTACAGAAAAGATCCTGCTGATTGCAACTGCTTTGTGTTTTTGCTGAGACCTTGTAGTTTATAGTCAGCATTTCTACTATAGTGAAATTAATGTTTTATTGCTGCTTTATGTACAGGAAGTAAATTCTGTGTCAGAGTCGCTTGTTGCTTGCCACTTCTTAAAAATATTTTTTCTCTTCAACTTACTCTGTCATTCCCTGTAAAGAATGGTGTTTGTTCTCTGCTATTGTGAATTGTGAGACTCCCCATCCTGAACCATATTTCCTTCACATTTGTTTTGCAGCAAACGTTTTAGGTTGCCTGGCATGTTCCCCAGACCAATTAACATTAAAATCTGTCAAGAGCAGTTCAAGCAAAAGAACCTAGCCTCTAACGTGTCAGACTACAGTGAGCAATTGCATCTTTTTGACAAAATTTAAGACAAGCATCTTTGCTGTTTAAATTATTATTCTATTTAATTGTGATTTTCTTTTTCCACGCTGTTTACTGTCTGTCTGGCAAATATATTCCCTAAACAGGCAATTCTTGAGTACAATCTCTATCCCAAACACTTTAGAGCCTATAATATCCCCGATCAAATACCTATCAGAGCCAGAACCAAATTTCTATGATCTTATTTTCCTCATCACATGAACAGTAGAACTGCTCCTCCATCACTGTAGGAAAAACAAGAAGGTTTGTTCCATGGTGAGACAGGGGTTTTTCTGCCTGTGATTTCTCCATCTGTCCCTAATCAACAAGTTCAGTTGTTCTCCACTGGTTCGGGCATGGTTATAGAAGGTGAACTGAGAAAGTGTTTCTCTCATATTCAAATGTTGTTTAGCCATGAAGGTAAGGAGAATTGTTCATTTGTCTTTACAATAGCAATTCCTACTGTGGTAGCACCTACAAAATCCAGTCAAGACAGTATTATAAACATGTAAGAAGTACCACCTCTCCCAAAGGAATGATGTGAAATTTCTCATCAGAGGTGGGCAAGAGACGAGGAAACTGTTTTTAAAGTTCAGTAGGCTTTTTAGCTTATGATCTTGCAGTTTACCCTGGCAGCAGTTGAGCCAACAGCATCCTGGGCTGTATTAGCATGTTGATGGAACGTTTAATTCCCCTCTCTCTCAGCACTCACTGCACTTGGATTATTGTGTCCAGGTACAGACACTCCCGATCCCCCTTGCCCAGTGCAAGAGAGACATCAGTTGACTCAGACGTTTTCAGTGGAGGGCCACCAAAGTAGTCGAAGGCTGGACTTATGTGTCCTCTAAGGAGAAGGTGAGGTAATGGGGCTTCTTCAGACTAGAGAAGAAGTTTCAATGTTGAGAGAACCTAACGACAACCTTCCAATACCTATGGGGATGTAATCAAGAAGCAGAGCCAGTCTGTTTACTGAAGTGCATGGCCAGAAGATGGGAAACAACGTACGTAAACCAAGAGGCTCTGACTTGAGGGAAAAATACCGCAAGAACAAAAACCATTCACTGTGAGGATAATTAAGCATTGGAAGAGAACTTGCCTAGACAATCTCTATCTTACGAGTTTTCAAGTGCTGCCTGGCAAAGCCCTGGGCAACCTGTTCTTAATTCATTGTTGACCATGCTTGGAGCAGGAGGTGGAAGTAGGTGACCTCCTAAGGCCTTTGATACATGAATTATACTATGATTCTGTTAACCAAGGAAGACACAGAGAAGGAGTTGAAGTGAATGTCTTCAGTCAAAATTCATGGACTTCCTTGTAGGTGATCAAGCAAAAAAAAAAAAAAAATTTTTGTGAGCCAACATGTCAGATTGGAGAGATTCATCTGACCAATCACTAGAATTATGCAGTGACACAAAATTATTGTAGAGATTAAAAATGCGCACAGAATGGGAAGAATTTTCAGAGTATGGTGCAGCTTTTCTGAGGGGTGGTTGGGACCTACAGTCTAGAGAAGGGATAGCTATTATCTCTTCCATTTGCAGACAGGTGGTTATCAAATGAAGCAACCAAGGAAACGGGTTGAAAATGTGAGAGAATGGTTCTCCCCTAAAAAGGGGAGTTAAGTGATACTGCTTGTTGTGGCTGTCAATTTAAACAAAATAATAAAATAAGTATTAGTTACATTAAATCATTGTGTTAAAAAGCACATGGAAAAATAATGGAAGAAGAACGTCCATTGAGAGCTGTTAAACACAATTTTTCCACTAGAGTTGAGGAGAACATATGAGAGAACTGGTTTTGGCCACTACTGGAGACAGAAGATGAAATTCTGACTATTGAAACTACCATGTTTTGCCTCAAGAAGCAACCTATTACCTAAATGTGGGTTGTACTCAGGATTTGCCACCTTTTCAAACCTTAACTGTATGATGTCATAATCTGACAGCCTGTCAGTGATCAGTTGTTGATTGATTCATACTGATCATCTAAGACACTGAAATGATTATAAAGGCATGAAACAAACAAACAAAAAAAACTGCTTACTGGAAAAGGGCACAGGTGATTTCTATCTGGCTTCTGGTTTTGTTGATTTTCAGTGGTAGTTCAGCATTCAATTTGGCACTAAATTCCTTCATTATTGTTTCTTGCCTACGGAATTGGTATCCTGTTCTGAGCTTACTCTTCTCTCATAAACAAAATAGTCCTTCAAAGACACTCAATCTTCATGAAGATGAAAGCATATGAAGGCATATCATATATGCCTAGGTATTTAGTTCAGTAACTTCATAATGATACTTCTATGTAATAAGATCAGAAGGAAATGTTTCAGACTGAAAAAATTAGACTACTTTATACTTCAGATAAGTTGCCAAGTACAAGCAAGTGTCTGCATACAAAGTATTCAGTGTTTAATTAATTCAAACATATTCAAGATTCATCTCCTGCTGGACAACCTGAGTAGGTAACTGAAGTCCAAATGCCATTCAAATAATCATGTCAAGAAAGTGAGCTCCTTAAATTAGCAAACTTTTTTGTCCTGTGTGGTTGGTGGCAGTTTGTAATAGCCTGTAGAAAATATCCAGTACATAATTAATGGCATGTAATTTAACATAATGTGCTTTGAATGCAGCAAGTGAGCATAGGGTATGAGGATATTGTAACAAATTTATTCACTGTAACTTTTTTCAGTGTGTGTGGGATTTTTAATTATCACAACATGTTTCAAGAACTGCAGATAGAGAACAGCTATAACAGCTTCTTCATATTTGAATAAATTAATGCTAATAGCAAATATGTGATGACTGCAAGAGAGGTAGGAGCAGAACTCTAGAAATACTAATGAACTTACAGAGCTTTATGCACTTCTTTCCACTCCTGACTCAATGTATATTAAATCTGATCTGTGGTTATGGCATCCAGCAGACTTCTCTGGAAAGCATGTGGGTGGAATGAAGAGGACAATGAAAGGGATCTATAGACCTGACTGCATCTGCCAGAAACATTTTTATAAAACAAAAACTTGAAGCAGGGAATGTATTCCATAAAAAGCATTCCAAGTGAAGATAAGCTGCTTTGGCTTATTCTTTGTTGATGTTTGACACGTGATTCCCATCTTCCCTTCTGTTCTAAAACAAATGTTAGTAGTTACCATGTTTCGCCTGTGGCTGGAAGATGGTTGTCTCCCACTGTGTCCTTTGCATTGATATATATGAGAAGAAAGTGCACGATGGCTTTAAAAAGTGATGACTTTACATTTTGGTTGGTAGTCTTTGTCCAGTTAAATGCTCACAGACCATGTTAGAAAACACTTCGAAGTCTTATCAAGATATATATCCATATGAAACATACTTAATCAAAATTTCCAGGCTTCAGCATTAATATACTATTAACATATTTATACTGATAAATAAACACCAACATTTTTACAATCAAGGCTATTGTTAGTATTATCTTTACATGGTGTGGTGAAAAGCAATGTTAATATATTAAGCCAAACAAATAACACTTGAAAAAAACAAGAGCCCATGTATATGCTGTCAAGTCAAAGATGTGATGCAATTAAGCATGTACACTCCTTAGTTCAGCTGGCTTTGGTCTTAAATACTTACTTGCTCATTTAAAGGGGGGGAGAGGGAAGGTTTTTTTTTAAAAAAAAAAAAAAAAAGCTACAAAACTAGTCAATGACAGAGGACCATCTATCAATGGATCATAAGTATGATCCATTGTATGATCACAACCTAATGAAATCTGAGTTTTATATTCAGCTAAATACAGTTATTTCATTCTGTTCACCTTACACTTTCTCCTTGAAACACCTATAGTGAAAAAAAATGTTGAAGTTTATAACATACGTCGTACCAGGTTTTAAAAAAAGGGAAGAAATTTGTATAACCATGCTGTTTCCCAAAACAGAAAGCTAAGAAATTTGTGATCAACTGTGATTAATAAGTTAGTAAACACTGTACTCATTGCTAATTTTAGCATTCTTTATGCAACTGTATTATATAGAAAGCATTTAGACTTCTTTATGCCTATTTGTTGGAGGTCTCCATACCATACACAGTTATTGTTCTTTTGTCCGCTTCTGTGCAATAAACTTTTCTTGGTGGTCCCTTACATCTATGTGTAATGACATGTAGTTCAACTTAATGATCACTCTTATTTGTATGTGTTAGTTAGAATTGTTTTTATCAAAACGAGAGCAAAAATAAGAATTTAAGTCACTTGAAATGGTATTATGAGAATTTGTAGGAAGATTCTGAAACCATTCAGAGAAAGAAAAGGATGTATTGTGAATAATGTAATGTTTTACATGCAAAGATTCTTCCTGTTCAATGATCAAATGCTTGTTTTAAAATACACTTGAAGATAACAAAATATTCTCACCAATGGAGTTTATGAGACAGGTTGATTTGACAGGTAGCTAACATCAAATTAAGATGTGCTTAGTGATAGTTCTTACTCTGTTCTAGAATACGGGAGAAAGCACACTGAAGCAATCGCTTATGGAAGGTGATAAGTCAGTGTAATAATTCTGTATGTGCTGATTGTCAAAAGTGTGACAGGCTTCAATAATTTAGCTAAAGTCACAGTTTTGCCAGAAGAAAATCTTAATTTTTGGAGCCTGTGATGATTTTTTTAATATGTGTTTTTTGGAAAGGTGTCAGTAAAAGAAGATAAAACAGTATCTACTGGGGCACTCATTAAATACTTTCTGTTGTCCATTTAGAAATTACTTGCCAGAGGACTCTGAGGAAATCTGCTTGCATTCAAAGCTAATAGATATCAGTGAGCTTTTTTGAAGTCCTAAGATGGTGTTGGTTGCTTTTAGCAACATGGTATATGCCATTCACAAGAACATGAGGACCCTGGTTGCTACTCGCATGCCTCTGCCAGAACCTCAGCTGATTGTTGGATGTGTTTAGGGGTGTTTTGAAAGAGGAACTAACAGATTTGAAAATGGAGGTGGCGGGGTTTGAAAATCCTTTCTTTGTTACCCTTTCAATTGTTGTTTTAGGATACATACAACCACCAGCTCAAAAAAAAAAAAAAAAAAGTTGATTTAAAAAAAAAAAAAACAGCTAGACATGATCATATCTCATTCTTTAACTTTCTGATACTTCAAACTTGTGCACAAGAAAATTTGTGGTTGACAGCAAGTGGAAGCTGCCATCATATCAGGGTTTCTATTTGTTCTTTGGCTTCCACCTTAATGTCAAATTTGACTGTGAAAGCAATGACTTAAGGAGACCATTGCACGCATATGGTTTGGGGAATGCTCACAGACTGCACAATCCTTCACTTGTCTTAACAATGGAAATGTTAATCTCCGTATTCTGTAGCTCTCATCTTGATCTTGGTGGTTACTTCTCTATTGCAGTGATAAGATGCATCCTGATACGACTAACCACTACTAAAAACTGGCATCCATCTAGCTCCCTAGCTATACCTCATGAAAGAATCTAGAAAATGTTACATTTATTTAGTTACTTTTGCTTCCATTGTAGCTTTATACAATGACTTTTCTTCATATCTTTTGTTTGTTTTTTTTTTTTTTGTTTTTTTTTCTTTCCCCCAGGTGTTTCTTTGTTTCAAATTTCATTAAACCATGTTTGGAGAATTGATTTTATTAACTGAAAATCTGAAAAAAAATGTCATTGGAGTTAGCAGCATGAGAAAGACTTGCAGGAACATATCTTTTTAGTAGTACTATAAAGGAAAGTCTTGGAGATTCATATTTTGAAATCTAATTGGCTTCTTACTGTTGTGTACTTTTTCTTGCTAAGCACTAGGGAAAACTCTTGGTGTGTTTTTGTTTTGTTTTGTCAGTAAATACAGCTATTCTTCAGTGGTTTCTATTACCTGGATAATTATCATCATGTATTTTCTTGTCTGCGAAACAAGCTGCTGTGGGTCTTGTGTCTTAATTAGAAACTAGTATTTCTAAGCTGCCAGTTACCACGTAGGACAAGAACTGAGCTGTGGCTAAGTGATTTTTCATCTACTTGACAGATGACACACTTACAGAATAAACAGAGGGTGGGGGGTATAGTTAACAAAACAGATAAAATTTCAGAAATCCTTCAGTAATTACTGTTTTTGAGCTGAGTCAAACTTCTCAGAGTCCAAGAAAAGCTGCACAATGAGTAGGGGACTTCTGCTTTTGTTCTTTTAAAGACATTGCTGAGCTATTTTTTCTAGTAATACCAGTTTGTATAGCAGTTAAAAGAATTGTTTTCTCCACCTGGAAAATAATATTTTTTTTTTTGTGAAAGAATGGAAGAGCTTAAATTTCATAGTTGGAAAGTGAATATATAATTAATACTTCCCCATTGCAACTATAATAGAAATTAAATGGTAAAACAGCACACTTTATCTGTGAAATGTAGTTGTAGAGAAAAATCTGTGCTGTAGGACTGGCAGGTTGAGCATTTATGAGAAATTTCATCCTGGTAGCCTGTTTAGTGAACAAGATGGGTATTGCTAATGAGACATAACAAGAAAAAAATAACAGTCCTAAATTCTTATAAAATATCTTAGTCCAATGAAGTTGAATTTCCCAAGAGTTTTGCTACTTACTCAAGCTTAGAGTAGGTTACATTTTTGAGAAAATGCAAAGATACATAATGTCTCTTTATCATTCTTCTGGTGGAGAATTTGTCCTAGGAGTGTCCCTTTCTTGTTTCTTGGTTCTGGGAGATGTTTTTCTTTAGCAGAGATGTGCACATAGAGACTGACAGAGTATTTTTGAGATGTACCATTGCAGCAGTGCTTGGCGTGTTTCTGCTATCTGGTGATATGTAATTGGGGTGAGGATAGGAGTCAGGATATCCTAGGAGATAGAAATGGAGACCTAAAGGGGTAACTGCTTGCTTCCCTTTCCAAGACCTGATGAAATGAAAGGAAAATTTTTTGAAACACCTACTATGTGTGAGAGGCAGAGGGGAAAAAGGAACAGAAGGGGAGAGGAAATTTTATTTTATTAAAAAAGGCCACCAAGTTTATTAAATATGTTCTCAAATCCATGAGCCACTATGTGCTTCTGACCAAGTTGCTTGCTGATTGCAAATTGTGCCCTGTGAATGCACCTAAACCCCATGCTCCAATCTTAGCCTGTCTTTAGTATTAACCTTTACAGAATTATCCCATAGGTTTGAGAATAATTTTTATAAATGGGCAGAAGCCCATAATGACCAAGAAACAAGAGGTTGATCTGTCAGTAGAAGTAAGCATATTGCACTTTTCTGCATGTATCTGTTCTGAAGGGAGATGCACAACACTGGAAGTGCTCTACTTCATGGTTAAGACAGTATTATATGGAATGTGAGCTCCAGAGTTTTAGGTGTCTGTATTTACTTTCTCCATAGGAAAAAAATAAATAAATGATTGTCTTATATGCAAACATACTGCTTTCGTATGTGTAAATTTAATTTCTTTTTATTAAAAAAGATATTTTTGGAACTGTTATCACAGAGATAAAAATACATCATTCCTATATTTCTTTTACTATTTTAAGTACTCTATTTCTTCCTATGTTAAGACAGGAGGAAAAAAAAAAAAAAAAAAAAAAACATCTCTAGGCAAGATCTGTTAATGTGGAGATCCATTGTTCAGGTCAGGGAATCCTCCAGTATGGTCCCAGCATGCCAGCCCACTGCAGTCCGCAGCTGCCTGCAGTAGGTTGAGCAGGAAGAAGCTATCTGCTGCAGACCTCACTGTCTTTTCAGCTTGATTTAACTGGATAAATATCCTCCATATGACTTTCAGGATCAGGGTTTCTTTCCTCTGTTTCTGTTCTGTTTTGTGAAATATGCACTTATTTATATTAAGGACTTCCTTACTTTAATTAAATTATTCAGTGTAGCATCTCTGATAATTGTCGCCTGGGTGAATTTGAGAGTAAGAATACTTACAGTATTACAGCAGGAATTAAGAAGTAGATACAAGTAGGAGTGAGGAAAGAGAGCAAACTCTGAAGTTAACAAATTTTTAAGGCCACCACAATACTTAGAAAAGTTCAGTTGGAAGGGAAGATCATCTAGCCCAACTGCCTGACCTCTTCAGGGCTAACCAGAAGTTAAAGCATCTTATTGAGGGCATTGTCCAAATACCTCTTGAACACTGACAGGCACAGGGCATCAACCACCTCGCTAGGAAGCCTGTGCCAGTGTTTGACCACCCTCATGATAAGAGATATTTTCCTCATGTCCTGCCTGACCCTCCCCTGGCACAGCTTTGCACTGTTCCCATTCTGCCATTGGTGACCAGGGAGCAGAGACCAGCGTGTCCATCTGCACTTACTTTCCCTCCTCAGGGACTTGCAGAGAGCCACAGGGTCACCTCTCAGCCTCCCCTTCTCTAGGTGAGACAACCAAAGTGTCCTCAGCCTCTTCTCACAGGACATGCCTTCCAGCCCTTTCACCAGCTTTTTTTTTTGCCTTCCTCTGGATGCTTTCAAGTACATTAGTATCCCTTTTATCTTGTGGAACTCAGAAGTATACACAATATTCAAGGTGAGGCCAGAACAACACTACATGTATCAGGAAAATCACCTCTTGTGACCATCTTGTTATGCTAAGTTTAATGCAGTCATCATTTTATGTTACTCCTTCCTTAAATAATGAATTTATTCTGTGTGACCTTTGCCTGAAATAAAAATACAAAGGAGCATTGGGAACGTTAAATAGTCCTTAAATCCTAGAGTTTGCCCTTTCCCCTGGGATTTCCAGCAGCACGGCCAGGAGGCAACCGTTGTCACTATTCGTGTTATTCTCTTCAGTTCATTTACCAAGAAGGTATCAAGAGAGAGGGCTGTCACTACTGTTCTCCCCTAGCAATTTAGGGAGCGAGAGCAGCCTAGAGGAGAGATGATACAGAGCCTGTCTCCTTCAGCCATTTCTGCAGCATGGCATTGAGGGCTGCTCAATCCATGCTGTAGTGCTAGATTTATGTTAAAGGATGATAATTTGCATTTAAGGGTTCATCTTGAAAAAAATGTAAGAGGTACTTACCAGCCTGCCTCAAATTGTGTCTAAGGAAAAGGCTTTTTACTACTCTTGTAGGAAAAAATGTATTTTAAAAGAAATCCAAGCAGCTTTGAGCTTCAGTCAATTTCACCATATGCAATAGTATGTAATTATCTTCATATTGTTTCTTTGTTCTCTCACACAGGCTTGTTATTTGGTTGCAACAGTAAAGCAATATAAAGCTTGTAAATTAAATGGTGAGAAAATACAGGTTTCAGTCACAATTGTACAATACTATTTCAGAGGTTTGGGGGCCCAAAAAAGGACTCATTTTATAATGACTTGCTGTACTATTTACAATCAGTAGTATTTCTGCCTTTCTTTTATAGTAGAATAAATGTGAATCTGTGGCTGTGTTGACTGAATTAAGCTAATTATAAGATAATCCTTGTCCCAATGAACTTAATTTTATTACATCAGCGTAGTCAACTGAGATTTCAGGTGGAAAAATATCTGATGGAAACCTGACTCACCATGATGAGCAAGATCTTGTCCTGCTAATCACCTACACCTGGGAAGATACTTAGGCAGGTGGTAGAAAGCAGGGGAGGTGAAGTGAGAACTAGGGATAAAATACTTGACCTGTAACTAGGAGTCTGACTGTCTCATTCCCTTTATTTCTTGTGTTTCATTTCTTCTAGCAGAGAGGATGCTTGAGTATGGTCAGCGTTGCTACAAGCCATCATACCATATGTAGAGTGCATTCAGTTCTCAGCTGCTCCTGGCAGTTCTTTTCATTATTTGAACTTGGTGTAGGTATGTATGTGGAGGAGGACAATTTTGAAAGTGCTTCAGGATTTGTCACCTCTTCCATAAGCCTCTACCTGTTTTGTGGATATACAAATTACTGTCTTGGGAAGATGGAATTTCATGTTGTGTACTCTTTGGCGTTGGTGTGATTTGGCTGCAAGCTGTATATAGGTTAACAATGGGTGAATTTGGAAGAACTCACTGTTGTTAGGGCAGGCCTTCTGTTGCAGTATGTGAAAAAGAGTAGGTACATCTCCAGTTTAAAAACAATAAGAACTGGAAATGTTTAGGGGTAGCATTCTCTGGTGTAGCAACTTGTTAAAATTTAGGTTATTTCTGAAATTCCAAGATAGATGATTCAGTTTTGGGGTTACTGCTTGATGCTATGCAAAATATTTCCCTGAACAAATACTGATTTTTAATTTGTGTTGCTGCTGTCTACAGAAGTGGGGGAGAGAAGGGGGAAATGACCTTGTCTTACACAGCTGTAAACTGAGCATTTTCCTTGATGATGATGATTTAAATTACCTGAGATAGAGCATGTTTTCTAGAACAGTCCTCTACTTTCACAATCAAAAATACTTTTCTTGAATTTTTTTGAAACTTCTCTTTATAGTTGTATTTAGATGACCATTCAGCAGATCAAGGAAGACCAGAATTTTAATACTTGCTACTCTTTTTTTCTATTTGTAGCTAAGACCAGAGTAATTTCAGTGTGTGAATGAACAGGCTGAATAAGCAGAAGTAAATTTAACTTATTTCAATGGTAACGTTAGGTAGTGGATATGCATGTTTTTGTTCGTTAAACAGATATGAGTGAAAGAAAATCATTAGTTCATACACAGAAGGATCGGTTTGTTCACACAAACTCAATCTGTGATGCAAAGGTCAAAAATGTTAATGGTTTCTGCAGTGAGAGATTTGATAGAGATTAAAAGTTACTTATTTGGCAGGCCGATCCCACTTATGTTACTGATTTCCTGCAATACAGGAAAGAATTAGTCTTCCTAAGCAAACATGATTTACTTGATCTCTTAAATTTTGTAATTCTATAAAGGAAACTTGAAAGGATGCAAGATAGAGTATTCTGTGAAAAAAAATAAATATATATATATATGATACTGACATAAAGGTGATTTCTGAAAGTTAATTTTCAATGTTATCAGTTTTTGTTGTTCATTTCAGTACTTGTTCATTCAAAATTGTGAAAATTCATATTTTGAACTTAAGAATACTCAATAGTATACATGTACTTAAAATTGTTAATGTGCTTGAATTGTGGGCTCTGCTGTGGGTTCTTGTATGTTTGTAAACCCTGTGTTCAGCAACTCTTTCTCTTCTAAATGGCTTGCCATGTAACTGCACAGGGACTGCTTATTTTACTTAGACCTTTATCACTTACGGTTAAAGCAAGTCTTTGCAGAGTCAGCATTAAGATGTAGCAAAGTAAGCTACTGCAAAGCTGTAGAAAATAGGTCACTGCAAAGTCAGTGTACAGCTATTGGAAATAACTCTCCTGACCCCTTCCTGACCCTTATCGATATTTGCAGTTACATCTAAAGCAGATGTATGATCGTATAAAGTGTGTTTTGGCCAGCCCTGAATCCAGAGTTGTGGTGCTGACCATGGCCTGACGATAGCCTTCCTCTGGACAGCAGCTCTAGAGGGAGTCCAGAGGCACCCTGTAAGCCAGCTGCTGGCTGAGGAGAGGGTACTCTTAGGGAGAGGGCACTTAAGAGCAAATGCAAAGAAAATGGGCCTTCAAACTGGGGATGGATAACCTGCCAGAATATGTTATCTGGTGCTCCACATCCAGGCATATGGGGACTTCTCATTAGCCAAAGTTGCTTGGTGACAGCTCAGAAAGTCACTTCTTTGCCTTGAGGTGATGAACGGACCAGGCCAATTTGGGCATACAAAAGAAAGTCAAAATTTGAAGCACATGTTGCTGGTTTTGACATTTAAAATCTTTGATTGCACTCTAAACCTTTAACTTTAAAATGCCATTGATTTTCATTAGAAGGCTTTGTAATGTACTTCAGAATTACTCTTTCTCTCTCAAAAAAAAAAAAAAAAAAAAAATCTGTTAAGGAATTATACCAATTTCCTATTTTGGACTCTTTCCAGTCTTATAAATTGGGATTTAATCTGGCTACTGGACTGAAATAGATATAGAAAGTAACAACTCATTAATAAGATCTTTTGCTTAAATATGTCTCTAACTGCAGCACTGTACAAATGTAACAGAAGAAAAATCTTGCTAATTTCTTAGTGCTCTGACTTAATATTGACAAATATTTTAATATTTCTTTTTTGAGAGAAATATATGGGGAACATTATTCTAAATTTCTGAAAGCTTGTAGAACTAAACTTGGATTTAACCCTTATTTCCCTAAGCAAATGTAGGTTAGATTAAGAGGATAGTCGAGCATTAATATTGTTTTTTTCCAAATATCTGTCAATGTATCCGCATGTAGTGAGTTTGATTCATCAGTTTTGAACTCTAAATTGTTTTTAGAATAATTTACTTCAAGAAATTTTCAGTTCTTGTTTAAAAAAAAAAAAAAAAAAAAAGTGTTTCTTCCTTTATTTGTTCCTGGGAATCAAAAAGCTTGCCCAGCTGTAGCATGAAAATGAGACAGAATCCTCAATCAAACATTTCTTTAAAAACTAAGGTTACTCTAAGTAGACTGTGATATTTTTTTCATAATGTTGTAGTCACCTTTCTGCCTCCATATCTCATGGAAATACTGGGAAAAATATTTGTCTGATAACTTCTATTCAAGCTTTCTTTAAGAAGCCTGACATAAGTCTCTGTACCAGCTATTCTCTGTATGTTTTCAGATTTCATTTGGAAAGGGGCCAGTTGAAAACATTTTCTCCTCTCCGTTTTGACAAGTTTGAAAATGAGAGATTGAGACTAGTCATAGTATGTTGCTGCATAGTTGCCTGTTACAGTAATATATCTTTGGCTGATTAACATAAGCACTGCTCATTACTGTATAATCACTAATCCTTGTGTAATGAGGTGGCTGTGCTACTGTTGCTCCTATGCCTCTGTCCTCCCTGCAAAACTGTCTCTTCTTAATTTCATGGTTTTCAAGGAAGTGACCACATCATCTCTGTGGACAAGAGTTTTCTTCCTTTGCTGTAAGTCCAGGGCTCATTTGGGGGGCTCTTGAACTTAAAAATAGTGTTCAGAGTGGTTCCAGGTTTGAGACCAATAAAAGTGTTGTTTTTAATTCACTTGGACAGCCTTCACCAATCATCTTGAGAGTAAACTCTATTCTGAGGTGGACATATAGTTGACATGACATTCCTCAGGGAAATGCAGCATTTTATTGATTAAAAAGCCTATTCTTCTTTTGATGCGTCACTTCATGAGCACAGCAGTGATATGGCTTTCAGTGTTAGTCTTTGTCTGTGAGCAAAGATGTATCCCAGGACATCATGGTCAGTGCATTGATGCAGTCAGAAAGTAGAGAAGTAGCTCACTTAAGCCTGTGTTCACAATAGCTACTGTACCAGTTAGCTGTACCAGACAGCAGCAAGAGCTCCCAAAGCTTGCTTAGACAGTGGTGCTCCAGGCATGTGCTGCAGCAGCTATAGAGCTGTTGGTCATGAGCAATCAGTGCAAAATTCAGTGCCAGCTCTGGCCATGTCTTCCATGTGTTAGAAAGACTCATATGTAGATGATGATTAAATACAGAATGACCACATGGAATTTGGCTTCCTTCATCTATTTGGGCTTGATAGTCAATATGTGGGTATCTTTTCCATTGTAATTTTGCAGTTACTGTAAAAGGATCAAATATGTTACAGCAGGAATTTAGTTCATATGTTCTACAGCTCTTCCTCCTATTTTCTGACACACACACACAACCAACCAAAAAAACAAGCAACAACAGAAAAAAGCTGGACTTTCTCCTTCTGAAGTAACAAGCGCAATTAAGATGCTGAACCTAATTAGCTCCCATCCTAGATGGCTTTATCATTCTGACTTGGAACTACTGTTCTTTGAAAGGAGGATAGAAGCTTTACTTAATTAGTTCACCATTTAACCACAAATTAGCCAGTAAATTTGTAAATGAATAACTTTAAATTCCAAATTACACTTATCGAAGGAGTATTTGCATTACTTTATGCAAGTGGAATAATTACCTTAGTTAACTAGCACTCAACTGTTTTTCAGTTTATATAAATCTTTCAATTTAAACAAACAAAAAAGCAGAGTGACAAAATCTTAAGTGTTCTTTAAACCTTTAATTTAAGGTCTCATGGTCTTAACTGAAATCTTCAGAATTCTTTGCATCTCCTCCCCACCCCCAGGGAAAGCAAAAATGTCTTTATAGTAAGTGAATAAGATCATCTCTTTTCCAAGAAAAAGTCGAGATTACCCTGATTTTTTCCAAGGGGTGTGTCCTCCTAGTCCATATGTTCTAACACTGAACCTATGTAAACCTTGTGAACATTAAGTGAAGAAAATAAATCTTGCTCTTAGGAGTAATTTTTTGGCTGCACATTGCAAGTGTAGCTAGAGAATATGTATTTACAACCAGTCACTTCTGCAGGGAGAGAAAAATAAAGGGTCAGTCATAGGTCAAAAATGATATTATTTTCCAGGGATTAAAACCCAGGTAAGGGTTGTTAGGGGGTTGGGGACTATATGCTCCATTAAAAGAAACGAGAGAAGAAAAAGAAAAAACTTAAATGATGTGCTGATTGCAGGAGTTAATGAACATCTGTAAATGAGTTGGAAAATTTTATCTCAGTCAGAACCTCACAGTTGTCTTTATCAGGATAACTCTTTAAATGCTTTAAGAAACTCTGAATCTTTGCCTGCTTTGTATGTGCCTTTATCATGCATAAAGCTTCTACTTGACAGGTAAGTTTTGTGTGAATATGTTTTTCTTCAGCTTATTTTCCTATAGTATCAGACCCTTTGAGATCCCCAAACCATAACTGAATAATAATAATAAAAAAATGTTTTAACAAAACGTGTAATAGTTTAGGAATATGCACTATTGGTGTTATTTGTACAGTTTAATTCCCAATTTTCATCCTTTTTTCTTATTCCTCTGCATCTCCCCACCATGCTCCAAATCACAAGGCTGGAACAGGTTATCCATCATAAAATAAAACGTTTTTCCTATGTGATTGTCTCTGAAATTCACAGAATTTATGCAAATGAGAGACTGTTTAAAAATCAAGGCCCTGAATTTTATTTATGTTAGGAGGAAGGAAAAGAAAAGGCAAGGATATATATTACTGGCACAAAAGATATTCTGTATTTATTTTATGTATGGTGAAAACAAATTTATTTTTGGTGTGAGACAAACTCAAGGCAAAATGTTTCAATACAGCCATGCACCAAAAGTATTTGTGTGAGACCCTATCAAGGTTCAGTGGAAAGTATCAGAAGGTAGTACTTAGCCTTAGGCATGGCTTTCCTTCCTGTGGGAGCTTATTGAAATTGTTTTTATCAACCTTCCTTAATACTTCTTAACTGGTAGACAGATAGGTTTACATATTTATATCACAAGGGTCAGCGTGTTAGTTTTACTGAAATGTTTTTTACAAAGAGATGTTGAACAAGCTGTATATACTAGTACATTAAGAAGAAGAAGGTGGTTCTTTTTATGTATAGGGTTTCTAAGAGGCTTGAATCTAACTGTTGATACCTGTTTCTAAGTCCTGTGTTGTGACTTCGGAGCTCAAAAGGCTACCTGCTAAGGATATGCCTAAACTGTCAAAGGTTTGTGATGTTATGGTAGCAGTGGAATAGTGCTGGCAAATCTATAGACTGAAATTTAATTTCATATTCCTGTGTGGAATTAATTATGTTGGCAAAGTGGCAATTCTGCCAGTGTAACTGCTGCTGCAGTGGGGGGGGAGTTTGTTGATTGCAGCCTGTCAGTCAGTAGGAATAACTGTGGTGGTAAATGACATTAGCATAAACATACTCTGATTTGATTTAGGAACAGTTGACATATATTCTGGTAGTGAAACAGGGTTTGGTTTGGGGAAAAGAACCTGGTGTATATCCTCTGCTACTACAATGTATATCTGGTATGATATTCAGCTGAGGTTAGTGAGGAAGATGTCAGATTATTGACCTCCTCATGCATGCTTCTACTGAGACCTCACTTAAGCAAGTTGAATTTTTATCCCAAATAAAAAAATAAGTATTCTCCCTGCTCCAGCTTGGCCACTGGTCTGTTCCATTAATAGCCATAGTGATGGCAGACTCCATGAAGTCAAATTTCAAATGTTTTGGTGCTATCAGCACTGACCTGGAGACTGCACCTAAGAAGTTACTTCAGACAGTGAATGCAAGATTAATTTCCAGTACCACCCAGAGGAGAACTCTGTTACCTGTAGCAAGTTTATTACAGATTAAGAAAGCATATGAGTGTGGAATTTAATGATAAAGACAGTATTTTGAAGTGTTGTTAATCTGAAATCCTAAATTCTTTAGTGCTGATACTGCCTTTTAATGTGAAAAGTTGTATAATGTTTGACTGTATAGTTGTATAATGTTTGGGGTACTTAATTCTAAATTGTCTTTGCTAAAAGCTATTGAATATTGAATAACCCTGACATACATGTAAAATTGTAAACTCTGTAACGGGAAAAGATGCAAGAGGAATGAAACATGGAGGAAGCCAGAAAGTGACAAGTGAAGGCTGGGACTGATAGTTTGAACCAAACAGCAGAATAGAGAAGCAACTGAGAAGTTGCCCATGCACAGTGGTGAATTCTGTTTGGGCAAAACATGCCCTGTAGTTACTTCTGCAAACCAAGGCAGGGAGAGGAAGGCTGGCTGCCACTCTCCCTGAATATGAGTGCCTCTGAGGCCAAGAACTCCTGAAAGGGGTGGCAAGGAACAGTGAGGAAATGGCAGTGTTGCTTCTGTTACTCATCTGTATTGCGGGTGGGTTCAGGCCTTGCCTCAATTTGGAGTGGCCTTGCAGCTTGCTGCAGCTGCTTGCATTGATGGTTCCTTGATAGTTTTGCTGTTGCAGAGCCTCTGGAGTATGGTACGTGTGTTCTTGATGGCAGGAGCACTCCTGAAATCTTCGTGAAGGATGTGTAGGAGTGTGTAAAATTTGGCACGCGTGGTTCAGTAGAATCGGGCTTCTAAATTTTTCTTGGAATGTGTCATGTTGAATTACACTTTGCTGCAAAATTTAATGCTGCCTTGTCTGTGCTGTTTAGGCTGTAAGTAGTACAGACCCACTGAAACTAGAACAGTTTTGCTATGTAGAAGAGGTGTAAGACTTGGATAGGTAACCTGGACTCAACAGTTTAATGAAACCTGGCTACTGTAGACCAGAGTAAACAGCAACGTTGCATGTATTGATTCATTCTCCTCCGCCCCTGAAGTGTTTGAGACCTCAGGCCTCAAGTAACTTCTTAATCTGCAAAGTGCACAGCATCTCAAAAGCACTATTATTTGGTGTCTTTCCACTGCAGAGGCAAGATAGCTATCACTGCCTATCTGGTTATCAGTGCTGATTCTACTCGAGAGGTAGTCATTCCTTGAAACACACAATGTGATCCTCTCACACATACAAACAAGTGTTACTTGAGGTCTGAGTCACTCTGCCTCCAGAGGCAATTTTTGAAAATTCACCCTCAAGATGCTGTTTCCTAGAATATAGAGCCCATTCCTTTTCGCTGTTCCACCTTGTTTTTCTTTTTCATCCTTTTTGAATATGCTCACTTCTAGGGTATCTGATGTAATCAGGGCTGACAGCCAAACTGATAACAATGGTTTACGGAGATCGGGGTGGCTGTAAGGGGAAAAGGGAAGCAGATCAGTGATAGTGGGGAGTGGAATTTGCTGGAAATGTGATGGTCTGCTCTTTTTTTTTTTTTGTTTTTGTTTTTTGTTTGTTTGTTTGTTTTTTGTTTTTTTGTTTTTTTTTTTGTTTGTTTGTTTTTGTTTTTTTTTTTATTATTATTATGAATATTTTGGGGAAAATGTAGTAGGAATGTAGGAGAAGCAAAATCTCAGTGTTTCAGAGCTGTAATTTTCCTGATCCTGTTGAACCCAGACTGAGCTACCTTGAGCACTAGACTGAAATGTAGTGTTTTGGAGTTTTTAATTGTATAATAAGTATGCTTTTCTGTATAATTCTGACAGATTAATCCATACATTTCTAGGATTGCGTAGGACTGAGCTTTCACACCAGACTTGTTGATTTCATACTGGCATAAGAATTTGACTACTTCAGTCAATTTACAATATCTGAGATTTGCATCAGCCAAAAAGAAAAAAATAAAATACTTCAACAGGCATTTAGACGTTATTTTACTCCACTGAGTTGCAAGTACTATACATGTAAATATTTTCAAAACTATAAAACCATATTGGGTTGATGTGAATGTGGAAAGGGTGTTCTTTAGTTTCCCTTGATTGTGTGCAAATGCTACTAGCTAATACATCAAGGTGAAGAATACAGTGTATCATTTCTATGATGATATGAATATTAGCTGTTACCCATTGCATTGTAATTTGGTTTGGTGTAACTTTTGTGTGTAATTCATAATTTACAAGATACACTGACTGTAAAACTTTTCAGTTTCTTCATGTAGAGATTAAATACTGATAAATAATTGTGGCTTAGCTGAAGGTGTTCTGAATTATTGAAAATGCTTTGATTTGACTAAGGAACATATCCTTCTTTCAAAATTCCCATGTCACAGAGGTTGAGTGTGAGAGGTTCCTGACAATCCCTTCACTTTTTTTTTTCCCTGTGCAGTCAAGTAGCTTGTTATCTCTTGGTGCAACTTCTAGTAGATAAAAGCATTTGCAAATGAGAGCTTTTGTAAACAAAGTAGATAGCAGAGGTGGGAAGGGACAAGTGCTGAACTGGAAATAACTCTTTATTTCTGTAATAGGCTAGGTATCAAGTTCTATGTTGATTACAGACATCTAAAAGGGTTGGACAGTGGGTGTTTACTACATAGCAAATACACCAAATAATTAAATGGATTTTTCAAAAACATATGATGGAAAAGGAAGGTAGTGATTTGACAACAAAAAAAAAATATCAGCAGCAATGAGAATAATAAATACTGATATTAAATAGTAATCCCTCTTTATTTGGACACATTAACTATCACTACTTTGTGGGGGAAAATCACAGTGAAATAACACTGTTTAAAGCTAGTAAGTGCTCTCAAATATATTTATTTTTTTTTGGTACTAGCCTCTTCAAATGTTGACTCTCGAAAACTGTCAGCTTGTTATTTGAATTAGCAGAACTTTGATTTTTTTTTTATTTTTTTTTTGTCTTGAATCTAAGGATTTTAGCTAATAAGCTGAAATGGTTCACAGTGGATTTGCTTATAGTGAAAAACAACAACAATTATATCAGGAAATACTGGGTGAGAGTGTCCTGAAACAGTTAAATCCTCGTTGTTTCCTTCTGGTTTTGAATTATCTTTTGATTATTTAAAATTTACCAGAATTAGTCTTTTAAAAATAGTGTCAGCCTTCCAAGACCTTATATGGTATGGTATCTTTCAAAACTGCTTGAAATAATTGAGGAAGGAAGGATAAAGTCCATCTTGCTTATCTCAAATGGTGAGAAATCCAATTGCACTGTATCCTGCTCTGCCAGCGAAAGTAGTTTGACTAAATTGAAGAGGGTCATAAAAAGTGAGGAATGTGACAGACTGATGAGTAGGTTGAAAATGTTTATCCTGTATATGTAGGCTTGGTCATGAAGACCATCATCAATCTATAAAGCAAATGAGATAACTTGAGAAAAATGTGAGCTGAATGTGGCATAATTTAGTCATAAGAAGTAATTTTTGAAGGGTTCTCATTTTTTTCCACAAAATCATAATGTTGGTGTTGGGTTGAATAAATGACTTTCATATTGTGTTGTCAAAGATGGTTGTTGTAAGCATTCACTATAAAAATGTGGCTCTTCTGTCCTCATTGTTTCTTTTCGCTGCCTGAATATTATTTTAGGGTACAATGAGCAATATTTTGTATGGAAATTTATCTGTTGTGAGTTTTCTCAAGAAGAGCTGGAAATGTGAGGTGGGAAGGGTGGGGACTGAGGTGGAAATGGGGACTATAAGCAGGTGGGAAAGGTTGTGCAGAACCAGAGGTGCAAACTCATAGTTATATTTTTTTTCTTTACTGCCTTCTGTTTCATAAGGATATCCCAGAATTGCCGAAGGAGACCAGCTTCCTTATTATTACAGACAATAGCTGTATACAACCCCAGATCAGAATTTAGCAGACTTGTCTGTCTGGGGGATGCACCCTTCCTCTTGCCTGGAGAGTTGGGGCGGGGGGGGGGGGTCTTCATAAGACAAACCTTTACCGTTAGTTCCTTGTATAGTGACTAGGGAAATAGCATCAGTTACTGTTAGCTTTTGTGGGAGACATGGCTCTATTAATTGTAGTTACTTGAACATTTATCTAAATCAGCTCTATCAGCTGAATGTAAGAAACTAATTTTAATTGACTGCATTTAATGCAGTGTTACCTGAAGGTGTCTACATTGCTAAATTTAAACATAAGCAAAATGACTTACATAGCCCAAGAGGAACTTCAGTGTGCTTCTTTTCTGCTCTGCTTAGCAATTACAGAGCAAATCTCTCAAGATTAGCCAGGTGCAATATGCTACTACTCACTTCTCTGTGTAGCATCAGGTATTGGCCAGTGCTGGAGGCTGCCTGCCAGATTTCAGGGAAGCAACGTGATCTGCTCTGACAAATCCTATAAGTTCTTTTGGGGTGGTATGCTCTGCTTTGAACAATGATGCATTCTCTACAGGTCGTGTTTGTAGGGTTAGTGGCAAGTCAATTTTTCTACATCCCGTTTCATAGTGATTGCATTTCCTGCCCAAAGTGTTGACTAAGAAAATTTGTTGTATGTTAACATGTAAGCATGAAGGCACTTAGAAGGATGTAAGTATTTTGCAAGAAAACAGCAAGTCTAACAAATGTGCATGTATATGGACATCCTATTTAATGGGTAAAAATCAACCAGGACTTGCTGAAAGGTGTTTGGTGTGTAGATGTGTTTGGTCTGTAGATGTGATAGTACAGGTGTCTCCTGGCTACATAACCCACTGGTGGGAAAGACTGGAAAAGATAATTGGGGACATCCTTCCATGCAGCCTGCTCCTGGGAGAGGACTGCTGTCTGTGACCAGAGCAGGGAGCCCTGCTCTGCTTGGCTGCATAATGGTTGTGACCAAGTGACTGAAACCTTGCTAGCAGTCCTAACTTCAACCTATCTTTCCTGATCTTTTTTCCTACTCAGACAATCAAAACTGGCAGCTCTGTGCACTGTTTTAGTTAGCCAGGGGTTTTGTTCTGCCTATACGTCCCTTTCCCTTTATGGTGTCTGACTTCATAGGTGGCAGAAATGAGGCTGCCTTGTGATTCTCAGGGCCTGAATAAGATTGGAAAAGTCAATGAAGAGATATCTGTGCTCTTTTGCATCTTTATAAATAATAAATGTATGTACTTGCTCTTAGCGGTAGGTGTTCCGTCCATCATGACTGCTAGTTGGACTTCTCCTTTTGGCAGGTGATAAAATTTGAACATTGAACAACATGAAATGCTTAATACAATGGCTCTCCTCCCACGCTCATTTTAATTAAGTAGCCATAACTGGGATGGAAAAAGCACATTAATGCGTCTCAGAATAGTGAAAGATGTAGGTTAACGTAATAGGTGGTCTTACTGTGCAATCATTCTTAGCGCTTTCTGAAATGTTTGAACGAAGATGTTATTAAGTGACAGGCAAAAGTCTGAAGTATATTTTCTGTTGTATTTTACTGATATTTCCTTCTGCTTGGCCATATTCCAAAGCTGTATTGCCAGAGAAGGTTCTACATAGTATTTTTAATTTGTAACACATTTTGTGTAAGGATTATTTGTCTCTTTATGACCCCAGTGTTGTGGAATAATTAGTAAGTTCAGGAAAGATTTACACAGCTGCTATCACTTCTAATTTTTTGGGGGAAGGCAATATTTGGTTTTACCTGAGATACCCTTTTGCTTACACTTTTAAGCACTTCTATAAGTTTTACATTTCAGGTGACAAGATGGGCTTAGAGAGTACTCTAGTATTGTAATGTAAAAAGTTGTAACACAGCAACCTTGACTTAAATTCTGTTTTATTCATTCTTTTGCCTTTTCTTTTTTTAGTGTGTTGGGGGCATAGTATTGTCTGCCATGGAACGTAAAACCAAGTAAAAAAAAAAAAAAAATGCAGTTATAATCTGGCCTTAGAAGGGAAAATGCAGAGAGGATGGAGCCAGCCTCTTTTTACTGGTGCCCATTGGCAGAACAAAAGGCAATGGGCACAAACAAAAGCACAGGAGGTTCCCTCTGAACATCAGGAAATGTTGTGCTGTGCAGTTGATGAAGCACTAGCACAGATTGCACAGAGATGTGGAGGCTCCCTCTTTGGAGATCTTCAGAAGTCATCTGAATATGGTCCTGGGCAAACAGTTCTCAGTGGCCCTGCTTGAGCAGAAGAGTTGGACAAAATTACTTCTAGAGGTCCCTACCAGCCTCAACTGATCTGATTCTTTTTCTATGTTAATCATACTTCTGAGTAGCTGAAAGTGAATCTAAACAATTGTTGTTGTTGTATTTGTTTTTATTTCGTTTGCTTATTTCTGGAGAACTGGTAGAATTAGCATCAGAACTACTACTTCATTAACTTTCTGAAACTCACTCATCTTGGGACTTTACTATGATAACAAAACCAATAAAATTATCACATCATAGTATCATAAGAAAATTGTGTTGTGTTTTATTTATGGAACAAAAATCTAATTTTTTTCCTTTTACAAAAAGGAGGGAGTAGACCAAATGGAACAGCAGCAAAGATGACAAAATGTTTGACAATCAGCCAAATTTCTAATGAATAATGAAAGGAAAAGAAGAGAAATGATATACAATCCAGTATTGAAGGCTATCTAACTCTGGAAAAAATGGAATAGGGACTCCAGTTTTGGGGAGGACTTTGAAAACCTTTCATTATGAAAGTTTTCAGGACAATGCTTCAATGTTTTCAGAACTCTATGCTCTTTCTTTCAAAGAGGATGTTAAAAGAATTGTGCATGGGGATGGTGGAGATAGAAGTAAAGAATGAAATAATATAATGGCAATTCAAGGAACTTGGAAACATAAAGGCAGCCTGGAAGATAATTACAAGATAACAGGAATGATTCTGTATTAAAGATAAAACTTCCTTTTATGTGAGGAAGATTCAAATTCTAAGTGCTGGTTGCTGATATAGCCAGCATCATCTTGTACGATTTTCTTCCTTTTTTATATCTTCTACTGTTGCATTTGGAACCTTGTAGTTTCAAAACTTTTTTCCCCAACCAAATGAATGTTAAGTCAGATATCAATTTTTGGAGGCAAAAGGCTGCATTCCATATCTTGAATCATTGCCTCCATCAGTTGCTTGCAACAGTGGGTGAGTACTACTTATGCTTGCTCTAGTTTTGTTTCCAGAATTATATTCTCAAACTCAAATGCAAACAGCATAGGAGGTGGATTTTTTTTCCTTCTCATCTCTTTCTTGCCACACCCTGCAATTGAAACCAATTGTGGTTGGCTCTACAAATAAAATAAGTTTAAGTTAGAAAAATAATTAATTCTTAATCATTATGTAATCATTACGAGTTGTCACACATGGGTGTTGGATACCTATTTTGGGTACTACCTCCAGTTTCACTGGGTCAGCACCATATTTATTTTTTTTAAAGACAAGATATGTTGAATGTGAAAATGAAAATGTGTTGTTACCTCTTAAAGGATGATATGGAATGCAATAAGCATCAGAACAATGTCTGGGACTTTGTTATTCTTGCCTGAGGCTTAACATAGAACAATATGAAAGTCTCACACTTCTAATTAGTTATTAGAAAATAACAGGTGTCAGGGTTCATCCAGTAAAGACTGTATTGAGGTAAATGCTGAGGGACGGGGAGCAGGCCAAATTGATTTGTGGGTGTTATCACAGCCCTCTGTACTGGTTTCAGATGAGATGGTTAATTTTCTTCATAATCGCTGACATGGTGCTGTGTTTTGGATTTAGGATGAGAATAATGCTTATAATACACTGTTTCAGTTGTTGCAGAGCAGAGCTCACACAGCGCCAAGGTCTTTTCAGCTTTTGGTGCTGCCCTGCCAGTGAGGAGGTGAGCCAGCCTGGCTCAATGGATTTCCCCACCATGTAGGGTCATGCTCAGCAATAACAGCTGGGATCACTGGCTGGGACCCTGGGGCACTGTTCGGGGATGGGCTGGACATTAGTGAGCAGGTAGTGAGCAATTGCATTGTACATCACTTCTTTTGGGGTGTGTATGTATTTATAACGTATTATTATCCCTCCCTTTCTGTCTTATTAAACTGTCTTTATCTCAGCCCATGATTCCCCTTCCCCTGCCACGCACACACAAAGGGTGGGGTGAGCAAACAACTGGGTGGCACTGAGCTGCCTATGGGGTTACACCACAAAACTTCTAGAAATCCTTGGAGAAGTGTGTCAGGTTTTTGGGATTCTCCTATGTCTTTCTGAGTGCAGAAAGGTTCATGGAAGATTCCAGTTGACCAGCTTCTGCCATCTACTGTGCCCTGATAGCATCACAGAAATTAAGTGTTCATGGGGACGATTTAGAACTTTTCCATTTATTGGTTAAAACTAGGGAGTGAACTAGACTGCAAGCACAAATATCTTAACATGAATAGGATCTGTTTTAAATGTTCAGAATTACCCATGAATCAACAAGTTCAAGAAAAATGTAATGCTTTGTATTTCAGAGAAATTGTTGGGGTGTTGTCTGGCACCTTTCAGAGGGTTTGACTTAGAATTTATTGTGAAAAGAAACAAAAATGTTACTAGGTACTTCTTTTTTCCTGAAAACGCACCTAAATGTCAAAAAAAAAAAAAAAAAAAAGGCAAATAACTACAAATTTCAGTGAAGAATATCTCTCTTTAAAATTTTTATAAATCATCTATATACATTTGAGGTTTTCCTGATTTTTTTCTCTAGCCTCCAAGATGGGCATTTATGGTTGTCAACGTATGTGGTTGAGTCCAACTAAGAGAACAGATAGCTAAAGTTGGTCAGAATCTGAATTGCAATACTGTTCAAAACCACATTCTAGATAAGTAAATTATCTGAAACACCTGGATTGAATGAGGGATCCATACTTAACAAAAAGTCCCAATACTGATTGAATAAATTTCCTTCTGTTTGATGTGTAGAAAGTGTCTTCATAATCTGCTCTCTCTGATGCAGGAATTATTTTAACGTATACTTGATTGGGTAAATAACACCAAAATACTTGTTTTCAGAGTAATGGATTGTTCTGTTCATTCAGGTGGTAGGTAAGGATGGAATCTGGAATGTATTTATTGTTGCTATTGTCTCTAGTCAGTATAGTCTCAGATATATTGAGGTATGCTTGTTTAAATAGATCTAAAAAAAAAAAAAAAAGCCTAAATCTAGCAACAAGAAAGGCATTTTGGAGCTGCTTTTTAACCTCCCATTTATCCCTAATCTCCTGTAATCAGCAGCTCAGATCTCCTCTAGACCAGACCACTACAGAGCGTATTGCAAACGTGGAGGTAGAATAAAAATAGATTTAGATGTAATCATTTTTACTTTTTTTTCTTTCTTGTTTATTTTTAAAATTTCGGGATTTTTTTTCTACTTCTGTTGCTCAGCCATAATCAAAATAACCTGCAATCTTATAATTCTGATATTACTGCTTAGTACAAAAGAAGGGAACTATTTACTGTATTTTTCAATTTTTTTTTTTTTTTATATCTCAGGGGGGAAAACAAAATTGAGCTTGAGTAATAGTGTCACCCTTCACTAAGATGCATTTATTTTGCCCAAAAATAGAGAGACTTGCTTGAGCAGAGGTGGATACGTGCATTCTAGTTCCTGCAAGGGCACTGCAGACACCGTAATTGTTGTAGCTTTGGGCATAGCCTCACTTGGTCCTTGCATTGGGGCTTTTCCCATAATGCAAATTATTCTAAAAGTCTGTAAATGAAGCAGAAAGATTGGGATGCTCTGTAGCCTAGCTTTTTTTTTTACTGTGTATTAAAAAAAAAAAAAAAAAAAGCTTTTTTTTACTGTGTAGTAATACCATAAATGCAATCTATACTGGAAAAACCTTTTGTGGGAGACAGTGTGTCTCCCACAAAGAGGGAACTCAGCACAGTTGATGTAGTTGTCCTTACCTGAAACATTCAGGAAAATTCTGACTTAGACAATATTAATACTTCAACGTGAGATGTTTCCTGCTGTACAAACATCCTTGTTTAGCTGCTGCTGCAGATGATTAGCCTCTTTGTTAAAAATTCAGAATGGATTCGAAGTAGCTATTTAGCTATTTTTGAGGTCCAGCTCTTAATCTATAAGATATTACAATTTCTATCCTATTTATCAGTTCCCATGTAGTTATACAGATCAAGATTTTCTATAACCTACTAGGTCATTGATTATTAACTTCGAAAGTAAGTCTCTGTACTCCTGTGTTCACTTTCAGTGCATCTTTTTACTATGGGTATCAGAAGTTAACACATTAACGTTGTGATTGGTATTGGATTATTAACTGTCTTTTTGTTCCTATTTCAGTTCATAGCTGCTACCTGTGTTCTTTCCCATAAATAGAAAATGCCACATCTGAATATACCTGTCAGTTCTATGTTCATTTAGTGTGTGCCACAGTGACTTTCTAGATCCATTTTCTTAGCATTTCAATGGACATGAAGGCCTGTGCCCATATAGAAGAACACCAACATAAGTATTACATTCAGGCAAGGAAAATTGTCCTTCTAGGTTTCATTCCTTACTTAATATAAAATGTTATCTTGATAGACACATAATTACTCTAATTATTTTATCAATAGAGCATTTACTGTGGGTATTCTTTTTATTCACTCTACTTAGTACCTTAAGAACAGTTCTCAGTAATTTCACTTGCATGGTAAAATTAAATCTATTCAGTGGAAAATGTTAAGTGGCATTGTACTCCATGCATATAAACTCATATGGCTGTTTATAGGTTTTCTTGATTGATGTATCATATAGAACAGGTATGCTGCACTGAGATTGCTTTGCATTAGAATTGCAGGTAGGAATTTAAATCTGCATTCAGGCTTACCTCAGGCAGCCTTCACTGTGAGAGTGTGACACTATTTGTCTTGTATTTCTGGGGTTTTAAGTTATATATTATTCTTCCCTTACTGCTAATTTTATTAATTTTTGCATATGTAAATACTTATGTAAATCTGACATTATTCTATTTAATGTACCCTAAATCTGTGCATATTTAAGTTGAGTAATAACACTGTTTTAAAGAGACCATGTACTTTATTTCTGTATCCTGTTTTTCCTAAAAAACAAACAAACAAACAAAAAAAACCCTTTCTAAATCAAAGGAACTCCCATTTTGACAAATGATCACAGTAGAAAGAGATGGTATTAAGATCTCAGAAAATTGTACTGCATATTCCATTTTAATGGTCAGCCAAAGCAGTGGGTGCTGCACGTATTGTGAATTGATCTATTTTTCTATTTACTATATAGAAAAAATGGTGAGAGTATATGTTCCCATAACTTTACTCCCTTATGTTGTGTTTGAAATCACAGGTGACTTTAATCACATTGTTGACAGTATGTAGAGTAAAGGGAGATCTCTGCATGTCCCAAACAACCCAGGAATATCCTTTTGCCTTCACATTCTCAACTCCTGCTCCAAATGAATATCAGTATTTTCAGATGTTGGTCATTCATGCTTGACATTTTGTTTTGTTTTTAAGGCACTGGAAGGATTCTCAGAAGTTAGTTCATGTGAAGAGATCTCTAACACAGCCTGATAGTGATTTTCAGCCTCAGTAGAAAAAGATGAGGGAAGAGTGGTAACTGAGTGGTAACTGAAGTAATAAATGTTCGTAATGATAAGATGTATTTATTTATTTTACTAAGTGTAGTAGATTACCTAATGATTTTTTAAGGGGATTTAGGTCTTGATGTGTTTTCATTTTTTTTTTTTTTGTTTGTTTATTCACTTTTTCATCACGGTACACAGTTTAGCTTCTGGGGAAATGTATTTTTAGCAAAGTAGATGAGCTAATGTGTTTTTGGATCATTCAGATCTTGAGATGTGATTTTGTTCTCATATATGACTGGCAGCAAGGAATCGTGCAGATAACACAACTGAAAAACAGCAGGACTCTGGTTGACTTCTTCTCAAACTGCATGCATAACTATGCAGTGTTTTTCTTGCAAGATAACTTCTAAAATGAATGTTTTCCAAGTGTTTCTTCTCTCGCCACACTTGTAGCAACTTCAGCTTTGACTGGTTGCTCTACTGGCTGTTCAGGCTGTTGGTGAAGAAGGTTCACAGTGAGTTGGACACAGCACTCACTTGTATGGGACTATCTAGCGCAGTGAAATCTCCCTGGCAAAGAATTGTCAATATGTACATCTGTCTTCCAAATTCCCTTATATGTGGCGCTTCTAAAACTTTCCATGAAGTAATCCTGTAATAGTGACTGATCAGTGTTTCAACAAGAACTTCTAAATGTGGCATTACTTTTGATCAACAAAAAGTGAGTAGCTTTTAGCTGAAGGCTAAAATGAGTATTATTTGAATCAACAAAATAATGCCAAAGAACTTGTATAAGGACAAATTAAAGATTTTTTTTTTTTTTTTTTTTTTTTTTTTTGTCTGAGAACAGTAACTATCATGGTACAAATATCACCACAAATAATGAATCTAGCATGGTGTAGGACTCTTTTCTGGAGAAGAAGAAATTAGCAGTGAGAACAGTCAGGCAGAGGCTGAGCAGCCTCCATCCCCAGGGGTTTGTTTTTGAGCCACAGATGGATAAATCCCTAAGCCACCTGGTGTGATCTTGTAGATGGTCCTGCTTTGGGCAGGAGGTTGGCCTGGATGACTTTGAGGTCCCTTCCAATCTCATTTAGCTCATGATTCTATGAAATTCAGACTAGACCACCGACTACTACTGAAAATGAAATAATGGTGGTGCAGTGCATATAGCTCTCTTTATCAGTTGGACCATCTACAAAACATAGAAACAGTAGTGGAACAGAAGGAAGAGGAACATGGAAAAGATTTTTAAAAAAACAAAACAAAAAAAAAACAAGGTGTGGTGCTTAGTGCATGAAATCTTTCATAATTGAACATTTGGATTTTTCCAGTTGCCTTGTGATATCAGGTAATTATGGCAGCCTCAAAATGTTGCTGTTGATCAGGCAACTGTGGGGAGGTTATTGGTGATTGTATTGTGAAAAAGATGTGTTAGCTGGTCAAAGGTCAAAGTGGGGCAGTGTTATGAGCTTGATTTAGAAGTAGAAATTAATTAAATACTACCTTACTGTATAAACACCTAAGCTGGTAAATGTGTATTTTTGTTGGACTATCAATGTGTGAAAGACCAACTCTTAAAAGTATCTTTTAAGAACCTTTCTTCATCTCTTCATTGACTTACTTGGCCATTACTTAGTGTTTGTTTCTAACTGTGGTATGGGCAATAGTATATCCTCTTGGAAGTCTTGGTTTTAATCTAATTAATCTGCTTTTGCAAACATGGTTAGTACTCATCTACAAGAAATGTAAATACAATGCTTCTGTACTGGAAGTATAGTTTAGTATATTGTTCTCACCATGTGTAGGGGAGCTTACCACCAGAATACCTCAGTGGGGAACACTTTTTAAATATATAATTGTTTTTGTTTTGTGTTTTTAAGTTGCTTGAATTTAGCTAAGATGCTAAAATCCTCATAATATTATGCAGGCAATTGCAGCTTGTTTTTCATAACACTGCTTGTATATTATACGTGGTTCTTTTAACAGGTGCTTTTGTGCACCTGTTAGATTTAAAAGCAATGTGTATGTCTTTTTTTTTTAGTTAACACTTTTATCTCTAGGCAGTAGTTAACTACTGTCAGGATGGTATGACAAGGTTAATCTGTGGCTTCATAGTAGAGTATTAAAAACTGAGTAAGTGAGAGAATGAGGAAAAAAGCTGTTCAAGCTCCTACATTTTGCAGTCCTCTGAAAAACGTGTGCTGTACTTGAAACAAGGAGGAACTGAGATATATCCAGAGGAGGAAGGTAATACATCTCTAGATACTAAGAAGAGATATACTACATTCAGAGAACTTCCTGCAGAATGCTGTCCAGAAAACCAAAAGAGGAGGAAGGGCCTAGAAAATCAATAGATGCATTTTTCACTTGATATGCATAGGGTTTTCTTTACAAGATCTTCAAATACTTTTTCGTCTGTGTGCAACACTTATAGCTTGCTTTTTATTAGCTATCCAATCTAACACCAAGCATTTCTCTTGTAAACAGAGAGCAGACCCAGGCTGTAGAATATTTAGAATAGTGTAAAATCTTATTTAATTCCCCTTGGCAAGAATGGCAATATGAATGAATTCTTGCAAACAAATGGTTTTCACTACTTAAATGCCTAAGGCCATCTGCATACACAATGAAGAGTTCCTAGAGTGGCTTTTTTTCTCCTTTTTTCTATTGTTCTTTTGTTTCTTTTGTTGATCACTGTTGCCATATTTTTAATGCAAATTGTTCCTAATCTTAGTATAGCATCTACAATACCCCTAGACTAGTAGAACGTAAAAGAGTGACAGGAGGCAAAAAGGACACCTTGGTTATTCCACAACCTCTAGGGGGGAACTAGGTGGTTTTTGTGAGTAAGAGGGGTGGCCTCTGAAAGACTCCCCATAGCCAGAAGGAGCTGTGCTGTTTTCTTGTCTCTTGACAGCATGGGAGATCTGCTACAGAGGTGTGGTGCATTGCATTGCCCCTTTGCCCACCTGTGCCCATGTGCTTTACTGTAGAGAGAGAGTAGTGGCAATCTGCGTACTCCCGATTTCCCTGGTGTTGTAGACTTTTATTGATCTCCTTGATATTGCATGAAATAAAGATGTCTGATTTGCAGGAGGGAAAAAAAAAAGTTTTTTTTTGTTTGCTAACAGATGATTTTGTATTTCTGAATAGATGAAACTACCACAGAAGCTGTTCATTATTACAGAATAAATAAAACCTGCTATAGACATCTTGACATCCACTCTGAGTCTTTGCTCAGGCTTCACTTGTATCACTCAGTATTAGTTTGTGTTTGTACTTCTTAAGGACCTTTATATTTTTAGCACAATACTTACCTGCCAGAGGGTTTTCAGAATATTTTACCAGCTGAAACAGTGAGATCAATCAAGTAGGCTGAGATACTTATGCATCTGTGTGTTACACTTAGCCTCTGAAGATAAGGAGCTGCCTTTTCTGTTTGCTAAAAATATGATCTCTAACATGCTGTTCTTTCCAATAAATACGAAAATAACTTCTTAAAACTTGCATCTTGAGGAAACCCTTTTCATTGATCAGGTGAGAAAATACTTGATGTTAGTGAGTTTTCTGGTGCCTATTTAAAAAAGTTAAAATGCCACTGCACTGAAAATGCAAAATGCTGCTTAAATTTGTTCTAAGATTTCTTTAAAATTATTGTTCTAAAAGCTGAATCTTTTCACATAGCATCTGAGAAGCTTTGGCTACAGCTCCCTAGCAGTTGTGGGAAAAGATTTTCAAGTTTCTCGCAAAACAAAAGAATGATTTCCTTGAAGCATATTAATAAAGGGGATTGACTTTCAGTTGGTTGCATTCCAAGTCATGTCATGAGCACTCTCTTTGGTGAGTTGAGATATATTGCAACTTTTTAAACACTTCAGGTGTTTAAAGGCAAATGGGCAGAATTGTTGAATATAGGTGCTCAGGGAGGTTGGATGAGCAAACTCTGAAATTGGCTGCGTCTGTGGATAGATACTGGATAGCGGCATAAAGATAGCTGTGCTCTTCTTCATGCCATTAAAATAATTCTTTGTGGGTTGTGACTGCAGCCATGAAATGTACAGGTAATAAGCTACAGCTTAGCAGCTATCTCTTTTTTTTTTTTTTTTTTGTCTTCCTTCTCATTTGTTTCTGAAACTATCGTGGGCCCCCATGCTTTAAAGCCCTGAAAGCAAGGGAAGATAGAGCAACACACATTTCTCTGGATAATGCTATTATTATTGTTTCTTTTAACCTAGAGAAACCAAGTACATGGGAGCAACTAATACCTTTGGAATGCAAAAACCTTAGGTATCTGGCAAATCTGAACTAGGAAACTTGGAAAATAAAATTTTGATCCTGGATCAGATTGACTCAATGGAAGAAACAATAGATTAGATATTTATAAACTGTTAAATACAGAATAAAGGGCAACTGTTTCTTTAACCACCTACTTAGCTTTAAGTGATGAATAATTCACACTAATGAATTATACAACCTTAAAATATCTCCCAAGGTATGGGTTAGTAGGATTTGTCACTAAATTCTCTGCTCTCTCTACTCCTGCATTTCTAATTGGTTTATTTTCATGTTGTTTATTTCTGTATTTTCACATTATTTCCCTGATGTTCTGTTTCACTTGCAAACATGGTAAACAATATGAATGAACGCTTTTAGCTAATGACTCTACTTTTCAAAACTGTCAAGTTATATGAAAAAAGGCACGCGCATGGAGGATCACAGAAGCAGAAGGGCAGGTGGGGGAACCCTAATATCTCAGAGAAGGAGTCCCTTTCCTTACCCCTCTAAGGGTTGTCCCAGGAGGGACATCACCCCATGACCTGGGACTGAAACCCATCACCATGAGCTGGTGGGGACAGCTCTCTGGAGCACCCTTTGGAGCAGGTCTAGGATCACTGCCTGTGGTACGGGGCACACAATGCCTTTCATTGCTGCTGCCCCTTGTTCATTGTTGTGTGCTGAGTTCTCTCTTGTTCTGGAATCTGGCCGTTGACTGGCTTGCATCTGCTCCCATCCCTGTTTTTTTCCTCTCCACACCATACTGAATTCTAATCCCATTTTCATTGTGCTCCCACTCCATCGCACAATCCATAGGTTTAATAGCCTCAGCTGATCATCTAGGTGTTGGGAATAAATGCAGATCAGATTGTTGGGAATTCCACTCAAAATATCTTCTGCTTGTGATAGTTAATTCAGGATTGCTTTCCAAACAATTCAATATTTGTGGTGTGTGGTTTTTTTTTTTTTCTTTCTCTTTTCTATGTATTTATCTAGAGCATATTTATATAGCTGATTTTCTAGTAATGTGAGATAATAGATGGATCATCCTGTTTTGATAGGGTGAGGGTCTTACAATGCCATTATGTGCCATTTTGATCTTCTGAGGTTGCTGTACTCTTCTGTTCTAAAGTACTGAGATTTTAAAACTCATTTAGTGAGCTCAGAATATGTGGTTTTGTCCTCAGTCCTCTCTTTCAGAAGTGCAGTGAAGAATTTGCACAAAAGGTTTCCATTCATATGAAAATTCAGGCAAATTGTCTATCAAGCAGAAGACCAGTTACTTAAAATGCAAAAATATCAGAAACATGTTTGTTTCTTGCCTGTTACGTGGAACATTAGAACCAAAGTTACTGGTTGTCACACTGAAGATAGTCAAGACAGCTGATTGTAATTGAAATCATACTTGTATTACATGGCAAATATGATCACTTTTAGTATACAAAAAGTATTCATTAGAAAAAAAAGTAATTCATTTCTTTCCAATTGAGTGCAATGGAAGTTTAATTTTCAGAACATTGCTTGGGGCAATGTTGTTGACATTTTCTTGAAGCTGATCTGATTAGTTCTCAGAGTTATGTTCAGAAACGCTGCTTACTATGGAAAATGTTTTTTTAAACAGTGAACCTCAAAAGAAAAAATATTTTTTCTTCTTGTGCGTTTTAGTGGTAAGGGCCACAGTTAGCTCTAATTGAGCTTGTTTTTATATGATTATGGAATCAATTCAGAATCTTAACAGAGAAGTGATATGGATTGAAACATGCTATTTTTGTGAAGGTGACCGCAAAGAATAAGTACAAAAACTTTTCAGTACAAAATTTCACTGCTCTTCTGTTGTAATTCTTATGACATGAAGCTCAGAGTTGTCTGTGTAACATCTTCCATAAATGAAATGGCTTTTTCATCTATATTAAAATGCTAAGGATGCATTGTATAGACACAGGGCTTGAATTAGTGAATAAATATTGTGACATAATATTATTTAAAGGGCTTGCTAACATAAGTATTTTGTGTGTACTTTCATTTGGTACTGGGAAGGTTTTAGTGGTCTTACTGGATGGTAAACATTATTTTGAAGTATGGTATTCGAAACAGTGTGGCAAAACAGCTGGTAAAATTCCCAGAGCTTAAAACAAAACTTTGATTTCCAAATTTCATATGGTAGAAAACTGGTTTCTGCTAAAAGCAACGTTTTAATATCTGAATCAGAAATTGTGTTTTTGTAGAGTAAACAGCAGAGCACATTGTCTGAAGGAAGGTAATTTTCATCACCGTAGTGATTTTAGTGAACGTCTAATAGTCCAAAATATTTTGCCTGCTTCTTTAAAAATATTAAAAAAAAAAAAAAAAAAAAACAACAACAACAACAAAAACCTGCAGGTATTTTTAAAAACTTAAGACTGTTTATGAGAAATATTTGCATTTTCCCTTCTATCTTCATTTGTTTTTCTTATGAGAAAGTGGGGGATCGTGGACCACTTTTTTACAGTGGAAGATTTTTTACAGTGGAAGATTTGTACAGATTACAGTAGAATAGGTTACTGTCTGCTTTAATACAGATTACTTTCTAATTAGATGATATTTTTGTGCTGACAAAGTTAATGCATCTTGTTGCCTTCATCTGTCTGTATTTTTTTGTAAAGCATAACGTTTTCATTATAAGCAAAGCACTATTTTCAGGAGACTTCAGTCTGTCCATTAAAAAGAGAATAGAAAGCCTGTTGTTTTCTTCTCCCGGGTTGGGCAAAGTGTCATGTACACTTCCAATTAAAGACACTAAGTCTTCACGTTGCAGAATAATTCTTTGTGGGGAAAAGAAGTTGCACTTGACTGGAATACACAGTGCAGTTTGCAGCACAGAACACGATCTGTCAGGATTGAGGTAGAGCTCCTTTAAAATTACTAGAATGTCTTTGGACTTGCTCTGAGATACACTTAACCTTGCACTATGCTTACTGCTAACGTAGATCTAATTGCTCATATGTTAATGCATATGTAGTAGTTAAATGTGCAAAGGGATGGCTAAAAATCTATTCTGACCCATGAAATGTTTGCAGCTTTATCATATGAAAAAAAAAAAAATGTATTTTTAGCATTCAGACGCTTTGTGACAGAGGTCAGTATCTTCTTTTTTTGTCTCCTCTCTTCTGTATTTCCCAGGCTTATAATAGGGAAAGTGAGAGGAGAAGAGAGAGAATGAATCACCCGAGGTGAATTAAACAAAGCAGTGATAGGATCCAGGTCCCTTTAGTCCCTGTCATATGACCTTTCTTATTGCTTATTCCTAAGCAAATACCATTTCAAGCAATGTTATTTTTAATTAAATAACACTAGTCCTATCTCTAAGCTTCATTAAGGTGTCATTAAGAAACTAGGGAGATGAGAAAAGGATGTCAGAGTTCCTTCAGCAGGACTATAAGTTCTGTTTATGAACCATAATGTAATTTCATATTCCAGGTTATTTAATTGTCAAAGACACTGGTTCCTGTGGACCCTTCTGAAACATAAAAATGTTTCTGCAGAATGTCCTGCTCTAAAGGTGCTTCCCAAATAAAAAATGAATACATCAGACAAAACCTCAAAACATTCCTGGGATCTGAAAATAAGAAAAGTTTTAATCGTGGGGGAAAAGTTGCTGAAATAGCTCTTGATAGCTTGGGAAAATCATAACATTATGACCGAGGTGTAGCTAGATGGAAACTAGCACTTGAGAGAATTAGAAAATACTGTTTTCAGATGCTTCCTTTTAATCCTAAAATACCATTATGAAACTAAAGGACTGAAATTTGGTGTGATACTGTTCTTTTGTTTGGGGTTCTTTTTTAATTTGTTTCCTGTTCAGACATAATGAGGCTCATGGTTTCTCCTATCCGTGAGCAGAAGTCTAAGGCCAGTTCAGGGAACTGCATGCCTCTATGGAACATGTCTTTTACAGCAAGGGGAGGAGAAGCTGCAGTCTTGCGAGGCTGTTTAAAACCAAGCAGCTGGAAAACTGTTGACTTTTTCTTAGAAGTGAATCTGCAACACCATATGCGAGCATTTGAAAGTAGTCTTTTTAATTACATAGTGTTTTAAAAATTGCAACATATGCTTGTGTGTTAGGATGACTAATTGACGTCCACTAGGTTTTCATAACACTCACAGGAGGAGGAGCTGTGCTCCAGCATTGACTGTTTTTCCCCCCTCAAGTAATGCTAATGGAAAACTACAAGTGCTGGGAGGTAATGGCAAGGTGGGTATTAAGCAGAAATGTCAAGTTCCGTGCAGTCCCTGTGAAGTTTATAAAGGTACTAAAGCTAAAGTGTTCTCCTTAATTTCTTTTGAAATTACTTTTCCAGCTGACTTAATCATCTGTGAGGTAGAGGACAGAGGCTGTGCCCTGGAAGTGGATTGATTTGCTTTTCTTGTGCTTTGTTTCTCTCCAGAGACCAAGCACAGCAAGTGTTATCTTTGTCAGGCAGTTTTACCAATATGCCTTATCCCCGGTTGGTTTATTCCCTGTTCCTAGCGGGGACAAAACAGCTTTCATCTGCTGCTCTTCACCACATGGCCCCTCTGGAGAGACCCTTGTTCTGAGGCATTTCTCTTACATCTTTGATAACCTGGGGTCTGAGAGCTTGGCCTTGTTAGTTTCCAGCACAACTAAAATGAGCTAAGTGCCGAAGGAGAGCCTATCAGCTCAAATCCAAGCATTACCCTGGTAAACCTGATGACTTTCCAGGTACTGTTGCTGCATCCTTTAAAAAATCCAAAGCAAAACACCTCTTCTAACATTTGTTTCAGCACCGTGCTTTAGGAAGAGATGACTCAAGGCACTGCACCTTCTTTTCTTCCCCTTCGCTACCCTTAGTTATGTTTGCTCAATTTCATAGTTAGCATTATCAAAGTGACATCTTGCCCTTTGTTATTTTATCATTCATTCCGAAGATATGATGCATGTTTGTTACCTATCCAGTAAAATGTAATGAAGTGATATGAAATGCGGGATGCAACAATTTCAACCCTCCCTAAAACCGATGCTTCCAAACCAAATGTGTTCTGAGTAACAAGCATCATCCATGCGTTGGGCAGACTTGAGCAGTGTTTGACCCAGAAGCTGTGTTGTGCTTCCTGGATGCAGTCACGGGGCTCTATTCTTCCAAAAATTAGAACTGTGTGGTTTTAAAAAAGTGCAAATATGTTTTTTATGCTTTCCATGGCTTTCAGAATTTTGGGGTATTTGGATTCAGTATTCTGTATGAGGCAAATTCACGTTAAGAGTTTCACACCACCAGAGTATGGGGTGTTGTTAATGCAGATAAAGGGTGAGCTCTAAGCCTTCCATGTGATTGTGCTGGAGCTTATTCTTTTAGCAAGAGATTTCAACAGTTCCACTGCTCTCTAGGAATAAGATAGGAATGTTTAGAGACCCAGTCTGCCATACTATGTTCATAATATGAAAGTCCCATCTTTCAGGAGCCTGAAATGCCAGATCTTTGTCTGAAAACTCTTCCAATCAACATGCCATTTATTCATGAGATAGTCTTAGAATCCAGCTCAAAATGTATGCCATGGGTGAGAAACTTTTTAGGTATGGGTCTTAACTATAGTTCACTGATCTTTTTGCTACTGAAAGATTTTTACTTTCCTTTGCTCTGCTGAGAAAACCACACTTGCAGTGTTCTTTGCTTCTTCTTGTGTCACTAGCAGTGATCTGATGCCCCAGTGCCTTTTTGACAACTTCCACTGCTCTTTCTTTCAAGACCAATCTCTAAGGTTTTCATAGTCTTTTGATCCTGACAGCACATGCAAGTGGAAAGTAAACCTGCAGGCATGTTGGTTCAAGGAGAGAGGTAGCATCCAATTAACATTCCCTCCCATCTGTTTTCCTGTGGACCTGCTTTTCTTGCTGAAGAATTCACGTGTGGGTTCCGCAGCTTTGCAAGAGCGAATGGCAGCCTGTCAAGACACTGGTGAAAATGGAAAGCCAATACTGCAGTTTCCCAGCCCGCTATCTTTTTAAATTGTAGTTTCTCAGATCGGATGGCTCACTGAATGTCAAGTGAGGGGGACTCCTGGTAGTCCTTTCCTGCAGTCTCTTCCTTGCTGGGTAATGCAAAGATCTTTGCGCTTACTAAAATACGCACATTTGAATTTTTCTACTGCAGCAAGAAGCAGTCCTGCACCAAAGGATTCTCAGGATATGGATTAATTATGTAATGGGGGTTTAAAAATATATGTATATGTGTGTATATAATTATGCGTGCACATGTATGCATATATATGTGCATATATATATTTAATATGTAGAGTGATTTAAATATACAAATGTATTTGTGCATTTTTGAAGCTAAAACCTTGCATGGTGAATACACATGCTTGCCTTTCTCTGGTTATCCGCCTTTTGTCTAGGTGATCCTCGTTTTGCAACTGTTAATGTATCCAGGAACAAGCTGTACATTACAACTACATAACTGAAGTAATGAAAAAGAAGAAATGATTTCTTATTACGTTGTTCCATGTTTGAATAGATGAAAATAACATTGCCATTGCTTTCTTCTTGTATGTTAGGTGTAATTTCCCCTTAGGGTTTTCTACCATCAGAAATTCAAATGTAAGAGTGATAGCCATGCCCAGAAGACTGAGGCATTGACCTGCAGACCTATGGTGTCACAGTTTTCTCTTGTCTCACCTGCTGTTGATTTCACCTATAGTTATTTTCAGTCTAATTCTCTTAAAAGCAATACAAGATAGTGTTGCATGCATAAATATACGTGTTATAGTTATTAATAGTTATTTTTCATCTGTGGTGATGGTTTTGTTTCTCTGTCTTTAAGTATTTTCATTTCTGATGGGAAACCTGGTAACAAAGACAAGCAAATTATTTAGGATTTTAGGATTTCTTAATGCTTTGGCAGTTATAGACTTGTTATAAAATGTCTTCCACTGTTACAATGGCTTTGAAAATTAAATTTAGTATTTAATGTGAATATTTCTTCAAATATAAAAGTGAAAATCGGTTTGACCTTATACAAAAGTATAAAAAACATAATAAAGGATCTAATTTAGCTGACTGATTATACTGTCCTTATTCGTGCATGTAGTTTGATTGACTTCATTGGTGCTTCTCATATAAGTCCTTTCCAATTTTAGCTGAACAGCACCAGACAATTCATATTATTTGTTTCAAATCTTATGCCTAGGTGTTATTTAAAAACAAAACACACATGCACAAAAGCCCCACTTTTTTCTCCTTTACCATCTGAATTAATCAAAAATATCAGTGTTTAAAGTAATCACAGTCCCTGTTTCAGAAAATAATAAACAGAAACTAAGGCACGAGCATTTTATCAACATAACGTTAGCTATTCAAACTGTATTTGAAAGCTGCTCTCTTGGGATCTATGCAAGAAACAAATAGTGTGCTGCAAGTATACAAATATATATTTTATTTTTATTTTACATTTCTATATAATTAAATATAAAAAGGAATGCAAATTGTGTTCCAAGAAGACTAATGTTGTATAATAAATTGAGCAAACTAATGCGCTGATGAATGGAAGTATTCTCATCTTATTTAATCATCTAAATGGGTATAGTTTACTGAAGAGTGGAAGTACAGTTACACTAATTATTTATATGCATGTGCTTAAATTAACGTACCATGTATAATAATTTACTTGTAGTATGAACCAGAGGGGAAAAAAATGCCTTAAGGTTTCTAAAACCTGACATTGAATATACTGATCATTTCAAGAAGTTCCATATAAAATTGCTTAGTCTTTTTGTCGTGTAGTTTCCATTTAAGTCAGTGGAAGCTGTGTAGCTAAAATCACACTGAATTCATCAAAAATCTAGGGCAAGCTTAAGGGGCACTTCATCTGAGCAAAGAAATCATTGCTTTGACTGTGGCTATGTTAAGTGAGAGATGGAAGTGAATAGCTTTTAGTTTATTGCTCATTTGAAAGCTGGAGGGTAAAATGTCCTTTGTCTACCTGCCAAGCTCTTCCCCTCCCCTGCTGAAACTTACTAAAAATGCTCATTTGAAACCTGGCAGCAGCTACCTTTTGATTTCTTTCAGTAGCTTTCCCACTTTACAGCATTACATTTTTTTTCTTTTGTTCGTGTGATAAATTTGATCTATTTTTAAAACGCGCTAAGTAAAACTAACGCGTTTTGAAACAAGCATCAAAGAAAAAGTCACTTAATAATAACATGATACTTAATTCAAAATCTGATCACTCAGATGAACTCTTGAGTTGCTACGTCTTTCTCTGTTGATCACGTTAGGTTTCTTCCAGTGATTTTTTGAAGTCCTACCTTTCTGTATGTACAGTAATCACATCTTATTGCAGATGCAGTCTAAGTGTGTGTCATAATGTTGAAAAGCAGTAATTGCAGCTTGCAGCAAATTTGTGATCTGTAAGTCTGTGAATGTGACACCTTATTGTCATGTAATTAAATGAGGAAAATGAAATTATGAAGTCTACTGGTACCTTCAACAACAGTGCTTTTAGTGCATTAATTAGCTGTATACTTGCTCAGTGGCCAGCATAAAGAACAGAAAAATGTCTATTTGTTTGATAGGAGAGCATTAGACAGCACAAGTTTTTCTTAAGAAAGAAAATCATGTACTTATTGTGGTTTTGCATTTATTCTACTTTGTCTTCACACTTAATTGGGAATCTTTGAGCTCCTGACATCACTGGATGTCATGTAAGCGCTTCTTGGAGACCTTCTTGAGAGATTTCATGTTACAGAGGGAAAAAGGCAAAACAAAACGTCAAGAGTCCACTATCTTTTTCTTCAAAGCTGTGCACAAGTACTAAAGCACTTTCCGTATTCAGAAGTTCTAATGAAGTGTATAGCTAAACATAAAATCTTGCAAAGTCCTTTGACTCACTGTAATTGACAGTGCTTCCTGAGCAGCGTATAAGGTGCTGGTCTGATCTTCAGTGTCTTTCTAGGTGATGTGCTGAGCATCACCATTTATATTTTGCCCAGGAAAGTAAATGTTACTCCCATGAAGGTTAATTCAGTAGTTTTTAATAGGTTTTATGTTTGAGACAGTGACTGTTAAAGGAGTACAGTCAAGAAAGAGTTTTCCAAGAATAAGGAAGAAACTAGTTAAGTTTATTTCACTTTGTTACTGTTCTAACTAAATTCAGATATTGTTAGTGGCTGTGGAAATGAGAAGGAGGCATTGATGTTGATAAGTCCCTGTCTGGGGGAATAGACTTAAAAAGCTAGACTTTGTTTAGCAATGAGCAAATAAGCAATGAGCATTGCTTAGTGTTTGCTGTGCTGCTCTTACTTGCTTGATTTTGATAAAAATAAGGTAAAACATTCCTGGTATTTAAGGCCCTTTACTAAATTAGATATATTCTGATTACTGGACTGGTTAGATATTTAAAGCTGGCTATCTTTTGAAGTACTCTGCTTAATTTGCTTTCTTTTTATTTTCTGCAAAGCATAAGGCAGACCATTATTGTCATTTCAGCGTCCTTTTTGTCTTATTTTTTTTTCCATACTCTTGTCTTTTTGTGTAGTAAAGAAATGCTAGAAAAATATGCTAGTGTAGGTAATGATGCTTCTAGATGTACTAGAGAATGAGACATTTTTGTAAATGTTGTGGTTTAACCTTGCAGGCAACTCAGCACCACCCTGCTGCTTGCTCACTCTCCCCATGTGAGGTGGGGGAGAGAATCAAGAAGGTAGAAGTGCAAGAGCTCATGGACTGAAATAAGGACAGCTCACTGGGCAGAGGAAAATCTGCACACACGAGCAAAGCAAACCAAGGAATTTGTTTGCTGCTTCCCATCAGGCAGGTGTTCAGCCACTCTGAGGAAAGCAGAACTTGTCACACACACCACCACTCTTAATATCCTCCTCCTCCTCCTTTCCCTCAGCTGCTACTTCTGAGCATGGCTCCACATGGTGTGGGACATCCCTTGGGCCAGCCTGGGCCAGCTATCCTGGCTGCCTCCCCTCCCAGCTCCCAGGGCGCCACAAGCCTCCTTGCTGGCAGGGCAGCACCAGGAGCTGGAAAGGCCTTGGCTCTGTGTGAGCTCCGCTTGCTCTGCAACAGCTAAAACATCAGTGTGTTATCACCACTCTTTTTATCTAAAATCTAGCACACAGCAATGTGTGAGCCTCTACAAAGAAAACTAACTGTGTTCCAGCCAAAACCATGATGGAACAAATGTTGGGTCTTGCTTGACATTCATGTTGATCCAATAAATTATTTTTTTGTGAATGTGGCAGGTGCTTATTTTTGCAATACAGATAAGTGCTTTAAAATGATGGTTATTTAGGAGAGTTCATTTCTTGTTTTTCTTTTTTTTTTTTTTTTTCTTCCTTCATGATTAAAGTTTTGTGGCTTCTAGACCCTGAAGTTCCCTTTCATATCTATCTCCGTGCAGTGCAAGCTTGTGTTCACAAGTCATGCATGATGGGAGGGTTTGGATTTGTGTGTAGGCTCAGAATCATGCTCAAAATGCAGTGTAAATGTAGCATAAAACTTAGCTATCGTTACAGCATGCATCTTCCATTAGTAATGACATACTTTGCTGGCAGCCAAGCCAGGAGGAAACCAGAAAGGTAGTGGATGATGAGCAGTTTTCATGAAGGCCAGACGTCTAGTTAAAAGCTGGTAGCTTGTGTTTTGTACATTTGTGTAAAGGTATTTCAGTTAATCTGCATTACAAATAAATAATAGTGATACAGAACTGAGGAAAAAAAAGGGTTAATTCCAGTAATTTCATAATCTGATAAACTCCAGTTAAGGTTGAAAAATCTTTCTTCATAATGTGACGTGTACTTCTAACTTCCATGTGAAAGATGAGACATTTTTCAGCAAAGAATGTCATCCTAGTGAACCAGTTTTTTTCATATTAGTTCACTTAAGTGTGTTCAGAGGTCTCCTTCATGAAGTGTCAAGGAGACAACAGCTTTAAGAGTTTTCCTAGCCATTATCTGTGAATGATGTGTGTACGAGGTATTTTACAGGAGTCTAGTTTACAGCATCATTGATCTGTTTCAAAGGAATTATGACTGACAAGGTACAGTACATATTTGATTTCCCTGAGCATAGCGTTTCTTGGATGACATGAAGGGTACCCAGAGCTTGGTTTTTAAATCAGTTTTTATCTAACACTTAAAAAAAATCTTCGCATCTAGTTTAGCTAGTTTTCCATTTTCATTTCCCCCTAAATAGTCACTTCATATTCTTAAAAAAAAAAAAAAAAAAAGGTATGTGAGTGCGCATATATATATACATATATATATATTTATTTTTTTATTTATTTGTGGAGACATAATTTAACAAAACTAATTCTTTTGGAAGAGACCAGGCTTCTAATCCTTTTCAATTTATGATTATGAAAACTCTTAGTAGATAATTGGGTCTTTCTTGAAATCATTTGTGCCAGCTGCAAATCCCAAAGATACGTATCATTTGGCAAGAATTTCAGCAGCTGGCTGTTACTGAAAACACTGTGCTTGGAACCCACCAGATATTTTGTGTAGGGGTTGGAAAAGGATCTGTACTTGGTCTTTGCATTGGAGCAGCAGTGTTGCGTCGAGCTACTTATAGCTGTATAAACTGTCTGGCACTGGCCCTTGTATGTAGAAAGTGTGTTGCCAGGTGACACAGGGCAAAGGTAGAGAATGGAACGTGGGTTATATTTCTCATCTCAAATGTAACATCGTTTGTAATCAGCTGATAGAGGTTTTAAAATGAAGTCCCAGGCCAGAGCATCACAAGTCATATTTTGCTGACTTTTGTGTGTGTTAAAAACAAAAAAGTCCTCCTCCCCAACTCATACGTATCATGTAGTCTTTTCACATTTTGTCATTAGAAAAAAAGTGTAGATCAGGACTGAACAAAATCATAATCCTGTCAGCATTTTACCATCCTAAACAACAAACAGCAGACCTCTGTCAGATATTCATATCAATCATGAATGCTGTGAAGTTTCAGGGTCCTTGAATAGTATCACCAGTGATGGAGAAGATGCTTGCTTTTTTCATCTCAAAGTAGTGGAGACAGAATTGGTTTTAGCAAGCAAGGCAAAGCAAAACACGTCAGGTATAAAAGCAGTACCTGGAAGCTTTCAAAAACAATCAGTGCTTTGATACTTCCTAAGCTTTTGTTTGGGCAATGCTTTTTACAGTAAATTTAGCTGCATTTCATCATTATTCAAAATGCTTTGTTAAACATTTAGGTATGTAATATTTTAGACATGAATATAATACAGAGTTACAGGTTTGGACTACTTTTCCTTTAGTACCCTTCATAGTAACAAAACTGTTTTTATGTTCAGAAGTGATAAGCAGATTTGCAAAGTTGACTTGAAATAGTGTTGCTGTTTCTTCATTTGTCATAGAAATGTTATCTTGTTGAACAGCACCTGAGTTATTTACTAAGCAGCAGATATTGTTTAGATTAAAAACAAACAAACAAAAATCACACATCTGGTATTTCAACAGTTAAAGAGGCTGTGAATTTTGCACAGTAAGGGAAACTTAAATTCCTTTGCATTAAGATTAAGAAAAAAAAAAAAATCAGAGCATTTTCACTGTTGCGCTCTTTAAGTAGACAGAGTTCATTTGCATCAGCTGGTTGAACTTCATCCTTTGTTCAGCTTAGACTGGCTTGAAAATGATGTTTTGTTTTGGTTTGTTTGTTTGTTTGTTTGTTTGTTTGCTATATGTTGCCCTACCCTTCTTTTGGTAAATCTTGCAAACTTTCCTCTATTTGTAATGAGTACTTCTGTGCAGAACATAGTCAGATTTGTCTAGGTGAAAACATTACAATCTCAAAAGGAAATATCCGTGCTGTTGGGAGAGGTAAGGTTGTCTGCTGTGGAGCCTATCCTATAAGGTTTTGTCCTGCAGAAAATGGGACACTTCCTAGTGGAATATTACCCAGTTTGTGAGAGGAAAAGAGTCCTTGGCCTTGTAAGAAAACACAAATGCCAGGTGGATCTTGCTTTGAGGTTTGGTTTAGACACATCAGAGTATGTTGTTTGCTTGGTGTTTATTTTTCTTCCCAAGCTAGCCTAGCAAGATAGCCCTCATCAAGTCATTCCTTGCCCATGAAGTGGTCACAGCACTGATCCTGCTGGAGTTCAAGAAGTGTTTGGACAATGCTCTTAGACACCTGGTCTGATATTTTTGGGTGGCCCTTTGATGACCCAGGAGTTGGACTCGATGATCCTTGTGGGTTCCTTCCAACTCGGGATATTCTATGATCTAAGCTTAGACTTCATTTCCCCAAACGCCAGCTTTGCTTTAGCTATGCCTTCAAAATAATTGTTACTTATGTTCATGTCTCTCTAAGTCAAGGTCTAGTGCATAATCTCAGTGCTTGGCAGGGTTGGTATTATTTTGGGTGCCTCACTACAAGATTTGGGCCCCTCACTGCAAAAAGGACATGGAGTTGCTTGAGTGCATACAGAGAAAAGTTAAAATAAATAAATAAATAAAATAAAAAATAAAATAAAAATGGTGAATGGATGAGAAAATAGAAGTTACGAGGAGTGACTGAGGGAACTGGGGTCGTTTAGTCTCAAGAAGAGGAGACTGAGGGGAGACCACGTTGCTTTCTACAACTACCTGAAAGGAGGTCTCTTCTCAGCTGACAACCATTGCTTTTTGTGTGCGATTATTAATGTATGCTTGAAATAATTGTAAGGTGTTTCAATAGGCATCTATGTGAAGTATTATGTTTAAAGTATGTGTTAAAATGGACTTGTTCCTAATTTCTTTTACATATCAATAAGTAGTGCAAAACAGTAAAAACACAAACAGATCTTGTGTAATAATTTCACAAAATATGGAATTTAGGGGGTGCAGGACTTTTTTTTTTTTTTCAATCTGTGTTCTTTATCTCTTAAGTTCTTCCTTTGTTAAAATGCAATGCAACTTGTTTTTAAGTGGGTTTTATTTTGGTTATTTGATTTGGGAATTTGTGGAACTCTGAGCATTTTCTACAGAGCTTTTGGAAAGCAATATAAGAAAAAAATCTATGCAGTACAAATCATGTATGGGGTTTTCTTTTTAAATTAAATGCATAAATTTGGAAAGATCCCTTGAGAATGAGAAAATTCAATTATCTTTTTTTTTCCAAGTATTTCTGTAACAGAAACAGCATTGTTTGCTTGGTCACAATCCCTATAAACTAACGCTATATCAATTGCGTATAAAAATACAGTAAAGGATGGTCAGGACTACGAAAGAAGTCTGAACAGGTGTTATGATAACGTACGTTGTCTGTCCCCACCTCCAACTCCTATCAACTTTTTTTAATGAAATAATATAATTAAGAAAAAAAAATCAAAACGTTTTATGTAGCATTAGCACTAAGAAAAAAGAAAAGATGTTGAGTATAGGATTAGCATGCTCAGAAAGACATCTCAAATAGCACATGTTTTTGATGAGGGGAAAGTCTTGAAGTTAGAAGTTTGACCTTTACACAGAAGTAGAAGTGAGACCCCTTAATCCATCTTCAGAATTGTCATACAAACTTCTGTAATTCTCTTATTATAAGGACTTCTGATTTCACATTTTTCACTTTATTTTACACCTACTACCTTCTGTGTGAAGGTGATCAATACGTTTGTTACTGAATTTACTTCCAGGATCACCAGACAAAACAACTTGTGCTATGAGAACTTTCTTTTTTTGGTAAGATATTAAAATACTATTGAACATGATCAACTGGCATCTTTTATCTTGTATTTTAGCTGTTCATTTAATTTTATATGTATATTCCTACATATATATATATATGTATATATATATAATTCTAAAATATTCAGCTGTCTCATGTATGAAGAACTGCTTGTTTCCAGACAGGGAAAACAGTAATGTTTTTCCCAAAAATTCTGCTGTTCTCTTAATTGACTATCTTGAAAAGGGCTGGCAAAATTCAGTGTTTTCTCATGTGATTCAGCTCTGAATGCCTTCCTTTTCCTGCTATATAGGCTGAAAAGATCTAGTGTTATATATTTTCGAGTATAATTTTATTGCAAAGTGCCAGCTGGTGAACTACTGCTAACAGTCCTTCCTGTTTCTCTTTTGCATCTTCCTTTGTTTCACTCTCATATAAGGCATCTCAGAAAGAAAACCATTCTTACTCAGTTGTGTTTCTCATGGGCAATATTGCATACTCCTTTTTCTCTTTCAATTCTCTCTATTTTTCTGGCTCTGCTGTTTCACAATAGGCTGAGCCCAGACAGTCCTTTGAAGCAACTTCCATAATAGGTGTCGTGTTATTACTGATTTAAAAAAAAAAAAAAAAAAAAATTGTAGATTTTATTTGGTTATTTTTTTCATCATTGCTGTCTCCAAAAGTTGTTGTGCTGCAGATGGTAGCATTCTACAGCTGGCAGAATCTGAAATGATATGCTGGGCTGGTGATGAGTGTTTTTTCAGTCCATTGTCAATGTTTTTTGTTTATCTTCCTATCTTTAGTAGTTGTTTCATAATTGATTGCTACTTTTACATTGCCATTACATTTCCTGTGATGCAGAGAGAATGAGGTATGAAATGCTGTTAGTCATCATCTGTGTGTTTTTCACAGAACGTAGCAAGGCATGCAATTCTTTATGTGGGATTTTGTGTCAATAATCTGACCCTATTTTAGTTATCCATGGGAAAAACACTAGACCTTTAATGTGAGCGATCTGTTTTTTGGAAAGGCAAGTAAACAAGGATTCATAAGTCCTATTCAGTATGGAAATCACCGTTCTTGAACCGTTCACCTTTCCCCTTTTCCTTCCCTTTTATCTTAGAAAGTAACTGGGGGTGGGGGGTAAGACAGGTGGGACGGGGAGGAGGGTTACACTATCTTCTTTTAAAAACAACCACTCCCCTAAAACTTAAATATGTGAAGCAGATTTCCCTCAAATGTCCCCAGACTTGGTACCAGCAACATAAGATGCTCTCAAACCCCAAGCTGTCCCTCTAGATATATTGCATGCTTTTGTCTCTTTTGATTGCTTCCTGGAAAGCAATGCATTTTTTTCCCCTTTCTATTGTTACCTATTTATACATACATATTCTTTTTCCTTGTCAATTCAAGGGCTTATATAGGCATCAGATCAGGAAAGTCTTTGGTTTTGTGTTGATGCTTTCTTAGTGCTAGCCTGCAACTATACTGCTTAGCATGACATTTATTTTGCACTTCGTTCCAGATAGATGTAGCTCGTCTTAAAAGACTGCATTCTAGATTCAGTTTATTCCGAAGATGATGTACTTCCATTGGAGTAGTGGAAAGACCAAATGATGTGAGGTTGGAGAGGGCATTTACCAACAATTGCTAGATTTGTAAGGTGATGAAGATCTTATCAGCTGCATAGATGCCAAGAAGAGCAGGAACAGCTGGTGCCATTCTACACCCCATCTTAACTGCAACACAAGAGCAGGAACAAGAGATGGTTTCAGAAAGTAGCTGTTTCCAAAGAATGGACTGTTTAATTTTCCACCTTAAGAAAAAATCTACTAGGGGGTTAAAGTTTGGAAGTGCTTGTCTGCTTCCTAGAGGTATTGATCCAACACAGAAATCAGCACAGGTTGAAGAGTACATTGAAGATGTTGTCTTGAATTTTACCCCTATTAAACACTAGAAAAGGGGGCAAAACTCAAGGGTATCCTCTTCTCTAAGAAGGCTCTCAGAATCAATGTTTAGAGAGCTAAAGTCAGAACTAATTAGGTTGTTAGAGATAGTCTGCACTTGATTGTGTCTGTGTATGTACGCATATGAGTTGATCAACTGTACCAAGTTTAATTTTTCCTTAGAAATGCTTATAGCTACAAAATATACAATCCTACATAATTTACATACACATCTAGTAAATTAACGAATTTTCTGTATATTTTTAGATTAAAAATGCACCTACTATATGATGAATTGGAGTAAAATCACTGGGAGATCTTTTTTAAAAGCAAAACAAAACAAACTAATTATTTGAAGTAAACACATATTTGTAAAGAACTGCAGAGCTAATTTAACTTTTTAATTTATATTATTAACAACAAAAACTGGCAAGATAAGACAGATACATAGTAGTGCACTGTAAATGTTTATTTTTTAAAAAGGCATTTAAACAAATTTTCTTTTAATCTATTGCTGTTATGAAGCATAACAGCTATTGCCATGATGAGAATGAAATCTGACTGAATCCATTGCCTTTGGAAAAGTGTAACAGGGTGAATACATTATATTCCAACTCAGAATAAAATCTCTTCCTCTTAGAAAGCCGTCCTTGTGGTATTGCTAGATGGAACCATGGAGTTTGGTAATCAAAGAATGAATGTTAGCAAAGTAATTAAAGAAGAAAAAAAAAAAAAAAACAAAACACTTTGTACTAGGCTTCTGCTGTAGCAGCATTTATACAGCTGAGAACTTTTCTCTCTGTTCAGAAGACTATAGGAACAAAGAAAGTTTGAGACTTTCTTCTTTACTTCTAAGCAGTTATCAACAATAAGTACTGCAACCTTCCAAATACTTTTTTTCCCCCCAGACTTCCACAAACTCTGTGGAAGTAGTTATGAAGAAAGACGCCTGCTTCTTGTCAAACTGACTTGATTGGTTTAAATACTGTACATTTACTACATAACTGAAGTAGACTTGGGGGGAGATCACTGTCATTTTCTAATTGAACTTGGATCATAAACAGCCTGAAACAGTTTCCCTTATTTTTATACTTTTTTTTTGTTTTTATGAATCAGTGATGTGTATGTGATTTCTTTCACCTCACTGTAATTCACTGGATATGCACACTTTAAACATCAGCTTAAGTGGCAAAGTCAGGGGAACAGTATGCTTGGTTCGTCACTTTATGGCACTGTATAGTGAGAAGAGAAATTGCATCTGCCCAGCTTGTTTATGCTTTTTGTGTTCTGTGAATGTGTGCTAGGTGAAAAACCAAAATCGTGCATCTTATTTAAGAGAATCCTCATTGAGATCTTGTTTCCTAAGATGCCTCCATTTATTTTGTATTGAAGTGTATGTCCTACATCAGTTACTTTTTGTGCAAGCTTGAAAAATATATGATAATATTTAAAACAATAGGATATATGAATTTTAAAGAACATAGTCTGTTCAGATTACTTTTTTTTTTTTTTTTTCCTTTTGAAAGGAATGAATATGCATGTTCTCTTCCGTATGCACTTCTGGTTCAGGGTTGGACCAAAAACTGAACATTCAAGCATTCAAGATCTGGACTTCAAATTCTGTTCTTCTGCCTTCGGTCATGTTGGTATATACCTGGAGCTCCTTCATTAGAAACGCTGATTGTTTACCTAGCACCCTGCCACAGAGCACTGCTTTTGATATCTCACTAGTCCTTATTGATTCATATACATGGAGTGAGTTTCAAAAATGCCCTGTGTTGCTAGCAATACGTTACACTACTCAGTTTACTTAGGTGATAGATGTTTTTCCCTCCTCCTCAGTCACTGATAGCAGTCCTCCTGTAACATCTCAATCACCTTCCTTCTACTTTGTCAACATGGAGAGGACTTTCTCCACATGTCTTAAGCCTGTCTATTAAAAGCAGATAAACTGGACAAATGTTAACTGCAGGTGAACCGTTGGTATGTCCACTGACTTTTGTTTGTTATTGGAATGAAATGCCTTTTTAAGGGTGTCCATGTAGTTCAGTGCATGACTTTATTTTAATAGCCTGCTGTGTGCCTATCTTGTGTGTGCTCTGGTCACAGAAGTTACTATCTGGCACAGCTCAACACAGCCTGAAAAATTGCTTTCCGTATGTCCTGAGAAAGGAAACCTGATTGCTGGGAGAGTTTTTGGGTTGCTTTTAAATGCTGCTCTAATGCTATTTTCTATTTTGGCAAATTTTCTTGGAGAAAACATGTCTGTGTGTTACACATTAGTATAATACCCAAGGAACAGATATCCTTGAGAACCCAGTATGGCTGCTCTTGTTGTAAGAATGATATGTGTGGCCAGTGTGTGTTTGTAGCTAATTCTCTCCTCTGGTGTAGTTATGTGAAACAAATTATTCTTAGGTGTCGTGGTTTAACCCAGCAGGCAGCTAAACACCACGCAGCCATTCGCTCACCCTCCCCCCTCCCTCTCTGGGACGGGGGAGAGAAATGGAAAGAGAAGCCCGTGGGTTGAGATAAAGACAGTTTAATAAGACAGGAAAATAATAGTAACAAAAATAATAATAACAATAATAATAATAATAATAATAATAATAATACAATGGTGATAATAGGAAAGTAATAATAATATGTACAAACAAGTGATGCACAATGCAATTGCTCACCACCCACTGACCGATGCCCAGCCTAACCCCGAGCAGTCCGGCCCCCTCCCCCCGGCTAGCCACCCCTATATATTGTTTAGCATGATGTCAGATGGTATGGAATACCCCTTTGGCTAGTTCGGGTCACCTGTCCTGGGTCTGTCCCCTCCCAGCTCTTACTGCACCCCCAGCCTGCCCGTTGGCAGGACAGAGCAAGAAGCTGAGATGTCCTTGGCTTGGTATAAGCACTGCTCTGCAACAATTAAAACATCGGGATGTTATCAGCACTCTTCTCATCCCAAGCCAAAACACAGCATTTCACCAGCTACCAGGAAGAAAATTAACTCTGTTCTAACTGAAACCAGGACATTAGGTTATACTAAAAGGAGTGATTTCCCTGTCCTTATCTCAACCCTTGAGTCCTTTTTCATTGTATTTTCTTCTCTTAAGGACAGGGAGTGAGAGAGCAGTGTGCTGGATTTTATCTGCCCATTAGGGTGAAACCACCAGAGATGTATTCTGTTTGGGATTTTCAGTAGTTTCTTTTGTACTTTGGGCAGCAGTATTCAAGAACATCTTTCTTCATTTGTGCTTCATCACATAAATTTGAGCATATGTATCTTTTAATATTTATGATTTATATGACTACACTTACATCAACCCAGAGCTGCGGCAGAAGAAATGCACTAAAGTTTATTCTGCAAGTGAAGGGTAAGAAAACTGTACTCACTGTAAGTGCTGTTTCATAGCAGTTTAAGAAAATTATTAGTGTGTCTGCCTAAAGTGTCACAACCTCGTGTTTGGAGGTGATCCTCACCATGGCATTGTAGATGTAACAGCTTAACCAACATCCCAGTAATTTTCTTGACGTCAACATCTTCAACTTGGCAGAAGCCTGCCTTACTGTGCTCTGAGTTACAGCACTGGAAAACCTTTTTTTTGTAAATATGCATAAATCAGCAGTCTAAGGCATCTGTAAAAATTGAAATAGATAGGTACCTGTTCTTTGGCAAAGGAGAACATGAGTCCACAGCTGTAAGCAAAAGCAGCAGAAGACTGTACCCTTCAGCTAAGAAAAAGGATTTATTATTTTAATTTGTACAAAATTTCAAAGTGAAATCTGACTCATTCTATTACTTCTGAGATTATGTCCAAAGGAAAACTTTGGTGTTTCTGAAAGGGAATATCGCTTGAGTTGTTGCCATTTAAATATTAAATTTGGGGACAATGTAGTTGAAACTGTTGCGGTAAAAGTCTAAATAGACTCAGATATCCCTATTGTGGAAAAAAAAAAAAAATATGGAGGGAAGCTTGAGGTAAAAGCCCTTAAGAAGATTTGTTTTTCTCTGGGTTGAGTTTGAGATGGCTGTGACATACATCTGACAAACTCCTAATTAATTTGATTTGTTATAACTCTTTTTGTTAAGAACAACTCTGTACTCTAAATGTTTTTGTAATTTTAGTTGAGAAAAAATTATTGGATTTACAAAATGCAAACCTGAAAGTCAAGACAAGGGAGATCATAAAATGGACTCACGGAACTAACTAGGGACTGTAAGCCCCTAGGGTAAAAATGGACCTCTTCATGAAGCAAATTACCTGTTGTTTGCTTGTTACTGGTACAGTGAAATCACAAGAAAAAGTACAGATGTAGCTGCAGCTCAAAAATTCAAGTTTGTAAAAGACAACACAGAATCATGATGGAATAAGAAATGCACAATTAAAGATCAAAAGTAGGAAGGCATGCCTTTGTATGAGGAAAGGAGGAAGAAGAACCAACCAAACAAACAAGAAAAAAAAATAAACAAGTCAAACAAAATCACAAATACAATCCAAGAAATGACAATAGAGAAAAGAAGAAATTATTTTTGTGAAGTATAAAACAAAGAATTAGCAAATATTACTTCAGTCAAACTATAGGACACAAGTACAATTTTGTGGTAATTAAAGGCCAAAGAAGCAGAAAGTATCTCCCAGCCAAACTTGCTTACTATAGAGGTATATACAACTTTGGAAAATGCTGTTTAAATCATCTATATCCCCTCAGTATGGAAGAAAAAGGTGGATAAAGTATTTTCTTGAAATCAGTCTTAACAATAGAGGAAAGGCAACTAAATGAGCCAGAAACATGACTTGCTGTAGATTATTTGAAACATTAGTGTGTTTCACCAGATTTGCCATGCAACTCTGTGAAATTGTGAAGTGTTTCAAAAAGGTTAAATCAGGTTCAAAGCACTGCACTTAGCAGTTGTTAATTAATTTCATTGAGAAGATAGAAATTTAATATTCTTGGTAAATGAATGCATGAGAACTAGCATCAATATGTATTGTTAATAAAAGTAATGGAGGTACTCACTGAATAGTGAGTGGCAATGCTAGATGTCTACCAAACATGCCACATTCCTAAGCATTTCCTTAAGACTCAGCATAACAAGTACTTTGGAATCAAAGCAAATCCCAGAGCTTTTATGAAAGTGGATATATTCCACTGCAAGGGGGGCACAGACAAATCCCTCTTCTTCAGTGGTGTTCTGTGACATTAATGTGTGCGGATCCTTTGCACTAAAAATATGTAGGCCAGTGTGCCAAGGCCATTTCTGTGGCTTGCTGTTCCTTCTCTGATTTGTTTCTCAGTCTCTTGATTAACAGTCTAGGAAATGTTTTTCAGGTGCTGATTTTCTCAACAGCATCCTGCTTCAGATCTGACTTCAGTTGTAAGAAGCTACCTTTCAGGGCCTGTAGTTGTCACTTCTGGTGGAAATCTTCAGTTATTTATTTGTCTAATCATTCCTGCTGGCTGCCTGGCTTGGCTATCTGCTTTCAAAATGACTGGCTACTGTCATTAGTAATTTCATTATTTCTCTGTCTTGAGACAATTTGTTGACAGCACTAAGTCCAAGTCACCTCACAGCAGTAATAAGTACTGCATTACTTTAGTACGTGGTTTATTTGGTGTATGGTTTCCAAGTAGGCTTGACAAACTTCCCAGCTGGATTATTTTACAGTTCCATAATCTCTGTACTCTGTATTTAACAAAAATAAATAAATAAAAAAAATAAAAGACTTTGTAAGCACTTGCTTTAGGTTCCTGAAGTACAATTTGAGCATAAAGAAAGATATGGATTTATGTGCCATACTTTTTTTTTGTCTTGATATCTGAGGAAGAAACTAATTGTAACTGTCAACATTGTAGACTTCATTAGCTATTCTCCTGGTCTTTGCTAACTGATGTATTACACTGTATATTTCAAGTGAGCTATGCATTGTTTTCCTTGATCTCTAATAACACTGATTTCCTGACATGTTTCCCTTGGATCTAGTTGCTGTTATTTATGTAGGAGATTAGCCATTTTCTTACAGCTGTGAACGCCAATGTTTTCCGGATCATTATGTGCTATTAAATATAATGGACGGTTTAAAATCAGTGCAGAAATACAAGGTTTGAAGTTAAGATAATATATATACAAATCATAACTCTGCTTGTAACAGTCTTTTGTTACTTGGACTGGAAAAATTGTTGCTACATACAATCACATGTATACTGGTAAAGGGTGTATTTTAAAAATGTGTATGAATGGTTTTTAAATGCCTGTTTCATGCTTTGTGAGTTGATTGCAACAGAGAATTTGTCATAGTTCCTACCATTCACTGGTTAAAATAAAAGAGCATAATCATAAACTTTACGGTAAAATCTGATATCTGGGAAAGAATCTTTCTTTAGAAGAATTTTGCTCAACTTGCAATACTTTATGGTGTCCATATTTTTTCTAAGATAACCTTTCCATATTAGTTTTGTGGTCGGTATTAGAGAAGACATTCTAAAGTCAGACATCTTTTTCTAATAAACCTTTTTTTTTTTCCTGTTTGTCCTGCTAAAATTCTCTTATCTATTCAGTGCAGTCTGCCCAACCAGCTGATCTCAAGGTTTGTAGTTGTTAAGGATAAGGAAGCTCTGCCAATACAAATAAGCAAATAACAAGCATGGTAAAATACTTTTTTTTTTCTTAATGATGTCACATACAAAAAACAAACAAACAAACAAACAAAAAAACTAATACTACTATTTATTTTTTACATTGCAAATTATATTCATTTAAGAAAAACATGATGTTACTTGTCTTTAAATGCATTACAGAGTCTTTACATAGGCTTTTGTAAAGCTTAGCCTTATTATAAGTCTCATTGCATTTACTCATCTTTATTACATATTATCTTTGATACGTGGCTTTTGGTTATACTTGTTTTCATGCTTCAAAATACTTCTGAGTGGTAAACTTAGTTCCAGAAGAGGGAATTCATACAGTACCAGTTCCATAACTGTGTAAATCTTTGCACTATTGCCTCTTCAATAGATGATTTTTTCTTATATTGAGATGCTTGACATGTGGGCAGGAAAAGGATTTCATAGAAATGGAATAATTCAAAGCTCTGATAATAAAGCTTTTACTTTCAGTCCAGCAGATCTAGCTGAACATCATTTATTTGTTGGCAGATGCTGACAAATGTAAGTGCAGCACTGGTAGGGAGCAAGCAGCAGATTGTGCACTACTGTTGGCCCTTACGCACCTCTCTTACCACCTTGTTCTAGAGGTCAAAGGTTCACTGTATGTAGACAGAACTGTTTTCTTGCTCAATGAAAAAGGTTGCTTCCTTCATACTGGATAAGAGCTATTTCACAGGCAGAAGCTTTATAATGCAACTGCAGTGTTCAAGAGAAATGTGGAGGAGCCTGTTTTTCTGGAATCTGTTGTGTAAATTATGTGTACTGAATTATATTTGTGCTCGGGCAATTTGTTATTTTTAGTACAAATTTTCTTTGTGTAAATAGTCAAGCAAAAAACAAAAACAGACAAGGAGACACTTTGCTGAGGAAACCTTTGTCTTTACAACCATCACTTTAAATCTGTATTGTCAATAACATGCTATAATCTCTTTGTACTCCGTGCAAATAACTTTTACATTGCACATTCAGGGTAAGTAAAATGGAACTGCAAATGTTATGAATATTATTTACATTTATTTTTGCTGCAGATTTCTTGTTTTGGGGCCTTAGTTTCAAGGCATCCACTCTTAATTTGGAAAATTTGCCCAGTAGATTTAAGTTGTATACATCATCCTGCAATATATGTCTCAAAAGCAATTGCACCTAAACACAAAAGTAAAATTTTCAAAGCAAAGTTATGTAAAGGATTTGTTGTACAGGAAGAGCTCAATTTATATCCATCAAGTCAAATAGAGCTCAACAATGTGTGATTGTTCCAGCTGGTATGTTTGTCTAATGCGACAGAATAATGGTATTTTGCCTCGTAACTCCTGAACCCCAATCCTTCTGAAGAAGGCAACTTTGATTAACTCAGCATGGCTGGGGCATATGCTCCATTGCTTCCTGCCAGTAATTCTGAGTAGTTTGCTGGCCGCTTGTGACATTCTTGGGGCAGAGTATTTGGGAATCTATTCAGCTTCCATTTAGACCCTTGCAACACCTAGTATTTGTTGGCAGATCATTAATCTACTCCTATATGTTGGTTATGTTGCATGCCTAAATAGGAAAGGGAAAAAAAAAATACTTTGTCTTAACAAAATGGTAGAGTGAAAATCCTCAGTGGTTCTTTTTAAGTTACAGAGGCTTAGTAAAATAATTTAGGAAATGAAGCACAATGTTGAAACACTATTGCCCAAGTTTTCTTGAATGTACAGATGTTCTTGTTTTAAGTAACAGAGTTTTGTATAAAAACAATTTTAAATTGGTAATCTAGTAAATAATATAACAGTGGGATCTTTCAGAAATGATATTTAAATTCACTGTCAGGCTCTTAAAGAAAGGAGGGATAGCAGCGTGTGAATTTATTTCTATAGAAATCATTTTGTCCTCTTGTTCACGATAGATCAATGTGTCAGTGGCATAGTCCTGAAGTCAACATGCTTGCCAGTATCAAGTTTACTTTTTCATTTTGTTCATAATAATGTAGCTCAATTTTTACTTCATGAACTCGTGGTTTTTGTCAATTTGGTTATCAAGATTTGATTTTGGATTTGGTTTTGAGCCTTTGCAGCTTTCCGTACTTCATTGTTTAAAACTCATGTAAACTTGGAACCACTGAGGAGTTGCAGTACTCCTTTTGTTATGCACAAAGTAATTCCATATCTCCTCAGCATGCAGTCAAAATAAGGGTCTTGTTTCCATAGCAAACTCTGCAATACATTTCCTCTGAATTAGGCATGTGCTGTGAAAACAAAATTTTTCTGTGAAAAATATGTATATATTCCCCTTACTAAGCTCTTCATATGGCATTTTTCTCATTTCACTGTGTTCTAGGAATAGAGGGCTTCAATTCAGCTACCTCGGCCTCAATGCCTAATGCCTTTTGAGACATCCCTGGTACCTGAGGTTTCTGCATGGCAGATATGATGCAAGACCTACAAGAGACTCCAGGAGTCTCTGCTTGGAGTGCAGACATGATACCCAAAGGCAGCACACACCTACGGTTAGCTTTAGTGTAGTTATCTTTGAATTAGTTATGTTGAGAAGCCAAAATAAAAAATTGTGAATGGCTGTATTGGATCAGTCTGAGGGTCCATTTAGCCCACTGTCTGGTTGATAAAAATGGCCCAAACCAAATCATCGGAAAGAAAGATCTGAACAAGGCAAGTGTACATTACATATCTTTTTAGCATAGTAGCAGTCTCAGAGACTTTTAAAGAATTGTGGTTCTGTGTGTTTTCCGTGTGTTTGTTTAGTAATGAGTCTTTTTTTTTTTTTTTTTTTTTTTTTTTTGAAAAGACTTCAACAGTTCTGTGAATAGACAAGCAACCTCTTCCTTTTGTTGGCTTAGAATTTACTGCTTCCTCACTTCATTTGCTCTTCCAGTTTATTCTTACCTGCTATTCACCCTGCCTGTGCTACCAAGCATTTTAGAAAGCTTTCTCACTCACCCTCTCAGCTCTGTCTTTTCTGGACCAAAGAGTTCTGGTATGCTTCATCGTTCCCTACACAGACGCAATTTCATGCCTTTGGTTGTTTTTATTGTCCTTCTCTGCCTTTCCGATTCTACTGTCCCCTTTTAATGAAGAGGAACCATAGCTGCCTTGTGGTATTCAAGAGGTAGTTCAACTACAGCTATTTTGTTGCTCAGTCATTCGGTCTTGTAAGGTGCTCTGTAGTTCTCCCTAATTATCTATTTTCAGTAATACTTTCAATTTAGTATCATTAGTAAATTTCATTGCTTCCTGCAGTCCAGAAAAAGGACTAATATGGATATACTAAACACCACAGACAGCAACACAGCTTTCCCTGAGAATTAGTCATTGTTTTTGCTCCATAGGAAAAGCTTACTCTCTCTCTACTTTAAGGTAATATACCTCTTATGAAATTAGTTACTCATGGAGGGACCTTCCATCCTATGTGATACCTCTCCTGTTTACCCAAAAGCTTTAGAAGAGCTTTGACAGTGTGCTGCAATGTCCTTGTATCCAGGTTGACACTACACCACAGGTGAGTGGGCTACTGAATGCACGAAAAACTGGTTAGGTTATGAATCCAAGTACAAGTGCAGTCCTTTAGAGGGTCCGTCCTGGGCTCCTGTCTTGCTTAGTTCATGATCTGTGACTTAGAGTTGGAGATGCAAGGCATTCTCATCAAGTCTGTGGATGACAACCAATTGGAAGGTGCAGTTGAAGCACCCAGGAGACTGGCTGCCATCAAGAAGAGCCTGTACAGCCTAGAGGAGAGGGATGACAGCACCCTCATAAAACTCATAAGGACAAAAAATGTAGTCATGAGCCTGGGATGGACTGACTCAGGCCATCAGTACTGACTGGGCACAATGACTGGGGAGCAGCTCTGCTGCAGATGGCAACCTCAGTGTGAGCCAGCAGTGTGCTGTGGCAGCAAACGAGGCCAATGGCATCTTGGTGCATCTACAGGCGCACATCCAGTAGTCTGAGAGAGAAGTTTATTCAGTTCTATTCAACACTCATTAGACTGTATATTAGAATATTGTGCCCAGGACCGGGGGCACCCCAATGCAGGATAATTTTCTGAGAAAATGGGGCTTGTTCAGCCTGGAAAAGAGGATGCTTTAGGTGACCTGTCAGTAGCCTTCTCGTATCTGTGATGAGGTTACCAAGAAGACTGAGGCAGGCTCTTTTGCTGAGGTGTAGAGCTGGAGGTTGACTCATTAAGTAAAAGAGGAGATATTTTGACTTAAGGGAGGAAAGAAATGTGCACTGTGAGTGTAATTAACCATTGCAATAAGTCATCTGGACAGGTTGTAGGATCTTCATTCTTGGAGTTGAGAATTCTTTGTCCAGAACCAACTGGACAAAAGCCTTAACTTTGTCTTAATTCAGTATTGATCTGCTTTGATCAGGAACATTGCTAACATAGCTTCCTGAGGTCTGTTCTTGCCTGAAAAATTATTCCATATTACTGATTTTCACGTTATACTTGCATATTTATTCATATCCAACCTCTTAGCTGAAAAACAAATGTTTTAAAAAAGAATTATATTGTGGAGAATAAATCTGTTCTTATTGCCATTTAGCACTCACTTGACTGAGTTCTTATATTTTAATACAGACATAGGTAAAGAACAGGTAAAAATATAATTTCTGTAAGAACTCCTTGTTAGGAATCAATTCTCTGCACTGGAGTTGTATTACATCATCATCTTCTCAAAAGGTAAAAAAAAAAATAAAAATAAAAAAAAAAATCAATCAACTTAATTATAAATGCAGTGTACTTAGCATAATTATTTTTGTACTAAATTTGCATGCACGTATATTTCTGTTGAAAATGTATGGGGAAAAAAATTTTCCCATGCTACTTAATTATATCTGTGAAACAGAAAAGGTATAAGAAAAACTTACGTATTTACATGTCGGGACAATTTCTAGCACTGGATATTTATACTCATCTCTCTAGAAGTTCTGAATAACCTCCTGATTAGCCATCACTTTCCTGATGAGCTTATTTGTTGGTATATTTATTCCTCATCTCAGTTGCAATTCATCTTACCTAATTTTAGCTACCTGAAAATGTAGTCATTGAGTTTAAAATAGTTGTCTAAGCACTCGCTACAGGTAATAGAGATGATTCCTCTTCTCCCTAAACATGAGTCATCTTGTCTGCCTTCGAGGTTTGTGTTGTGATAGAATTAATCACTCTGCATAAGCACTTGTTTTCCCCTATGAACTAGGAAGAGAATATAGGCAGTTAGCTCTTACAGGACAACTAGTTTTATGTAATTATTTTGCAAAGCTCAACATCCAGACTAATTCTGGACTGTGCTTCTCTTTACAGACATCACTAAGTCTTGGAGGAATAGAAACGAGCACATCTAAAAAAGATTAATCTTAAATTCCCTAAGCCCATTTTAGGGCTACTGGTAGATGATGCAAATTTGCATTTCTTCTTAGTAGTCTGGAATGTATTCCAACTGGAGCCTGAAATGAAGATATGTACCTGATGCAATGCCTGTTTGGAAACATGAAGACAGTGACATAGTTGTCTATCTTTTTCTAGATGTACAGAGTGGATTGTTTGCAGAGGGGAGAGTCGTTTTTTGTTTCTTTGTTTTTGGTATGTTTGTTAAACCACCCCTTCTCTGGAGATCTCTCAGAAATTCTTACTCCAGTACTGGAGTCTAGAGGCAACCTCAAAACTGTCAACAAAATACAGTGAAGCAACACTTTGTTTTCAGTAACAGGATTTTTACAGAACTTGAGAAAACACAGAAAATATTAATACTTCCATTAAATTTAACAAATTGATTTCCTTTTATGATAAGATTGCCCATCTAGTTGATCAAGGGAAACCAGCTGATGTGATCTTTTTGGACTTCAGCAAGGCTTTTGACACAGTTTCCCATAGGATTCTACTGGACAAAATGTCCAGCATACAACTAAACAAAACCATCATATGATGGGTGAACAATTGGCTGATGAGCAGGGCTCAAAGGGTTGTGGTATCCTTTGAGGGTATGGGGCCGCATCAGGTTGGAAGATGGTCATTACTGGGGTCTGCCAAGGTTCCATTATAGTGCCAGTCCTCTTCAATGTTTTTATAAATGATTTGGATGTAGGACTAGGTGTTTTGAGCAAATTTGCTGATGACGCCAAACTTGAAGGAGTTGTAGACTCAGCTGAGGGTGGAAAAGCCTTGCAGAGAGATCTGGACAGATTGGAGAGCTGGACAATCACCAACTGCATGAAGTTTAACAAGAGCAAGTGCCAGGTTCTGCACCTGGGACAGGGCAACCCTGGCTATATGTACAGACTGCGCGACGAGATACTGGAGAGCAGCTCTGCGGAGAGGGATCTTAGGTCTGTGGTTGACAGCAAGTTGAATATGAGCCAACAGTGTACCCTGGCAGCCAGGAGGGCCAACCGTATTCTGGGATGCATGAAGCATGGCATTGCTAGTCGGTCGAGGGAGGTGATTGTCCAGCTCTACTCTGCGCTGGTCTGGCCTTGCCTTGAGTACTGTGTGCAGTTCTGGGCACCACAGTGCAAAAAGGATGTGAAACTGTTGGAGAGTGTCCAGAGGATGGCTACAAAGATGGTGAAAGGCCTAGAGGGGAAGACGTATGAGGAATGGCTAAGGTCACTTGGCCTGCTCAGCCTGGAAAAGAGGAGGCTGAGGGTAGACCTCATTGCAGTCTACTGCTTCCTCACGAGGGGGAGTGGAGGCACAGGTGCTGACTTATTCTCCTTAATCACCAGTGATATGACCCATGGGAATGGTGTCAAGCTGAGGCAGGGGAGATTTAGGCTGGACAACAGGAAGAGGTTCTTCACTGAGAGGGTGGTCACACACTGGAACAGGCTCCCCAGTGAAGTAGTCACTTCACCAAGCCTGTCTGAATTTAAGAAGCATTTGGACTGTACACTTAGTCACATGATCTAAACTTTTGGGCAGACCTGTGCGGTGCTAGGAGTTGGACTTGATGATCCTTATGGGTCCCTTTGGGACAGGTCCGATACATGGGCATGCACCCACTTCAGATTAAATCAGATAAAATCTGAAGTATTATTTATTTCAAACAGTAATTGAAAGAAAAAATCTTTCATCTAGTAGAGGACTTGAGTATACTTCATTAAAAAAAAAAAAAAAAAAAAAAAACAAAAACAACTCCTGTCAATTCATAGGTACTTACAAGAGTCCAACTTGAACTCATAATAGTAAAAATGCTTATCTTTCAGCTTGGCACTGAACAATGAAAGTCATGTTGTATCGGCTCAATATATAGAATGTATTTGATTGAAGATACAGGACAGGAAACAACTGTGTTACTAAGATTTGTCATTGGAAGGCAACAGCACAATAAATATTACATCAAGAGTATTAGAATAACTGTTCTTTGGGGGTTTTATATTCAAATGTTGCTAGCAAATTTTAACACCACTAATAAAGGAAATGGATAGTCATGAATACAGCAAATGAACATCTTTTTCTAGCCTTATACAGTCTTTGTGTCTGTGTTTTCATCTGTAAATCTTGCAGATGTTGGAGACATGCAAACAATGATTTGCTGCACATTTTTAAATGCTTTTAAAATTATTTTAGAGGGTTGTTTTTTTTTTTTGTTTGTTTGTTTGTTTGAGAGGGAAGGGCAAGGGGAAAAAATTCTTCGCCTTTAAGTGAACACAGAGGCTATTAACTCTAGATTGCTTCATATTTAAGTCTCTGTCAAGTGTAGGAGGGCACTTCAGAGCTATGAGTATCCACTTCTTCTCCTAGCCAGCTTTATTGCAGTTGAATTTATTTATTTTGTGCATGTTTGGACTAACCAGCTGCAAGTCTCTTCATAGTAACAAACAATTTATTCATAACATTTTTGAATAATTTATTTTGTAGTCAGAAAATAATCACATTAAATTTTGTGCTTGCTTATTTGAGACTATGGAATTCAGTAGCAAGGTCTGAGTCTCTGTAATGTATCTCAGTATCTTATAATTGTGTATTTTGTTTTTATAATACTTTTACCTTGGAATATCTCTAAAAGACTAAATTAGCCATCAATTTTCCTTTTATTGATATTCTGCTCTATTTATGGGCTTGCTTATAGCTACTTACAGTTCCATGACAGTTCTCTATGTCTTGGACATTGTAATACATTATATATTATGTGTGTGCATGGAAGATACAAGGGTAAAACATGTGATCTTATTTGTAAGTATGTACAATATATGCATGCATGTAAATACCCTACCACATGTAGAATTGAGGAGGGAAAAGCAAAGAATATTTCAGTAAATTGAATGATAGGAGGACTTAGTAAGGCAGGGTAAGATTATGTAGTATGGAAATAGAGAGTTCTAGACAAATCTTTAATCTCTTAAATGTTTACCAATTTTAGTGCCGTGTCTGCTAGTCTTCCTTTCTGTTTAGCATGTGAAGAATGAGTGCATACGATTTCTATTCTTCATGTGTTTTCTATCACTGTTCTCATTTATATGTCTCAAAGATTCCTGATTCACAAAGGCTACATTATCAATCTTAATCAAGTACTGAGGGATGATGCACAGTTGTGGTAAACTGATAAGCTACAGAGTAAGCAGCTCTGTAGGACACACCATCCTTCTTTTTTTTTAATGCACCCTTCTTCCAGAGTAGTGGGACTGGACTCTTGCACTGCTTTCCCCTCAGGACTCTACTTGAGAGCACATCTCAGGCTGTGTCTAACATAGGCTAAGAGCTTCCTCTGTGAGGCTTTCTCTAGGAGAGGCAACAGCAGAGTCTAGGGGTCATAGGGCTAGACTGGAATTCACATTTGGCCTTTTTTCCTGAGCAGTATTATCAATCTGCAATATCCTTATCCTAATCTTTAATAGATCACTTTCTCTGCGTACGTTTTCCCTGCCATTCTTTGTTTTACCCATCTAGGCTACAAGCTTTCCAGGGCTGAGCAATGTCTTCTCTTATTTTTTGCAGTCCTTAGAGCAGTGGATCTTCAGTTGCAGTTGAAGGCTCTAGATGCTCCTTATAATACAAATAAAAATTTGTTGCTATGCCTTGTAGAATATAAACATTTCCAAGGCTTCCACTTTTTTGAGAGAAAGAGACTTCATATATACATGTATGTGTGTGTATATATATATAAATGCAAACAGAAAAAGATACTTTCCAGAAATATAATTCTTGGAAATGCCTGAACTGTTTTGAGACTGAGGGGAAGAGGGGGGCTTAATTATGACACAGCTGCTTGGATGGAGTGTTTCAGCCCAAACAGTTAGCTTGTAAAAAGTGTAAGTGGCTCAAAATAGGATCTTAAACTGAGAAGTGTTAAGCACTGCTGGCTCTGCCTGTAAGTACAAGGGAAAGCTAGAAAGAAAATTGTGAAACTTCCTTAGCAGCTTTATATTTGTGAAATAAGTGGATTCCACCAAAGCTGTTTAAAAACTATTCTCAGCAGGCTTGACTCCCTGCTGCTGCTTTCCTGGAAGCTGCGACATCTCAGGTCTGCACTGCACACCTTTCCCTTCTGTGCTGGCCCTGGTTTGGGATGCGGGCCTTCTTACCTTGTTGGAGGGGTGGGAAGGGGAGAGGTGGCACTGGAGGGAGCGGCAGCTGCCTTCTTGGCTCCCTCCCATGTTCTTGGCCTCATCCCCAGGGTCTTTTGCTACATCTCCAGCAGTGCATGCCTAAATACAATGTGGGCTTAACTTGTGCAGGCTTCTAAGATGGAGAAACTGGATTATCTGCCGTGATGTGTAATTTCACAGGATGAGCTTGTAAATAAAATCATACGTACAATTTAGATTCTATAGATACAGTAATATCCTGTAAATAAGTGTACATGTAGCTGGTTAAAACTAGGCAATGTAGGCAGCCAGCACAGACACTGGTAAACACGTATAACTGAAAGCAATTGTGTGTGTATGACTTCGCATGTGCAGTGAAATATATTGCTTGGGGTGGATGTTGCTACTGTTCCAGCAAGTTGATAGTCCAAAGGAACTCTGGCATCTTACATCAACCTCACAAATGAAAACAGAGGTCAGCATTGTTATACTGCTCTAGTTTAACCTGTATTACATGCAACAGCAGACAGCAAGGCAATTTTCAGTATTTAATCGTTGCATTAATTTGGCATTGATTCTGTTGAAAACTTGGATGATACTTCTTTTCAGATTATAATAAGAGCTAACAGTTAAAATAAGTGGATCTGCATGGAGACTGGGATAGACTAGTAGAGAAGTAGTCAGTCAAAGAAACAGAAGGAAAACAAAAAGTACTTTTGTAAGATTATAAGGCTTACAATAAATGGAAGAAGTAGGTGCTAGAGAATATGTACTGAACTAAACATTGATTCATTTTCTGTTATTGCTGATATATTTGATGTAGCAAAACAGATATAACACTGAATAGTAAAATTCTAGGGCTGATTCTAGGGCAGTTTTCACTTCTGTGCAACCATCTGGTTTAAACCTAAGTTACTGAGGGGAGAGCTGAGTTGTTTCCTATGCCTTGTTGCTATGACTGCTTCATTATTGTTTCTGATACCTTAGTGTACCTTTTTATTATGAGTCTGGTTTAAGAATCAGATTCTGTACTGACATATGGTAATCAGTAAACATCCTTGGTAAGTCCTGTCAAAGAAAACAGGCCATTAGAGAAGACAGTGCTGATGCAATATTGTAAAAGCAGGCTCTGGTTCTAGTCTTTTTAAGGAAATTACTACAAATTCACTTGCCTTGGGATACTTGTAGGTGCAATAAAGAAGTAATCATTATTAAAGGCTAATGAAATGTTGCTATACTAGTTAAATTGTTTATTGTTACTGTGAATAGAGTCCCGTGTCTTCTTTTTAGAAAAGTTTGTGTCTTTTCAGGCACCACTGACATTGAAGTAAGAAATTTGTTGGGGTTCAGATAATGCTGTGGGACCATTCATTTACAGGAGTTGCTATGGCACTTAAGTGTTTTAAAAATCACCAAATTAGTCTGTTGATTCCAAGTGAGAGATCAATTGGAGACATTTAGCTTGTGGGTTTTCTAGGCAAAATGGCTGTGGATAAGCATGGCATGATTCACATTATTCAGAAATGCAATTCAAACTGTCAGTCTGAAACCCTCACACTTAGAGCCTGCGTGCACCTGAGTCCCTGTCACTATTTGGGATGCTATATGCTGTGTTCCACTTCTTGGTTTTGTGTACACTTTGTAGTATTTCTAAATATTATAATATACATAAGATTTTATTTTATACATACCAGATCAATGCATTTGTTAAATTAACAAAACTTTGAGGTCCCTAATCTGGGAGGATCAAGACACAAGGATGAGAAATTCCAACCTGTTGGTGAAGGAAGGCAGCAATAAAAACAAAAAACAAACAAACAAACAAAAAAAACCACTTTGGCTCTGAGGGAGTTATGCAAAGGTTTATGTTTGTCTGTATTTTTTCCCATTGATTTTTGCTATCATTTAATGTAACTGTCTTGATGTATTGAAAACAGGAAGAGGAAAGGCATAACACAGCCAGTCTAAGTCTTGCAAGTGACGTATTCCTAGCTGATATATTTTAAGAATGTGCTCAACATATATGTTTAAAGATAACACTGTAAATTGATACCCTTTTAGTGTGACAGGCTGAAGACTGAAACTATTAGAATAATTGCAGTCTTAAATGTACACATTTTTATCCTTTTTCATCAATTACTTATATCCTGGATATCGTTTTGGCTAGAAAGAAACCAAAATAGAAGATACATACCATATAAGAATAGTTGCTCAACCAAGCACAGTGTGTGAAGGGATTAATAATTTCAGATAGCAGTCATTTCAATTTTTTTTGACTCTCTCTAAATCACAGGACACAATGTACAAGCAGACATATAACCCTGTACTTTATGTACTTTACTGTGAATTGCTCAGCTAATGCCACAAAATCTTGCTGTAAGTTTTCAACAAACCACATTTAAAGAAGTTGTCATCACACACTCATGATTATTGTTATTTGCTGTTTTAAGTGTACTTGAGTTGAATCTGAACTTTCAAACTCATTTTGTGTATGTAAAGTAGACTTTGCAAAAAAACATGTACTAAAATGAGGATTTCTACCTCTGCTTTATGTCAGGCAGAGATGGTTTTGTATTTTTTCAGGCTTTTTTAAATGGTGTTTTCAATTCGTGTTAATAGTTGATATGTCAGAAACAATTTCTTTCAGCGTTTATTTAAATGAAAATCCAGGTTCCGTGCTCAGGAACACACAATATTTCTCTGTATGCAATTTAGGGGGAAAAAAAAAATTAGAATACTTGTCCTTTTTGTGTCTGCACCCAAAAGTGTTATTTTCTTTTCTTAGGAATATTGGATAATACTTCTTACACTGTAAAATGATGAGGTGGATCACGTAAATTACTTAGGGAAAGTATTCTGACATCTTAGATGCACACAATCACAGGAATGCTATTGAATTCTCTGGAAAAACTAGTGTGATCCTCATGAATCATATTGATTGTGTATTCTTTGTTTTTTTTTTTTGGTAGTGGGAAAAGTATTTTTTTTTCATGTTTATTTAGCTGAGACATTATTTTATTCTTTGTCCTTCCGTAAACTTGACAATTCAGCTGTACATTTCCCTCCCTCATCTTGCTACTATTTTAGGTGTTATAGTTTTATGATCAGTTATTCACACAAAATTGTGGCATGGGTTCCAAGTCCATGTATATTCTAAAACATAATTGTGCAGATAACATGTTACTTTGTCTTGTCTCAAATTTCATAGCATTATACATACCGTTGTTTACATATAGACATTTCAGGTGTCATCTGACCTAGAAGTTGTATTTTTTTTTGGTAATAAAAGGAAATTTTATTTTTCTCATAGGCTTCAACTAAAACATCTTCACGCACCACTACTGAAATGTGACTATTAACCTGTTGATTTAGTGAGAGAGGAAGAGAAGTGGACCTACTATACCAAGTACAGCATACTGCAAAGGAGCAGTACAGCTATGATTTTATAGGCAGAATTTTGGGAACACTAAAACACTCAGCTTTAAAAATATGTACAATTAAAACCCATCATTAGGAAAGTAAATGCTAGCCCACCTGTTGTATTCTATTTTTTCCACCAAAGATGAAATTGGCAAAGTATCTACCATACTGAGCTCAATCCAAGGAACATGTGAAAAGAACAATTCTCAAGAAAGCTAAAAGAGGTCAGTTAAAAGACTAATTATTTGAAGGAGGCATAGAGATGACTTGAAGAACACAGTTTTTGAGTGATGAAAAACTGGATACAACAAAAAAGCAAAAAGAGAGCCGGTATGGGTATCCAGCAAAACCACGTATTGAGATGGAGTTCCAATGTAAGAAATAGGAAGGATTTTGCACTTTGGCAGAATAAATATAAAACTATAATAACCTAATTATAAAAAGTTTAAGAGATAACAAAAGGTATTAAAAACTAATGAAAACTTCTTAATATCTGGAGCGAAAAGCTTGGCAGTGGGTGTGTAGGAGCTAATAGTTAATAGGACAGTTAGAGATCATTGCCATTTAAGACCAGATCACAGTATGGAGGCTAAATGGATTTGGATGCGAAAAGCTTTTGTCACACATCTATGGAATTGTAAAAATTTAGAAGTCTTCCCTCTTCTGTGAGATTCTGGTGCCCTGCCATGGGGTTCTCCTCTCTGCCTCTTTGGTGCTCTTGTTACTCATAGTATTAAGTATCCTTTGTTGTAGGATTGGTCAGGGAATACCTTATTGATGGTTTGTCGTTTCAAATTGTGATTTGTTGTTGCTCACGATCTGCTTGTTCCAGATGCTTCTGGATGTGTTTGCACTTTCTGATAATCAACAGGTTGATTATCTGTTTTCTTTAGCACATAAAACCTATTTTGTTTTTTGGAACAGGTGGTTGACTATATCTCATCTGCTTCTGCCACAGCAAAGAGTTGGTTAACACTTACAGGCTTATGCTAAGAGCTATCTGTCTAGGAGTAAGTCATGTTAACTGCTACAGATAGTGAAGAAAAACTAAGGTTTTTGAGGAACTCTCCATGTTGAAACCATTCTTTGTGGGGATGTCTGGGATTTCAAAATATTGTAACGAGGCTTTGAAGCCAGAAACCAAAATGAACAGGGATAAAATGCCAGGATAAGGTGATATTCACTTAAGAGTTCTAAGGTAACTCAAGAATCAAATCCCTGAATCTATAAGGGTGGTGCTGTGTAACCTCCCCTATGAGTGTTAGAGGATTTGAAAGTGCCCAGTCACACTGGAGAGATTTCAAAGGGCTGTCAGGGATGTTCATGAGCTAGAGACCACAAGTCAATGTTAGGCAATTTGTTGAAACTATGTAAAATATAATAATTAGTGGATAAATAAAAATGAAGTTCTGTGAAGCCTAGCTCTCGTGAAAGGGAAAACGTTCATCATAATTTTGCTGGAGTTCCTCAAAATTGCCTGTGTTTTCTGGTTGGTATTTACTGGATTTTCCTAAAGATTTTAATAATGTCACTTTCCTGGAGCTCTTAAAGAATCTAAGTCATGATCAGATAAGGGGAAAGCTCTTACGTGAAAAGCTGCTTAAAATATAAGAAAGAGACAATATTTGGAAGTGGTGAGTTTTCACTGTAGAGATAGCTCACCAAAGTGACATCCAGTAGTGGGTGTGTGTTGTTCAACACATCCATAAATGGCTTGGAAAAGGAAGTGAATAGTGAAAGGACATAGTTGTGAAAATGATAAACTATTCAAGATTTAAAAAAAAAAAAAAAAAAAGTGGGAAAAACTGCAGAAGGATCTTGCAAAGCTGAGCTCTTGCATGCTGAAAATTTATGTGGATTAACGTAAAATGAAGCACTTATGGGGAGGAAGCAGGGTAAAACATACCAGCTTCATGTGTTAAAATGATCTCAGAATCCGTTATTTTGTTAAACAGAAGCAAGGAGGTGGGGAACAGATTGGAAAGTCTGTGAGAGAATGGATGAAGCTGGGATCAAACCAGCTTCAGGAGGAATAGTGTGAGAAAACAAGAGTGGTGTGTAATTACAAGCTTGAAAGGAAAGGTTCAGGAAGGTATGTCAAACAGACAATGCACGACATTCACAGATCTTCAGAGAAGTCTAAGTGTGTGGTGTGTGTAGTATCTCCCCTGGGTAATGTGCTAAGTGTCATAGGTCCTGCAGTAACCTCTTTTAGAAAGCTCTTTCCCTCTAATTTGCATGGTGAAAAGCTCTGGTAACCTGAGGGAGGAATCTGATGCAAGTTTTGCTGTCCATCTAAAAAGAAGAGAGCAAACGACCAGCCACAGCTCCCATCAGGAATACTGCTCAGGACTGCCAGACCACCAGACAGCTCTACCAGTATCTTGACAGCAAGATACTGTATGTGGGGAGAGAAAAGCAAAGCAGTCACTTGCCCTGCAGACACACCTTGGCTCTTCAGGAAAATACTAAGGAACTGTTTGATTGTTGTGCTTATCTTAGGCATGGGGAGGTAGATCCAGCCATCTAAAAGAGAAGGCTTCCCTACCCCAGTAAGTTGCTAGTTCAGCATGTATTATGTGACTGAGGATACTTTGTGCTCTTTCAGCAGCTCTCTGTTTAGGGGATGCAGCTGTGAAAGGAGTCCCAGAGGGACTGTGGCACCGGTTCCCTAGTGCAGTCCTGGCTGCTAGATGTCATTTGTGTCTCTGAAGGATCATCCACAGATGCACCGCACAATGCTGTATGGGGCCTGGAAGTACGCGTTCTGCTCTCTGGCTCTTATAAAAGACTGAGACGTGATGAGGTAAAGAGGATATGTGCAATTTAGTATGATATATATAAGTAAGCTCCTTAACTGGAGGAATTAGTGCAGAAGTAGATTAGTCCTGAGATTACACCAGTAACAGAACTGTCTATCCTACTTCAGGTTCAAAGCCATGGGAAACATTAAGAGTAGTCAGCATGAATCAGCTTGCAATTTAAATTTAAGTAGGTGTAGTAAACAGTCTATTTTGGCACAAAACCTTAGTGAATGACTTGCCTTAGACTTAAAGAGCTGTGCTCTTGCCTTGCTATTTCCGTTCTTTGTAATAAATGTGCCCTCAGGTGTTGCTTCCACTGACCCCATCTCTTGAACTAGGAAATATGTTTTTCTCTCATTACTGCTGGTGATGCTGGGGGGAATTACTTACTAATGGTGTGCGGAGGACTGATCCCAGCTGGCAGCTAAGCCCTCACTCAGTCAGTTGCTCACCACCACCACCAGTGGGATGGGGGAGAGAATCAGATGGTTGAAAGTGAGAAGAAAAACCAGCGGATCAAGACAGTTTAATAAATGAAAGAAAGAAAAACAAGTGATGCAGAAGCAATCACTCACCACCAGCCAGTCCCCAAGCAACAGCTGCTTTGGAGAAACTTCCTCCAGTTTTATTGCTGTGGATGCTATTATACAGTAAGGTATATACCTTTGATCAGTTCATGTCAGCTGTCCCAGGTGCATCCTCCACCAGCCCTCTTGCCCACCCTTAGCCTCCCTGCTGTGGGGGGTAGTGCGACAAACAAAGAGGTCTAGATGCTGTGTAAGCACAGTTCAGCAGGAGCTAAAACAGTGTTTTTGTCACAAACCTAAAACATAACATCACCATATGAGCTGCTCTGAAGAAAATAAACTCTATCCCAACCAGACCAAGTACCAGGTGTCACTTAGAATCATAGAATCATTAAAGCTAGAAAACACCTCCAAGATCATCTGGTCCAACCATCGCCCTACTACCAATGTCACCCACTAAACCATGTCCCTAAGCACCATGTCCAACCTTTCCTTAAACGCCCCCAGGGATGGTGACTCCACCACCTCCCTGGGCAAACCATTCCAATGCATAACCACTCTATCTGAGGAGAAATTTCTAATTTCCAACTTGAAATTTCCAATAAATTTCCAATTTATTTCCAACTTACCGATTGGGGTGACCTGTGAATAAAAATGTTGACTGAAGAAATACAAAGTAAAAATTACATACTTTGTTAGTATTATCTTCTATTATGATGTCTAGGTCATACAAAATTTTAAGAATTTGCTATAGGAGTGTTTCTAACATTTGTTTGTAGTTGTGTTTTGTTTTGAATGCTTGAGGATATTGGCATTGTCACTAAAATAAGAACTGTTGTTCCCTCGGTAACACCAGCAAACAATATCCTCTTACGGGGTTCCACAAATAAAACAATTTTGTTTGATTTATGAATAGACTTTTCAGCAAAACTGAAATCAATTATTGTATATCCTCATGCTGAGGCCTGTAGAATGTTGGCAGTAGTATGAATTTTTATGTCTGTTTTTCTTTGTGATCATGTTGCTGACTCCAACTGTGAAATATTTTCGTAAGAATTTTAGGAGGTCTTTCAGGTCTCAAATGGTGTATGCTAACTGGAAAGGGAAAATTCTTACAGATTAAGTAGGTGGTTTCAATACCAGTGATGTGGGAACATACTTCAAGCCAGCTTGTGTTTTATCTGTCCTAATTAATCACTTAGTTGCAATGATATATTGGTAGAGACGGGGGTTGGGAACAGTTAACTGACAGAGTACTTTGTCTTCATGGGTTGAGTCTGGTCTTTAAATCTTCACATAACCAGCACTGGTGCTTACTCACGTTTAAAAAAAAAAAAAAAAAAAAAAAAAAAAAAAGTGATGTACAATTGGACATCTTTCTCTCTTTTTTTTTTTTTTTTTTTTTTTTTTTTTTTTTTTTTTCCAAAGTGCTCTGGGCTAAATGCTAAGACTTTTCTCTCATGCACTTCTTTCAATTCTTTCAAGTTATTCTGCTATAATCACTGGGCATGTTTGTTTTAGGAATTTTTGTTTGATTTTAAGGAGGAAGGCTGAATAGTAATTCAGAGTACTTGAAATTCAAATTGTTGTAAGCAAAAAATCTTAGAGAATGGAGTCTCTGCTTTTTGGAAAGCCCCTGTGATGGGCTAGCTAGAATAGGAAGAGTGCTGACTTGATCCCTCATATCCCTGGCCCCTCGTTGAGCTTAAGCCTTTACAAAGGTCTTTAAGATATTATGTTTCCTTTAACTAATCTGTTTTCCTATCTAGTAATTTCAACACAGCAGATACATGCTTTAGGATGTTGTGATAACTACTTAAGCAATCAGAAGAAATTTTCTTCTTTGAGGTATTTGACAGGGTCTGGAAGATTTTCTTATCTTCCCCTTGATTCATGGACTCAAGAGATTATCAACCTATTTTTAAGAACACTTACCCAGGCACAAATTGTATCAAACTGTCAGCAAAGATAGGACAAAATGAGCCCTCGGTAAAAGAAATCTACAGTTTCACTGACTCTGTGTGCAGAAGAAGGAAAGGCGTGTCTTTACGTGCTTCCTGTTTCCCTACCACACAGATAAAGGATTCAGTTTCATTACACGTATTATGTGACAATAAGTATTTGAACCACAATACTGAAAAGTTTGTTGCAGTGTTAGTAGATAACATATTCTGCTGCCTAGAGCCAGTGCTGTCTCAGTCTTCCATCACCTCTGTAGTTTGACATTACCAAAGGAGTGCAAGAGGGTGATCTCTCTGATGATGTTGATTCCTTGCATGTCTAAATTCTCAAGCAGTGCCACTTTCTATCTCCTCCAGTTGGGATTTTATTCTGAAAACTTACTGAAAACATCCTGGTTAGTCTAATAGTCGTGTGTATGTAATAACTAGACTAAACTAAGTCTCAAATGTTTGAATTGGCTTAACAAGTTATAATATTGGAAATGATTATTTTGTGTATTTTTTTTCTATATCTGCACCAAACAAGACTTTTGGTGTATGAATTTTGATTAATTATATATAGGTAATAATCTGCAAGAACTGTCAGGGCTATTTTATTGTGTTGTTCTGGCTCCTAATTTATATCCATTGAATTCTTTCCTTGTCAGGATGCTTCAGTGAATGCCATGAAAGTGGGTTGTTTTCATGTTCATTGATACAGTTCCAAACTTGTTGCTTCTTTTGTTTACTATAGTTGTTGAAACCTAGTGTGTCAGAGCTTTTCACAATGGTAAGTTTACACACAACATATGTTGTTCATTCACGCAGAGAGAAATAGAGGTTTCCTATTGCAATCATGCAATTATTGTGTTGAAGAACGTTGAAGTATTTAATATATTTGTTTTTAATTAAAATCAGCTAGCAACAGGATCGGCATTAGTCTTTGCTTCTGAAATCTTGATGTGAGTCACTGAAATTATAAACACTAAATTGAAGTATAGCCATAAACATACACTTTTTAGGTAAAATAAAAGTATTCAAATGTTTTCATTTTATGGTAAATCCCCATAATTTTGAAACAATAGGAAAAAAAGGCAAACTTTTATAGGAGTAATATAAATGCATATTATTAAATGGTAGTCACACTGTAATCTCTGTATACAGTATATTCCTGGTAGAGGAAAGGAAGCAAAAATTATTTCTAGATGCATAACTAGATATTGGATTCTTGTAAGTGATTGGTTCTTATCCAAGGCTACTTCAGTGTCATTTATGGTTCTCCAGATCACTTCTTTGAGCCAAATTTGATTGCTGTGCAGTAAGACAGCATGACTTACACTTTTATAATGAATACTCATACTGATTAATGATTCACCATACAGGGAAAACTCACTGGGGAGTACGTATTCCTTACTGCAATACCTTTTAATTAAGGAAACATATTTTAGATTTTCTTATTCCACTGATTTGATGCAGTTGCCAGTGTAGTGGGTAATTTGGCTTTTACCATGGATTTCCCAACACTGGAGCTTTTTTTTAAATGTATCTGTACTTTCTACCCGCAGAAGGGTGATGTAACAGTAGATTATGGAAACAAGATTAAGAAAGTGGCTTTTAAAGGAATGTCAGTCTAATATTTTAAAATATATCTTCTTTAAACAAGAATCGCTTCTTTAAACATAGTTCACAAAACAACATGAACCTATTAAAACAATTCAGTTTAAGTTGGAAAAGGAATTAAGAGATCAGTTCACAAATTATTATACTGCCTTTTCAGTTCTAGGGTGTTTCTTTCAGTATTCTACATGGATGTGCTGATTGCAGCATAGTATTTCTGTTGTGAAGGAGGAGAATAAGATCACTGAAAGGTAGATGTAGCTACACCACCTGACAGAGTGACAGCATGTCAGCAGTGAACTATGTCACCTAAGTGCTTTTACGAGCAATGTCTTCATGGTTGCTCCCAATGAGTTCCCTATTTAGCAAATCCATGCCCGGTATGATTAAAAATTGCATATAAGTACATGTACAAGATTAAGCTTTCAAATGAAACCATAGATCTGACAGTGACATTTCCATGAGCATTAATAAATAGAATAAATATTTTTTTGTTTTACCTAAGATTTTATTTATACTATCAAATATACCTATGTACCTATTTATACCTATACAAATATGTCTACGTACCTGTGTGTACTCTGTGCCTGAGTTCAGCCTGAACAGGCTTTTGCAATTTGACCTTGGAGCGTGCAAAGTTGGGTGTATAACCTCTGAGGTGTGAAACCCTTCTATGAGGAATGGTGTCCACCATCTACCATCCATTGTCATCCCAAGGGTCACAGAAGGAATCTGGTCTTGCGATCTTTCATCTTCCAGTTCAAAACGTTATGTTACTATTGCTACTGGGCATTTGTGGAGCCCAGTCATAAAAAAAAAAAAAAAAAAAAAAAAAAAAAAGTTGTTTCAATTTTTTTCCACATTGCTAAAATTTCCATGACGCAAACATAAGAAAGGACTTAGATGCACAAACCATCTCCTCATTTATTTTTTAATAGAATTTCATATGACTGAGAAAGGGCTACTACCAGCCCAAGAACTGTGTCCCAGAAGAATCTTAAAAACTCACTGGAAAAAGCTGTTACAGATGTTTAAAAGAAATACAAGAGAAATAATTAAAAAATAATTTTGAAATTTATATTCAGTGCTTAGTTTGAGTAAGTATTTAAAAGTTACTGAAACCTCTCTTTTCATGTGTATGTAGAAGGTAGATTTTAGAAAGATTTTTAACTCTGCTGGCTGAATTTATTCAATTTTGAAAAAGTAATTTAGAAAAAAAAAAAGTTGAAATCAGTTGCTATCCTAAAGGAGATGGATTCCTTGGCATTTAGTTACAGGTTATGGAAATGTAGTGGGTAGATACTGCAGAGTGAAGTGTTGCTGAAGTTACTGTGATGGGGGAGTTAAAGCAACCAATATATCTATGTAAGATGGGTAGTTTGTCTGATTCAGTTACACAATGAGCAGTATTTTTCTATCTGTATTCCAGACAATATAGTGGAATTCAATGACATACCTTGGTGCTATTTTTTGATGATTGTCTGTTTTACCATAGTTGTTGTTTACTTCTACTTCTTATTTTGCTCAGTCCGTTTTTAATTTTTTATGCTCTCCATCACTGTACTTAATAGTGATTTAACGGGGATATTAACCTGCTGACATTTTATACAGCTGTCGTTAGGTCATGAGATGGTCACAATTGTAGCTGTTGATTGCAGGTTATATTCTTGTAGATTGTTTCCATGAGTCCAGGAAACCATGCTGTCACAAGATCAATAAATAATAAATAATCACAGAATCTCAGGATGTTTAAGTCTGGAAGAGACCTCTGAGGGTCATCTGGTCCAACCCCACTGCTCAGACAGGGACACCCAGAGCAGGTTGCCCAACACCATGTCCATCTGGCTTTTAAAGATCTCTGAGACTCCGAAGACTCTCTGGACAACCTTTTCCAGTGCTCCATCACCCACAAAGTAATGATGTGCTTCTTGGTGTTCAGATGGCACCTCTTGTGTTCCAGTTTGTGCCCATGGCCTCTTGTCCTATTACTGGGCACCACTGAAGTGTCTGGCCCCATCCTTTTCTGCACCCTCCCTTCAGGTGCTTATGTTAAGCTCTCCTCTTCTCCAGGCTAAATAGTCCCAACTCTCCTAGCCTCTCCTCAAAGAAGAGGTGCTCCAGTCTCTTGACTATCTTGGTAGCATTCATTGGACTCTTTCCAGTATGTCTAGGTCTCGTACTGGAAGCCCAGAACTGGACACTCTAGGTGCAGCCTCACCATTGCTGAGAGGAAGGATCATGCCTCTTGACCTGCTGGGGATACTTTGACTGGAATACTGTTAGCTAGTGTAGCAGCAAGGACACATTGCAGTCTCATGTTCAACTTGGTGTCCACCAGGACTCCTAGGTCTTCTTCTGCACAACTTCTTTCTAGCTAGGTGGCCCTCACCAAGTACCTGGCGTTGTTCCTCCCTTGGTGCGGGACTTAGTGTTTCTTGTGGAATTTAATCAATTTTACTGTCTAATTTTCTTGCTCAAGTCAAAAAGAGTATGTGGGGTGTGGTAGGTTGATTTTGGGTGGCAGCTAGGCCACCACCCAGTCACTGTCTCAATCCCCTTCCTCAACAGGAAATTAGATGGAAAAGCCAGTGATGTCAACCTCCATGGTGGAGAGATCTTACCAATTACTGTCATAAGCAAAACAGATTTGGCTTGGGGAAAATGAATTTAATGTATTGTCAAATAAGAGTAGGATGGTGAGAGACAAAAATCAGAATATGCTTCCCCTGGCCTTGATCAGGTGGGGCCATTGGAGCTAGCCAGAACAGGCTGGGTCCAGCATGGGGCAGCCCCGGCCTCCCCTCATGCAGCGGCCCTGTAGCCCCCTGCTGCTGCCTGGGTACCTGAAGCCCAATAGTGGGGATAAGATGTTTTTGTTTGGATGCATAGCTTTTTTTTTTTTTTTCTTTTCCTCCATAAAAACAGAGGTGAAGTTTTCAGATAATCTTAGAAAGACAGTTCTCTGTGTGTTTATGTGTGTGTGTGTGTGTGTTCAAACTCCAAGTAGAATTTCAGCAGTGATATTAGGTACAGGAATACATGAATTATTTATGTCTGACTTCCAGTATGTTCCCAACAGGCTAGTAGTATTTTTCCTGTTCATCTATCTATGATCATCCAAGATTTAAATTTGATTCTCTCAGGAGCATGTATATGCTCTGACTTACAGAATCTCATTTGTTTTTCTGTGACACTGGTATGAAATAGTGCTGCTGTTGTGGAAATTAAATACAACAGATTTATTTTACATTGCGGTTATTCAGCTATGGTGTATTCTGTTAGGCTTCTTAATTTTTATTTTTCTTCTACTTGCTCTATTTTTCCATTTGTTTTTAATGCTAAGTGCCCTTGTATGTTGGTTAAAGGCTTATCATGAAACTTAATTTATGAGGAAAGATGAAAATTGGGGTGGGTTTTCTAAGAAAAGAGCCCAGAGCAGAAGGAAAGGTATGGTAGTCATCCTATATGCTAGTGATTTTTGAAGAGGACTGATGAAACAATTCAATTTGTGTCCATTATACATATGACAGGAAATATAGAACGTAAGTTGTACTAGAAAAAGCTCATAGTAAACAGTAAAGCAAGCTTTCTGTCTGAAAGGTGGGTGGAAACCTGAGACAGGCTGAGGAGGCCATGGCAGATTTCAGCAAGGGATGTTGTGAAGGGCTGTTTTAAATATTCCAGATTATTTGGGCAGAAAAAAAAAAATCTACAGCGTTGAGGAGGTTTGGCTAGGGAACTTGGAGGTCCTTTTCAGCTGTGTCTGCTGTAATTCTTCAGTACTATCAATTTTAAGTCCCATTGAGACCCAAGAATATCCAATTTCTTATACTGAAGACCAAGCTGAATTAAAATGTGTACCTAAACAGATCAGGTGGACTAGTGCAAATGCATGCCTTTGATCCATTAAGTGTTGAGCAATGCTATTGCTGCTGATTCATATATGATTTTTTTGAACATAACTACCTTTAGTAAGTAGCTTCTCAGTTATTTTTGAAAACACATTCTCTGTTTTCTTTCTACACGGTGTTTCTCATATAAATTTGTGTAATACAAAAATGCCGAAGCACATAATATTTAAAACCTCAGCTGGATAAAGTCATGCTGAAGATTCAATGTCATTATCTAATTAAATGCAATTTGTTGCAATCTTTCCATCTCAAATACCTGTAGCAATAAACTGAACTAATGACATAGAAATTAAAAATTATTTTTTGTCCAAAAGAAGTGTGCACCCATTAAAACAACACATTACTTTTAACATCAGGCACATTGCTTGTGATTTCTCTGTTTCTAGCTAAACAGGATGTGACTTTTTTAAAATCATTTTTCAAACTCCAAATAAAAACAAATAAAAACAAACAAAATTAAACAAAAACAGAAATCCTGGAAACATGGAGTGGCTGTATATTAGCTACTGTTCAGTCCAGATGTTGAGCCTATTTGATCATTGCAATAAGCTGTACTTACAGTTTATTGTAACAGTTGGTTGTGTTACCAGATTTTTTCCCACTTAAATTGATTTTTGCAAAATTTCAAAAACTGCTTTAGCAACCTACAGTGTTCTTTGGTGGAAACAAAGTATTTACAAAAAAAAAAAATCTGCCTGAAAATTAAAATAATAATAAAAAGGTGGCATATGGTTTAAAAAAAAAAAAAGTTCAGGATAGAAACACACAGTGTATCACACTGATGTAATCATTCTGAGCACAGAGAAAAGGCTGTTGTCTTCTCAGTAGTGTCTTTTAAGGTCACAGAGAAGCTTCCCCATTGATCTTTGCTGTCTCTCACATATAACTTTAAATATTTTGGAGTGCTTGTGCTAGGCAAGTATTTTGTGTTGCAGGTAAAGGTCTTCCAGCAAGTCATGCAGGCTCATTTTCCCTCACCTTCCTGAAAAGCTAACAGCAGTAGAAAACCACCAGTCCTTGGTCAGCCTCATTTGACATTGCTCTTGGAGAGCGTCACAGGCCAAAACCAGTCCTGAGTCCAGGAATTTTTCTTAATTAGGTATATTGACAATTAACATAAGCTTCAAAGTATTGATTCTGGTATTGACAAGCAGAGAAGACAAAGAAGGTTAAAGGAAAATATGGAGAAGACACCTCTCTTACCCCCACCCTGGTGTCCCGTCCCAGTACTACCTGTTAAACTTGGTCTCTTAGGTGAGGTGATGGGTGAGCTCCTCCTACAGGGCTCATTCACCCTCTCCCTCCCCAAAAACCCTACTTATGTATCTGGAGCAATGATGTTACCAAAGCTAAAAATCAGTGTTTACCACTTTAGTTGATTTGCTTACAAAAAGAGAGTAATACAGAAACATGTAGCTGTTTTAATTAAAAATAATGTCTTCTGAGTCTTCTGATATATAATCTCATGCTTCAATATGTAAACTATAATCTAGCCTGAGATTTGCTCAAGAGAAAAAAAAATTAAGTGCATTTATAGTTTAGAATAAGTTATAAATTAATTATGCCTGTATTATACAACAGATGGATATATGTTCTACATTTTTCTTTAAATTAGTATTATTATTCTTAGGTGCATGTGATTTCTGCTATGTATATATATTGGCTTTCTTATAACAAAGTCATTGTTTTGTTTTTCCATAAATTGCAGAAACTATGCCTGTGCCAGACCAGCCCTCGTCTTCTGATAAGACAAGTTCTCTTAGTCCTGTGTTGAACACATCCAACGGCGATGGCTCGGAAACTGAGACGACCTCTGCCATTCTAGCTTCAGTTAAAGAACAGGTATGTAATTGCTGCATCTGCATACTGTAAGAGAATAATATGATTTAATGGTTTTACCAAGGTTCCATAGGTGGTATATGAATAATTTCATTAGCAAATGCAAATTGCAAAGAATTTGAAATATTTCTTCATGTCAGTATGCTTCCATGTACTGTCCTATGATAGATGCAATATAGTTGAACTGTTTATTTTATTCTGCACATTGACTCTTTGTGAATGGTGCTTTTGAAAAATGTCTGCTTTTCTTGTTGGCAGTCTGCATGTAGAGTTCCAGTGTGTAGGCATGGCATACAAGAACTAACACTTATTTAAAGCTACTTGTTTGTTGGTATTATAGACTTTTTAGGTAAAAACTTACAGAATATGAAGATTATTAAATTTAACATATGCTTGTTAATATTTTTATTGTATGCAAAACTCGACATGTCATTATTGTAGGGCAAAATTGGGTATAGACAGACTTTTGGCCTTGGAAAGTTAAAACCAAAACTAGTAGAAATCTTTGAAGGAAAGACTTCTTGTGTGATGCTCTGCATGATTCTAGAAAGATGAATTTGGGCATTATGTCAATTTTAGTGGGCTGATTGCCTCAGATTTTGCTTAATGTCTCTGTATATGAGGAGATGGTTGGTATTCTAGTTCATGAAAACACCTGATCATGACTACTGCCTCGTTTGCCTCATCAGAAGCAGATAGCCTCAAGAGACACATGATGGTTGCTTTTAGTCAATTTTATCTTTCTATAAGTGTCTAAGTTGTTCCTCGCGTTCTGAAGTAATGAACTTACCTGGCTAAGACATACACTGTTACTTGCATGAAATTAATACGTGAATTCAGTTTATGATATCTAGCACCATTCCAGTCATTGACCTTTTTTTTTTTAAAAAAAAAAAAAAAAAAAAAAAAAAGTGATCTTGCTCTTATTTTTTTCTTTTTGATATATATCAAGTATCTCTTTCAGGTGTTAGAGGTTATTTATATTTTCCGGTTTTTGTTTTAAAGGCAAGTGCAAGGAAGAATGGTTGCAAAGTGGAGTTTTGTCTTAGGATTTCTGGCATGCTGTTGTATTGGGTTTACTATGGTTTAAATGTTTTAATGCATGTTTTCTTCCAGGGCAGTAGTGTTACCTGTGCATGTGATTGTGTTTTAAAACCATGTAAGGCCAGTGTTTCAGCCTATGGTACTATGTTATTACCAAGAAAAGTATCTGCCTTGGGTATTGATTTTCTGATGCTGAAAGAATGTACATGGAAGTTACATGGGTAGAAGATAGACTGTGCCTGTCTGTTGGAATGTGAAACGCGGAATGGAACAGTGAGAAGTATTTTTCTGGTGATGATGCTGCTAGATTATGCCTAGTCATGTATTTTGCTACTGAACAACCAACAAATAAACAAAACAATCAGTGGGTGCTAGAGAGAATTGTCACCGAATCTACTGTCCAAAAAGGGTTTTAATTGGAAAAAAATTATCTAAGTTATTTCTGATTCCTGTGAACCACAGCAAAAAGGAGCCTGCAGGAAAGGAATTCTGCACTCCCTCATTTAAAACAGCCTGGACAGCTAACCTTAGGTACTACTGACTAACAAGATAATCTAGTGAAACGTTGTGGTACAGGGTATACCAGTTTGACAGGTGTTCTTTGAAGTGAACTTCCTTCTTGATAGGTGATATGTAGTCAGATCCATCTTGAAGCTGGAAGATTTTATATACTAAGCTAAAAAATGAGCCTTATTTTTTCAGGGATGTTAATTCATTCCTCAGAGTATATCGTTACTTCAGCAGTTTGACATGATTCTATGTTCAGCCACATTACTGGGAAGCCATATTACTCCAATACTATCTTTCCATGTTGTAGTAAAGGTTTGGAAAGAGCTAACTGTTTGTTTTCCATAATAGTTTATGTTTTGATAGGCTTCCATTAGTTAGTATTTCATTGGAGGAATCCTAGGCCACTGTTCCCATGCTGCAGGCAGATGAAATGCATCATGTTAATTCAACATTAGGAGAGTTTATGAAGTCTCTAACTCTCTGCTCAGATGTCTATCCCTTGCTTTTTAGAAGAATGAATGAATGACTTGACTGCCTGGTATATGATTTTGCTTTGGTTTTGACTGTAGCCAAAAATAGACCTTAAGTTTTAGAAATACAAACACAGGCAATTTTTCAAAATTGTTGCTAGTGAAGAAAAACAGTATTGAGTTCATAATTTTTATGGTTGTATGAATCAAATACAGAATATTTTCTTCTTTGCTGATTCTTAACTTTAAAAAGTTACATTACTTCTTAAAATTATCTTGAAACACTTGTGGGCAACTTCATATGTTATTTCTCATGATATATCTGTGTTTTTGAGTGACTGCAATGGAGTAAGCTGTGGAATTTTTGATATTGATGACTGTAATGGGTTACTTCAGCACTTTGAAGTTACTTCAGTTACTTTGAAGAAGGCAGAATATGTAAAAGAAGGCGCAGAGAAGATGTCATAGGTGCTATATTTGCTTTACTGAAATTTCCTATGTGAAACAAATACTTTATTTGGAAAATCGGAAGTTTTGCTGTGCTCCTTACTTTGTTGTATAAGACATCTTTTTAGTGTTTTAACCCTGAACTAGCACACTGAATGACATTCAAGTTTCAGACTTTTAAGAAACAATTGAAAAGAAGTGATGGATAAACAGTATGAACCCAGGTTTTGTCCCATGTTTCTAACTTTTAAAAAGTCAACAGGCACTGCTGAAGGTGAGGTCAGAATAATACCCCATATTTTTAAGAAATCACAAGATGCTAGGCAGTGAACTTCAGCTTAGGTGTTTTCAAGCTGTCCCCATAAATAAGAACTTTTGTGGGTTAAGAACATCTATGAAAGCTTTTTGTTTGTTTGTGGATATTTTTTTTTTCTGTCAGAATACTGTCTTTTAAGGAGAAAGCATCCAGCACTCTTAAAATCACTAGACAATTTCAGTTTTCCATGCTGGATAAATTGTGGTCAAATATCTGTATGAAGAAAGACTTATTCTTTATTATGATATAGTGGCAAACACATTTGGCAAAATGTTTCACAGGCTATAGAAAACATTATTAGGCCATTTCTTTTTCTGCATTGCCATCTGCTTTTATATCTGTAAATATGAGAACAATTTTTCAACAGAATGAGATGTGATTTTATAATTTCTGATAATATAAATGATAGGTACAACTAGAAGAATTTTTCTTCTGCAAAAAGCATGGTATGTTTCTGGCTGGAAATTTTCATCTGTGCAAGAGACTTTTGACCCCACTTGGTGATAAAAGCTTGTGGGAAGAAAGCTGCCCCTAATGCTGTTTTGAATGTAGAAATAGCTGCTGGAGAACCTTTTGAGTAAATATGTAGTAAGGCTAATGCTTTTCGTCAAAGGCTGTGGTTGACAGTACTTCACTTCCTGGTGTACAGAAACAGTTCTCATGGAAGCTGAGGAAGAGTGTAGTGACAATGACCTAGTAGAGGCTTGTTATGGCAGATTTTTTTGTGTGTGTGTGAACATGCTTGAAGAACATGAGATAAAATAATTTCCTAAGAGCAAGAGAACTCTTGAAGAACTGACAAGAACTGACCCAGTGCAGAAATAGTATCATATATTTTCATTGTTTGTTTTTTTTTTTTTTTTTTTTTTTGTGACTTATATTTAGTTTCTTTCACCATCTTAGTAGTAGCCTGTTCCAGAGAACAGCTCCTTTACCTTTCAGAAAACTTGTGTGAAGAGCAACTCGTGTAACATTTCATCTTTCTTTTGAATTGCTTTCAAATCAATATTTTTTTTCAGATGTTTGTCTTCCTTTCCCCTTCCAAAAAAAGCTTAAGCTCTTACACTGTTGGAATGTTTCTCAGGCCATTAAAATAAATGATTGATTAATATGTTCTTTAAATCAAATATGCTTATTTCAGAGAAAACAGGTGTCTCTGGCTTTGTGATGGTTACTGATGGCTTTTTTGATGAAAACAAGGATGAAAGAGGTCTATACAGATCTCCAAGCTTTGCAAGATTTAGATATTTTTTTCTAAAGTAACTTCTGATACTTTTAAATATTTACCAATATTATCGTTAGTAAACTACCTGTTTGTCAAGAAATTCTGACTGAAACTGACCTAAAACCAAACAAAAGGTAATAGTAACTTAGCCTTGTAATGCATGTCAGTATTAAATGAAGATATGTATGACTTATGTGAACTTGTTTATTTGGTATTAATACTTTTTGGAAATGGTTATATATGTTATGTACATTTTACGTATGTAAGTAAAACTACAGATAGAAAATGGCTCTAAAAGTTGAAAGATTTCCTTTTTTTTCTTGGTTCTGCCAGATTATTTATGCCACGTCTTTATATCATACAAGAAGTTTCAGAACAGAAATCATAAATTTAAGAGAGTGGTTGAATTCAGACTATTTTTTTCTAAGGTTTTAAGCACAAAAGAGTGTTAGGAAATCGTTTAGTCTGACCAGCAGGTCACTTCATTTCATACAGTCATCCAAGTACTGAGCTGCAAATCTGATCACAGAATGACTTTTGCAGCTGTTTATCCTATTATACTGAATGCCATATTGTAATGCATAATATTCCCCAAAATAAAATCTCATTATAGGAACCAATAATTAGTGTAATAACCTGAAGTATTCTGTAGCTTTTCTAAATAGCTTCAGTTATGATATATTCATGTCTTTCTTGCCCTCAAACATCAGACTCCATCTTTGTCTGTACAAGTTTTGACATCTCTGTTTCAGACCCAGACTAATTATATTCAATTTATATATTTCTTTCACTATCTCTCCCAGTAGCACGTCAATGTATTCACATCCTTAGCTATAGAACTCACTTGTTTCCAATGGAGTTTTAAAATATTTCAGAGATTCCTCTTCCTTTTTGCTAACTTTTACTTTTCATTAATATATTGACTTTAGATGTTAATACAGTATAAAAGGAACTTAACTGTATGATACGTTTTGAATATCACAAGTATATATACAGTGGACACCATCTTTCTAAGGTGCTGGATGACCAACTTCCTATTGAAATTTGAAGCTGTGCGAGTACAGCTACTGCTTCCTAGATACCTCCTCAAATTGACAGCATGGCTTTTGAGATGTGCAGTTCCCACTACTGGAGTTGAGTGCAGAAGTTTTGAAGAGAGGCATCACAGTGGCTAGTGAAGAAGAAAATCATTTAATATACTTTATGCTCTGCTCTGTAGGATTCTTGAGTTCTTGATTTAATTTAGTTCTGTTTTCATAGAGCTCTGTGGATCAGCCAGATGTGTATTCATGTTGTGCTTCTTAGAAAATGGCAGTGTTACAAAAGTAAAGACCTAAACAAGTAATTCACAGAATCACAGAATTTCTAGGTTGGAAGAGACCTCAAGATCGAGTCCAACCTCTGACCTAACGCTAACAGTCCCCACTAAACCATATCCTTAAGCTCTACATCTAAACATCTTTTAAAGACTTCCAGGGATGGTGACTCCACCACTTCCCTGGGCAGCCTGTTCCAATGCCTAACAACCCTTTCGGTAAGGAAGTTCTTCCTAACATCCAACCTAAAACTCCCCTGGCGCAACTTAAGCCCATTCCCCCTCATCCTGTCACCAGGCACGTGGGAGAATAGACCAACCTCCACCTCGCTACAGCCTCCTTTAAGGTATCTGTAAAGAGCGATAAGGTCACCCCTGAGCCTCCTTTTCTCCAGGCTGAACAAGCCCAGCTCCCTCAGCCGCTCCTCGTAGGACTTGTTCTCCAGGCCCCTCACCAGCTTCGTCGGCCTTCTCTGGACCCGCTCAAGCATCTCGATGTCCTTCTTGTAGTGAGGGGCCCAAAACTGAACACAGTACTCGAGGTGCGGCCTCACCAGAGCTGACTACAGGGGGACGATCACCTCCCTAGCCCTGCTGGCCACACTGTTTCTGATACAAGCCAGGATGCCATTGGCCTTCTTGGCCACCTGAGCACACTGCTGGCTTATATTCAGCCGACTATCCACCAATACTCCCAGGTCCTTCTCTGCCTGGCAGCTCTCCAACCGCTCATCTCCCAGCCTCTAGCTCTGCTTGGGGTTATTGCACCCCAGGTGCAGGACCCGGCACTTGGCCTTGTTGAACTTCATGCAGTTGACCTCAGCCCATCAGTGCAGCCTATCCAGATCCTCCTGCAGAGCCTTCCTACCCTCGAGCAGATCGACACACGTGCATAGCTTGGTGTCATCTGCAAACTTACTGAGGGTGCACTCAATGCCCTCGTCCAGATCATCGATGAAGATATTAAAGAGGACCGGCCCCAGCACTGAGCCCTGGGGAACACCACTAGTGACTGGCCTCCAACTGGACTTGGCTCCATTCACCACGACTCTTTGGGCCCGGCTATCCAGCCAGTTTCTAACCCAACGAAGCGTGCGCCAGTCCACGCCAAGAGCAGCCAGTTTCTTGAGGAGAATGCTGTGGGAGACGGTGTCAAAAGCCTTGCTGAAGTCAAGGTAGACCACATCCACAGCCTTTCCCTCATCCACCCAGCGCGTCACTTTGTCATAGAAGGAGATCAGGTTTGTCAAGCAGGATCTGCCTTTCATAAACCCATGCTGACTGGGCCTGATCGCCTGCTTCCTTTTCAGAAGCCTGTATTCTGTAAGGCATCCCAAAGACACAGAAGCTGTACACAATGGAGTATAAAGAAACTAAAAATTACTTTACTGGAAAAAAGGATGGGGTGATAATCCAAAATACATATTTTGCAGATTGTTGGAGATGAGCTAGGAGTGGAAAGGCTTCTGTGAAGATTTAGTGTAATGAAGGATATTGAGATAATACAACCTCCCAGCAAGACCATCTTTGAGGAGAAGGAAGAAAACGCCAATTAGGAGAATAAAATTAGTTAAATATTATGCTATTTTAACTCAAAGTAGTGCTGAAAAATTAGTAATTCAAAGCCAAGAATTTCAGAGAAGCTGGGTAAAATACCACTTAGTGACAGCTCAGTCTAATGCTAATTTAAAGCAATATTAAAGGGCATTGTAAAGGCAAAATATTCTTTGTTATCATGCAGCCAGGATTTGAACACACTTTTTCTGATCCCCAAGCACTTCTGCCTCAACTCATTTTTTGTCATTAGTAGAAGGATTTCAAACTTAGAATAAAGATACCCTAAGAAAGCAATATAATAATGAGCTCTGAATTGGAATTTTAATATATTACATTTGTAACAGTTTAACACTCCTGATCTTCTCTCTGATATCATTCATTGTTTTTTTTTAATCTAAAATATTTTCACATCTAAGCTCAAGTATTTTAACCATGCTAGTGGCACAGATTCTCAATCTTACCTTGAAGTCATTGTGAAGACCCAACTGAACTTGAAATGTTCAGGAGTGGCTACTGAACTTGTGCTGAATGAAGCATGTGGATTTATGCAGCCATGAGGGGAATGCTGTTGGGGAGCTAAATGACTTGAAAACAACTCTTCAGAAAGATTAGAAGGCAGCTTTGTGATAAGGAAGGTTGAGTTGTTTCGCCTCCTTTTTATTTATTTATTTTTTTTTTTTTTTGGAAGGGGGAATGGTGATTGGATCAGTTTACCTCTTTTTCAAGAGCTCAGCTTTTTAGCAAGGCTGCTGTAAAAATATACTTGAAACTGTGAGTTAACTTCTTTTTGCAGTGTTTAGAATGCTTCAGAAAGTCTAAAGTAACATCTCTGTTTAAATGTGCAAAATGTGCAGGGTAGCAGGAGATTTGGGTATTCCCCACCTCTGCCCCACTTCCTTGTCTGAAAGTTGTCAAAGTCATTGTTCTGTATCTTTGATGTTCCTCTGATTTATCTATTTTTGGTATTTTTCTCCTTCTGTACTTATCAAGCAAAATCAATCTACATCAATTTTTATTTGCATGAAAAATAAGGGTTTGTAAGGCTCCTGGCTTTCAAAGCATACCTCTTCTACAGAGAAAAGAAAGTGCTGTTAAAAGACTAAACTGGGAACACTTCAGTTAGTGATTGTTTTAATTTCTTGTGTCTTCTCTGGAAATGAAGGAAAAAGAGTAAAAGCACTCTCTGGGTCCCCTGGTAACCCTTCTCCTTTAACTTACCTTTGCTAGTACTTTTCAGGCTGCTTACTTTTACAACTTCAGCTTTGAAAAGATTTTTTGAAGGGGATTGAATTTTCATCATTGTTTTATTTTTTATTTTTTTGTTCCTTTTATGTCATTTTGAAAACTTGAATACTTCCATTGTGCTTTCCCATCTGTTTCTGTGTGTTCTGTCACATGATGGCATTTTTTTTTACTCCTTGATGCATTTACTGCTAAATGGAACTCTATCTTTCTGTGGGTATTTTAAATCTTTTTTATTCTAAGAAAAATCAACTTTAACTGGTAGCTGAACACTACGCATATTACACTTCGAGAAAATATGTTACAATTCTGTTTATCCCCAAATGATAAAAACTAGAACCCAGCAAATGCTACGCTAAGTTTAAATGTAAAATAAATCTACACTTGAGAGTTAAGGTGCATTACTACCCAAATATGTTTTAACCTTGTCTTTTACTTATGTAGTTAAGATAATAAAACAGTTTAGAATCACATGATAAACTATTTTTAACAATGTGTAGTATGCACTTATCTTTTTTTCCTTCCTTTGTAGTGAAGATGAAGTGTATCTCTGAAATTTCTGGTGACAGAAACTTATTCTACAGTTGCCTCTGATCAGAACATTTCCTTTTGAAGGGATAAGAGGCCAGCAAAAGACTTTAACCTTTGCTAAGAATCTTCACAGCTTTTAAAAGTTCTTAATTCTTAAGTTCTCTCCCTCAAGTTTAAATTGCAGTTTTGGTGGAAGGTCACTCGCTTTCTTTCAGAGGGAGGTTTTACTTGTACAGCCTATAGTGTGTAACAGTGGAGCCACACTGGTTTTGCATGGGTTTCCTGCTATTCTTTGTACATATATTTTCCTCTTTTGTGCAAACAGCAAATCCAAATTCTAAGGCCCAGGGCAGAGTTTTTTCAGCTGTTTTTATTTTTAAAGACTTTGCTGGAAGTTTTATTTATTTTTTATTTAGGGGACAGATGAGATGAGATTATGCGTACTTAAATGGGGAAACCTGTCTTCTGGGATATCTTTTTTGTTGGTGTTGAGACCTGTCACAAGTAATACTCTCTGACCACATTCGTTTGGATATTCCACATGCAGAGGGTTTAACATATAATATCAATCTTAATTAATTTGAAGTTACTTGCAGTTGCAGAGGATTTTGATTTAGCACAGTGACACAGCAGTGCACTGCAATTACAATTTAATTAGAAGTTGCACTTATCGGAGTATAGCAATTACAGTACAGATAACAATATAAATATGAATCTTGTTATCTAGAATATGCTCACCACCATGATGCTGAGCACCCACAGACATCAGGAAGGAGTATGTGGGTTTGAAGCAGCTGAAGCTCATAGCTCTTCTCAGAGCGCTTTGCTTGTCATTGTTTGATTTTGGTACCTTGCGCAGAGCTTAGATAAATGCTCCCAGTACTGGTCCGTTCACATTGTTACAGCTGTAAGGTCTCCAGTGCCAAACCAGTGGCCCACCTCTTATCACTTTCTGCCTGCATTACACTACTTTTTTTTTTTTTTTTTTTTTTTCCACTTCTGAGGCCACTGCTATCACATCAGGCCTGTCTCTTGTCATTGCAGTGGCATTAAATACCTTGCTGTACACAGAAGAACTGCTTAATACTGCGATCTATATATACTACGATCGTAACAAATTAGCCATTGGCACTTGCTCAATTACAAAAATTACAGCTACAGCTAAACCAAGTAAAACAAAGCAGCAGGCAGGCCAAGCAAAGTTCAGACAGAGAAAGCCTGACAAGGATCAGTCCTGAGCTCTTGTGAGCTTGGTGCCGCACCGAGCCATTTTGTTAACGTGGCTCATATGAAGCTGCCCAGCAAGCTCAGCAGTGGGGCACACATCCCTCTCTCTGAGCTCCAGGGAGAGCTGCTGTGTGAGGCCAGCAGCCACTGGGCAGTGAGGCTCTTGGGGCAGGTGGGGTGGGCTCAGCTCTGCTGGCCTGCCTCTCGTTTTGCTCTTCTGTTGCTGCTTTGTCAGCGACTAACTGTAGGTGGAATCACAGCAGGCAAAGTCACTTGCTGAGGGGTTGGCTGGGCTCTACAGCAAAGCACCTAACTGTGCTAAACACCCAGTTCTGCATTGCCGTGTTTTTGCATTGGTATGTGTTTCTGTATGTCAGGGACAAGGAGTTGTGCAAACAGTTGCAATACTTTGCTGGTGTAGCAGATTTGTCTAAAACAAAGGCACCCTACATTTCCTTCAGCTTTGAGCTGAGTTTAACTTCCTCTTCAATGGTTGTGGTCGATCACTTCATTATTCTCCCCAGGGGCTTAAGACCATGTAGCCTCTACTTATCGCTTCAGAGCACTTCTTTGCTGTGGATGTGGATTTGTGGGGGTATGTGTGGGGGGAATTCTCTGATCAGTCCCAGCCCTTTGTCCCCTTATCTTACCTATAGTGGTACAAAATCTTTCTTTCTTATATGCAGGAATTTACCTTTGTGGGTAATAATATCCTGTGACAGCAACTTCTGTCAGTGAAAAACTGCTACTGGTTATCTACTTGACAGCATACAAAGTAGTATTTCTATTTCCATTAGTATTCTCTCAATTTCTTTAGTCTGGATTGTCACGCAGTGCGTAGCTGCTTGGCTGTTTCAAAATGTGAGCTGTTCTTCTCAGGTTTCATCTGTGTTCGTTCAGTTTCCATAACTAGCTCTCCTAGAGTCCTCATAAGACTTTTTTTTTTTTTTAATGCATTTTTCACAGTTCCACGTATGTATAACTGGTACCTGTCTGCGTTGAGCCTCTCTTCCTCAGCTGTCCAGTACCCTCCAAAATAATTGCCAGGAATGACATTGTGCTGGTTAATGTGGTATTCTGTCACAATAAAACTGCGATTCATGTTGCAGTGTTATCCCTCCGTCACAAGTATCCATCCACCCCAACAGACGACAACACTGCAATTACATGTCTGGCTGTGTAATTAAGATTTAAATCAGGACTTTTGTGCAGGCTTTTTTCACGAGCCTCTTCATCTAGAAAGTCTCTTAGTTTTGGTTCACATTCATAAGCATTTTTCAACACATTTTTTCAGGGGTTAAAAAAAAAAAAAAAAAAGAATGGAAAAAATTCCTGCCTTTATCCATTCACTTCTATATATTCCATAGTCTTCATAGTTCTGCTGTTTATAGGCATACTTAAGAATGCTGTCTTGAAACTGGTAAATATCCTGCTTTCACCATTCATCTGATTCCAGCACAGCAATATATCTTGGTAAAATCCTATTTATGTTTTTAATGTATATTTACTGAAGTATATTTGTGCTTCAGATGTTACAACTGGTTCCCATGGAAAGTAGCGTTTTCCTTTTTCAAAGTAGTTTGTTGGTTTTTTTTGTTGTTTTTGTTAAATACTATCTCTCTTGTATGTAGTTATACCCATCTTTGTTCACTTCATTGTCACTGTAGGTCATTATTTGAAGCTTTTGTTGACAGAGCACTTGAGGGTAACTGCATCTGATGCTATAAATGGGCCTGGTTCTTCATAGCAACTCAGCAGATTCACTTGAAAAGTCTCAGGTTCGTAAAATTTGATAAAATGGAAGGTTTACCTCTTTCTTTTGTCAACCAGTAGCATTACAGTTTCTAATGTATTGGAATATTCGAAACTTTGATATTCTAGAATTGAATCAGTCTGAATTATCATTTTGTTTGCAAGGGAAAAAATGGACCCTTCAAACTATTTTTTTTTAAACTTCTGTTTTTATTTCACAAAGCAATGCTTCTGTACAAGAACCTGCTCCAGCACAGTTTATGTTGTTCTCTTTGCTTCAGGTCACAGAAAATAAAAGGATGGTGTTCCTCTTTCTACAAGTTCTCAGTAGTGTGTGCTGTGAAAATACACGTTTCTTTCGATAAGGTTTTTTGTTTGTTTCTGACAAATTGTGGCAAGGACCAACCAAACACCCCGCATTCCTGCTGCAGTTTAAGGCAACCTTCCAATACAGCTCTAGCATACTGTTCTACTGGCTGAAGGTTGTCAGTCGTGAAGAAAAAATAATGTGATAGTTTGTACTTTCTGTATGGCTACAACTTCATGAAGGGATTTAGGTGTAGCTCTGGTGAACAAGCACCTTTCTCTCTGAAGCCTTTGACTGCTACGTATGCTTCTACACATATAAAATAACCAACTTCTGATTCCTGCTTTCAGGAACTCCTGCTGGTTCTGAAACCTTATTTAAATCATGTCTGAATTCTTAAGATTAAATTAATAATGTAGGTTCATCATGCTCTTTTTATGTTCATGAATGCATTGCAAAACCAGGTATAACACTAGTAAGTAATTCTGTTTCTGGAAGAGGGACTGGATGTACCGCAGTGATGCATATTGGGTTTGAAAAACATCATAAAAGGTGTACATAACTGTGATTTTTTCCCACTGCAGTCTGTAAAGATTTGTAAGCATCCCACAGTTTATTTTCAGCACCAACATCCTCTTTGGAGGTTTTTCATGCTGAGGCTGAATGATGGACTGTAGGAAAAGGACAGTTGTCCGTAATAAATTTGATAGCCACAGAGTGAGGTTTGACATGGTGCCTGTTTGCTGATACTGAATTGGCACTGCTACTTGTGCTGTACTTTAACCCGGCAGATTCACTCTCACACACAGAAATATAAATTCACTGATAGCATATGCCACAGCAATGCCAGTGTACATGCAGAAGAGCTAAGCTAATGACTCAAATTAGTACATTTATTTCTTTAGTAGCATGTGAGTATTTGGAGGCTGGTAAGTCCATTAGGAACTTGTCATTCACCTTCAGAAAATGAACTACAGTTTATTCTGTGAGTCTGTAAGTATACATACAAATGAAAAATACTTTTTGGCAGAGTGCGACATAGGTAATGTGCAGCTGTATTCCCTTACATGGCATGAGAAATTATCCAATACTTAATGTTTTGCTAGAATGTTTGAGAGAGAATACGAGAGAAAGAGAATTATTACTATCACTTTTTTTTGATACGTTTTGCTGGTTTCTGAAGACCATATCTAGTCATGTTTTCCCGAATGCACTGGGAACAAATGGATTAAGAGGAATCTGTCTGGTTTTCTTCAGTTTCATCTGAACAGAAACCGATGTGTTCCCTTCCCCTTTTCAACCATAATAAGATTCAAGTGGAGCTTACCCTTCTGTTTTTTGTTTTTTGTTTTTTTTTTTTTCTCACTAAAATTTAGCTCCTTATTTTCTTGCATTGACAACTGTATCTGCTCCCTCTCAGCTCATCTGTGGTCTTGCAAGGAATTATTTTATGATTTCTTTCTGTAAATTTGAATGATACATAATTAATGTCCCTTGAGAATTTTTGGTTGCCTTTTCTTTGACAAGATAGGCTGTTAGCATGTAGTTATAATGCAAGATTTATAGGCATAGGTAATATAGCTTTTGAGACCAACTATTAAAGGAAAAAGACATGCAAGCTTTTCTGCTGGTCTGACTTGTACACCTGGATGCTTGACCTTGTATTTTTTTTTTATTTTTGTATTTTTTTCACCATTAGGTTGTTCTAACAGCATGTATTTCTTAATACAAGCCTTCCCTGATACGAAGACATCATATAATAAATGGTGTTAGTATTTTTCTGGCTCAGTATTTAAAATATATATATATTTTAGAAAAAAAAAAAGTTTATTGGATACTGCATTGGTAATATACTTAAATAATATTGCAATAACTGTACTGTTTGCAGTGTATGATGACGGCCAATGGCTCGTTCGGTATGTCAGTGCATCTGCATGCAGAGAAGGAAAGTATCTTAAAAGCACATTAATTTGCATCTTCTCTGTTCGGTATTTTAGATACTTTCTTAAACTTCCTATTTTGTCAGACTAAGGTTTCAATGTGTGTCTGTTGCTGCCTTTTTTTTTTTTTTTTTTTTTTTTTTTTTTTTATGATCACTAAGCTGCTTTACCTCAAAAGAGAGAACTGTGGATAGAGGTTTTACCTCATCAGTAAGCTAGGGATGAATGGGCTGACTTAAGAAAACTGTGAAGCTTCAAGTTAACATTTGAAAGGATTGAATTGATGTTGACAAAGAAGCAGCAGTTACTGAAATAAAAATAATTCTTTTTAATTTGAATATTGTTGATATATTCCTTCTTAGTTGGGTATGTTTATTCTTAGCCTCTCTTTTCTCAGTATGTGCTTGAAAGAGTCATTAAATTATGGAGACAATGTATCCTTGAAGTTGTGCTCTAGCATTGTTTTTCTTTTTTCTGTAAGTTCAATATTTGGTTTAGATATATATAAATACTACGCTATTTTCAAAATACTTCTGCTCATTACTGAAGAGCATAGTATGAAACAAATTAATTCAGTCCCATTCATTTTAATAAGTGAATTAATAAGATCAACACCAGCTGTATTCTCTTTTTTAGTGGTGTATCAATTATTTTATAGTAAGGAAAAACTCATCAGCTTTTGTTCCGTTTTTTTTCTACAAAGCTTCCAGATACTTTTCAGAACTTTGGCATACACATTCCCTATGGGATGAAAGTTTCAATGTGCAGTGCTTTGTGACAGTGATTAACAAGCCTACACCTATTCACCTTGCCTGTTCTCTTTCAGAGAATATAGATTATGATATCTAACCTTACACACATGCTGATCTAGAGGTTGAGTGCAATTGTGCTGTAGTGTGCTTCATATGCTAACTTTAATTTCTAAGTTGTTTCTGAGGAAGGAAGACTGATAAAATCAAGAAGACCAATGGCTATTTGGAGCTGAATTTTGGGGCATAAAGTAAAAGTTCTGTAAAGGAAAGAATTCTGCAACTAGGTGAGTAGTGAAAGGAAACCCAAGGAAATATATGTCCAGAGATGATCACTGGGAGCAATTTAATGATGGACAACATAAAAAAGACAGAAATTTCTCACGTTTTTAACTGTTTACAGACAAGAGAATACAACATGGAAAAGCCACACTTCGGAGGACTATTTAGAGAAAGTGGGTGTATTCGGCTTCTTAGGACTCTATGCCAAGATTAACAAGAGCTCTTTCAGGTGATATGATTGCAAGGCAGCTGTCATCTGAGAAAAAAAGAACATGACAATTGAGGAAAGTCCTGAGAATTAGGAGGAGGCTAACGCTATACCAGTGTTTACCAATGATAAAGAGAAGGATGGAGGGATCTATAGGCTGTGTCAGGTCAGTGTCAGTCCCCAGAAAGATTATAGCATGCTTCTGCTTGGCACCTGTTTCTGGACATGTGAAGAGCAAGAGGGTAAATGGAAAGAGTCAACACGGATTTCTTAAGTGCAATCAATATCTGGCTAACCTAGGCATTATCTTGCTTTCTAGGGCAATTTGAATGAGGGGGGAATAGGTGATATGCTGTAACTAGGACTTTATTAAGGCTTATGATATCTTTTCCCACATTTTTGTCAACAGTAAGCTGAGGAAGCATGGGCTGGGTATTAAGTGGGCTGAAAATTGGCTGGACTACTGGACTGAAAGGGTGTAGTAATCAATAGCTTGTCTACTTAGCAGACAGTAATAAGTGGGACTCTTAAAGGCTTGATTCTTGTGCTATTTGATTCATTAGTGACTTGGATGACAGAACTGAACAGACCATGCCCTCAGCAAATTTGTGAGTGATGCTAAATTAGGGTGATGCTTGGAAAGTTGAAGTACAGCTTCAATCTTAAAGCATCTTGAGACCCTAAGAAACCTGAGGACTGAGACAACAGGAAGCTTGTGGATTTTAAAATAAACAGATTAAAATTCTGCATCTGAGGTGGAATAACCCCATGCATCAGCCCGGGATGGGAAGCATCTGGCTGAGTAACAGTCCTGCTGAAAAATACCTTGGATCATTATGAATGTCAATCTGAATATGAGATGATATGCAATGGTGTTTTTTTAGTGCAGACAGGATTAACTGCATACTGGGCTACATTAGAAGGAAGGAGGAACATGACTCCTGGACTGAAGGAAGCTGTTACCCCTTTTGCTTGGAGCTGATAAAGCTGATTTGGGAGAGCTGTGTGTTGTTCTGGTAATCTGCAATACAAAGGAGATGGTGAGAATCTGGAAATAGTTCAGTCAGAGGATACCAAAATGGTGAGAGGCCTGGACCACATGATGTAAGAGCAGATGATAGGGAGCTGGGATTTTAGAGAGCTTGGCTGTCTGGTGAAGATGAGGCTGAGTGATGATCTTTATGTTAGCCCACAATAACTTCAAGTGGAATGACAAAGATAATGTCACCAAACTTCTCTCAGTGGTGACGTGCAGTTCAGCCAGTAGTGATAGCTATAAATGGCAGCTTGGGCAGGTCAGACTGCACACAGTAAAACTTTACTGTAGAGGCTACCATAGTATTCAAACAGGTGACCCAGAGAGGCTCTGAGCCTGAGCTTTCATGAATCAGTCACAATATGGTGTTGGAAATGATTGTATTTTTAGTGGAAGGTGAGACTAAGTAACTTACATCCAAAGTTTCTGTAGTTTTAAGATTATTAATTCAACCATAATGCACTTTTTTCCTTCAAATTCAAAAGGTACGCCTTTGTACCTAGAGTGTGGAAAATAAACTTTGAAGAAGGATAGTGTGGCTTAATAATTACACCCATTTGATTACTTTAGTTTTTAACACTTTTAAAAATAAGATTAGAGACAGAGGAAAGCTGATTATTGAAGAATAATCTCATTAATTTGTAATGTTTGTGTTAAGGGATAAGGACTTAAATAATAAATCAGCCAACAGGATTGGTGAAGGAGAAAGCTATTGAATGCAGAATGGGTTACTGGAAGATTTTGGTAAGATCTTTTTTTTTTCTGTTTCCTGTTCTCCCATCTTTGTTGTTCTATGAAGGTTTCACTTTCTAAGCAGGTTTTAAAGGCAAAGCTATTACTTCTCAAACTTGACCTAAATAGTTAAAGGACAACAACATGGAAAAAAAATATCCTAAAGTTAATAATACAATTAAAATGTAGCCTCACATTTAAATTTGATATCCTTTATCAAACTTTATGTAACAGATCCATTTTCTTCACAATCTCTTAGTTCTTTTTTTTTTTTTTTTTCCCTTTGCGCTGGTAATATTAACTTCTTCCTAAATTTCAGACAGGTTGTTTGTATAAGTACATGAAGAGAACAGTATAGATCCCTTAGGGTAGGCAGTTCGGTTTCTGTCAGTTGACTGTATCAGATGAATAGTTGACAAAGAGTGAAATAGATACAAAAACTATGTTGTACACTTTAATGCGGTGAAGGTTACTATACCATGTCAGCTGAACACTCCCATCACGAGGATTCAGAACTCATTTGTAGATGCTCTGTATCTTCCTGTGTGACTTGAACCTCAGGTGACACAAAAAATGAAGGCAGGCAAATCAGTTATGCCTTCAGTAAGAAAATTAGTCTGTGTGTAGCATATGGGTGAATGGACTAGAAATTGGGGCAAGATATTCCTAATAAATGAAGCTGAATGACTGTTCGGGCCGCTGCTTAAGCTGGCTGCCTGAGCTGCTTGGTCTCAGCGGCACAGAGAAAGGCCAGACACTCCCTGAATGCGTGACCAGATCTGCAGGAGACAATTCTTTGCGTTAATCCTTGGCTTTAGCGAGGTATTTCCTGGTGTTTGTTCAGCTCTTTCTAAAGCTGTGGGAGAAATACAATGTAATATTTGCAGTAATGTACTTTAGGATATAGTACATTGATTGTTATCTCCATCATGCTTAAGTGGTTGCTATGAAAATAAAGATTGTTCATGTTGGAGATGGTTCTTGTTCATTTAGGGCTTATTTAGAGGAATTTTTAATGCCAGGTTAGGATTTCATGCAACACGAACAGGATTGTGACCTGTTTCTGTCTACCTTATTTGACTATTGGTAAAGTAGCTGTAAACCAATACTCGTTCCCTCCCCCCTCCATCCTACCAGGTCAAATCCTGAGAAATGCGTGGTCCTTTAAAGAAAATCCATACTTAACTGCCTTTGGTTGGCATTGTGTAGTTTACTGAGATGTTACTCACCCATACTCTTTTAGTTTTTGTGCTATTTTAATGGATTTTTTTTTTCAGTTCTGTTCTGTACCTTATTGGCTCCTGTGTATTAAAACAGTGCCCAAAAAGGGGATGTAATAATAAGTTTTCTGCAAAACCTGCTGCAGCTTACATTGTCTAATGTAATAGATGTCAGTGTTTTCTTAACAGTCTCTGTTTACCGTTAAAGTTTACTTGCCTAATTTCCTTCTGTTGCATCATTGCCAATAAAATTAAAGTGTGTTTTACATTTTCTTATGCTGGTCAAGCTGTACTGTCTTCAGAGATTTTTTTTTTTTTTAAAAAAACAACTTAAAATATTTTTCCAGTAGTTTTACTGGTTACATCAATGAATATGTTTCCTTCTTAGAAACTGTCTAGATTTGGATTAAAGATATCATCTGGCAGTGGGGTTTTTTGTTTTGTTTTTCTCAGTGGATTATGCAGTACTGAATACATTCTAAAATAGTTGAATAAAGACTTGGAGTTTATGAAAGCAAAGATTTCAAATCAGGATGAGATTTTTAAAGCTTGTTGGTTACTGTGTATTGGTCACTTATGCACTTTTTAATTTTAGTCATAATGTAGCAGAGCAAGAATTGTCATCCATTTACCATGTCCGTGTCTTAATTTTGTTTCTTAAATGAGGTCTGCTTTATTGAATTTTGTGGAAAGAACATGTGTGTTGTGTAGAGATCACTTTTCTTTATTAGCTTTTTCTGTTTGTTTGTTTTTGTTTTTTTTTTTTTCCCCAGCACAGCAGCATCCGTATCTATTGCTGGGACCTCTGGATGTTGTCATGCAATTTTTGAATTAGAATAATTTGATTTTCAGAATAAGCTTTAATAGACATTTATCACAATCTCTTGAAGTTGTTCTAAACAAGACTTTGTTACTTGTGTGTGCTGGGTAATGGATCGACTGGATTTTAGAGGTGTAGATTCCTCACTGGTTTAGCAGGCAGGCAGTGCCTGGGAAGGCTAATGCTCTTCTTGCACCAGTGTGCTTAGGGAGACCCGAGCTGGCTTTATGAGATCAGAGGAATTCACCATGTTTTCCAGCACTTAGTTTCAAAACCAAAGAAACAAAAGAAATTTGTTGCTTCTAGAGCCCAGTAGGTGTGTAATGGCTTACAAAGATTGGCACTGTACCTGAATTAATAAAATTCAAAGACTCTTCTTGACCTCTCATTTTTTTGAAGTTCTATAGCTCCAAGAGTGTGTCTTGCTACCTTCTGGGATTGTTTTCTCCAAAACCTACCTTTTTTCCATGCTCTGAAGTTGCTACTGAGCATTTTTTCAACCAAGCTGTATTCAGCTTTCTGAGCTATGAAAGGTACTAAACATCTTCCAGCTACATAAATGTGTGAAGAGGAAATGGGACAAAAAGCAATACTATAAAAGGAATCATAAAGCATGTTAGTTGTCCAGTTATGGAAAATGGGAAATAATCTTATCTTTCTTTGGGTAGGAAAGTTAGTTGGAGCTCCCCACCATACCATTACAGATACTGCTGTATCTGAGAACCCCTTTCATATGCACTGTCTTGCCACAGAGCATGTGGAGAGCAGACAGACTCCTGTGGCTGTTGAACAAGCAGCTGTATTAATTTCAATAGCCCAAAGTTCAATTTTCAACCTGTTTCTGTGTAAATATAATTGGGAAAAAGGTCTAGTTCTTGAGCATAACTAACTACACTCATGTGACTATCATATTACAACTAATAAAGTTATTTGTATGAGTTATTTGCAAGTCAGATGGCTTAGAGATTTGAGTCCTGGTTTTAATTCTGAAGATTCACCTTTGAAGACTTGGAACTAGATGAAGATAATTATAATAGTGAAACCATATATAAAAGTATAAAAGCAAATTTAACATAAATTTCCAAATGTAAATTATATGGTATCAAAATCCTATGACTTTTTACATTTTTCCGTTTTTCTTTTTCCTACATCTGGAAACTTATTTCCTGCATGAAAAGGAAGTAGGCCATTGAATTTACATAATTTTACAAATAACATACTTGTAAACATTTTTATTCATAATTCATGTTATACATTATGTAGCATAGTGTGTTTGGTTTACAGAGGGGTTTTGTCTAATTTTTCCACATTTTATACTTAAGATGGGTTTCAAGATTAAGATACCTGTATCTCTGTTAGACTTGCTGGGAATTTGAAATTACTTTTTTTGTTGTTGTTGTTTTTGTTTTTTGTTTTTTGTTTTAATACTGTTGAAATTCTGTAGAATGTGAAAAGGCTGGTCTGCAGTTGAGAAAATCTAAAATGAGAAATTCTATCAATGGCAATGTTTTGAGAATGAGCATTTTTTACCTGTCTTTTGCTAAAGAAGCACTTTTGTTCTTCTGTCTTCATAAATACTACGAAGAATTATCTGGAAGAAAATGATCAGTTAAGCATCCAGATTAATAATTTAAAACGTTAGCACTATAAATTCTACTTTAGAGTGTTATTAGTAAAATACTTGTGTATCAATAGAAAGTTAGATTGCATGTGCTTGATGACAGAAAAAGGGGTGTAACATGTAGGACAAGCTAATGTTTTGAGAATTACTTGTAGCAGGGTTAGTTCTCCTCCCTTAAGATAAAATAAAAATAGGATTAAAATCTTCAATTTTAGGCTCAGTGTTGTGAGGTTCCTAAAAGAACTGTGCAAGAAAGAATGTGAGGTTGTTTTTGTTTCTGTTTTTGTTTGTTTGTTTATTTTGTTTTCAAACAAAATACCTTCCCCCACCCCCCCCCCCCACCCCCCAAGATGTTCAAGAAACACCTTGGCCTTAATGAAATGCTTCTCTGTTCCCTGCTGTACTCCAACCTTACAACTAAAATTGTCTTTCATGGTACCATCTTGCTCCTTGACTAATTTCCCCACAAGAAAATACTTTGATGGGATGTTCGAAAGCAGGTCATTCATTTAGATGAATGCTATAATTTTATTGCTATCTAGTCACTTTGAAGAAGGAATTCTAGACCACTTAACCAGACAATTCTGATATGATCAGAAAGTGTAATATATTTATAATGAGGATTGTAAATATTACCAACCTACTGATAGAGAAGAACTTTAGGTTGTTTATTTTGCATAAAGATTAAATTATTTTTAAGGATCATTAGATGCACTTAGTGAAAACTGCAAAGTTATTTTAGCCATGGTAGCACAATAATGTTGCCGAAGAGGGAGCAAAATGCCTTTTGTTCTCATGCATCTGCTGTCTGATCTTTCTCTGTGTTCTGAATGTTTGTATTCTGTCTTCACTACCTCCTTTACAAGCTCATTGAATTTTATTGGTTATCACTGCAAGATAAACAAAATAAAAGGAGATTCACAGCTGCAGGGGTATGAGTCTGTGTACTGCCTCATCATCCTTGCACTGATATGCAAAGAGGAAAAAAGTGGCTTGATTATAGATCTCAGGAGCTTTGCCAGAACTAATAAACAAGTGATTTTTTTCAAAACTGAAATGTGTTCAAGGTCTTAAAAACGGAAAGAAATAAAATAATAATAATTAAAGAAAAAAGCAAAGAATATTTTTTGTTCTAAACAGATGCTGAACATTCCTTTTCCTCTAAGGTCAATAAGTGTAGGCTCCCACCATCTTTTGACAATTGGACCAGCATACGGAAAGCTTCACTGATATTTCAGTTATCTTACTGAGCAGAAAGTCGTTTTCATAGTGTGTTTAAGATGGGCTTGTGTAATTGTGACAGAAATAGTTGTGGCTGAAAACTGATAATGGATATCAGAATAACACCATTTGGGTTTGTGTACATAGCGGCATATAACTTCAGCTCCAGAATGAATCTTTTTCTACTGTATGGCTAATTAATTCCAGGGTATGGCAGCAGGCGTGATGGGTGGGGTGAAGGGACATCATCTGCCCATCAGGGTTATACCTGTTGAACCGCAGCTTGCAGTTCATATTTAGTGTTTGAAACTACTGAAAATTATGTTTACATTTGCCTGGAGGAAAAAAAGAAATCCTGTTCATCTGAAATTGTTTGGGATGTGTTTGTAGTTGTTTTTTTGTTTTGTTTTGTTTTGTTTTTTCCATTTCCTGTTCATACGTTTACAAAAGTGATGCCTGAAAATTTCTGGCTGGATTGCTTTGAGCTTTTTAGCAGTGATGCAGACTAATTTAACAAGTGGCACTGATCAAGTAGTGCTGTAAACAGGTGGCAGTTGGCAGTCTTTGGAGAAAGGAATTACTTCTGAGAGCTCAAAAGACATTGCACCTTACGCATGTGCAGCATGTCTGTTCCGAGTTGCATCCCAGTCTTGTTACACTAGTGGAATCACATAAGCGGAGTGTAGGCTAGGCTTGGCAAATACCTAAAGGAGGCAGGAAAAGGCAAATATATTAAAGAAGGTCATGGAACTGGGTACTTGACAGTAGGTGCCTTCCGTTATGAGGCAGGAATGGCTGAATAGTCTGTATAGACACAAAAAGACATCAGGTACTTTTATTGCAGAGCCACCAGAGGTTGAAGGTAATAAAAGACTGTCTAGGAGCAGAACAGTTGAAAGGGATGCACTGCACTGTTCAATAAGTCGTATTTTGCCTCCATTCTAAAAAAGTTTTCAAATGTAGACTTTGTCAGAAGGACATTATGAAGACTTAAAAACTTAAAATTCATTATTTTAATATTTCCTGGGGTGTTGTGTCTCTATGCTATTAAGCAATACTTTTTTTTTTTTAATATATGCTAATTTCAGTTATAAATTTAATAATTTTCTTCCTTAGCTATATATTTCCCTGTGCTGCAAAAATGTAACTATTTAAAAAACTGCTTGTTGGGGTATGACAGTGTAATGTACATTAAAAATATATATGTTAATATGCACTGGTTATAATTCTACCAGCAGGACTCTTTTCCAGTTTTACTTTCATTAAAAAAAAAAAAAAAAAAAAAGTGCTTATTTTAATCTGATACCATGTAAAAACAGGAAAACAGTTTTATAGGCATACACAGGTATGCACAGTAACAAGCATTAGCAAGCAAAATAATTGAAATGAGTGAGTTTCTGTGGCATACTTGTTTCAACACCATTTCTGCAGATTTTGGACAAAGTAGAATTAAATATACTTTTTGAGCATACCTTTCAAATATTTGTATTTAAGTCCCTGGAAGGCTACAAAAGATCGAATCCAATATGATCGGTTATAAACCTCCTTGTAAAGAAAGGAATTGGTAACAATTTATTATTTGCTCTTTGGTCTTTAATGGACAAGGTAATTACATTGATGTTTGTTTCTGTAGTACTTTTTTAAAACTTGAGCTGCTGGTTGTTGTTTATCCTTCCCCTTAATGTTTTCTGACAGTCTTTGAAACTAGAGGAGAGGACTGAAAAAAACTATATCTGTCATCCAAATCTTTTCAGTAATTTGTTATAAATTATTTTGGCTTTGTACATATTTATACCTTATCTGCCTAATACCAGCTTCAGTGAAACAAGCAAATATAGCAATAACAAAAGAGGCACTTCCAAATAACATCTAAATATTTTATCTTTGTTCTTAGTAAAACATGAAAATTCAAATTATATTTTCCTGATTTGGTTATTTTTTCTGTTCTTGCCTGATGTGCCTGCATACCCTCCAACTAAACCTGTCAACACCTTTAAAAATTCTTTCCCACCAGTCACATTTTAATGCAGTGAAAGCTTTCAGTTGCTAGAATCAATCTTTGTTTTTGTTAGATGAAGAAATTTCTCCACCGTAGGAGAAAAGGTTGCTTTGTTGTTCACTTTCTGCCTGTATGGGTATATAAATAAAAAATAGAAGTTTACTTAAACCTGAGAACAGCACATGCTTCACTGCTTTGTATGTGCTACCTGGGAGAAGGGAGCAAGACAGTAGGCAGGTGCTGCTGACTTGGTGTTAGACACAGCATTTCCTTCCCCCTTTCTGCAACACAGTGCAGAGTGCTGTCTCCTCTTTAGCTGACCTGTCTGCCTGCTGAGATCAGTATGTCAATATGCAGCTAGGTCTCTGGAGGATAAGGAGCACTGAAATGTTTTGAGATGACGTAATAGCTGTTATATGCCACTGGGTCTCTCAGGCGTTTGCATAGTGTGTTTCAAAGTTCACACTAACTAACTAACTAGCTGAACATTTTCTGCCATGATTTATACGTGAAAAAAAGCTGATTTCATCTTTTATTGCAAGAAATAATTCTATGTCACTGTTATACTGCATCAAATGTTAATTGGAAGACTGGCAGTGTTTTCACAGACAGTGATAAGCTATATAGTGCTTTATAGAGAGAAGAGCTTTTACTTTGGACTCAGTGTTCAGTGAAGGAAAAAAAAAAGGCAAGAAGGCCTCCTGCCTTATGTCACAGTGGTAGTAGAAACAAGACTGAAGAGAGTCAAGAAACAAGACTGAAGAGAGTCATCTTCCCCCCAAAAGGATTTTTATTAAAAATGTAAATATTCTTGCATAGGCCAACAAAAATCTTGGTATTTTATTTTGGATCACATTTATTTAATATTTCAGATTTTGAACTGAGTCATTAACATTTTCATGCTTCTTCATAAGCACATGGCATGGATATGTCTTTTTTGAAAGAAAAATAAATAAATAAATATAATGAGATTTTCTTGGAACTACCAGAGAGAAAAAAGGTAAAGCTTTCAGGAAATGTGACACCAAATGACCCAAAGGCTGCCACTTTGACCTACCTTTTGCAGTAGGCAAGGATAAAGAACGTGGGAAATCTGTTGTGTCCCTGTACAAATTTTAACATTAGGATCTCTTGATATTCTCGTGAGTTCTTCAGAAAGTATTCTGATTTACAGAGGAAATCATTATTCAGGGTTAATTACAGAATCTTAAACTAGGAAATAGTCTAAGTTTAGCTCATTCTTCTCAATATTAAAAATTCTAGATTAACTGTCTGTATTTATGATTATTTGTATACTAAATGAGCAGGTATTGTTTATTCAGTTCATTAATGGTGTGTAACTGCATTAAAATTATCTCTTTGAAGTTCAGTTGAATTTTGTCGAGGTATAAATAAACCACTTGGAGGTTCATTTAAGAGCCACAATACAGATAGGTTGTACAGATGTAAATATAGTTAAAAGTATGACTTCTCTAGATTAAGCCCAAAGGGTAAAATTACCCCTTATTTCAGTTAACACTATGAGTAATGAATGAGGAAGCATTATTAAATCTGTCAGAAATAACACTTGTTTTTCATCTTTGTAAAATAATTACAAATTCAAATAACTAAGCTCTGTATAAGAAATATTTCCTAGTCTAATTTCAAATAAATCTAAAAAAAACTTTATCTCAGTTAAAGAATTAAGCATTTTTGGTGCTAATTTTTAAAAAGTGTTTAAGTTGGCTTCAATCCTGCTTCCTATTATTTTTAATAAACATGATCTTCAGGATAGTGAGCAAAATAAAACTTTTATTTCATTTTTATCATTGATCTAATCATATCACCAGAACATTGGAAGTGGCACCAGTGCTTAAAAAAGATCATAACACCATCCATTATACTTCCAATAAAACTGATAACTCAGGCTTGTAAATTCTTGCAGTGCAGGAAGTTCGATGCGGAGTGTTGCACCCAGAAGCAGCAAGCAACGGTGCATATGTGATAGATGGCTTTGGCTTTTGGGGGGCATAAATGAGGCATTATTGCTTCCTCTTCTGTTACTATAGAATCTATTAATTTTGGAAATATTCCTTGTTTTACGGAAAGTTATATGTGTGTATTTTTTCCTCAAGCTTAATATTGGCCTAATAAATTAATATTTGGATGTGTAAATTAAGTCTAATATCCAAGTGTGGTGGGTCATATGAAACTAGCTATATTAATCATCTAGCAATCACTGAAAATCAGTAATTCATACTTGAATGTTTTAGGTAATCCAGTCTTTTTTAGTAGTAATAGTAGCAGTGTGTGGCAGCTGGGAGAACTGGATCAAACTCAAAAACGAACTCTCAAAAATTCTTTAAAATACTTAGGGGGTTACTTAAAATACAAAGGCAGTCTCCACCCATCTCTCAAATGTTGTTCCCACTCAATCCCTTTGTTTCTTTTAGAGTTTTAAAAAGTTATTTCTCATCTCTGCATTTCCCAATCCAGTTTTCATAAGATTTTAAATTGGTATTTTTATAATGTGCAAAATTTCCTTTAAACTTATCTACAAATGAGTTCTTATTTCATTCCATCCTTTCCACTTTGAGTACAATTGCAAGAGAAGTCTTTTAAGACCCTTTTAGAAATAAATTAAACCATCACTCAATAGCAAACATTCATTGCTCCTACTAGAAAATTTGGTTTAGAATGTAATTTACAATTAAACTAATATTTAACTTGCTGTCAAAGCTAAATTTAAATAACAGTCTTATTAGAAATGCTGACAGGTTGGCACAGGTACAGTTTTTAATCTACTTTTCTGGATGCTGCTGAGCTTGTGTGGAAATCTCAAACGTTGAATACAGTGTCACGAATGGCAGAATTTTACTTGGGCAGAAAATAAAAATAGCACAACTGTTAAGTTAAGGGTAGAAAAGAATTTAAAAGCTGAAAGTGGGTACCAATAGTGTAGCCAAGACTACCAGTTTGCTTCAGTTTTGTTTTATGGGGAAATGATAGATGTGAACCTGTCCAAGTTTGAGAAGCACAATAAAGAGTAGGAGGCTTTTAGAGTGTCACTAAAATGAAAGGGCTTGAATTCTTTTTAAATGAAAGTCATCTCAAAAGTGATTTGTGCTGTGTTAGATGTTTCATGCCAGTGACCTAGGCACCTGGAGGGTGCTTGGTAGTAGCAGGTGGTATGGGATTCTTCCTGAGGTAAGGGTGTGCTTGAACAGTCTTGAATACTAACTACACTTGTGTTTAAGCATACTCCAGCTCAGCTCGAGTAAATGAATAAAAGCTGTCACCAGAAATGTCCTGCAGTACAGTCCTCCCTTGCTACTAGCATAGTCCTCTGAAGGGGCATATGTAATAACATTGAATGACCCTAACGTATCACTATGTTGCGAGGAAAGCTGAGCTTTGTATTTGAACTCCTGCTTAGTAAAACATGTGAAAGCATTAAGGAGCCTTGATTTTGCAGTAGTCCATGAAGCAGTAGAATATTTTGGAGTTTGATTCACCACAACATCACAGTCAACAAGAGTGAAATTTGCATTGAGACATAAAGACTTCCTTTGCAGAAACAAATTGTTACAGAAATAACTGAATATAAAATTTATGAGAGGCAGGAAACAGACTCATGAAAACAGACAGAAAATGTAACTTTTCTTAATAAAAAGAAAAAAGAAAAAAAAAAGAGGTATTATTTTTGAGCCTCCCATCACTCAAAAAGTCTGAAATTGTCTGAAATTCTGAGGGCTAAGTGCATCCAGTTGCATAGGACTCTGTCTTAAGTTACTTAAGCACCAAATAAAAAAGCTGTCTGGCAAAAGCACCAGGTGTGTAAGAATGAGTAATTGAATGTTGTTTTTGACATATAGCATTTCTGATGACAGCATAACAATAGTGAAAACTCTTTCCAGCTAATATCTATAGTCATGCCATAGTTAGAACTGATTGTAGAGAGCAGTTTACTTGCAACTCAACTTGCATATTTAATGTGAGTTGTATTACAAGAAAGCTACTTGCATTATATATGCACGTTGATATTTTGATTTGATGATTCAATTTGCAATTTTGGATTCTCCAGTCACAGTCAACTGCAGGTAACTGGAGCTCAGAGAATGCTCACCAGCACCTCATTCATAATTAATACTTCAATCCAGTGTGTACTAACCCCTGTTGAATAAACACTAAAAGTTCACAACAGATGTTTAATGCAGTTTTCCACTTAATTGATTCCCGCCTGAAAATTCATGTTATAGTAAATTTAAAATCAAATGTAATTTATTTAGTCTGGATCTTCACTCTGTAGTCCACCAAATCTCTGGAAAATCCTCATATTTTTCAGAGGCTGCCATTCTTGTTATGGAAAGTCTTTTTCAAATGGCCGTACTAACTGAATGAAATAGACATTTGGAAAAAAAAAAAAAAAAAAGCAATGTTTTCCAACACCTGTAGTTGTTCTTTATTAACACAGCTCATGGAGAGATTAATATATATATTTTTTCCCTCTGGCAATAAAGACATACACATTTAATGCTTTGATACCCCATCTTTAGTAAGGATATTTTGGAGCATGGGGTTTCCTGTAAAACAGTGAGCTTCTGGTTACCAGTGAGCTTCTGGTACCTCATGGGACCATCCCGTGAGGGGAACTGGTGTCAGTGTAGCTGCCCCAGACACCTCTGGTAGCAATGGTTTGTGCCCACGCTGCCTAGGGCAGCCCAAGTGTGGTGTGGTCTGTGCAGCATAAGTGGTTTGACTGGCTCAGAGGTGGCTCCTTCCTGGCATCTGTGCTAAGTGCTGCAGTGCCCTGAGAGACAGAAGAGCTTTTGGCTCAGATGTAGCATTTGACCCGAACTGGTCCTCTGCATGTTCAGCAAGACTGTTCTTATTAATCTCCATGAACTTCTTGGGTTCCTGGTTCAGACACCTAGTCTGCTAATTAGTGCTTTGGTATAAGGCACCTTGTTGACTTGGTTTCTCTGTTGACCTTACCTGAGCAGAGCTTGGCTTTGTGGAGGGACTCTCAAGAAAGTTGATGTCTTGCTCCTGGCTGCCAGCTTTCTGTTTAAAAATGATTACCTCCATGCTGCGTGCATGGATGGATTCAGTCAAACTTGCCTACAGGAAACTGAGCTGCTTACTCTCATTCTGGTTCTAACTGTAAAGCCTGTTCATACCTGCAGAAAGAATACAGCTGGGAATCTCACCCGTGTGTCTGGTTGTTCGTGATATACCGTTGTGAAGCAGAGGAAGATTTGCGTAGCTGTAATGTATAGACACAAAGCTCAGACAGTGCTTAAACAGTTTTTGAAGGATTGTGGAAGGCAGTGCTAATAAGGAAATGTCACGTTGAAATGCAGTTTTCATTATATAGCTCATAGATTTTTAAATGCTCGTAACTTCCTCATGTCCTTTTTAGGGGGGCTGAAATTATTCCAGGCTCAGTTTCAACTTGAGGTCATCAATTTTTTAGTTTTTTTTTTTTTTTTTTTTTTAAAAAAAAAAGCTCTTTATTTGAAATTACAGGAGAGATGCACGGTTTTAACCGCAGCACTAAAAATATAAAGCATTTGTTTAAACTTCCCTTGTTTCATAGACTGTTTAGACCTCTGAACAGTAATTATCACATAAAGAAAACTGATGCAATAACTCTGGGCTTTTCCTTGTAAAACACTATTTTATGAGATATTAGTTCTGTAACCATTACATTGATTTGTATATAAAGGAAAGATTGCTGGAATAGCTTTTGTGAAAGCAGGCAAACCTAAAATACCAGTACAAAGCTGAAGAGTTGTGGTTCCATTAAGTTTCACCCATTTCATTCAGAAGTACTTTGTTGTAAAGAATTTACACTCAAGCAGTTAGACTTGCAATGGATACAAAATAAATTTACTCATAAATAGTGTGCTATTTTAGTCTTCCAGAAATGTGTGGTATAAAAGCAAAAGTTGTATTTATGAATAAAGCAATATTGAATATTTACAGTTGCTTCTCTAAACTATTGAAAGTTTGCTATGTATGATTGCCTTATCATAATTCTATGATATGTCTGACATACCAGAAGGCTTTCTGAATGAATTGAAGTCATCTCAGCGCTTACCTCTTTCAAGAATTTAAAAGAACAATCTACAGACACTCAAATTTTGGATTAAATCTAGAAGAATTGAAATCTTTCCTTTGCTTGGTTTTACTTCATTTTAACAGTATTTCATGAAGGTTTCTTGCTAGGAGAATGCTATATGGATTTAAACTTTCTGGTATCTTAAAATAAAATAAAATTTAAAAAAAATAAATAAATTGCCAGAAGTTTTGTCCCAGGTCATATTTTACAGTTCAGATAACAGGCAGTCTTTTCCTTAGGGATCATTAGCAGCAAGGTGGGGCCATAAGTTTAATGCTGGGTAAGTGCAAGTACTGTGTTAGATAGCATCAGGTAAACAATGGGAGGCTTTGTGTAGGCTGAAAACAGTGTTCAGTGCAAACAGATTATTTTCTTTGTCTACAGCAAGTTGTTAACTCAATGTAATGGTTTTGTAATGAAAACATGTAGGGTTAGAAGCAGTCCTTTGAGAAGGGGAGTGGTTCAGCTTGACAAGTAACTTGAATGTCAGGTTTCTAAATATTTGAGTTTCATTGAACTTGGTTTGCAAAGACCATTGATAGCATTGGCCAAATTTATGTATACATTATCCTCATAGCTTGTCATTAATGTAAGATGTAATGGAAGTATTTCTTTTTAGTAGCCATGGTCATACAGCACACATATGAGACTTTCAGCCTGGGGTTGTTGACTTAGTTAGTGATAGTACATGATCACTGAGGGCTTCTCCCCATTCACTGCACTGCTGTGGGAATGGCCGAAGCTGGAATTTTGCAAGCCTAACTGCTTAATGGGATGGGTGAATGGAATCACAGTTCTGATTTCAGCCTTAACAGCTTTGGGTGCAGTAGGGAAAAGTACTTATAAGCATATAACTCCTAAATTTAAGGTGATTAACTACCCTACTCTACACCCTACTCTAGCATCCCTTTCAACATATGGGTTATTACTTTTAACTTTTCAACCACTCCCCACCTTCTAAAGTCATTTTAGAAGCTAATAACACTTAAAACATTGACCTTTTTTCTTTTATTCCTCTTCTTGATGAGTATATTGCAAAACAGTATATTATGTGGACAGCATATAGTATGTCAATACCATTTAGCTCAGGTTATATGCTAAATAATGCTTTTCTATTTATCATGTCTTAAGCTATTTATCCATAGTAAAAACTTAGGGTTCGTGTATTCCTCTGACCATTTCTTTCACAGAGGATTGTGATTGTAATATGAAAAAAAAAATAAAAAATAGAAAGGTCTAGAATAGGTGTTTAGTTATTATAACATAAGAGCTTTTACTTAAGTCTTCAAGCAAAACAAAACAAACCTCAAAACCCAGTAAATAAAACAATAAAGGGAAAACAAAACAACAAAAAAAAACAATCTGTTAACCATTTTCTCTCCTTCTCCAGTATCGAACTCAAATTTGACCCAAATGTTTTAGATATTAGTAAATATGCAAATTTAATAACACTTCTAAATTCTCTTTAAATTTAATCTTGATTCTTCTAAAGATATTGAGAGGCAGAAAGTGTTTTCACCTGATGTTGGATTTTTATTATTTTTTAATTGAATGATGAATACAAGAGGTCCAGAAGGTTCAAGAGCTTATTCATCTTAGTGATCTCACTCCTCCTTTCCCAGGTAACTGTCATGACTGTTTTTAGCTCTTCGTCCTGGTCCACACTCAGAGTGCATCTTAGGGGAGACCTTCCATGCTCCGCTCACAGAAGAGCATGGATGAGTCCCAGGGCCACTCATGTCCACACAGGGCTGTTTTTCCTCAAATGTGGAAGAACAAGGGGGAGACTTCACCTTTCCAGTACACTGACAAGGAATGTGTGCCTGAGAAGGAAACAGCTGGCAGATCCAGGTCCCTTAAAAAAGAAATGAAAAGGGTTCTACATTAGTATGTCTGAGACTCTCTTTTCCCCCACCCTCTCATGAACACAAATAAGAACTGTATGCATCCTTTTTCTTTATCATTAACTTGTAGTCCACTGTCCAGCTATCATTTTTCTGTATCTGGACATCAGGCAGCTCTCAGCATGCTTGGATGAAGCCCATCAGGTCTCATATGTGAGCTGAAATCTTGGGTAATTGTTGACTTGATCCTCATTCACTCCTTGTATTTCTTCTCCTTTCCAAATTCTTCCTCTGAGTACAGAGCCTCGGGAGACCTTGTTGGTGAGGACAAGCAGAGGAGGCACCAGGTACCTCAACATGTGCCTGTATTTGCTGTAATTGAATCACCTGCCCCAGTCACCCATGTTCCCACTTTTCACTTGTTCTTTTTTCTTTTTTTTTTTTTACTAGTAATGTAGTTGTAGAAAGTCTTTTTGTAGTGCTCAGTGTCTGTTTGAAGTCTTATCTCTAGTTGAGTTTTGGCTTTTCCCAAGACAATCCCTACATGCCTAGGCAATGTTTTCTAACTCCCTCTTTTAGTAGCTTGTTTCTGCTTCCATCTCCTGACAGTGGAGAGAATTTTATTCCACTAATATTTAGCCTCAGTTATGTGAATGCTTACTGCATGTGTGTGAAAGCTGGCAAACTGGATATAAACTAGTAGCAGATGCAGCCTTTGGTTTTGCATGTACAAAGTAGACATTTGTATGGGGTTTCTTTCAACAGCTTCTACATAATAGGTATGATGTAAAAAGAAAAAACAGTATTAAATGCTCATGTACAGAAGATAAGATATGCATCATGTGAAACAGTCTCTGTCATCATTTACCCTTAGCATCACTAGATTGACTGGGATTTGGCCAAATTTATTTATAGATGCATTACAAAGTTGTGTTTGAAGAGTGCTTTTAGCACTCCAGCTGATAATAAAATTATTCAGAATCATAGTGTCTTTTGGAACTTACTGATGATAACTGTCTTGGAGAAAAATACATATATATATATATATATATATATATTATTCTGCTTTCAGAACTGCTGATAAGAAGTTCTGTACATATGGGTTGTATGGATGCACAGGGAACTTTATGTCTTCAGGGTAAAAGGAATTTTTTTAATATTTTGTCAGCTAAAAAGATTATAGATGCTCAAAATGCTTCAGGTGTGACATAGATTTGAAAATTTAACAAAAACTATTTCAGAAGGATAGCTACATTAGCAAACCTATGTACAAAATGTTGGAGGCATGTTTTACTTTTTGCAACTATCTTACAAGAGTTGTATACACTCTATGATCATTACATCTTAAATATACTAACTATATTAATTAGGAAAAACACTGAAAATATCAGTTTTAATTTATAGTTGTTTTATGTAGTAACTTCTTATATCCAGTGTCTTCAACTACTGTTGCAGTAACTCATTTTTCTTAAATAAACAACTTGTTTCTATTCTAAATATTTATAGTTAGAATCTTAGTGATGCTCAATTAATATCTTGTGATATTCAGTATAATTATAATCCATATGATGATCAAATGTTTTCTGTTAATAGTCTGACAACAGAGGCAATATGTTGTTTATTTGTTATGAAATACAGATGACAATAAGTAATACCGAATATTCCAGAAGCCCTAGTTTTAGGGGAATTCTGTAGTAATGTAGTAATTTAGAAGAGTTATTCAGTGAATCAAACCAAGACCATTACATATGGTAAGATTGTGCCTTATTTAGATACATGAAGTTTCAGCTATTTCCGTCTTTTCTAAAATTAAGTCAGCCATATTGTGATGTGAAAATGCACAGTTAGGGCACCCATATAACCTTAACAGCCCTCTCACAACACCCACACAACCTTAACTACTTTATTGCAGCTGCTTTTCAAACTCACAGCTCTGTTTCACTGAAGTCTTCGAGGCAGAATGTATTTGAACACAGGAATAATTCTATTTTAGTATAGCAAAGCTTATGTCAGACTTAGACATTGGATGTTACATAACTGGAAACATTTCAGCAAGTCTCTGTCATCTATAGATCATAGAAAGGTATTCTGCTTTATGCTTTTAAAGACAGATTTTTAAACCTGAATGTTGTTCTTAATCTACAGATTGCAAGGGTAGGTATCTGAGAATGCAGTTAGTGGTGATTGGGTGTCAAAGCACCAATGCTCAGTCAAACTCAGTTCACAGAATGATAGTTAAAAACTTAGCTTAAAATGTTAAATGCATGTTATACAGAAATCACCCTGAATGCTGCCTGAAAGCTCTGATGCTACTTTCTGACCAGGCAGCAGCATCATGGGGTGATGGCTTCCAGCACTGTCTGGGACAGATGACAGGAGTACTGCAGAAATAAGACAGACGTTTAAATAGGATAGATGTTGTAAAATAAAGAGCAAAGAATTTGTCCAGATGTGCCTATCAAATGTCATAGAGGTGTTAATCCAAGTAAAAGGAAGGCCTAAAGTGCAGCAGTATGGTCCTGAAAAGTTCCAAAATCCCAAATGTCACTTTTGACTCTCCTGAGCAGCCAAGTGGATGTGTCACGATCGGTCTTTATAAATAAAGACAGGTAACCTAACCCATAAACCACTACAGATAAGCAGAGATTAGCAGAAGATGAGTGTTTTGTGTGGAGATGACTTGGGAAAGTGGGCTCAAAAGTAAGGTATTTTGTAGGTATGACCTTGACATAAATATTCACTAAGGATTTGCATATCTTAGAGCTGCAGTGTGCATGCCAATATTTTTGAAGTGCACAAATCAGTTATATGTCAGACATAGAATACCTTAAAATCAGTTGATAATTGATTCATCCAAACTCTGTCATACTGTGGAGAAACTAGACCTGTTCATTCTGTGCTGTCAAGCTCTGTGCTGTTAAAAAGGCTGAAGAAACTCTTCCTATTTATGAAGCCAAAAATAATGCCAGCTTTATTTTCCTGGTGGATTTTAAAGTTTATTCATGTTGATTGATAATCCTTACATTGTGAGAATGCCGAGTGCAGGTCTGGTTTGACATCATTCCTTGTTAAATTGCTAGAGGTACATGAGAACAGAATTATATCCCACGCACATGCGCTGGGATTATCCATAAAAAGTTCTGTTCTGTCCTGCCTAAAGTGTATAATCATTTTTGATACAGGAAAGCCTATTCTATAGCAGCATGATTGTTTCAGCATGTGATATACAATCAGCTATATTGCTGATTGAAGTACAAGACTACTTTTGAAAATATTGAAAAACATGTTTGTATGACAGGTTATCTGAATATATGAAGTAAAATGTTGGCTTGTAAGTTTGGCACCTCTGTCTTAAGACACCCACATTCATATTTTAGATTCATTTTTACATGTTTCTGCTAAGACTTGTTTGGTCTACATGTAAGTGAGACTTGGACGAGAAGTTATTTGCTTTTATTTTGTAAGTTTTCTTTATGTGATTTGGCAATGAGGAAACAACTGTTATCCATAATAGTCAGAAATATCCTGGATATTTAAGGATAATATAACTACATGAATAAAAGCAAAATGAAACATTCATGTAATGAAGAACATTGTTTTTCATAAACTGAAGAAAACATGGAATTTTCAAACTTGATTTCTAAAGGTCTGTGTCTCTATGCACTGGCATATTTGCATCACGAAGATGAAGTTAGTTTGGATTATTGAATTCTGTGATAGTGGGAACTGCAAGTGCTCTGTATTTTGAAATCAAGCTATGCACTTGGTGAATGAGTCAGGATCTACAAGTCTAAATTAAGGCATCAAGCTTTAAAAATTCTGGAAGATGATAATATTGATTCTTTTCATTTGTTGTGCTTGTTCTGTAGCTACAGGCATGTTTGGATAAAACCTACTCTTCAAATCCCTCACTTACCTCTGGTCTTCTCAGGTTCATTAGCTGTATGAATACCTCTTGTAGGATATTTATTTCCTAGCTCCTCTTACAGTTTCTGGCTCCCTGCCTTGTAGCAGAGTCTTCTTATAAAGGTTATCAGCTAATATTGAAAATACTGAAAGGGGTTATGACTATCCTTGATGTGTTGAATTTTCTAGTTTATGTATTGAAAAGTTGTAAAGAACTTACAAAAAACATGATTTATGAAAAAAAAAAAAGTTTTTTTGTACAGTAATTACATACAGATTCCACTTTCTCTTATCAGAGAATCTCCATAGCAGTATTGTGCAAATCAGATGGGGAATAAACTACATAAAACCAGGAGACATCTTTGAAGGTATTCATAGATGAGCTAAGTATCTCATTAGAAAAAATATAGCAAAATTTTCTGTAGAAGTTGTTACATTTCATGTCTTAATCCATTCATTTAAATCGGGGGGGGGGGAACACAAAGAAATTTCCTATCTAAGAAATGTAATATACTCCAATTCATGGAGTATGCTAAATGTTTCTGCTGTCTCATTCTGGATGATAGCTTGATCTGGGATCTTAGCAACTATGTTTTGACCCTCTGTGGGAAGAAAGAATATTAAAATATGCCATGGAGTAGTACTGAGTAATTGTTCGGAGTAAAATCGGATTAAAGAGTAAATCCTACCTCTATAGCACTGATTGACGGACTTCCTAGTGTGGCGAAGCAAGATAAGGGCTAAGGAAGGGAAAGTGTTGTTCTATATTGCTTTTCCTCAATGGACAAGTCTTTTTTGTTTGTTTGTTTTATATGGATTAATGTAACTCATTACATCACTCCTTTCACCAGAGATTATATAGTTTTGTGGACAGAAAGGAAGACCTGTGTTCTCGGCTGGAATGTTTAAATGACCCTTTAAATGACACTTTTAGAAGTGTTACTTCTAAAACATACTGTGTTTAAGGGCTGAGACTTTAGGATGCTGAGAGACAGAATGCTAATTCCCTTTGTTCATTTCACATGAAAAAAATCCTCCAGATAAAGAGCTTCAAACTGGAAGTTCTGTGATGTAAACAGTGGATATAATATGTGTGTAGATATAATATGTCCAATGGTGATAATATTAGATATTTTTATAGGGGATTTTTTTCAAGAGAGCTGCTTTGCCCTTCTTTGTGTTAAAGATCTAAAATCGTTTCGCACAATCTGTTTTTCAGAAGTCTATGTACACATCTTAGTTGCAAGTAAAACTCCAGGGTTATTTAGCTTTTTGTTTGTTTAGTTGGTTGTTTTTTTCTTTATTTGTTTTTAGAAAGGGCATGAATTACTCCAGAAATAATGTATCTATATTGTCTTGTTTTCATTTTCGTTAGTCTTGTAATCCAATTGCTTTATTAATGAATTTGCTTGGAAGCCATACTCAATACCCACTGAGTATTCTTTATATTTCATTTTATGAACTTGTAATGCTATACTTAAGACCACACTATAGTTGATATTATTTTGTGTTTTGACCTCAAAGTGCAATGTAAACTACATAATTTTTATTACTGCTGTATATTTGCATTTTACTTTGCCATCTAGGAAAATTATTATTTTAAAATTATTTGTAGATGTCTGATTTAAAAAAAATACTTTGATCTGTTTTGTCATTCAGAAAAAATGTTCTTAAGTTAATTAACTGAAAACTAGATAAATAAAGTAGCTGGTCTATGGGGTGAGTGTAAAGGAAATGGGTAAATGGGTAAATTATTTTGATTCAATTTGTAAACTTGTGAGGGTATTAATTAAAACTATCATGCCTTGGATCTTACTGAGTTTTAAGCTTAGAATAAGCAACAATTGAAATGCTTTAATTCATTTGCCAGTAAAGGTATGTCTTTTAGGACATGACTGTTAGTGACAAGGATTGAACAAAGGTGGCAGAATCAAAATTAAACCTGATTTTCAGAGAAGAAAATACATGGGTTTTAAAGATACAGTTACTTGCTTTATTATTTATGTTATAAATAACTGCTCTTGAAAGAATGGGGTTAAAAGTAAATTTAGTTATGAAACATTAATCTTATGTTAAAAAGTACTCATTTAAACTTTCTGTGAGGTATGTTAGTTTTCTATTGATATAAATTCAAACTAATTAAAAAGACAACATGAAGCCAATGAGCAACAGATTATGATTATTATATCTTTGAAAGCTGTTCGTTTTCTCGCATGACTTCTGACCAGTTTACAGTAAAGAGGTTGTAGAAACTATTTTCTGTCCTTCCAAGGTTCTAGCTGCTTTCTGTTGAATAAATTGAGAATATGTAGTGTTGTCTACAGTCTCCTGAACAAGAGATGTGAAAGAAGCTTTTGAACTGCTTTGTGGGTCTGCACCTCAGATTTCAAAGTAACGATTAAATTCATATCCTTATTACTTCTCTAAAGATTCAGAATTTCTAACAGCAAGCTTATATATGAATAGTTTTGAAGCTGGACTGAAAAATTAATTTCCATTGCTTAGTTCACATACATTAGAAATGTTTTCTCAGTGCCCTAGTTTTGAAAACACTTGATACTTTTAACTTTGGGAATTTGAAGAGTAGTGCCTTTCTTAATTCTCCACATTTTAACTAGTTAAATTGGAACCTCATTTTTTTTTTTTTTTCTCACTGTCTTCCTGGCAGTTTTCTTTTCTTTCTTTTTTCCCTGTGATAATGTAATTATTATGAATATTATCTTCCTGAGAGGCTCTTTAATTTAAGGAAGCATGCCAAAGACTTCAGCTTTTTGGCTTCCTAAGCAGATTCAGAAAATATCTCAATGATTTCAGAAAATTGTGTTCTCTTCCTTTATTTTGATAATTTTTGATGATTAAGATTATGATGGAGTCATACTTCAAGATAAAGTAACATAATTTGCTCAACTTAAATTGCAGTATCAGCCACAGAAAGAAATAGTAAACCTTCTGTAAATAATGACTGGCAGTTGCAGGCCCAAGAGAGTGGTATGACAAGTGAGAGATGGATATAGATTTACCACATGAGCTAAGGTGACTTTGCCTTTTATTGCACTGGTTGGTACAGCTGATGCTCTCACATCACATGGCAGTGACACATCCATTCAGCCATCCCCTCCTATAAACTGAGGCTGCAACCTCCCATGTGGGATGCTGGTACAGAAAACTGATATGCTTTTTTGTTCCTGTTTTCTCTCAGTTTAAATCCCATGCAATGGAGCTTAGTAGCTGTCAGTGGCTTCTCTCTCCTCTCTTGATACCCAAAGTTTGCAGAGTATAATTGCATGTCTGAAGTAGGAAGAGGCAATCTCTACTGTGCAAACTCCCTATATTACCAATTATTTCAACAATTAATCCTGATAACAGTTTTTCTTTCCGCTTTTGGATTATCTGTGTATCCCAAGAGGTTTTTTTTGTAATCTTCTGTTCTCTTCAGTTATAACATACTAAAAGGCAGTGAAAAAGAATGTTTTTGTCCCCAAAGCTTCCTGAAATCTTCCTTAGGTTTCACCTTCATTGTGTATCAGCGAAAAGTATACGTACATAAAAGCAACAGTTGCGTATATATTGGGCTGGCTGAATTGTAATATGAATTTACCTGTCAGAATATGAGCTGCATTTACTTATGCCACGACACAATTCATATGTCCAGAGCAGTTAATCATGAAAGGGCTCAAAGTGAGGACAGAATGCAGAATGTAACAAGATTAGCTTGGTTACTTACCAGCCAAAATCAATAAAAGAAAATCTAATTATCACTCGAACTCTGTCCTTGTCAAATCAGGTGTGAATTGAAAAGGCCAGTATCCTAAGGCACAGCATGATAAATAAAATAGCCTTAGAAACCTGTTTGAGGAAAGAAATACTACTTTTTGCATATTTGAATAACTAACGTGATGCATATCTCTGTGCGTTTTGTACCTTGTAAAATAATAAACCAAACTAAGCTACAAGTTAATCCTCAGTATCAAAGCATTGTGAATGTATAATTAAGCATATATATTTATTCTCACCTAATGATACTCAAAAAAAAAAAAAAAAAAAAAAAGTAAAAAAAAAAAAACAAAAACCTGTGGAACTTGTATCTGGTTTTGGGGGACTTTTTTACATCTTTTTAAGTAGTTCCAGAACTACATGTACTTAAAAAGAATGCCTTATTTTCAATGGATGGCTTCTTCATGCAAATAAATTTCTCTTTTATATTCCCATGCTGGATGGAAGATGACAAGCTTCAAACTGAAGTATAGAGGAAGCTTCTTGAGGGCAGGACACCTGAGTGGGATATAGGTATGGGTAATAATATTACCCATATTCAGTGTAACCTTGGCAATTTTTAAATTTTTTTTTGGCTGGATGCAACTGCTGGCTGTGTAGGGCTCTGTATTTTCTGTTACTCCCCAGGAGCAGTCCAATGAAACACTTTGTGAATGTAAAAGTTATGTAGTAACTTTTAATATTAAAAAAAAAAAAAAGTCTGAACATATCTGAAGTCTTCCAATAGAGTAGCCTGCTGTAGTCTTCCTGTTTTGCATCCAATATTAATGGTGTTGTACTGAGGTGCTATGGAATAGACTGGTTTTGTTTATAATAGGCAGGTAAAGGAAAATGGAAACAAAGTGCCAACCATTATCCATAGAATTTGGAGTTAATAAATCAACAAATATTGATATTGAGAAATGTAACATTTGTCTGCCTTAAGCTTTATTTGTTCAATAATGGATACATTTTTTTTTAATATATATAATTTTACAACTGGATGGAGCCTGCAAAACTGTGGAAAAAAACAACCTTAAGAAGTCTGCTTAATCTGTTCCATTTAAATTAAAGCACTTAGTGTGAGGAAAAAGTGAGTGAACTTCTCAGGAGGCATTGTTTTTTAGCTTCTTTTCTTTTGAAAGGTATGTTGTAATTCTAACAATCCAGTGATATGATTTTATCCTATGAAATTTTCTTTTCAGAAAGATCACATTTTTCTCATAGAAATGTGAAGAATTACAGTTTTTAAGGCAGTATGAGATTTTTTTCAAGCTCCATGTGGCTAGAATTTGCTCAGATTTCTTGAGAATAAGGCATCTCTTATATTCTCTTGGCTATTTCCTATCTTGCTCTTCATTAGGTAACTTGTTACATTCTTGAATTTTAGTTCTGTTTCTCATAGTCTTTGGCTTTCTTCCGGTCTTTTATAAGCATCAGCCAGTTTAGTTCTTGAAGGTGTTTGATAGAATGGTAGATAGAATGATAGAATCCAGGCCTGCTACTCATTGAATTCCTCCATTCTTCATCAGTATTACTTCTGATTGGGTGAATTAATACTCTGAACTTTGGCATCTGTGCCTCCTATTTTACACTTCTCTCATGTGTTCTGAGTACCTCAAACTCAGCATATATGTTTCTGAATCTCACTTCATTAAAATTCATTGTTAAGTGTTATCCTGAACTTTTCTGAACATCGGTTGACACATTTGTTCAAGGTGTTGTGATTTCTGTTCCTGTGTTAGGCTTGCATCATTTGCCTCAACTAATTGTCTTAGGTACTAATTATCTTCCTAAACACTTAGATAGCATTTAATATATACCCCTTGCAAGTATAAGTTCTTCAAATCAAATGCAGATTATGCACATTGAAATCAACCTGTCACTGTTAGCCTATAAACTACAATGGGAGTCATAAATAGGGACATTGTGAGAAGTTACCAAAGCCTTTTATGTGCAAAGATAATTGCAAAAACTGACACAGAAGCAGGGTGAGAAATGGGGTGTGTTAATTTTAATAAAGATACAAGGAACGTGTGGCATCTAAGAATGTTAACACATTCAGGAAAGAGATGAATACAATTGCAAATGATTAAGTAGAATGATAGAACAAGGTAACAAAAATGCTTCAAAAGAGAAAATCATAGCTTTTCAGATCAGTGCTAAGCAAGATGTCAAATCAAAGTGGGAGGCAAAATATCTCAAGTTCACAGATTCATTAAATTCTACTTAAATTATGTAATTTTGAAAATTTTAATTCTCTATACAAAAAAAAAAAAAAAAAAAAGATTTGGTGGTTAACTTTCTAGCTGACTTAAATTTCAGCTGTAGGAGAGAAGGGCTTGTTAAAATGATTCAAAAATAGAAAACCTAATTCCAAGTCCCATATGGATAATCATAAAGTGCCTTGGATCCAGTATATGAAATCCAGAATTTCATGCAGAAATTCTGCATGAAAATGAGTGTCAATTCTTGATGTCATCTTAGCAAGGCTTCTATAAACTGCTGCCAATTGAGTCCTATAGTCAAAAAAAAAAAAAAAAAAAAAAAGGGGGGGGGGAGAAAGGCACAAGTCAAGAGTAACTGGATTGTATATTCATTATGCCAGATTAAAAGGGAAAAATGTCTGGTTATATCTTACATTCCTGCTTCAGGGTCTTGTCACTTCTTAGCATTCTGCAGAATTGCTGGGAAGGTTTTTTATTTTATTTTTTTTTCCCTTTCCATGAGTCAATGTGGTAATAAATCAATAGGGGTTATTTAAATTGCATGTGGAGAATAAACAATAAATCCAAGAGCCTCCATCTTTATTACGTGTCCAAATCACAAGAGAAAATTGCTTTACTTATGATGCAATTCCTTTCACTCTGGTGAAGTACAAACCTGATTTGAAGTCTCAGAAATGTGTTCAGTACCAAGTTCAAATTGTTTATATAGTAAATTAAGATTAGGGGCATTAGCTCAACCAGCTCATGCATGTCCACAGCATCCCTAGCTTCCAGTTTGCTGTTCTATGACCCCAGGTGTCCGATCTGGACTACTTCTAAGTATCATTTTGGGGAAACTGTGCTACAAAATCTCAGGGTAGGAAAGGGATTGGTTCCTCACCTAATTCTGCAACAGTTTCTAACAGAGGCAGGTGGGCTCTGTCCTGTTGCTGCGTGTAACAGAGCTTCATCACGCCTCCACAGAGGTGTAAGCAGTGACGACTACTTCAGAGCCAAATAGGGTTTTTAGTCCTTCTGCCAGTCCTGAGCCAGGCCCCCCAGGAGTTACTGCCACCCTCTTCCTTCTGCTGAGCTTCTCTGCAGAAGCATACAATATAGACTGCTTGGGTTGGAAATCTGCTTGAGCTGGAGGTGAGTGTCAGAGCTTTTTTGTACCACTGACTTCCACCAGGCAAGGGCTGCTCTGAAATTGAATCGCTGGGGAGCACAGCTTCCCTTCTAGGAAGCTTCAGAGTCCTGGTGCTTTCTGTGGCCTCTACAAGAAAGTTTGAAGTCACTTTAATTCCTAATAATGCATGTACTCCAGAGCTTGGCATCCTTTTGCTTACTGCTTCTATTTAAAGAACTGCTGTGCGGCATCATTACCATTATGTCTCTTTCTCCTCCCCAGTTTTTGCCCCTTTCTAAAGAAGAGATGGAGCAACCTGTTATCACCTGTGTGGGTGCAAAATGTTGATGCGTGTAAGCAGATGCATGAGGAGAAGGAGGTGCTGGCTCTCTGTTGCCTGCTCCCCGTATGTTCCCTGGGGTTTTACACTTGGATTTGTTCTCCTGGCTAGATGATCCTGGAAATCTTTAGGTTATTTCTGTGGCATTGCCAATAAATGCATGTTTTCTGTTCCAGTGGTTGAAGCTCAAGCAACTGAGGCAGGTAGAAGTGCTGTTGTCTTTTACTGATCTCTAAAGTGCATGGGACAGAAGGTGGAGTACACTGGATGCACAAAATATGACTGAGTGTTCTGGGAAATTCACAGCATCTGGACATTTGCGGGGGGATTGACAGGATCATACAGGAGTTGTGAGCTCAGGAAGGGCCAAAATGATAAAGCAGAAGTTATGGGAGAGAGAAGTCTGGTGAATCATATGAAGAAAAAGCTATTCTCTGAGTTTGGCAAAGTGGAGTAAGATGCCTTTAGAATATTTTGAGCCTATAGCAAAGTAGAAGCCATTAGTATCTTGTTCTCTTAACAGGTTATATTCCACAGATATTACTTCTCCTGTACTGTTATTATGGGAGGAGGAGCCAGAACTCTTCCATTTATTTTATTTTATTTTCCCAAGATTGGTATCTATAGAAATAAGATTTTCCGGTACTTTTAATTTGGTGGTTTAAATCTGGCATCTGTTACAAATATCAGGGCGGGGGGCTTCTTTAAGAACTTAAGCAGATGTCCATTTAAATATCTCTTGCAAGGACATCTCTGAAATTCTGGGTGGTATAGGAAAAAGTTCAATATCATCTTACTGCCATCTGTCTGTTAATAGTAAGTAGTAGTAGGGTTATGCAGATGCTTTCTGTGGTAAGATGTACTTTGTCTAAATAAGATTGGGTTAGATTATTTTATAAACCTTCCTGTAGTAGCCTAAGGAGCAGCTACTCAGACAGACACCCAGCAAGCTTTCTTAAATGCTTTGGTTATAGCATTTACGTCATGTCCACTACATAGCATGTAGATAGTTCAAGCGTTAGGATGCCAGCAGTGAGCTGCAGATGGTGTATTACTGAATTACAAAATAACAGTGTGAAGACAAGGACAATAATTGCGGTATTTACCTGCACAGGGGCTAGCAAGCTGTTCTTCAAAGCTAGTTGTGTGTGAGGGCAGCTTGACTGTTTTGCAAACTAAAGATTCATTTTTTGTTCACTTACTGGTAATCCAGAGGCAACTAAGAAAAATAAACCCTTTTCAGGATGGGTTAGCATGGACTAAGAGTCCAGTAAACTGGCATAATTCCTACTTCTATACCTAGGATTACAGTGCAAGATGGTATATAAATAGTGCAGTCAAAATGAGCATCATACACAAAAAAATCATAGCCATGTATACAACATCTCAGCCTAAGATGTTAGCAGCTTTATACAGGGAAAAAAAATGTGCTTTGCTACAATTTAGTTCAGTATCTAACAGACCAAATACATTTTTTCCCTTTTTAGAAAAATGAAATGAGGATGTAGAAATGTACAGATATTACAACAGAAGGTATAATTATTTGTACCCAATTTACAATTAAGTAGGAAAAGAAATATTTTTGACAAAAGATAACATCAAAGCAATTAGCTGAGAAGATAGTCTATCATATAATTTTAAAAGCATTTTGATGACTTTTTCTTATAATTTTAATCCTTTTTATCTTAAAGTTAGGTGGAAATGAATTATACAAACTCTCTTCTTAGCAGTCTATCTCTTTGAAAAATGTCTGTGGGAGAACAAACTCCCCAAGGTGCTTTTCAGGATGATGATCTATGTTAGAAAACAGTAGAAAGCCTGATCACTCTCTAGTTCTTATTTACTGCTTTTGCGGTTCTGTCTGTCTTGGTGGATGGGATTCTGCCTCAAATTCCCTCAAGTTTGCTTAAGTGACAAAATTATGCAGTCTCATTCAGTGTTAACAGGTGTACCCAAATTTTCTCTTTTTAAATAATTCATTGTGTATTGAAACTCTGTCTGTAAACAACATCTGACGGTACAGTATCCTTTCTGGTTTTTTGGTTAGAAATGTCACTCAGTCACACATTTGACTTCATAGTTTAAGCATGAATTTCATATTAAGCACATGCCCCAAATTCAGCCTTGTGCATAATGTGTTTAGCCAAGCAGATGTATATAGTATGTGCTTATGTATTTTATTTCATTGGAACCACAGTAACTAATATTTTACCCTGGATTAAAGTGTTTTGTTTTCATTTATTGTCTCAAAAATCACAATTTAAGGCATGAAAACTTGGAGAGGATGATCAATTGGATGGCATGTTAGCTGTAGCTAATGACTTTAAATGGAAGAAGCTAATTTTAAACAGTGGGAAATGAATGATGTAAAAAAAAATATATTTTTCTCACTTTTTTTTCCTTGTAGTTGAAATGCTCCCCCCAAGCTACTGCAGATGGTTACAGTCTTTTTTCAAACTTTTTTTTTTTTTTTGTCTTGCATTTCCACAGCATTAGGCTTGGTTATTTCTGTTGAATTGCTTTAGGGAACCTGACATCAACATTCATTTGCAGTTTCCAAGTAAGATGATGCAGTATGATAGCTTGTTATCAAAAGAAGGTCATTATTTTTTCTTTAACTCTTCATGTAGGAGTTTGATAGTTAGACCTATTATCAATAAAGCCAGTACCTCGTTATAATAGGGGAAAGGCTACTGTTAGCAAAGGATTAATATTATAAGCTTTCACGGTTTATTTAGTTAGTATGTCTTTTTCTGTATTAACGTAATGCCATACAGTTTTACATACTGTTTTTCATTGTTCCTTTAAAGATTAATATAATCTGTCATTTCACATTGTTAGTTTGGTTTGTTTCATAGCATCATTAAAAACTGAGCTAGAAGAGACCTATGAGGTCATCTAGCTTTTGACTCCAAAGGCAGTATTAACTCTACAACTAAATTATTATTGCCATTAAGTAAAACATTGCTTTTGAACTCAAACTTACCCTGCCTTAAATGCTAGCTGAACAATGGATATGTGCTGCTTGAAGGGTTTGGGTTTATGTGTTGATTGAGGAAGGAATCTTCCTGAAGAGTGGAATGTTTTTTTGCCTTGTCTGAGGTGGTAGTATCAGAGAAAACCCAAAAAGGTGAAGGAAGAACAAGTAGCATTGTTAGCAGAAGGATGAGGAACGAGCTGCTCAAATAATCTTTTTGTTTGTATTTTTATGCAGCCACTCTTCAAATGTTGTGTATAAGTGTTCACAGGAACCCTACAAACAATTAGGATAGTATACCTTGGATATCATAATTCAGGGAAGGGGTTTGAGGCTAACTGGATTTTTCCCTCTAGTTTTTCCTTCTTTTGTTAATCACATTTTGTTTCAGACATTTAGAGTCAGTGGTGCAAAGTCCCATCCTAGAGGCTGTTGTTACTATATTTCAGCTGTCTGTATGCACATTAGTAGTGGCATACTGTCATATCACAGACACCAGAAGTCTTAAAGTTTCTTTATATCATCTTCATGCAAGTGCTCAGTGTTTCTATGGTATGGTCATCTGTTCTCTTCTGTGCTGAATTCTTGGTGTTTATCATATGTAATAATGAAGAAAATTTCAACTTGAAAAGTTTTCTTTGTGAGGAACAATATTTGATATTTGTAATACAAGAATAAAAACAACTATTTTTTTTTTCCATCCTAAAATCTACATTTTTTCATAATACATTCATATCACTTGCCAGACTATACATATAACTGTGCAGTATCCCTTCAGACACAGTTTTTTCTAGCTGTGTTTTGGTTTGTCCAGTTTGCATAAACCAAATCAGTTTGCACATGAGGTTGTACTTGACATTTTATAAATTGTTGTCATTGATGCACTCTGCATGTTGTCTTCTATATTTACACTTTTCTGTAATGTTAGGTTAGTCTGTGTCATGCTTCCATTACCTGCACATTTACTTCAGTGCCTTTTTTGCTTTCTTATACAGAAAACACATAAGTGGCATAAGTCTCTGTAAATTGTCCAGATGATATTAAGGTTGGATGGTACTTCATAAGGAGTTTACTACAATCTCCTACATGAACAGGTATTTGCCCACAATTTTCCCATGGGCTGAAGGAAGGCTGATTGGCTTTGCTTATGACATTTCTTTCAGAAACCTTGAATGCAGTTCAACAAGTCTGACAGACTTGCAAAAATAGAGTTCTCACAAGTAATCTCATACCTGGTCATCGTTCACTGCTGCTAATTCCTCTCCTCCTTGAGCCCTGCCTTTAAGTATGGAGGAGGCCCGGGAGCTTCCACCGTATCCACTGGCATTTCATTACCCACCCTGCTCAGCCATGGTACTATTTTCTATCTTCCTCTCATGTTAGTCTGCAGTCATAATTTGTCAACTGGGCGGTGTTATCACCAAGATAAGCTGCTGCCCAAGAAACTTGCAGCCCTCTTGGAGAGGGTGAGTCATAAGTATTATCATATTGTTGTGCCATCAAGTCACACTTCTGATTTTCCACCAGTGGGAAGAGAGAGCCATTTATTAATGTGACAGAAGAGAGTTAAAAGTAAAAAGAAATAAATTGCAGTAGGAAAAATAAAGTTTAGCAGAAGGAGATTGAAGTAGAAGGAAAGATAGGTAAAGAAGAGAAAGGATTTCAGACCAGGGATGTGTATGAGTGAAGAAGGAGCAGCAGAGTTGAAGAAAGTGTGCTCAGGTGGCCAAAAAGGCCAATGGCATCCTGGCTTGTATCAGAAACAGTGTGGCCAGCAGGGCTAGGGAGGTGATCGTCCCCCTGTACTCAGCTCTGGTGAGGCCGCACCTCGAGTACTGTGTTCAGTTTTGGGCCCCTCGCTACAAGAAGGACATCGAGGTGCTTGAGTGGGTGCAGAGAAGGGCGACAAAGCTGGTGAGGGGTCTGGAGAACAAGTCCTACGAGGAGCAGCTGAGGGAGCTGGGCTTGTTCAGCCTGGAGAAGAGGAGGCTCAGGGGCGACCTTATCGCTCTCTATAGGTACCTCAAGGGAGACTGTAGCGAGGTGGGGGTTGGTCTGTTCTCCCACGTGCCTGGTGACAGGACGAGGGGGAATGGGCTTAAGTTGCGTCAGGGGAGTTTTAGGTTAGATGTTAGGAAGAACTTCTTTACTGAAAGGGTTGTTAGGCATTGGAACAGGCTGCCCAGGGAAGTGGTGGAGTCACCATCCCTGGAAGTCTTCAAAAGAGGTTTAGATGTAGAGCTTAGGGATATGGTTTAGTGGGGACTGCTAGCGTTAGGTCAGAGGTTGGACTCGATGATCTTGAGGTCTCTTCCAACCTAGAAATTCTGTGATTCTGTAAAGCTTTGAGGACTTGCTGTCATTGGCAGATAGGAAGACACACGGAATTTGTCACTTCATGTGGTGGAAGGAACCTCCTGATTTTTTGTGATGGTTTAAGAACCTTTTAGTGGTGATAGTGTTGTACATGTATGTGGTGGTGTCAGCACCACCTGAGTTTAGACCCATTGGTACCCATAACAGTTGTACAGTGCTCTGGTGCAATACTTCTAGTTTAGTTTTCCTAAGTCTGATTTGTTCACAAAACTGCTCTGAGAGCTGAGCAATTACATCGGAAATTCAGTGAAGTGAATCAGAGTATTTGGCCTGGGAAATGCACTCTTGGTCCAAATGGAATTGCTAACACATTCACAGCCTGTTTTTTTTTTTTTTTTTTTTGTTTTGTTTTTTTTTAAAAAAAAAGGCAGAATATTTTGCTTGTATTCCACCAGCAGAATGGGGAAATTACCTCTTGTAAACTAAGAAAACAACAACAAACCAGACTCATAACCCTCTCTGTTTAATTAAGTTTTGTAGATACTATTTTTGTTGAATGTATATTCAATTGTTTGATTCCAGTGCCCTTGCATTGCCTTATTTCCTTTACTCTTGCATTGGCTGTATTGTTGCAAGTGAACTAAGCTGTTTAATGGGTTTACACAGCTTTAAATTACATTTGAATCACAGGCTCAGATCACAATATGCATGACTAAAAATCTACATTTACATAAATTTGTCATTATTTTTTTTCTTTACAGTTTGCTGTACAAACATGAAATATTTCTTTTCAGGCTTAAAAGGTTACTTCATTTACATCTGACATCTTTGTTCTGACATTTGAATTTCTCCACTTGTTTAATAAAACAAAGTGTCAGTTGTGTATAAGCGAGTCATCAAGAAAGAAAAACAGCGTTTTAAATGAGATAGTTCAAACTTGTTGAACCATGGCTTGTTCTCACTCCTTGTAATCTTGACTTTCATTAGAATCAGGTAACTAATTTTGCTCTAAAATAAAGATTGAAGAAAAAATTGAATTAAATCAACATTCTAGCTTTCATAACTTTTCACAGTCAATGTAATTTGTTATTTTTTCTTTATACAGATTAATTCCTTCTTTGCAAAGTGTTTTCAGATAAGTACTAAATAAATACTTAATATTATAAGCATATACATATATTTGTAATTTACTCATTTAATTAACCTGTAATTTACTGCATTGACAATCAATTAAATCCTTTTTCAGCCTTTATTTATTTTCTTTTGTCCCATACCTTGTGTTTTCTAACTATATTTTCACCTCAAATCCCTTTAGAAGATATGAATAAAATTAAGTTGCTCAAATATATTATGGCTTCCCCTTCCTTTTCTGAAACTAGGCACAAAATTGGAAAATTTTACATAGCTTCAACTACAAAAGTTAAAAATAAGTACATTTATTCCAGGGCTGTACAGCTTAAAGAATAATGACCCTAATCAGTTGCAGTGAAATAAACACGAATTGCAATATTTCATCACGATATTTGAGAAGAACACAAAAAACATCTCAGCTGGTTTGCTCTCAAGTGTTGCAAGTGAAATAGTCCTAATGATTTTTGTTCATCAGACAGGGAATAAATGGTACATAACCTATATCAGAAAATAATTTCTAAGGAATATTTTCAGCTCTTCCATCTTAATTTATTTGCTTTTACTGCAGCACTCCTTAAAATTTCAGTTTTATAATATCTATCCTTAAAATTTCAGCTTTATAATATCTATCATGATGTCCTCAGCAAGACTGTAATGTAGTTTAATAGGATTGTTTTTGTTTAATTTTAACACAATATCATGGCGTTCATTTCATAGAGTTGTACAGGTGGTTTGCCATAATATTTTACAACTCCTTCCTCTGATTCATCTTTCATATTGGTGTTTCAGACAACTTCTCATTTTCTAAAATGTGTTCTGCATTTGGTATTTGTGACTCTGCATATTACTCTTCAGGATAATTAACTTGCAGCTGAATTGGTTTGACTTTTAATGGTAGATGCCATTTGGAACGGGGATGTGTTTTCTATCAGCTATGTTTATTAAAACAGAGAGTCTCAATTATGCTGTGATATCCAGTACTTAGTATTGTAAATAATTCATAACAGTAAAAACATGTTACCTATATGGTGGGGTACATTCCTTATGAAATTGCACAAAAAGAATAGCATTTTATGCAGGTGACTAAGAGCAAAAATGGGAGACCTATCAAGATGAGTGAGAAACAAAAAAGAAATGCAAAAACTTGAATAAAAAGTGAGCAAGTTAGGTGTAAAGGTTTCTTTTCTCTGCAGTCATCTTCCAGAGTTACAAATAGGTCAGAAAACCACTATAAAAAACAAACAAACAAAACAAAAAAGAAAAAAACCAAAACCATAACATTAATTATTGACAGGTAAAAAATGGAAGCAAGTCTGTTCAGAGCCCTTGGATTGTAGGTGTGGAGAGGTTAGTTTTTGGGCTCTAATTCATGATTCAGAGATGCTTTCTGCATCTGATCTGGCTAATAAAGTGATCTGTATAAATTATTGGATTATTAATTATTGGTTTGAAATGGAATAAAATGCAAGTCAGTAGGAATGACTGGTGCTGCTTCTAAATAGCTGATTTCACAGCAGAGAAAACAATTATAAGGCACATTATCTGGAAGAAAGTATTTAAACAATAAAAAAGGAAATAATTAGTAAGCAATTAATTTTCATGATCACTGGGAAATAAGGCAGTTAATGGATAGAAAATATCAGGCAGCAAAATACAGTATGAAGGCTGTTTAATAACATATATGTGTGTATTTATGCTTTCATAATATAGATAAAAATGTCAAGTTATTAAGTGTAAATATAATCAGAACCAATCAGAGAGATTTAGAGAATTTAGGAAGTAAGTCTGTAATTAGCAAAGTTAAGATGACAAAAAATTGTTTTTTGAAGAATAATAGTTCATATTCTGCAACATTTGTAGTCAAAAAATTATTCCCATTAGGAGGACTCTTACTAGTGTTACTGCTATTAAAATATTAAAAGAGGAAATAGAATCACTATTTAGTCAGGATTTTTAGATGATTATACTTTTTCTTGTTTTAGTTAAATTCAAAATGCATTGACAAAAGGGACAGCAATGATAGGACAGACTTTCTTAAAATACTTAATTTGGTGTTACCTCTGTATTAAGAATTCAAAATGGCGCGAATTACATAAATAAATAATCGGGTATTTGATTAATTTCAAAACTCCATTAGGGGAAAAAAAAAAAAAAAACTGCCAAATTTATTGGTGTCTACTGAACATCAAAAAAACTTCGACTCTTCTTTTTGTAAGTTTTTTTTTTTTTTTTTTTGGTAGTGTCCCAGATGGCAACATAAATTTACTGCTTTAGATATTTGCACAACGATTACTACAACTGAAAAGGACAAGTGTTGGTAAAGGAGCAGTCATAAATGGTAAATTTACAGACAGGTTAATCAGTGTTATCTCAGGAGAGACAAAGAAAAACTCAAATGTCATATTTATACGTATACATATATTTATGTATATATTTGTATATTGCATATACAAAGATTTCAGACCACATTTAAAAATCATCAATTCTTATGTGGAAATGGCAGAGAGTCATGATGCAAGAGTTCCTTGCTAAGAGTTCCTTTCCAAGTCACTTGGAAACCAACTGAGAATATTCGGTTGGAGACCAGTAGTCATTTTAGCAGTCTTTGTTTTTAATACAACTTTTACTGAAATATCCTCATTTTCGTTTGTCAGTAGCTCAAGAAAGATGCTGATAAATCTAGGATTATTTGGAGAATGAGAATGGCCAAAGGTATAGAAAACTTTTCCTGTGGTGAGAAATTCAGAAAACTTGATTTGATTAGCTTATCAAGGAGATGAGCAAATAGAGATATATCTACCCAGGAGAAACATATGTGATAAGAGAGTTAGAGGTAAATCATCCAAACTCTACAAATGGAGTCTGTGAAAGTTCATACTCAAGTAATGAGTCATGAATCATTAATGGAAAAGTTCATAGTTGAATAAATTAATAAATTTAAGTTAAAGAGTTAAGTAGGTAGTAATAAATTAAATAAGCTTTGGTAAGCTATTGTAAGAGTTATCATGCATATACCATTAAGATTATACTACTATGTGTACTGTATTTTAAAATGAAGTTACTTAGTTCAAAGAAACCTTACAGCTTCTTTTATATTGGAAACCAAACTAGATATAGTTACTTGTTACGGAATACATTTTCCAATTCAACAAACATGAGAAATAATACTAATCAAAACTGAAATGTCACTACTCAAAATGATTTTGAGTACATAGTAATCCTTCATAATACAAAAGAATTATGTTGAATGGTGTACAGCAGTGTGCAGTTTGTACTTTATATAAGAACTATTATACCAAGCTGGGGCAAAGATCCAACTTGCTTAGTATCCAATCTTCAAAAAGAGTCATAGGCAAGTGTCTAAAAAAAAAATATAAGAAGGTAAACATGTACCACCACTTCCTCAGGATGCCTTTTCAGGATGCCCTTTACTTCCTGGACCAGAAATGGTGCTTCTGGATTTTTACCGAAAACCCATGTACATTTTCATCAGCCTACACAGCTTCACTGTGTCTTGTAAGAACCACTATCTTATGTGGAAATAGTGACTTCTCTTCCTTTGGTGATTGCTTGGTCTTGTACTAGCAGAGAAATTCCTTATTTACTCCTTGTTAGTCATATTTTCTTTTTAGATATCTACTTCTATTCTACTTACTTGTTTTTCAAATAGTTGCTTACATTTTTGAGCATCCTCTTACTCATCTGATGTTATAGTCCCTCATTTTTGGTAAGATGAGGGGACCAGATCTGAATAGTAATCATGGTAACCAGGTGAGTTTTCTGACTGGTTGTCAGTGAGAAAAAACTTGGTCATCCTCTTAAAATTATTTTCTGAAAAGCTCTAATGAGGCTAAAACTTGTGACATGACCTATGGAGTTGTCTTACAGTGTGAGAACCTTTCTCTTGTGTAGAAAGGGATTCCTGCAGCCATAGTAATTTATCACAGCAACTGAAAGCTCAGAACCTCAGAAAACAAGTTTTGATGCATTCTTCTCTGACATCAGGTAATTCTGATAAGGAAGATTTCATATAATTTCATTTTCAATATATATTTAGATCTTGACTAAATTCTTACCCAGTACAATGACATTATTGAAAGCACTGTGACACTGGATGACAAAAGGAATGTTACTAAAACCAATATAAGCGAAATATTTTTTTATTTGGATGCTAGCAGAAAAAAAAAAAAAGTTGTGTTTTTAAAGTGTGGATCCTGTTCTCTGTCATTTATCATTGTTGTCAGTGTACATGGCTGTATTATAAGAGAAGCACTCTATTACTCATTTTTTCCTGATTGGGACAACTTGTAAGGTTTCTCACTGTGGCAATATGGTCAGAGTAGAAAGGAAAAAAGCACTTACCACAATGATTTTGTAATGATTCAAATGAGGCTTCTAAGTTGTCGTGAGAAGTTTAGATGGAAAAAAATAAAGGAATGTGTTGAAATTCCATGATAAATACAAAATACAATGTGTGCATTGAAAAGCGTGTTGAAAGTCTCATGTATATTCCAGCAGTCATGTTTGAGTCTGCTTGTCTACCTGACAGTATTATTTCTGTGCGTGGTTAAGATAATTAGAAGTGAAGAACACAAGCAAGGAAGGGTTTTGGTCATCTTTAAGTTTTATTAACAAGGACATAAGAGTGACAGTCTCCCTGAGTTCAAAGTGCCAGTCTTCTGCTAGGGTAGATGACCATGCTGTTACACAAAAGATGTTGAGACAAGTTCACAAGCTTGAAGATTTATTAGCAGGTATCTGCATCTGATGACATATCCTGACTCTTAACAGTGAAAGCTACTTCTGGGGAAAAATGAGAAAAAGAAGAGAAGAGAGGCAAAGAGAGAGAAAGGGCAAACTCTCCCATTGATCAGCTGGGAAGAGAAGCATTCATGGGAACCCAGGCAGGCGTCCTTCCCTGTGTGTCCTCTCTAGGGCAGCAGGCAACTCCCCTTATAGCATTTTCCCTCCAGTTTTACTCAGGGCCGACTCCAACTCCCAGCTGCCTGCCTCTCATAGCACGCTTAGATCGAGGGCAGCAGCGCACACAATTCTTCAGCACACTGCTTTGCTGTTAACCTCGCTGCTTGCTTTTCTTGCCTCACCATATGTAAACAAAGAGCTACAGTGAAGGGCTAGGAAAAGAGGAGAAAGGAAGAGTGACTGGTGGTGGTGGTTTCCTCTGAGAACTGCTGTAACAACGCTGGTGCAGTTTGCAGGTGCAAGATCATAGGGATAATAGCATGAGAGCAATTACAGGGGAACAACAGGGCAAAATACATCCACGGAGACTTTGGGATATACTCCCCTGGCCTGGGGGTGAAAAGGTACAGAGCTGTAGATAGAAGACAAAAGGGAAGCCACCAAAAGGACTGTGCAAAAATGTCCCTTGCTGTTTGTCAAGAACAGATGAGTTCATAGTATCTGCAGTACCTCCAAACCTCTAGTTTGTGTTTCACATTTTACAGTCACTTGATGCATTTGTTGATACTTCTCATTGAGTAGCGTTGTTTATGTTAGCTGCGTTAGTCGTGGACATTATGCCAGCTCTTGACTTGAGTTTGATAAACTCTATGACTTTTTTTCTTTTTTCTTTTCAATTTGGATGCAGTCATTTCTGTTTCAATATCCTTATTTCATCCGACATTCTTCATCTTTCCTAAAAAGCTGTTCTTCCTAAAAATTAAGTGCACTACTAATCTGTTTTTTTTTGGTTTGTTTTTTTTTGTTTTTTTTTTTTTTTTAGGCCGTATCTTGATTGCCTTTAATTTAGTCTGCAACCTTACTATACAAAACCTTCTTTGTTCATTTCTGTATTTAGTCATTTTTAAGTGAAAATTAAATGTCTTTGTGGTTGCCCACTAAAGGAAGCCAACTCTTGAAGGATATAAAATAAACACAGAAAATGAGTTTTAAAGCTAGTGACTTAATTTTATTTTGATTCAAATCAAAGAGCTGTGAACAAGAAGAAAAAGCATTCTTTGTATACCACAATCGATATTTATACATAAAGGTGTTTGAAAGATGTAGAATGCCTAAGAGGGTACATAAAAAAGGGCAATTTAAATAATTCTTCAGAACTTCAAATAAACATGAGTTTGGTTTTAGATTTTATAAGCTGAATTGACAATCTTGGCTAAGAGAAGTGAAAATTTTATCTTTTTATTCCACAGCAAATGGCAGAGAAGTGATAAGACTGATGTGAAAGGTTTTTGTTTTGTTTTGTGGGTGTGTAGATATCCACTACAGGGATATTTTTGTTTTTTGCATGCATAATTCACAAACCGCTGCAGGGATTCCACCAAATCCAAGCATGCCTGTAAAACAAGACAAATAAATAAACAAACACTTTTTGGTTTTGAGCCAGTGAGTACATTAAGAAGTTTACATTTCAAATGTGATAAATTGTAATAGGACCAATAAATCTTCTCAGGAATGACATTTTAACTCTGATTTTTACATAAAATTGTCTGACTACCAGAGTGGTTTTGCCCATTAAAAAAAAAAAAAAAAAAAAAAAAAAAAAAAAAAGTGAAGTTTTAAAAATAAGACATATCAAAGATGTATTTTTTCCCTTTTTGAAAAGATTTGCTGTCTATTTGCAATCTTACCCCTTATATGATCCCCAAAAAAATGAAATTTGACAGAATCTGGACAATTTTTTTCATATTTATTAATATGTTTTATTGGTTTTTGTTTATTTTTTCTTTATGAATTCAGGTACTTTCAATTAGTAATAGATGAAATATAACAAGGAAGGGGATATAACCTGCATTTCAGATAGGGAGTTCTTTGTTTGTTTGTTTAACACTTTTAACACTTCCGCTGAGCTTAAGACTGATGTTTTTCACTGAAATTTGATTGCAGGTTGTTCCTTTTATCAGGTTCTCCCTGATGGATATCTGATTTTGTTTTTTTTCCCTAGATCATGAACTCAGTGAAAACAGGTGTTTAGTTCCAACAAATCAGCCAGGAAAAAATATTTCAAGCAAACACTATACTGATGATAGTAAGCCCGCTTCATCATAAAATGTTGGTAAAGAAGGTGTATCTAGTATTTTGGAGTTTGCTTCTGGAAAAAGACAATGCAAGGAATGCATTGCTGTAATAATTGCTTTCTAAAAAGGAAGATAAAGAATCATACCAAAGAGCCTTCTTGCTGTAAGCATACCACTTCATTATATTCAGGCTAGTTGCCCAAGACAGATTTATTTGATTTAGGTATTTAAATTTGGCTGGAAAAAAAAAATAAATAATACTTCTATTCTTAAGGATTAGATACTATTATGAGGTTCTTGTTCATTTTTCATTATAAAATATGAGTATAATCATCAACAAATGTAACTGTAGGTGTTATAAAATAAGGCTTTAACCCATTTTGTATTTGCACTGTATGATGACATACACATTTAAACTAGTCCATTATACCTGTGTAGTAAAAAAAAAAAAAAAAATCATTCAAGAAGATAATTATAAGAATAATCAGAAAAATCTGGCAGGAAGCAAAAGCAGAAAAAAGAGCAGTGGTTTCCAACACTGAACACTTGGCACAAAAAAAAAAAATAATGTGGCAGTAAGACACAGATTAAGGACAAAGACAAGCAGCTTCTGTTCACCCTGTTCACACGAATGGTCTCCTAAGCATAACAGCTTAGCAGGAGCCTCTCAGTACACGCAGCAGGGTCTAGCTAGTGCCAAGAATATGCTGCCCCAGGAGCCATGCAAGGGCACTGCCAGCCTCTTGAGTTTCTCTGTAGGATGTCCTGAGTGAACCTCGAGGCAGAACACTGAGTTACAGCATGCTGCAGTGCCGGACGCGATGTGGGAGAGCATCCTCTATCCTCTGGAGCAGAATGGCACAGACAGAAAGAGTGCTTTTGTTGTTGTTGTTTTAAATAAAAGGAAATAGAACATTTCGAGGCAGGAGTGCTCACAGAGAACAGTGCAACAAAAGCCATGTGAGGGTGGTACAGAGAGATGTGGGGGAATAATATGTGAGGGGAGAATAAGCAAGCTTTGGTGTTTGGCCTAGGACTCAGCTCCAGTGATGCCAATGCATTACCCTTCCTGGCTCTGTACTAGTTCTGAAAGAAAATGGAAAGAGTGGAGGAAAACTCAGAAGCATCTGAGAAATGGACATTTGAAAAGGGATATTTAAAAGAGCTGAATAATCCGTACTGGAAACCTAAAATATCTGAAAAAGGAACAGAAATCATTGGGGCTTAGTAGAAATAAGTACACAACGTAAACATTAAAATGCAGAGAAATAAGGGAAGTGGCTGACCACTATTATTTAGTATTAATATTATAGAAATAAGTATAAAGAATGAAATGGACAATGAATAAACTGACATAGCAACCATGAAAGATAGATTTTTCTAATTGGAAGTGGAGGCTGAGAAAAAGAAAATTTAGTCACCACATACAGAGGCCTAAATGCATATTATTAAGGCTGAGGATATGAGGTGGTTTGCTATTTATATAGGATAAGTATGGTTTTATTGCAAGTGTTTTGACAGAATATTGGTTTTGGTGAAGGGATAAAATCACACAAGAAAGAGTCACACAGTTGAGGAGAAAAGGTAAAATTGTAGTAGTTCATCATAGTGACCAAATCCGTTGCTGTGGTTTGACTTTCCGTGTGGGCTCTCTCTTCTAACCGTAAAGCTGGCAGTCTGGCTTCTGCCAGCTCCCACTTACTCTACCTTCCTTCGGTTTAATGATAGTGTGATCCTCCACATGTATATCAAGGTAGATTTCTTGACATAGCAATAGACAGTTAAAAGTTGTTAGCAGTCCTGTATAGTTTTAGTGAAATGCAGCTCAGGAGAAATGTAAAAATCTCAGGCACTGAGAGGTGGTCTGAGTATGGGTTCCTCTTATTTTCTCTTCCACTTTGACATTAACCCAGATAGTTATGAGTGCTTAAAAAGTGCATATAGCGAAAATGTGTCTGAGGATTTGAGCATCTATGGAGAACACGTGCAAACTTGCATATTTTGATAGCACTGTATAGTTTCAGGTAGCATGTAAGTAACAAGTACAGAAACTCTGTGCAGGGACCTGAGAGGCAGTACAATGAGAACAGATACAGCCTTAACAAAATATATACATAATCTACAAAGATTTGCAAATAAAATTCTGCTCAACTCTCACTTGATATTATAAAGATACTTGATATCATGCTTAAGATTTCTTACAAAATTATTTAAATGGAGAGGAAAAAAAAACAAAACAGTATCCTAAGGCCCCTATTTTGAGAAAAACTTTGGAAATCTATTTTAAAAATGAAGTAGAATAACACCTAGTAAAACATTTTGATAAAGGATATCCAGCTTGAATTCAGGCAGAAGAGGTCATGCTGAACTAATCTGTTTGAGTTCTTTGAAGATATTAGTGGTAAGAAAGATAAGGAGAATTTAGAGGATGTAGCATCCTTACATTTCAAAAGAATTTGACAGGCTTTCACTCCAGAGATAAATGCCTACGGAAAGAACTCTGAAGTAGGAGGTAAATGAAGATGCCGGTAGAAAACCATTTTAAAGCAAGGAAATGGGAATTTGTGATTTTCAGAGAAGATGAATGACATTCCCCTGATTTTTTTTTTTTTTTTAAATGAAATTTGTACAATAGAACCATGTTGTTATTACTTTTGAAATGGTTGAAGAAAGAGAATAAAACTCAGGATTATTAAATCAGTTGCTCAAAGCTTGAGTCATTAGGATTAAGATGTGTAAGGAACCTATTTGTGTTCACATTCAGATAATCTCTTGTTATGTGATCACACCAGAGTTTTCCAGAGCATTTGCTTTATTTAATGTTAAGTGTTTAGTATTCACTTGTCTATTCAGTAATTTGCTTTACCTTCATTCAGCCTCAGGTCTTATTAATTAAAACCACTTGACTTCTGTGTTGAAATAGATTTTTCAATTTCCTCATTGGCTTTTCCAGGACGCTTTTCAATAGCATGCATTGTACGACAATGCAAAAATACATGTTTAGTTTTTCAGTGGTGGGAAACTGGAGCACAGAAAAATTGCTGTCAAAGGTGTGTATTTATTTTGCATTACCCGTCTGAGATGCCTAGAACATGACCTTTTGTTGTACTCCATTTATACAATGTTTTATATATTCAAAGCACAGCTCCCATTTTCTTAAGATAAAGAAATGTGAGGAACTCACAACCTGTGATGACTCACTCTGAAAAGCCTTACACTTATTTAAATTCAAGTTAATTTGTATAGTAGAGCACTGTAGTGCCTGAACTATCTAGCTATCCTGTCTATTCATGCATTAAGTCTAAAGCTAAGGAATGTAAATTGCAGCTTTCTTAACAAATTGTGAAGAAAATGGTCTTAGTGATTACAGAATGTTTCCAGGATATGCCCAACACATGCCTTGAAATAGGCAGATTTTTCTTGAACTTTTTTTTCTTTTTTTTTTCTTTTTTTTTTCTTTTTTTTTTTTTTTGAGCGGGGGATATATGTCCTAGCTTTGAATGAGTTGCTTTGTAATCTTGATAATACCATGTTATGTAGCTTTCCTCTATTTATAGATAGGAAAATTTTCCAAAGGTAAATGAAAAAGCACTTTTTAACATGGGGCAACATGCTGAAAACCACAGAGCTTGAACTATCACATCTGTTGCATGGGCTTCTGTCAGTGAAGCTGAGGAGACAACTGATAGTAATTGTAATTTTATGCATAGATCAACACTAAGAACATAGTTATTTCTTAGGTGTTTCCTGACAGATGGATAAAATACCATTTTATCCTGTTATTCAGGAATGTATCAAGTTTTCAGGATCTAGAAGGCATTATGTGCTTAGTGTGCACGTTTGTTGTGCTACGTTCCCCAGAGACTTTATTTTTCCCTTATCGCAGTACCATTTTTTCTCAAAAGCTGCTCCTAGCTGAGTTTTCTAGCCAATGGATGTCAGATACGCATAACTATTCCTCAGCCAGTTTGTTTGGACTAACATTTGACAGGTATATAGCTTATTTCCCCTACTTCTATTTCCTGTTGAGTTCAATTCTAGGTCTGTTTCATTTTATCTGTCCAGCTGCAATTCTGCAGTCCACCTAAAGTATCAGGAATGATTTACAGTTATGAATATAATTAAATGAGGTAATGAAATTAAATGACTTGGGTTTTTCCTTATGTTAGCATTGTAAAACCCAAGAAATTGCAGTTGTAGACTTAGCATTTAGAGTTATTTGCTAAATACTATGACTGAAACTCCTGAGACTTGTTAGACATAGATCCCTCTCCTTGAAGGGTTACAGTTGCAGCAGGCTGACAAAATGAGCCATGATAAATACATTTTATTACAAGTAGTTCTTTTATGAACTTAAGTTTTGCACATTTGAAGGAAAAAAAATGTGGAAGCAAACAAATAACTCTCAAGTAGATCCATTAAAGTCATTGATATTGTTTTGGTTCATCGCATTCTCCTGTTTAAGTCATTCTTTGAGAATCCTCTTTTTTGCTCCTTTTTCTTATAGTCATTATACATCCCATAAGCAGTGAAAGCATTTTTGTGCTGAGAATAAACAATACAGTCTTATTAAATTTACCATAAACGTTCTAGACACAAGCACATATTTTTGGTAACTTCGTACTATTATGTTTTGTTCACATTAATCAGACTCCACACATCTCACTGTGTAATTTTTACAGTTATTTTTCTGAGGAAAGTGAAAGAGTGAAGAACAACAAAATAACCATTAGTATCACAAAGATTTTATTTATTCATTTAAAGATAGGGAAGATCAGTTTATTTCATAATCTATATTGTGTTTCATTTTTTGTTGTCGTTTGTTTGTTTTTGGAAATACATGACATATGCTTTTGAAATTCATCATCTCCTACTAAATTAGATTGTTTTCTAGTGTTTAGAGAATGTAAAGAATTTAAGATGCCATACTTAACCATGCTTACAAATTATTTTTCCATTGCACACAGAAAAGTTGTTAGGATTTATGTCATTTTTGATTGCTCCCCCTAGAATGTGAAGACAGTGCCTTGCTTTGCTGGAGGACTATTGTCTTCTGGTATGAGGCAGACACAGTTCATAAGATGGATAAGATGTCTCATGCAGATTCTGGGAGCTGCTAAGTGAGATGCAGCACGACTTTCATCTTTGCACAGCCTTATGGCTTGCTGTCATCACTCCACTACTTCTCCTTAAAATATGTTTTAAAAAAAAAAAAAAGTTTTTCTACTCGTAGCAGAGCCTATACAAGACAGAGTACATAGATGGTATATATATTATGTCTTTGCTGATGTCTCCTACTAATGTATTTCTCCTTCGTATTGCCAGTCACCATCTTTGGTCATTAGAAATTCTAAATATTAGAGCTTATTTGAATTGCCAGTTGAAGCATGCAGAAGAAAAATTCCATTAAAGACATTGTGACTAACATAATTTATGTAGTAGTGTTCCCTTTAAACCATTTTTTGAGCTGGTTTTCTCAAATTGAAGTTTGAAGAAAAAAAATCTTCAAATTGTTCAGAGGGAGGGTGTATCATACTTTGATCTCACAGGCTTAAAAGGAACCTTTTTGTTTCTTTCAGAGAGTTTTTTTTTTTTTTAATGTGTGATGTCTTTACCTGACAGGACTTAACTGAAGTTAGTTTTTCATTAAGCCATCCAGTTGTGTGGTATGGGGAGTGGGGTGTAGCTGGGCTTTAGTTTTCTTTTCCTTCATCTTGATAGACACACGTACATTATATATGAGGAAGGATAAGAGGTTTTCTTGGTAGGAATGGCCTAAGAGAAAACTACACAAGGCAGGAAAGTAGAATTAGGAAAGGCAGTGAGTACTTTTCTGGTTTCTCTGCCAGAAGGGTGAATAACTAGTATTATTCATGCTAATTGCTCTTGGTATCAGTGTAGTCCACTTGAGTAAGAAAGGTTTTTACTTGAGGAGGACAGAGATACACCACTCAGCTTTGATCACGTCGGAGTTTTCTGTGAGATTTCAGTTCATACTCAAATGAAGCCCATAAAGAGATTTGTAAAAAATTTCTCAAAAGTCTCTAAAATCTTGTTTTATTCATTCAGGTATCTCGTAGAGAGTGGACGAAAAAAAAAAAAATAGATTAAAAGGACAGATTATTTTTCTTTCTGGAAAATTCTCCTTTAAAATAGCATTCTGTTAACCGTAGTTTTAGTATCTACTACTATGAATAAGCAGGAGTATTTCCTGATCATTTCTCCTATCAGAATTTTTCAAAATTGTTCCTTGAATGTAAATACGTAATTTTTATCTAATGCTATTATTTTGCAGGGAGGACTTTGCCTTTGTGTTGTGAGGGCGTTCAAACCAGAGATTTCCTTGGATTTTAAGATTCAATGAAAAACAGAAAAACAGATGTGGGGTCTTGCTCTTGTGAGGAAGCATTAGGAATTTGAAAGGCTTGAAGATGTTGAATCTACAAAATTGTTTGTGTTTACGTTTTGGGGTTACCTCAGATGAAAAATAAAATCATTATTCTTTTCTTTTATTATATAAAAAATAAAAGTTGTTCTTCCATTGGACATATGACCAGGTACTTAAAGCATTCTTTAAGGCTGAATATATTGGTTAAGTATTACAGGAGTTCCCTGGCTGGACTTCTCACAGTGTGTTTCAGGCTTAGCTGCCAAATGTCATTTGATTTTCCAGATGCTTCAATTGTGCATCTCATTCTTTTTGTTATGCTGCTGATGTTTAAGCTACACACATGAAACTCTCAATACAGCGAGTTGTAGTTGTATGGATGTTATTGGAGAACAGTGGTCAACAACAGTTCCATCAGCCTTTTCAGAAACTCCTAGTATTACTGGTTCTAAATTTATATAAAAAGCATAAGTATACATGTAGAATGTATACATATATAATCTGCACTTTTTTTTTTTTTTTACTGTGATTCTGTGATTTTCCTTAATACACTATTTTATTTTCTCTAGTACCTGGCTCAAGATTGCTCTTAAAGTTACTATTATTTTGTTCTGAAAAGTCATATCTTAGCAGTATTTGCAGCAAGACTTTGTTCCTGGGAACCATTTGTGCACCTATTTGATTCAAATGCTTTTCTTCTTGTCCTTGCTAACCAGGCTAACTTATGCAAGCATGCACATTCTTCAGGAAAAGGTGGGAGTGTATGATATAGCAATTTGTGTCTGTGGTCACTGGTTAGACCATTCTGAAAACTGCAGGTCTTAAATTAATCCAATGGTTTCAGTCTCCTAAAGTCACATCTATATTTAAATACCTCTTCCTTTGCCGCCTTGTGATTTGCTGTCATGTTAGTCAAGGGAACATTCTTGATGTTTGGTCATTCTGAATTATTGCTGCATTCAAAAGCAGAGAGAATTTCCGTAATGGGATTAACTAGATATTTGCTTAAAAATCTGGAATTAAACATATGAATTAAATTTCTGTGCATATTAAGTGTCTGAGTGTACAGAAAATACCATAGAAATTCCTTGGCAAAATTAAATCTTGGTAATTTTTTAATATTTTCATTCTCTCCATGTGTGGTATACATTATCATATATATTGGAACAGTCTTGCAAAATATTCATCTAAAAAAGCTTAAAGTGACAGTCATGTTTGGGTCCTTGAAGCTGTGTCATTAAGAGATGATCTTGAGAACTTAAGACAGTTTGCAACCTTTTTTTTGTTCTCCTTAATATTCAGTTCTGTGCTGTCACAAAGAAAAGTAGTATTTATGTTAAGTTATATAATTGTGTTAAAAGGAGTGAATGAACATTTTCAGTGACATCGCCATTTTGATGAGTCAGGCTTGACTGAAGGCTTTTTTAAGTGAGAAGATGGTGCTTTTAAGTATTTTTTTCTGTTGTACTCCTCCAGGTTGAGTCATTGCAAGCCTATTTATTTCAATAATGAACTATGTAACTGGTTTTAGAGGAGGGTTTGGGGGATTTGGTTTGTCTTGGGGAGAGAGAAGAGAGGAGAGAAACAATGAGAAGTCTTGTTGCAGTCATTGGACTTTGGTTACAATTCTGGAATGCTTTCATTTTGGATGGTATTTTATTTACTATTTCACACTTTCCGGATCTAAATATTGTTCTTTTTGCTGCACCAAAAAAAAAGAAAAAAAAAAAAAAGAGAGAGAGTAAAAACCAACTGATCTTTCATTGTCATTTTTCTTCAATAAAAGCAGGAAGATATCTTTGCAGAATTCAGACTGCACCTCTGTGCATTGACTCATGTGAAATGAATGTCACATCCTATATTCATTCTGGTTTGTACTTCACAATTTATTCAGGTTGTTAAAGTTCTGGAATTCATTGCTAGTCCTCTGGTTCTTCATATTATCACAGGACAAAAGGAATGACCTCTATGGGTGATTTCATTTTATTGTTGTTTTCTACATGGGTTGATGATGGCAGCCCATGGGGCTGAGACACTAAAGCTTAAACAGTAAAGCTCTCTTCAAGGATGAAGCAGTAAAAAGTGAATGTTGGCTTTTTTTTTTTTTCTTCTTCTTCTTTTTCTTTTCAAATAAGGAAAATGGTTAGACGATGAGTTTTAGCAATGAAACTGGTGAGCTGGAAACCTTCAGTCAGGTGAGAGAGCCTTCTTCTCCAGTCAGTTTTTGGAGGTTGCTTGATAGAATATGCCTGTTTAAATAGAAACTGAGAGAGCAGAAGGAAGATTTTATTGAGTATGTCATCTTTGTGTTATAAAGGAAACTCTTCCTGAGGTTGAAAAGACTATTTGCCTCCAGGGAGCCTTTGGATAATAAGAAGGGTTTTTTATTATTATTTTATTTTTTATTTTTTTAATAGAGAAAGTCGTTAGGAATACTAGAAAGGAAACTGACTTTTTTCAGCTGTCCCAGTTTTGATTTTACAAAATTATTAGCTCACTGATTGCCTGAAGCAGGAAATCAAATTATTTTTCTGTATTTCAGAAAAGCATAATGACAAAGCTTATTTCCAAATTCATTTTTAGGGAAGAATTTGATTGAATGTTATTACTTTCCCTGTGAAGGGGGAACTAAAACTAAGGTTGGTATGAACAGGCACAACAGATACTGACCCAAAGTTTAAAGAAAATTGAAAAACCTAAAAAGGCAAACTAGACAGTACTCGGTTGGCTTAAGCATCAATTCATGATAAAAGGGAAAGACTAACCAGATCTAAAAGTCAACTGAAAACAAACAAAACCAACCAACCTAACAAAAGACAACAGTTAATTCACTAAAAGCACAAAGTTGTCTTATTTTCATTGATAGAAAATAAAACATTTCAAGGCCATATGGCTGCCTTCCTCACCTTATGAATTAGCTGCTAAAATCTTCATTTGTATAGGATCCACAATCATATACCTTTGAGAGAGAAAGGGAATTGGACCTCTGGGCTAAGTGGGAGGCAGAGCGATGAGTGTGGCTTCAAAGTAAGGAGTTGTCCTGGACAACTTGTAGTTATTACAATTAGTGGACATTGATGCACTGTTCAAATGTGCAAGAAGTCATTCAGAAGTAAGAAGCAGAAACAGTTTTACAAGCTCACACACACATGGTGGTCAGCTGAATGGTAGTAGTCTGAATGGACATAAAACGCCTGGACTGTGTGTATTTCACCTTTTTCAATGATTGGTTCAAATGAAGTGCTCCTGCTCATAACCACTCACCAGCTGCATAGCAGAGGCCCTGGTCAGCTTCCCCAGTAAGTCAGAGGTTTAGTTCATTCCATGATTATGGCACCCCATTGTTATTTCAGCATTAAAGAGAATTTCATTTGACAAATTCATCCGCCTGGTGGAGAAGGACCTGGGAGTATTGGTGGATAGTCGGCTGAATATGAGCCAGCAGTGTGCTCAGGTGGCCAAGAAGACCAACAGCATCCTGGCTTGTATAAAAAGCAGTGTGGCCAGCAGGGCTAGGGAAGTGATTGTCCCCCTGTGCTCTGGTGAGGCCACACCTTGAGTACTGTGTTCAGTTTTGGGCCCCTCACTACAAGAAGGACACTGAGGTGCTCGTGAAATGGTTTAGTGGAGGACTTGTTAGTGTTAGGTCAGGGGTTGGACTCGATGATCTCGAGGTCTCTTCCAACCTAGACAATTCTTTGATTCTGTGTGAAATTAATGTCTCTATAATCTTCTTTCCAGCTGCCAGCATTTAAGGAAGGATTTTTTTGTTTGTTTATTTCTGTTATTACTTATATTGCTCATGCATATGTTTAAATGACTGAGTTTTATTTTCATGGGAAAACTTTGCCAGCTGCTAAATACTGAGGTGACTGGAATCAATGTGTTTTTTGTTTGTTTGTTTGTTTGTTTTCCCACTAGTCAGGAAGAAAAGGTTTGTTGCAATTTTTCTTACTTTTTTTTTTTTTTTTGGAACCAATGCCAGTAGTCCAAAAGTTAGTCAAAATTTACCTAAGTTATTGCCTTGTCATAGGGCATGTGTGATGGGAACCAATTTAATGTGTTTTATTTTGGGAATGGTGATCTGTTTTTCCTTTTCTTTTTTTTTTTTTTTTTTTTTTTTTTTTCCAGATCTATGCAGTTTATTGGCAAAAAGTGAGAAACATACAGGCAAGCCAGGGAACATGAGAGATTCCCTGCTGTGCTTAATATAAGAGCAGTTCTCACTCCACAGGGGCACTTCATTTTCTGCTAGCTAATGTCCACATGGTGGTGTGTTTTTTTGCTTTTTTTTTTTTCATTCAGTGCAGAAGATATTTTTAAAATCTGCTGCAGACCCCATTAACAATTGCAGTAAAGCGTTTGAGCTCATACTAAAAGTCAAATGTTTACTTAAGTGCTTTCTTGAATCTGAGCCTTACATGCTGACCCTGAAAATAGGGTTTCTAAATTTACACCTGCAGAAGCTAGTGTTGCAGATGGAGGTTACAATGATGTTTAGAAATAAGTGACTGATGTTACAAATAAGTCACGTGTTACAAGAATAACGAGCAAAAACACTGCTGCTTTGGCCTAATCCCTGCAATATTTGGTAATCTTACAAGGAAAGTCACTGCAACAGTCTTAAAATGGAGTAGTCTTGGATACTCCTGTAGCATTTCTGTGCCACTTCTCAGGTGAAGAACAGGCTGACTGCTTCTGCAGCGTGTCATTCCTTTTCATGCACAAAGAATCATCTCCTAGTCAGTAAGAACTTAAAACATTATGTAATAATATTTATTTTCCTGGGGAGTTTTTTGAACTGGAGTATCTTGTAAACCTGGAAAAGGGAATTTCTTCCTTAAAGACCTTTTTAAGTGCATTTAATGTTACATAATAACAGTTGTAAGGGTGCTAAAACTCTTTTAAAATAGTATTTTAAAACTCTATTATCATCCTTTGGTCTGGCTTCAAGACATAGACTTGACTAGACTTGACCCAAAATTGTATTCCCTTGTGGTTATTTTTAATTCCTTTTTAAAAATAAATATTTTTTTCTCTCTGTTTTCTTAAAAAGGTTTCTGGGTGGGGTGGGAGTAGTCGTTCCTTCCTAGTAAGAGAATGCTGTCAATGCAAGGAAACTGAAAACTACCAACTTGTAGATTCCCTTCATATCTTTGTGTAAGAATTCTTTCACAAATCCCTTTTAGGTAGAATTCTCTCTTCTTTTACTTGTAATTATAATATATTTTTTTCAAACACAAATCTAGTGATTTTTCTCTTGCATGCTCCTAAATTGCAGGAGCGCAGCAGTAATTAACTTCTGTGTGCGCAAAATTAGCGAATGGCGTTTTCAGTAACACCTTTTATAATTTGATTTAAGTAATAATTAATTATATCATAAAAGGTATTTCAGAAGCCTCTGGAAACCCTGCCACATGTGTTGATTTCCTAGTACATATGATCCTACTCTTAAACGGATGGAGTGAAAATGTCATGCTTGAAATGTCTTCCTATTTGCTGTGAAGCAGTTTCTCAGCTTCTGACCAGCCACTCTATTGCCTGAAGTCCCTTTGGATTCCTGGTAATAGCAGCAGACAATATTCTTGGTCTGTTAATCATTGAGATGTCAATTCAGAATACAATTAGAAGCACTTTAGCATGCACTTAAATCCCAATAAAGTCAATTGAAACTAACTATGTGTTTAAATGCTTTGCTGCAATGAAGGCTAAAGGACTAGAGGCAGGCTGTCTGAATATTTACAGATTTTCTCTGAACTGAACAAGCCCTGCAAAAGCAGCTTCACTTCTTCCCATTTCTCCAGTTCCACTAGGAGGTTCAGCAATACAAATCTGAGTGCAAAAGCAATAAGCATTTACTTCCCTAGTAGCCTAGAACATGGAAGCTGGTATCATGGTGTCATCAGCTTGGAGTTTCCTTCTAACAAATGTATACCATGCCTCCTGGAATCTTCTAGCAAGGATAACTGATCACTTTCATGCTGCAAGAAATGATCAGAGTGTTTCTGGTCCAAGCAAGTTTTCCCTTCAGTGATGATGCAGCCTGTAATTTATAGCTAACTTCTGGATTTTTATATGACAGTGTAGATACATTGGCTGAGTAACTGACCACAGCTGGGGAGAATGAAATCTGTGTAGGGGACTCCCATTAGGTTTTCAATTTTGGAGGAATTATGGTGCTCCAGCTGTGGCAAATGACCTGTTGAAATCATTTTTGTACATGTGTAAACATATACTGTTGTCTATTTTATTTCTCCTGATGGAAAGAATGAAATAATACACAACCTAACGTATAATGAAGGAAGCTAATACAGCAAGCTAAGATTTAGCATTTCCCAAGTTATTTAGGTCTTGTTACTTAACATGAAAATGCCAAAAGTAATACTTTATCACCTAATCTTTAATGAAGTATTTTCATGATTTAAGACTTTAATATCCCAAACTGCAACCTAACACTGAATCATAAACCTTTTAAAAGGAATCCCTTGTATATGATTTGATTATACATCAGAGGTAGTGAATATTACCTTTTTCTGAAGAATGAAGTAGAATGAATTTCATTGAAAAGAAATACTTAGTGCTGAAATCTAGCTAGATCCTTGCTTTTCTTTCTCAGCCTTGAAGATTATGCTAAAAGAGCAGAAATTATTTCCTCTGATGTTTTTTTTTTTTTTTCTTTTTATGCCCCTCCCTGGTTGCAATGCAACTTGACCTCCAATCAGAAGCTATCAGTTTAGCAGCAGCTCACTTGAGTAAGCACAGGGATGCCATCTCCTGAGGAGCTGGTATGATTTTCTGCAACATCAGGGGTTAATTTGAGCTAATATATTTGATGTAATTTTAGACTATCTGATCTGGTTGAAATACGGCACAAGTTAAACTTCTTTGCTTTCTGATCACTTGCAAGTTGAGTGCCCTTGCAGTTCTCCACCTGAATGCTTTTAATGTAATGGATGAATATTAATGAGAATTTCTAATGAATTCAGATCAGGGTATGTGTTTGATCATTAGATTACATCTTTGGAAAACTGAAGTTAAAACAATGAGAAAGAATTTTATGTTGAAATTGGTCCTAAATTTATGTATATTGGATTAATTTCATGCTATGTTAGGAAGTTCCACAAAACAAGTATTGTTATGCTGTAGAAATGTTTTTTTTGTAAAGGATTCACTGAGATGTGTCAACAAAGTTCCTTTCTGCTTAAGTTAGTTTTATTGCAGTTGTTAATGTTCAGCTACAATTGCTTCTGGAAAGAAAAAAATAAATAAAGTAACTGGATGAATTTGTAATCACATTAAAAAAGTGGATGGAAATTTGTATAGTAAACAAAATTTGGGTCCTTGCAGAAGGAAATGAAAACCTGACTTCGTATCAGTTCCTGACATATTTATTTGCTATGTCTTACACCTTATTCCACATTAAAACTCTAGTAGTGACTTGGACTACTTGGCTAGAAAAGCAGTTACCTATGGAAATGAAGATGACAGAGTCTGTTCTTAAATAAACGTGAATAATCCTTTCAGTGGTTCAGAAAGCTGAATATACAGATGCTGTCTTATCCTGGCATAAGTTTTCTTTGTTTGTGTGTGTATATACATACATAAATGATTTTATTTTATATTTTTATATATTATTTATATATATATATAATACAATCATTCATCATTTCAAAGGATGAGATTAAGCTGCAGTTATTTTCATATTCCTTTTTCTTTATTCCTGGATTTAATTCATAGGTAATAGGTATTACAACAATTTAGGATAAACTTTCTAATTATTGCATGAAGGGATCAGTAAAATACTCTTTCCAAATAAGATAAGCCCTTGCAGTTACTGTTGCAATTAAAGTTTCATTAAATTTGCAAGACTTTTTTGGATACTTTTCAATGCAGACATTTTGTTCCACCAGGAAATAATATCTGTATTTGAAACAGTAAAAGAAACTAGGTAAGCCCACAATAGGATATATTCTAGGTGAAGTAACACTGTATGCATATCCCCTTTCTGTTTTGACAAAATTTGTCAGGCTTTTGTATCCTATTAAGTAGATTATTTTCATTGTCTTTCCTTGATTCATCTGTTGGTTTAACTATAAAGTTTTCATATTATGGTGAGGAGGGTCCAAAGCAAAGTATTCATTCTTCCAAGTGCATGGTATGTTTTTAATTTCCGTTTTTTTATTAAATGAAAGGAAGATTAAATGGGAAGATCTCTGTCATGTGACACCCCACCACTACCTCACCGCCACCACCCTTTTTTTTTTTTTTTTTTTATTTCTGCACTACAACAAAGAAGAAACAACCCAGGTTTCCCCAAGCTTCATGAAGTATTATGTCTTTCCTCTGTATCACACTATATTGTCTTCAAGTAATAGGATTGTCCTACCTGAATTCACTTAGCCAAATTCCTGCTGGAACAATTTCTAAAACAGTCAATCAAACAAACAAGAAAATAAATAAAATTAATTTATTGTTAATTGAAACTGTGGCAGAGCCATACAGATTCCAAAGTTCTGCAAAAAGATGTCACAAACACAAGAAAGCAAGGATAAAGGTACAGCTTGCAATGTAAGAAATACTGCATATCTACAGATGTGCTGCCATGGTAAGGAAATATAATTCCCTAATCTTTTTAGGAAATATTGTGGGGGAAAGAGAAAAAAATGTAGTTTGCCAGGTGCCTTAAATCTTCAACTTGGTTTCTTCAGAGCTTAAGGTTTGCCGGGCACACATCTAAAATTCCCTGCCAGACATTATCTGGACTTTAGCTGTACCGTCTACACTGAGTATCTCTGCAAGGTTGTCCACACCTAGGAATATGACAGCATCACAAACCAGTGGGCAACCTTCCAGAACCACTTGGATCAATACTGTTTGAATTATAAGCTGTCATTCAGTTGTCAGTTTGGCCTGAAGTGAGCTCTGAGTTACAGTACAAGTCACGTAAGCGAGGCCAGGATGACTGACACCACAGCCAACAACTTCATGGAGTTGTGAATACCTAAACCTTAGGAGCGAGTACTTAAAGCTTTTTCACTGGGACTCTCACATTCATTGTCCATATGAACCAATGTCTCAACTTCTTTAGGAAACTACATTTCCAGGTAACTTGATTCCTGATCATTAAAAACAGGATAAAGTGCATGTAAATCTGTGTTAGAGCTTCATTAATATACATTTCTTCAGCATGAGTCTTCAAAAAATATTCTTCCTTGGTACTGGACCTTTATCGTTCCTGTCTCATCCTGCCTTGTCACGTGGATCCTATTTAAGATCCTTCTTTTCCATCCTGTTTTGTCTGCCCTTTATCCCTTTAGATGTAAAATGGGGTTTAATAAGGATCTCCACATCCTGTACAACAATATGAATGCTCAAGAAGTGTATCAAAGTGTATCAAAGTGTCATCAACCAGGGCCTAGGTGGCTTCTTCATGATGGAGAGTTGCCTCCCATGTGGCAACTGCAGTCTCCATCTTGAGCTGCATGATTCTGCTGAGAAAGGATGCTGACAGAGCCTGCTGTGAAGAGCTGCACATGCAGAAATGTGTCTTAAATCCAGGTGCAGGCAGCAGCGGGGGATGCAGACAGTGGCATCCAGCTGAGGTAGAGAAGGGCTGGTGCTACAGCAGGTTCCTAACATGACCTGGTTTCACCTGACAGGACACCTTGGAACTAGAGAGCGATGAACTTCCAGTATGGGCTATGCGTGCCTCCATCCTCCCAGTTATATTGAACTGAATGCTGCAACCTGCCTTTCAGATGTGGTATTTTTGCCTTGGTGCTTTGGAATGTCATTTTTTGGATACATTAAAGATTGAAAACTGTTTGCAATGTACTGAATGGCAGCATCCAAGCTGCATTTTGAACAGTAACAAAAAAATTCTACTACAGATTTTAAACAGTATGCCAATCTGTTGATTTGCAACAAAATGGATTTTAACTATACCACAAAACAGATCCAAAAGTTCTTGTTTTTCTCATAGATAGCAAATGTGATCTATTGTGTAATTCTTCTCCTAGCTTAGACCACAGAAAAAGCCCCAACTTTTGCTGTGTAAATTTTGCCTGAGCACTTATTTAGAAGCAAATTTGAGCTTTTTCTGATTGATGAAACTAGTTACTGAAGTTATTCCCATCATAGATATATCCCAATAGCTATCACGACCAGAACTCTTTATTTCTTTTCTCTCTCCTGTTTCTGCATTTGTTACTGTCTTCAGGGTAAGTTTCAAAGATGAGTAGTTGCAGCTTTCCTAAGTTAAATCAGTTCCAGCAGGAATGAGATTTGGATGCCATCATTCGTGCAGCTGTTTGTTTCTTTTCTCAAGATATGGTTTCAAGTGACCTATATCACAGCTTGGTTAGCATGATGTGGTATATCATCTATTCAGGAGGAAACTGTGTTTCATTAACTTAGCATCTTTGTTGATTGTGAACTTCATTTACTATCTTAGTAATTATTTCCCAAGAGCTACTTCACTGTTGCATGGAATTTTTTTCTGAATTAATCTGCTGAAAAAAAATTGTTCTAATTGCTTTAACATTTCAACAATCTATGCAGTGGATCCACTTTAAAAGTTCATTCAAATTTATAATTACTACCACTTCAACCAATATTCCCTATTTGGTGCACTTACAATGAGGTGGTTCTGATAAGTGTTAACATTGGTTCTGGTAAGTGTTAACATTTGTAGCATAGTTGAACTGTAAGCAACTATATAGATTAAATATATATATATATATAATTTGTTACAGCATTTAACCTAAGATCATTTACTTGGATGCAGAATTTTTCCTTGAATTAAGATTTACCTGACAAATAATATAAACTTTTCATTTTTTTTAGTACAACAAAAATGGTTCACAGTATTTTTAAATTTTGGTTTCAGTAACCATACTTCCATGTATGTTCTACTATTTTCATTGACACAACTTTTAATTGGCTTAAACAGACTGCATTCCTTTCTGTGGCAAGAGCTCTTTTAAGAATATTCTTTGCTATTTTGTCATTCTGATACATTCCTTCAATTCCCACATATGCTGGTGGGGGCTCCGCTGTGATGGAATCATCAGAAGGCAGAATAGTCAATTCCAACATTTTGTAATTCTTTTTTGTTTGTTTCCTCATTTTTAGCAGCTAGCTTAGTTGTTATACACATAGATTGTTTTTAGTTATTAAGTTGATCCTCTCTCTCCAATCATGCAAGACTATTGCCTCAAAATCAGTCTTACAGTCCACCTTTGCAAACAGATTTTATTCATCCTTGCACTATGCCACTGTTGTGTAGTAAAATGCGCACTGACCTTTTTCATGATGTACATAGGGAATCTGATGTATGTAAGCCCCTTCCGAGACAAAGGCACGTTTATTGTGTGCTACAATAACACATATTTCAGCCAGGGAATACAAAGTAAGAAGAGAAATGTAAACCTTAATGTTGCTATGTTGACCACATAATACAAGAATATGATATTTAACAGTAAAAGTGAACATAATGTTTTATGTAAAGTTAGTTTATATAAATATGAAAAAATATTCATTCTATTACTAATTATAAGCAATTTTACTCAGTTTTAATCTTTTTCCCACAAAATGCTGGATGCCTACAATTCTGTCCACTAAAGTACAAGCAAATAAACAATTGGTCTTTACCATGAGAAAAATAAGAGAAATTACATTTCTTTTCGATCCCTCCATTCCCTAGCAACAGCTTCTTCGAGCTATATTTTGGCCATCCAAAAGCAAATGAACTGTTTCACTCTTGTCCAAGCCTAATTCAATTTCAGTCTTTCATTTGTTTGTTTATCTTCATTGATTTGTTGACAGTTTCAGCAGGCGCCACTATGTGTCTGTGTCCTGAAGATTCTCACTTTTAAAGAGATTTAGATTATTAGAGTGAGATATAGTCTTGCTGTTTTAGGCTTATTCAGTAATACGTTCTTCTGTAATTTTTCCTTTAAAAGAGAAACAGTAATTTTCAACATTGTTTTCAGACCTATCTTTATTATACAACACAAGTTAAGACTTTATTTCTCACTATTTTTATTATTTTTATAGCAATGATTGTTTCTGTGAATGTTTTGCAGATCAAAACTTGGATTGTTTCTCACACATTGTAATGTACAGCATTCACATAAGGATTAATGTCTGCTCCATTTAGCTGTTTTAGTGTGAGAAATAAAATCACATTTTGTACCTGGAAGGAAGATAAATAATAGTATATTTCTAAGAAATCGTCCTAGAAAATAGGTGTGAAACGAAATCTGGCTCGCTGAAATGAAATCTGGCTCCATTGGTTTTAAGGATTCTTGGCTGTAATAGGGAGTGGCTCTACTTATGGATGTTTCATCTTGTGCATATTTGGTGGCTGCGCAGGCATGACTTAAAAAGAAAATTCCTGGGATGTGAATGTGGCAGGCTTGATGTGGTGAGGAAAGTAAGGAGGCAGACACTGAAGAGCAAAAGTACTTTGTTTTAAAGAGTGTATTAAAGTTTTTTGGTTTGGTATGTTCTAATCAGTCATTTTTATACTCTTCTGCCATCATAAGAGCAACATATTCCACATATAATATCCCAGACAGAAGTTGTCTAAGTATTTTCAAAATGTTTCATTCCTAGATGGCATAGTTCAATTTTGGTGCCATCAAATCTGGCAAATGGTGCCTCATGAGTGCTGCTGCTAGATTTATTACTCAATACTTGAGGGACTTTGAACCATAGAACCATTCTTGCTTTCAAATTAAAAATCAAAGTGTTCTTAAATTATATCGTAAATTATTGCTTAGCAGTCACAAATATAGAGGGAGAAACTAGTAACAAAATAGTAAAATATATTATTGGAGAGGTGACTTTAGCTTCCAGAAAAAATGTTGCTGCTTGATATATATGCATTCAGGAATGACTCTTCATGCTTCATTCGCTCTAAATGCCTATACTTTAAACTTCCAATTTTGTGTACTTGCTGAAGTATTGCATGACAGAGGATCGGACACATGCAGTGTCTTTGCTAAACTTCAATATTTCAGTAATAAAATAACTTCAAAATTTCAGTAATACTTTCTATACTCACAAATCGACTCAAAGTTCCCTTGATTGATTTAAAAAAAAATAAAAAATACTGTATCCTTGGGTTCTTGAAATACCTTCTACAGATAGATAGTAGTTAGTTTTGGGGAAACAACTTACTAAGAAAAACTGAAGCCATTGAAATGTCTCTTAATAAAGATAAGCCCCAACATGTGTTGACTGCATCTAGTCTCGTCTGTTGAGAGCTTTTCATACATTTCCCTAACTATCCATCAGAACAGGCTGGGCAGAATTTTTCTGTGGTGTATCACTGTTATTTCTGCAGTCCACAATTATAATGGCAAATTTATATATCGAGGTAATCAAGAGCTCAAACTCTGCTGTCTGCTCATGGCTTGGACTGGTGTATGCTTTGTTGGGTTAAAAACTGGCTGGATAGCCGGGCCCAAAGAGTCGTGGTAAATGGAGTCAAATCCAGTTTGGAGGCCAGTCACTAGTGGCGTTCCCCAGGGCTCGGTACTGGGGCCGGTCCTCTTTAATATCTTTATCAGTGATCTGGATGAGGGCATTGAGTGCACCCTCAGTAAGTTCGCAGATGACACCAAGTTAGGTGTGTGTGTCGATCTGCTCGATGGTAGGAAAGCTCTGCAGGAGGATCTGGATAGGCTGGACCGATGGGCTGAGGCCAACTGCATGAAGTTCAACAAGGCCAAGTGCCGGGTCCTGCACCTGGGGTGCAATAACCCCAAGCAGAGCTAGAGGCTAGGAGATGAGTGGTTGGAGAGCTGCCAGGCAGAGAAGGACCTGGGAGTATTGGTGGATAGTCGGCTGAATATGAGCCAGCAGTGTGCTCAGGTGGCCAAGAAGGCCAACAACATCCTGGCTTGTATAAGAAACAGTGTGGCCAGCAGGGCTAGGGAAGTGATCGTCCCCCTGTACTCGGCTCTGGTGAGGCTGCACCTCAAGTACTGTGTTCAGTTTTGATCCCCTCACTACAAGAAGGACATCGAGGTGCTCAGAGAAGGGCGACGAAGCTGGTGAGGGGTCTGGAGAACAAGTCCTACGAGGAGCAGCTGAGGGAGCTGGGCTTGTTCAGCCTGGAGAAAAGGAGGCTCAGGGGTGACCTTATTGCTCTATACAGGTACCTTAAAGGAGGCTGTAGCGAGGTGGAGGTTGGTCTATTCTCCCACGTGCCTGGTGACAGGATGAGGGGGAATGGGTTGAAGTTGCACCAGGGGTGTTTTAGGTTGGATGTTAGGAAGAACTTCCTTACCGAAAGGGTTGTTAGGCATTGGAACAGGCTGCCCAGGGAAGTGGTGGAGTCACCTTCCCTGGAGGTCTTTAAAAGACGTTTAGATGTTGAACTTAGCGATATGGTTTAGTGGAGGACCTGTTAATGTTAGGTCAGAGGTTGGACTCGATGATCTTGAGGCCTCTTCCAACCTAGACAATTCTGTGATTCTGTGATTCTGCAAAGGACCTGGAGGTCCTGGTGGAAACCAAATTGAATGTGAGCCAGTTGTGTACCCTATCAGCAAAGGAAGCTGATGGTATTCTGAGCTACTCAGGAATGTCACCAGCAGGGAGGGATGTGGCCCTTTCTCTCAGCACTGGTGAGGCCACACCTGAAGTGCTGGGTCCAGGTCTAAACTCCTCAGTACAAGAGAGACCTGGACATACTGGACAGAGTCCAGCGAAGGGCTGCAAAGATGATGAAGGGCCTGGAACATCTCTTCTAAGAGGAGAGGCTGAGAGAACCATGACTATTTAGCCTGAAGAAGAAGAGGCTCATGGAGGATCTGATCAATGTGTATAAATACCTGAAGGGAGGGTGTGAAGGGTACAGAGCTAGGCTCTTTTCCATGGTGCCCCATGACAGGACAAGAGGCAGTGGGGACAGACTGAAACACAGGAGGTTCCCTCTGAACATCAGGAAGCACTTCTGTGCTGGGCAGGTGACCAAGCACTGTCACAGGTTGCCTAGAGATATACCGCAAAGCCTCCATCATTGGAGATCTTCAAAAGCCGTCTAGATGTGGTCCTGGGCAAGTGGCTCTTGGTGGCCTTCCTTGAGAAGGTTTTTTTTTTCTTTTACTAGATGACCTCCAGAGGTCACTGCCAACCTCAAGCATTGTGGGATTCCATGAAGGTGTCTGTTGTGCATGATTAGGGCCTGTGTATGGTATAGCCAGGCAACTTAGGGATACTTGGGATAGATACTTAGTCTTTTTTTTATGATCAGCACAATTTAGGCAGCTTACATTCCAGGCGCATAAGCAAAATCGTAAAGCATACTGTGAGCTCACAGCCGTGATCTGTCATGAATTCCCAACAGAAAAAGAAGGATGACTGATGAAACTATTTGAAGTCAGCCCTTTCATTGGCTCACCTGTTCTGGCAGTGTCCTTTCACTGGAGGCAGAGTGATTTTCTTGTTATGAGGGGAATTGCTGTGAGACCTCAAGAGGTGTGCTTCCAGATAGCATGCTGTCTCGAGACAGCTTTTTTAGTCAACTGGTAGAGTGACATAATCAAAAGATTATGCAGTAACAGCAAGACTGTTGATGCATGTGCACTGCCACTACTTACTTTATTCTTTTGATAAACGATTGAGCAGCACAGGCCTATGGGGACAGTGTGTATGTGTAGCAGGATGCCCAGGTCTGGTGGTGTAGATTGAGGACAGTTTGTGAGATTGCACATCCACTGTTACATGCTGCTTTTTGCAGGTGTGGCTGTAGCTCCTCTTCTCCCAGTGGTAAAATAGAGTATTTTCTTCCCACAATCTTGTAAGGATTAATTAGTTGATATTTAGAAAAAGTTTCAAAGATGAAAGTTTACAGGACAGTTAAATCTAAGACATGAGGAAGAACAATCTATTTGTGTTTTTATCTGTGTAATCTCATTGAAGTCAGAGAGCCAAATTCCTTTTCTAATCTAGGAAGTGAAATCCTGGGAAGTGAGAAACCTCTGCAGCCTGCACTTGAAAATTTGATTTAAAATCTATCTGACCATAATTTCTGAACCGTGGCAGGATGAATTAAATCAAAGTAAGGCAGCTGAATATGTGACTTCATTTTCTGTTCTGAGTACTCAGCAGCTCTCACTGAAGTCAAGAGGAAATGTGCAAAGTTCTCTTTTTTCTTTTTCTTTTTTTTTTAATCAGGTCACTTAAACAGCTGCTTCAAGTATGGATTTAAGAAGCTAGCTTTAGTTATCTTGGCTTCTCAGAATATTAAAAAATTTAAGAAGGGCTTTCATTATATAGGGAAGTCATAATGTGCCTTCTGTGAAGACTTCATCCATAAATAAACTCTTGTAAGCAGGACTTAATATTAATATCAAATGAATAGAGTCTGCAACTACAGCAGGTGTTTTAAAGGCAGTGAGTGGCACCAAGCAGCTAAAAAATTACAGGCATAATTCAAAGTTCAGTGAAGTCAATGGAAGAAAAAGGTGCATCTCTTTATTAAGTTCTATATTTCAGCCAGAGCTTTGCAAGTGCATATATGCCTTGAATAATTTTTAAATGGATTATCTAACAACAACATTGAAGTACTTTTTAATTCTTGAAATATGATTCTGAAAAGTTGGATTTATAAATAAAATATAGATGAAAAGAGGATTTCATTAAAATGATTAAATTGCTTGGTGATGTAGGGCTTGACTGTGGTATCTATGCAAGGCTCGTGCAAATAACAGGAATCCCAGGGGTGGGACCCTGATGCTGCAAGAGGCATTTTGTCTTAAATGTTCATCAGCAGGAATCCCACGGAGGCAGGAGCTGTCTGTACAATGCTCGGGGCTTTTGTGACTGCAGAAGTAATGCACACCATGGTGCATACACAGTGGGGATTGCACAGGGAATGCTACATGGTGGTTTCTCAGCCCTTGTAGAGGCGGTCCGGAGAGGAGAGCCCTGCGCGTCTGGCTGCCAGGCCCCTCCATTAACTTCCAGATTGGTTCATTGCAGCTGTGCTGAAATGTATTCCATACACCAACTGTCAGCCTAATGTAACTTGAAATGGGCTGCTGTAATAAACCATTATCAAAGCACTTGAGGAGAATGTGAGCCTTGACCTTATCTGGATAATTATCTAATAGAGTGCACAGAGTGATCCCATTAATTGGTGTTGTCATCATCCTTTGCAGCCATGCAAGGATGTGCTGGCTTGGGCAGCTATCCATTCCTGGTTTGTCCTCGTCACATCAACATCTCTCTTACACTTCTTTACCTTTTGCTTTGGGTATGAATCCTCTAGAATTATTACATGAGTTTTTGGGAAGAGCATTTAAACATTGTGTTATTTAAATTGTTTGATAATTTGACTCCATTCAGGTCTTGCTGATTACTGAATTTTAGACTACTTTGTGTGGGAAATCCCTGAACACTGTAACAAGCTTAAGTGGTGGTCATCAGACTGTCAAAATGCCTGTCCACTTGGTCAAGACAAGTTTTATACCCCTTCAAGACCCACTATCAGCAGTGCGAGGCAAGAGATTCAGCTATTCCAGGACACAAAATCACACATTTTGCTTACAAAAGCAAATATTTTTGGCAATGCATTGATTAGCAGGGTTCAGCAGTACATCTATCACAATTTGTTTTCTCTGATTAGGTGAATGAGAGCCAAGAAAAGGACACAAACAATTTCTCATTGAGTAATTTGATTTAGCAGCTTTGAGCAACTTTTTTTTTTTTTTTTTTTCCTAACATGCAAAAAGGCATTTTATGCAGGAGGATCTATATGTGCAGATTAAGTCATTCTTAGCTCTGTTTTGTCTCTCTGCTGTTTTCCCTTTGCAAATTCACCTAGTGGGAAAGACACACTCCATCTTAAGTAGCAAAACACATTCACAGTCCCGCTGTGGGAACTCACATCTTCTGGGCTATAAAAAATCTCTGCCAGTGTTCATGTTTTGGTCATTGTAATATATTGAACTATAATTAAGGTAGAAAATAATTGAAACTTGATCACAAATGAAGTTTATTATCTCTGAAAGTATATCCCATAATCTGCATTGCCACAATATTTCTTTCAAAAAACACTCTCTACATACATGCTGTTTTCTGACAATATACTGGGCAATTTTTTTACAATCATAGTAATGAAATAATACTATTTTATTTTTTACCTTATCAAGGAGCCCTGTTCTAGCTTGTACTCTTGGATTTTTGGCCTTATATGCCTCTTATATTCAGGTGCCCAAAGAAAACTTCCCATTAAAGATGTTCTTTTTTTGTAATGCTCTAAGCAATTTTTTCGTAACCAATCTATTATAAAAATACTACAGTCATTTCCTTGTGCTGGCAGATTTATGTCAATTGAAGTTACTTTTAGTTGGTTACTATATTTTCCTAATGAATAATTTAATTCACTATATTAATACCCTGAAATATTAGCTGTTTTTCACTTGCACCTAGTGAGAGAGAGATTTCAGCTGTGAATAGCAACTCATATTTCAGACCGAGAATGAAAACTGAATGTGCTGCAAATTTTCAGAAATTTTTGTTGGTGACAAAGGCCTTTGTTTTTTTTTTCCCACATGCATGCAAGTGAAAATACAATGCAAAGATTGTCAGTCTTTCAGCAAACTAAAATTTTAAAATAAAGCAAACAAGCCCATTGTGCTGAAGCTGTGAAAATAAACTAACTGTATGTGTGAGCACTGATATAGGTCAATTCAGCTCCTCTCCATATTCATTGTGACAGATATTGAAATAGCTGGAGGCGGAGTGGTTACTGATACACTATAGTGTATTTAGACTTTTAGAAGCTACGGCGTCGAAAACAAGACCATTTGGAGCACTTAAAAGGATGTTGGTGATACAGAGGCTGAATTTCATCCTGAGAAAAGAGAATGATTCTTATGGATCTTGGTGTTGAGACATTGTGGACAATGCAGTAGCAGATGCTTATATGATTTTCTTTTTGTTACTGTTGTTAGAACAATTTCTCTGTTGCCCAGTTCTCCACGCTTCCCTACTTAATGGGGTAGGTAAGGATAAATACATAAAAAGTGATTGGATACTGAGATATTGCTGTAGCAGAGGTCATTTAGCCCCACATAAACCATATTTCTATACTTAGAAGTTATATTTAGTAGATAATGAAATACGAACATTGCCATGCAATTGGCAAACAGAGCCTTTCCCCTTCAGAGGAGTTTCCCAGCCTGAGAAGCGTGGCAAGTACAAGCAAGTTGCATGAGGCTGCTTGTTTGGAGTAGGGAGAAGGAACTGAATGGAGATGAACACAGAGAGGGAGAAAGGCTAGACAATGAAAAGATAAAAGCATTGCGGGATACCTCATTTGGGAGGACACCTTTGTGTGGGGTACATGGAAGGAACAAGGAGGGAGTCAGGGCAGGTCTAGTCTGGCTACAAATGCACTTAACCACTTGGTTTGTTTGTTTGTTTTTCATGCATTTTTTTTCCAGGAGAAAAAGGGGTTGTGGTGGGGGGAGTTGTAAGAACTGTAGTTACTGCTACTAGACTGCATTTTTCTCTGATGGAGAATATTCATTTTTTAACGCAGCACTTACACAGGAATAAATTAATGTAAGAAAAGGACTCAATTCTTTAGTACAGGCCACTATTTTAGGAGTATTAAATAATATATGCCATTACCAGCAGAACTGGGATATTCTCAGAACTGCTTCTTGCGTGGAGATGAACACTGAAGCTTAGAAACAGATACATGGACCCCTGAAACCAGGGCAATTCTTTCGACTAAACATTGAGTCCTATACCTGGGCAGACAAATTTTGCACTGCTGTAGATTTGTATCTCCTTGATAAGTAATCCAGTGGGGTTGAAAGGCTGTTCAGGTGTGTTGTAAATAAAGGGCATGTAGCAAGACCTTTCAGTTCATGCTTGTAGTTAAAGGTGAGAAAAGGGTAGATTTCACGATGACTAATTAAGTTTGGAGTTGCACTATGCCTGCAACTTAATAGCAGTTACAAGCAGTAAAGATGGGTTATGAATTGTATAATTTATTAATATAATTTTAAAGGACCGCATTCTTGGCTGTAACTCTTTCTTTATGACTATTTTGTCTAAAAGATGCTTTCAGTTTTGCTGAAGTGAGGAAAAATATTTTGTATGTGCTGTCATGTAACTCAAATAGCCAAACAAATTTGGGTTGCAGCTTTACTAAGGTGTGTATTTCATCATCATGCCCTGGCATAGACAGCTGTACTAATGGAAACTGAAGCTTTATGTGCAAGGCCAATTTTGTGGTGCACAGAGTGCTGTACCCTGAAAGTAGAATCAAATACGTTTTTCTTGTACCCATTATTAGAAACACTGCTTTAATCTTGCAGGTATTATAATCTTCATTAGCATTCTGTTACAAAATAAAACCAAGATTTAATTTTGACATTGACTTGACTTTCAGATAACTCATTTTTAGCAGCAAGTAGGTAAAATTTTTAAATGCACTTGAATAAATTTGGTATTCTGTGCTAAGTCTTATTAGAGGATTAAACTATAAGCATTATACATTTATTTTTATAAAGTTATTTTTATCAAGTTATTATTAATTGACAAAAGAAAAAAAGTAGATAAACTCAAACTACAAGAAAACGCCACTATTCAGAAGCTTCCAACCAGGAAATTATTTGTCTACTTGAATATTTAAAAAAAAAAAAAAAAAAAAAAGGAACATACTTCAACTATTTGGGTCATTGCTTTCCATAATGTGAAGATTTTTAGTTTGAAGAGGTAAGGTGTTGTACTTCATTCCTCTTTCTTTTTATTTTCTTCTTTGTCAAGATAGTGGAGTTCACACTTATGATCCTGGTTTATTTTCCAAAGGGCAAAAATCTGGCTATGTGCAACAGGCAAATGAAGGGGCTGTTGAAGAATAAACCAGCAAAAGCACAGCACAGTGATTTAAAGATTAAATCATTGTTTTCCATATGCATCCGTGTGTATCCAAAGCTCACTGGATGCTTCATGGCAGTATTCTTTTCACTGTATGGAGTTGCAGAAGCTGTCATTTATTACCTTTTATGCTACTATGATAAAAATAACCTTCATTCCATATCTCATCTCATGTCTACTCACAGTGGTCAATGTACTGTCCTGGGAGGACAAAAAAGAAATAGTTTCCCTTCTGAAAAAAAAAAGAAGTATGACCTGACTAGCCACAGATAGCTCAGGATAAATAAACAGAGAAGTACAGGACAGAAAATTGTAGTGACCAAGTGACAAGAACACAACTGGAAGGCTCTGTGCTTGCTGGCAGGAGGCAAGACAGGGGAAGCAGTACTGGAGCTGAAAAAGCAAATTGTAACATAGAAAAAAAGACTGGGAAGGAAACTGATTTAGCAGGAACGGGAAACAACTTCAGATTCTTCAACATGCATTGGAGCATTTATGTGCACATGTCCTGTGAAGGAGAGTCTGATTGCTTTCTTCTCATACTACTGGATGCCACACCCAGTTGAATATTTTGTGGAGGGAGCAGCAAGCACCTCTTGCCAAACACCTGGTGTAGGTATGGGTATGGAAAATTGGGGCTGATCGGTGAGATAATTGTAACCTTGTTTAAAATTGATATAAAATTATAATAACTATTATAAATAATAACTTGCTATTGATTGCCACGTAGTTATTTTCCATTCAAAGTATATGGTTTATCCCTTTTTCTCTTTAGTCACACTTTCTTTTCTGTTCAAGCTTTAAATACTGTTAACAGGCTATATAAATCTATTGAGTTAGAAGATACTGTGTGCAACAATTTGTTTTAATTACAAAATATCACATGTTCTATTTAACGGTGTGTTTAATGAATGGCTATTTAATTAAGAGCTTTAAATCAGGTAATCAGTTTGCAGCATTGGGCAAAAAATAATCGGTTTATAACATGCAGTTGTACAATCAAAAGGAGCAATAGGTAAACCTTTTGCTGTTATTGTTTATTGGCTAATTAAATAATCTGGGCTCTAGGGTACATATAAAACAGGGAATACATGGTAGGTAGGAAGGATGCCAGAGGAGGGTACTCAACAGTGCTTGATGAAGCCATGAAAATGTTGGTAGAAGCTTGTCATGCAACTCACTGCGTACGCTATACCACATTTTGCTAAGTAAGAAAACAAAATGTCTTATACCCTTACCTATCTGTGGCAAATACAATACAACTCTAATAATGAGACATCCAAAATATTTATTATTGACTATGATATTAAAGAACATGTTAGTTAATATTTCCTTTTTGTGACAGTATTCAAATATTTTTTTTTTCTGTTTTGCTTTCTGTTTCTAGTCCTACTACATCTTCACTGATTCCTGGTTGAATGAAGTGGATTACACATTTCAGTGAGAAAGCTTCTCTTTACATCAATGCCTGTTGTTATTGTGCCCCTCTAGCACACAAGTAACTCTTATTCTTAGGTTGAGATACCTCCTCTGTGTTAGGAGAAGGAAAAAAGGCTTTTCTATTTGCTTAGTCCTTCTACTCACTTGTATTTATCTATCTTCAACTATCTTTATGTGGAGCCTTCAGTTGTCATCCATTCAGATTTTGACAGAAGAGACTTGAAGGATAAAGGGATCCATTCTGATAACCCAGGATGCATTTTGTGGGCATGAGATTTCAAGCATAAATCATGGTATCCATCTCAAAAGCTGTGGCTGCTCAGTTGAGTCATTTTAAGAAGTCAGTCAATCTAAAAATATGAAGTGATGCGTAATCCATTACAATTCTGGGAAGTGACTCTTATATTTTATTTCCTTTATTGTTAAAAGCTTACATCTTATTTCTCAACTTGTTTTGCTTTTCCTTCAGCTAGGCCAAATAAGCTGTCTGTCAACTAAAGAGCTTTTCCTTCTCATGTACACCCTATTTATACTCCGAAGCCAAAACACTTATTAATATTTCTTAAAAGAAATCATTTAAAGTGGGGTAATTCTTAAAGGATACGACTCGATAAAATGCTCCAGAAATGCTAGTGGTTTGTAAAAAGCATTCAAGTTCAGATGAGACACCAAACCACGCGTGGTCCTAAATTGAATATGAGGAGGTTTTATGGATTTGGCTATTAGCTTTACCTTTTAGGCTTTTAGATTCCATAAAGCAAACTGAAATGTGGCATACACCACATGCATACGCATCGTGTTTTTTTTTCTCCTGCTTAGGTGATGGCAAGTACAGCTTTTGCAATTAAACTTCAAGAACAAATTTCATAGAATCATAGAATTATGGAAATGTTTGAGTTGGAAAAAGATCACCCAGTTCCAACCCCCTGCCGTGGGCAGGGACACCTCCCACCAGACCAGGCTGCCCAAAGCCCCATCCAGCCTGTCCTTGAACACCTCCAGGGATGGGGCATCCACAGCTTCTCTGGGCAGCTTGTGCCAGTGCCTCACCATCCCACTGTCCATGTCAATGACAAAGATGTTAAACAGTGCCGGTCCCAATACTGACCCATGAGGAACACCACTCATTGTTGACCTCCACCCAGACACTGAGCTGTTGACTGCAAAAATCTGAGTGCGACCTTCCAGCCAATGCCTTACCTGCCAAGTGGTCCGTCCATCAAATCCATGTCTCCAATTTCGAGACAATAATTTCTCTTCTTCCCCATCGTAAAATAGTGAGGTTATCACAGTGAGGATACATGTGTCCAAGACTTATTCAACACGTGATACATTATAATAACATTACATATTTTAAAGTTGATTTATTTTTTTGCTGTGCTCCTCCATGGTGTAAGGGTTTTTTATTTTTTTTTTCTGTTCTAGGAACAACTTCAAAGCATATTTCTTTATATCATCCTAGCAATGTCTGCACAAAATACTGCATTTTTACAGTATGCTGAGTGAAGAGATTGTTTTTCAACTTTCATAGAAGTTTTGGATTTGATTTTGTGTCTTGTCTTTCTGCTCAGATTGCAATTTAAATTTTAACACATTCAGTGACTACTTGAGTGAATAATAAAAATGGGAAGAAGTGAAGAGGAATTGAAGTCGTGGGTTTAGGTGAATATTGTGGTTTAACCTGGCAGGCGGGTCAGCATCACCAAGACACTCACTCATTTCCCCCAGGTTGGATGGGGAGAGAATCAGAAAAGTGCAAGAGCTCATGGACTGAGATAAGGACAGTTTACAAGGCAAGGCAAGAGCCACATGTGCAAACAAAGCAAAACAAGAAATTTGCTGCTTCCATCAGCAGGCAGGTGTTCAGCTACTTCCAGGACAGCAGGGCTCATAGTGTGTAATGGTTCCATGGGAAGACAAATGCCATCACTCTGAATGTCCACCTCTTTCTCCTCCTTTCCCCCAGCTGAGCACGACTCCTTTGGCTTATTTTTTCCTTTTCTAGCCTGTTCGTCTTTTGACAGGTCTGGAGAGTTTGCCTTCTCACAGCAGTCAAGTGACATCTTGAGGCCACACAACCCATATGTGTGTGGCTACAGAAGATACAGGGCTATAGCCTTGTCCTGGATGTTCTTCCTTTCCTCCAGCTGCATCCCAGTTCTCCTGCTGTGACAGCAAAACCTTTGAGAAAGGGATCCTCAGTTATGTCTGGAAAGGCCCTGGCACTAAAATGTCTCTTTATGGATTTTTTACCCTTACTCTGCACAATGTAATGCCAATACAATATCACCCTTTGAGGCAGTATGGCCTTTGGTGTCTGTGATTAGTACACACACCACTACTTCTATGCTGTCATACTTTTTGTCCAAATTGGCTCAACATGCCCACTGATAAAGCATGCAATGCCAATTGGAAGCATCAGCATCATTAACAATATTATGTAAATTTTCTATCTTCAACTGTGAAAATAATAACCAAACAAACCTATCATTTTGAACTGCCCAAAGGAATCTGTCCCAACGTTATTCACCTTCAGAATTCAAAGTGACATGAAATATATTTGACATAAAGAAAAGTCAGTCAGGCTGAGATTAGGGTAGGACTCCAGAGATTAGTGCAGAGTTGGTACGCCTGTGTCATAAGTTTTCCTGTAATGACCCATCTAAGGTGGAGAACAACACTATTAGGGCAATAGAATGTATGAAATAAAAGAAAACTAAAAATCACCAGGTAACCAGGGAGTGCATTTTATTTTAATTTTTAAATTTATCTTCAAATAAATTGTGAAAAAATAGTTGTGAGTTGTGAAAAAATAGAGTATGACAGTACAAAAATAATTGGATGAAAACACTTTGAAAGTCTGAAAAAAAATTGAAGACCACTTTTAGGGAACCACTATAAAAATGAGATGATTTGCTTCGTATGAAGATTCAAATATATTCTGAAAGTAATTTTTTAGCTATCTTTATAAAAAAAGTGTGACTGAAGCTGTTATTCCATTGTGAATGTCAGTATTGCTAACTCACGTGTAGCACAGTGTAAAGCAAATGATGCATGAGGTACATAAGGAAATTATGTGCCCCCTCCCCTCTCCTTTTTTCTTTTTCTTTCAGAAGGATTAGTTTATTCATAATGTTTTTGGTGTGCAGTGAACTGTTAACCATAGTACCATTCAGGTTGGAAAAGACCTCTAAGATCATATAGTCCAACCCTTAATCTAGTACTGAAGTCCACCGCTATACCATGCTCCTAAGTTCTACATCTACCTTGAAGACCTCCAGGGATGGTGACTCAACCACTTCCCTGGGCAGCCTATTCCAATGCCATGCGACCCCTTCAGTAAAGACCTTTTTCCTAATATCCAACATAAACCTCCCTCATGCAGCTTGAGGCCATTTCCCCTCGTCACTAGGTGCTTGGGAGAAAAGCCCAGTCCCCACCTTGCTACAGTTTCCTTTAAGGTAATTGTAAAGTACAAAAATGTCTCTCCTGATTCCTCTTTTCTCTCAAGCTAAATAACCCCATTTCCCTCAGCTGCTCCTCATAAGACCTGTTCTCTAGACCTTTCACCAGCCTTGTTGCCCTTCTTTGGACACACTCCAGGGCCTTGATTCAGCATCGTAGTTATCACCGCTTCACCCATTCTTGTGAGGAAAAAAAAAAAAAGACGGGGTTTTATGCTATGTGAAGGAGGAAAATTTAGAAGTATGTGCTTGTGAAGATAATGCACAGAACATCCTTGCAGTTTCTTCCTACTTTCCTAAGACCTCAGTCTTTACTTTCATTCATAACTTGGAGGCAAAACAACGTGAAAAACATTTAGAGTGGGGAATGGTCATTTGCCAGGGCTCTGGTATCTAGAGCTGACCTTCTCAAACAGTTCTGTGTCTGTAGATTGCCAACCAGAGGGTCTGAAGAGGTTTTAAAATCAAAAAAGAGAGCAAGATCGAGGTATAAATATTAAATTAACCTGCATGGCGATTTTTTTTGGCATGGCACATCTACGGTAGTTTTCACAAGCACTTAATTTCTTCTAGCATGATTGATCCGATAAATACAGAGAAGCTGTACTTTTGTATTTGTTTTTGAGAGAGAGAAATTAATTTTTGAGGTCAGGCCATGAGAAGGATAGAAGATGGGAAGAAAGAAGGGCTTCGCATTCTTCAGTGGATTTTGCCTTCAGAGTACATTATCTCGTGACATTGTTGGCCTGAATATTGTTTTTATTGTGATAAATTCTTTTTATTTATTTCATATATCTGGATTTCAAGTAACAAAGATTTATTTGGAAGAGAGAAGGATGTGGGTTTTAATTTGCCATCCTTTTCCACCAAGACCAAGTCTGAAACATGTACTACTGGGTAATGTAATACTCTGAAGGCTTTTTTCATTTCTCCAACCAGCAGAGTTTCTGATTGTCTATTAAAAAAAAAATAGTTCATAAAATACATTTAAAATGGACTGCACGGCAGTGCCATTTTGGTTGAATGCTGTTGCAAAACCTGTACTATGTAAGACTATTACACTGTTAAAGCCATGTAACTTTCTTTTCAAAATTAAATGTTTTTTCTCCAAACAGCCTGACAGGTTCTGTGTCACACCCTCACAGTACTAGTCTTTGTCCCAGCCATTTTGAAAATAATAAATGTATCGTGCCATATTTTTTTTTCATATGGTTTAATGAAGTTTAAAACATAGCCTGCTACTTTGCTTCATTGCCTTTATTTATTTTTATTTTTTTAAACTCTCACTTAGTTTCATTCCAAATTCCTTCTCATTGAAAGACTGAAAGTGTTAATGGTTTCATGTAACTTAGGGGGATGTGTAAGTGTATCTAACCATGGCATCTAACTGTTGAACTATGCAGACACATGACTGGCAGTAGTAAAACTGCCTGAAGCACTGAAACGATGCCCTTGTATGTTCATCTCCTAGTACTTATAGTAGGTATTGGCACCATGGGCATTTTGTGTTTCCAGAGTAAAGAATTGTTTTGGATAACAGAACAAAAATTGAATTCTATACAGAAACAGTTTAGTCCTTGCTGCTCTCATATTGAAGTGGCTTTCCATAAAGTACTATATACTGTGTCTGTATTTTCACATATTTAAATACAAGTATATAAAATAATGATAGAATCAAAAGGAATTGTCATTGTTTAGGCACGTACTTCAAAATTTCTTCTGTGTATCTTCTATATTCATTTGAATTATGCTCCAAGCTGATACACAATTCTTGTTATTGTTACTTTTATCTTCACATAATTTTAAAATGTTATATTCTGGTATTTTCATTAGCCCAGTAATGCATCTCTAATCTGTTTCAGGGTTCGATAAAAACTTATTTTTTAATATATAGGGGTGGTCTAGACTTAAAGAACTTTTTCCACATTTCAAAAGTGTTGTATTGTTTCCCAGAAAAACAAACAAAAACCAACAGTATATTTTAATTTATAGTCAGATAAAAAATACTTATATATTTTATTTAAATCTACTTTTGCATGCATATATATATATATAAATATATATATATACATATAAGGCCATAATACTGTCAGGTATTAAATAGAGCTCCTTACTTACACCTAATTGCTCAATATGGCTAGCATCTACTTTGTGAATTTAATTGAATTTAATTTAATTAAAAATCTCTTCATGTTAAGAAAAATATGACGTGCCTCACATATGGCACACTACTTCCTATTTTTTTTTTTTTGTTTTTCTCCTGGATATTTGACTTAAGTAATTCAAATGTCTTTGTTGTAGAAGAAATTATGAAGGTATATGGGGTTTCTGCCTCCAGTGAAGTAGCAGCAGGTGACAAAACATTTAGGCTTATAAGCAAGATTCTTTGAATCTTTTATGCCACAGACATTTTTTTCTGTAATTAGGTACTCAGTAATATGCTAGGGGTTTCTTTGTTTTGTGCAAAATACTGAATTGAAAAACTACCTGGCATTTTTAAGTGTAATATAATTTATTAGATTTGTGAAGCAGCTGTCCTAATTAAAAAAGAGTATTGCATTGTAACTAGTCTTCCATGTGAATGTTATACTATTTTAAATTTAAAAGAAGGAATAGAATACTTGCCTTTAACTTAGGATGCAGGAAAATAATTAGAGGAACTCTAATAGAAAAAGTAAAAGCTGTGAGAGGCAGGGCAAAAAGACTGGAAAAGGCAGAATAACAAAAATAGCTTCTAAATGTTAGGTTGCAGAGAGTTGGAAAAAGCAAAACAAGCAAACACATTCTGCAGCTAGCCTTGTGTTCTGCTTTAAGTGCTGCCTACTGCTTTACCCAGCTTTTTGATGCATTAAGAGTAACAACTACCATGATGGGACAGAAAGGCCAGAAAATGCCTCACCCTTTCTGAATGACTTAGATTTAGTCATTCATGTTTTTCTCTATTACTACACAGTCCTTTGTGTCAGATCCCTAAGACGTTTCAAAGCCAATGATGGACTCCCCCAAATGAGAGTTGTGTGTGAATTGGTGAAGAGTTTAAGGAATAATCCTGACATCTAAGACATCATTTGTAAGTCTTAGTCTTGTTCAGTGAAAGACTGCTTATGAGGCAAGGCAACAAGCCCTCCCCCCTGAGCTTTTGGTTGTGATTTCCTGAAGTAGCACTAATAGCTAATATCCCACATGTTATGGGAGCTGGTGAAAGAGCTTTGCTAGGCTCTATGCTCTCCTTACTGACTGCTTTCAATTATGTTCCCACAGGCTCAGTAATTTTTTTTAGGCTTATGAAGTAGTGTGAATTAATCTCCATACTGACTTTATTCCAGTACTTAGTGCTGTACAGCTGGCAAAAGATTTTTCTTTTAACTGAACCTTTCCTTGTTTTCTCATTGTCTTCATTAACGTGAAGAAGCAGAAACATAGATATGATTATCAATTATGACCATCACATATTTACATCTGCTTAAGATTCAAGGTGGCTGAGAAGGCAGTTTGTTTTATTCTGAATGAGAAAAAAAAATCTTTTTCATAAAAAACACACAACTTTTTAATGGTTATAAGTCTTGCTGTATTACTACAGCTAGAAAGCTGAATCACCTACAGCTACAGGTAGTACAATGTACTGTAAATCCTAAGCAGGATTAATCCAAAAGTCAAGTATTTTAAAGATGTTTCAAGAGGCATGAGTTAAGGAAGATTATAGCCATTCTTTTTTGGAAATTTATACAGCCAGCAGAAGTACTTGTTAGGAGGCTTTGCTTTCTTTCTCTAGTAAGACATTCTGGGAAATGTGTTGCTGCCTTTCCTCGCCCACTCCCAGGTGATATTTTTAACATAGGTCAGTCCAAGCTCTTATGTGGATCAACATGCAACTTTGCATCTTCCAGTTTATAAAGATAACATGGTGTCAAGTATCTAAGTAAGTATTTAGACCAGTCCCATTAGTTATTGTAGGTCGTTTCCACTAGTGTTTGCCATACAACATATCATCATCTTGAATCGGTAACAGCTACAAACATTTCACCACAAGTGCAGCTTCTCTAAAAGCCTGGATGCAGATTTTGACTTTAACACTTCCAGGCAAGGTGTAAAGGCTGACAGACAGCTCAGCATGGGTCAGGTCACATGCAGAAGCTCTTGCAAGATGTGTTGCCAAAAACAGAAAGGAGGCAACGAATTTATATCCCTGCATGGGAAGAGGCGACATGACCAAAATCTCTTGAAATTTGTGGAGTGGGTGAAGGAAGTAGAGTGGAGGAGTACCCTGTGCGCAGAAAAATTCTCATCCACTATGTCAATGTTACTCAGGGCTGGCGGGGCAAGTAGAGGTGGGGTGAAGAATATTTTATGCAGCGATGCGTATTGCCTATACACAATTTCTGCACCTTTCAGACACAGAAGAGGTGCAGTGGGGCTGCTGCCCTGCCCATGTCATGGGCACCTTTGTCTGCCCAAAGGCTGCTGCTCCCCAGGGAGGGCTGACAACAGCGCTGCAGGCCCAGGCTGAGCCAAAATGGAGGCACTGGGCCTGTGGGCGCTGAGGCCATACAGTGTTGCAGCGGGCAGCGCTGTGTCTGGCTGCCAGGCCACCCTGCATTGGGGTGGTTGCGTGTAGGGGAGGGTCTAAAGGTTTTGAGGCACTGATTGCCCTGTGCTACATTTTGAAGTGTAAAGAGGTGGGTAGGAAGCAAGTTAGACTGAAAGTGATGTATAGCTCTTGCTGCTGCTATTCATGCTTACCATGCTGTGAGCTACTTGCAACATAGGCTCCGACAGCATAAACAGAAAGGGCTGTAGGTGTTTTTCCACTCCAAAATATTTTTAAGTTCATTTTAGGGGCGGGAAAAGAGATAGCACAGAAGTAGAAAGAAGGATGTGCTTGCAGATGGTTGCTGGTATTTTTGTTTTGTTTCTTGGGGGAACTGGGCCTGGCCTGAAGAGAGAGGTGAGATGGGTGAAAGGGAAGGAAAAGGTAATGAAAGAGATATTGAGAGAGGAAAATGATGGACCTGCAGAGTGAAGCTGGTGGTGTGGGAAGGATATAATCTAAATATAGCACCTGTAAGTAAGTTATTAGACTGAATGTATGATTGACTGGAGGATGTTTGGAAAAGTTTAAGTCTTTTAGTCACTGGCCAAATTGCTTGCTTTCTCTTGAGCATACATAACAGGTTTTTTTGTTTTTGTTTTTGTTTGTTTGTTTGTTTTTTCTGTAAATAATTTTTAAATAGTAGTATTTGAGGCCTTGAATATCTGCTCTTAAATTATGTGAGTATATCTTCCTGTTCCACTAAGACATTATATCCTTAATAAAACTTGTGAACCAGGTGCACTTTGTGTTTTTCGGAGGAAATAACACCTCTACCTCTCTCTGATCAAAAGCCTGAACTAAAATCCCAGTAGCCAAGCAGTCGTGGTTTTCCCAAATAATTCTCTGAAATCGATTTATTTTGTACCTGATAGGATTGCTCACAAAGGTTAATGAGTCTGTCACCCCCAAGGGAACGGTGGGTTCAGTCATTAATGAGTGCTTTTCTCTCTTTTCTGTTGGTATCAATGGCACAAATAGCTTTCTGAACCTTGGATTCACTCCCTGCTTTTTACCTGTTCTCCTTTTCTTCCTTAGCCTCCATGACTCCTTCTGATCAGGTTAACTTATTTTCATTTGTAGCAATCATTCATCAATTTGTTCTGAGAACTTGCACAACCAATATAGAAATCCATTAAATTTGTATAACAGATTAATCTCAACTAATAATTACTCATTAATCTTGCTGGAAATACACATTTTCTTCAGCCCATTGCCAAGCCACAAGCATGGGGAAAAAAATATGAAGTATTTAATCTGTTTTGTAAAGTTTGTTAATGACAAATTCTGGATGACAGATTGGAAAATTAGGTCCTCTGTGTTGGGGTGCATTCAGTTTTAAAAAGTGATTAACTATATGCCAAGCTGTCAAAGAAATTTTGCATGAAAAAAGAGAAGTTGTTAACATTATGTCTGTGCCCAATGATTTCATAATGTACGTTTTAAATATACATGGGGAAAAAGAAAAAGAAAAAAAAAAAAAAAAGCAGTGTATGGACATTTTCAAAAAGTAGAGTATTGAAGCTATCAAAAGAGAAGCCTGAAATGGCTTTTTTACTCCCTCACACCCTCCTCCTGTTTTTTCCCTCATCTTTGACCTTAAAAACACTTCCATTTTCTCTCTAAAATTTTAGTTACATCTGCTTGGTAATTGAACTGAACACAGAATTTGGCTTTCCTGTAGAGCTCCTACTTATTCTTGCCTTCCTACCAAGCTGCAGCTGCATCCTGGAAGGCTCTGTTTTCCAGAGCAGCAGGATTTACTGATACAGGTAGGCCAGAGTTTAGGACGATTTTGAATTCCCATGCTTGCTTAGTAATTCGACCTGTTTTAGGACTATTTGCTTAAAGTATTATTTCTGCAGAGCTGGTAAAGTTTCTGACTAAAGGTCAAATTGATTTCTCAGCTTCTCACTGCTGTACTTACTTCTGCTGCTTCTGCATGCTGCTATGTCTACGTCTTCAATTCTGATTGATTTTCTTAATTTAAAAATTGACACACAAAGTATTTTCTAATTAAAAGCATGTTTGTCAGTACTGTCCACCTCCATCATGGATTTCCGTTACGTTTTTGATTACTAGCTCCTGATCCGTATACGCTGAGGTTTACTTGAAAACCAAAATCTTTGTTCTCCATACAGAATTTCACCTTTGTTCTCGTCTCTTACATTGTACCATGTTCTTTGGCAAAAGGCATACCTTCATTTTCAAGATCCTTTTGGAGGCAAATAGCAGGCTCATGCCACCAGGCAAGTAGAATAGGTTTATATTCAGAAAGAAAAGGAAGATAACCTGTTGTGAGCAGCAAGTCTTTATTCCTGGTCAGAGATGAATTCCCAGATAAAAGGATGTATTTCTTCTTTGCCTTGTGACACAAAGTCAGACTTTAAAAGCTTTCTGCTTGTTTGGAGTGACTGAGAGACTGAAGAAGTGACTTTGTGCAAGACTGTTATGACACATGAAGCTACAGTGTGCTTGTTCTGCAGACTCAAAATGCCCCCTTGGCTCTTGAACTCATTTTAGTTTGATAGAAAGCCCATCACAACGTTTGACTATTACAAAGCTTCAGCATCACAGGTGTTGAACTATACCTGCCGTTTGTATACATCAAACAAGGAGTAGTAAGTGGAATTAGGTTACAGACATTGTTTTGTGTTGTGGTGATAAATTATTTGCCACTGATCATCACACTAGCCATGCAGTACACCACTGTAATAATACATTTTCACGTTCCATTTGTTAGTTCTAATATTGATTTTTTTTCAATATACCCTCTTTTTTCCCCCATAGAACTTATTTTACTATTACATAAAGTAACTTCGAAGTTTCCTTTATTTGAAGAATAACTTTTAACTTAAAAAAAAAAAAAAAAATAGTCCTGTATTTAATGGCTAAATAGCACATATCACCCAGTCCTCTAAGATTTTAACAGTGAAGCATATCCTCTCATTAATTTGGTTTTCCATGGCTCCATATTGCTACTGTGACAAATCTGTTGTTGAGGTGAGATGTATTATGAATGCACTTGTGAAAGAAGCACCTGTCTTTTATTTCCTGTGATTGTGCAAAATACTGGTCTCCTGGAACAGCACTTCTAACAAGGGGGCATCCTCTGCTAGTGTGTAAGATCATTCATTGTGGGTACTCCTGCACCCCTTCTTTGTCAATTGTTCAGCATAATACTGCTAGTCAGGGGAAAAGAAAGCCTTTCATTGTTTGTGATGTGATGTTTCTTTTTCCATTCTAGTATTTTGAGCTAGCAGTATGTGTCAGAAAGATATGAAATGAGGCCTTGAACTCTGAATCAGCACGGATAATTAGATTTTGGTTGATAAGAAAACCTTTACTAGCACCTTTTTGATGTGAAACTAAAGTGAACAGGTAGTTTTCTTATGCCAGTGCTTGGTATTCAGCATTGCTGGGTGGATTTTTTTGATGCAGTCAACAGGCTACCGAGTCATTCTTGGAGACTTAACCAGCAGTCGTGCCTGCTGGTATGCCGTTTTTCTTCTTTTTTAACTATGAGAGGAAATATTGTTGACAAATTTCAAACTACAAACTGGTCCTATTTGTGCTTATAGTAACACAACACAATTCTGTGAATTGTAGAAATAGAATGTGTGTGTGTGTGCAAGAGAAATCCAATGATATATGATTTCTCATTATAATAAATGTTGTATGTTCTACTGGTGCCTTAGCAGATTGCACAAATTTGATTGCATATCCTTACCTTTAAAACCATATGCATGAAATACAATTAAACTGTATAGCCATGAGAAATCCAGAAAGATCGTATGAAATTTTAGTTGTAAATCTTGTTTTTCAAACATTTTCTGAACAGCATATCCAGAAAACCTTTTTCTGTAACTTGCAGAAATCACCACTATCCCAGTTAGTCGGGGTTTGAGAACAGCACTTCCATAAGCGCTAGCTCTCCATAGTAACTCTGATTGCCACCCATCTGTTACAACTGGAGTCAGACTGAGTTTTACTTCTGGGTACCAGCAAGTCATGGATGTGCCCAACCCTTTTCAAATTGTCTTGTTTTCTATTGGCTTGCTTCAATGTGGCTCCTATTCTGCAAAGTTTTTGTTGTCTGTGAAAGAACTTTCAGGAATGCTTAGCTGTTACAAAATGGTAGAGAATTTCTAGTTTTAGCAGAATATGTTCTAGTGCTTAGACATTTTCTCTTCTTTCTTAAAATCAGTGAAGTGATTGTTCCCACAGACAGTGTAACAGGGTAAGTTTTAAAGACTGCTTGCCCTATAGTATCTTTTTAAAATAATTCTGCTATTCATTAGTTTTGCAGTACATAAAGAGTGGAAGTTGGTGGAAATAAATGTTGTATATTACTTTCTATTCAGACCATGAAAAAGGCTTTCTTCTTTTTTAACGGAAGAACAAAATTCCCTATGTATACTGTTTGACTGAGCAGAGTATGCAATGCAATAGATATCGTAGGGGTCCACAGAGTCACCATACACAGTACAACACAACAACCTTGTTTGTTTTTGTTAACCTCAAATCAAAACATACATTTCAATAAAGCACCAGAAAAAATGGGACATAGGTCTGAGTCTTTGGAAAGCATCTGAAGTTTTGCAGTAATTGCAGTGTTGTTTCATGGTAGCTTTAATGTCACAAAACAGAAAATGGTAGTAGAGAGAGAGGAGTGATTCTGGAGTAGTCCCTGCCTACATATGCATAGACTGTCAAGCAGAAGAACAGCTAAATGTGCCCTAGAAAGGATTTAGTAGACAGGAAACAACAACAACAAAAAAGAACAGAACTCCATATGAAATTAGTTCAGTAAATATTTATGTGGTTTTAAGTGTAGTAATCTTATTTCTGCTTTGCACAGCAATTTTTTGCATGTATGCATCCTCTTGGCTTACTAGACACATAAAGGAAAAAGCGCAAGCTAACCTTTAACTCTGGCCTTAGTATTGCTCCCTTGAAATGTTTACAGATTTAACTCTTCTTAAAAAATGTAGATTTGAATGTTGTTGGTTTCCATTCAAATTATAAAGAATGCATCTGGCTGCTACACTCTAGATGTCTGGAGATGTTGGAACTTATTCCTAAAGAATCAGTGTGAAGAAGATGGGCACGTGCATTTATGTTGATTTAAAATGAGTGTCAGTGAAGTGAATGTCAGTGTAATGATTTAGAAAGAACCATTCTTATGCTGCATAAGCAAGAGAAAAATCCTGCACACATATCTAAGCTCCAATCTCAGTATACCAACTTAAGGGCAGTGAGTATTAGTAGAAAGCCTAAAATACATTATAGAATTTCCTGCTATTTCTCCTTGTCCAAACTCTCAAAGTTTGCACATCTTCAGTCACACATCTTGAAGTCAAACATCAACAAAGCACTTAAGGATCCGACCAAATTAAACGAATTATTGTGATCCAGAAAAAAGTATGTTTTCTAACAACGTGAAGGGCTTATATAGATTTAGAATAAAAATTGCTTTCTTCCACTTTCATCAATCAGTTTTATATGAGATAGGATCCGGTTACATCAAGATTGCAATCTGTGCAAATTTCAGATATTTAACAGCCCTCTCATGATTCAGTGCCAATCCATTTTTACTCAAAATCATTGACCTCTGCAACAAGAGTGAGATCCCTCTGTATTTGATAGTCATAATAAATTTCTCTAATAAATATACTGCTAGATTGCATGCTCTGTGTACTGCTGCAATAGATGCAATGACTTTCCAGTGCCCGTTGCATTCTTTTTCCAGCAGAGCTTTTCTGAGACAGTGATGCATATTAGCACATTGAAATGAAACAGGATGGCCATTCACAATGTTTCAATGAAACAGAACGTGCTCAGACTGCTGCATAATTAATTACCCCTTGGAGATATTATTTCATGTGGAGTAGATTTTCTTCTATTAAATTGCCATTTATTTGTGACCTTTAATTTATCATAAACAATCTCCTTTCTACATCCTAGGCAGCAACAGAGAACAACAATAAATTGTTCCATTGTTCTCCTTAAGTGACACTTACAGCTTGGCAGAGTTACAAGGAAGCCAGTATGTTTGCAATTTGGGAGCTAAAATAAAGGGCTTTACAAGGTATTTTCCATCCATTGCCCCCAGCAACATTTTACATCCTCGGAATTTTAGAAATACAGTTAATTGTCGTGATTTCTCTTTCCAAAAGTTTCTGGGAGAAACAGCTGGTGGCATCCTGTTCCGTTAGTGCATTGGCCTCCTTGGGTGTTTAAAAGAAGTTCTTAATGCTAAGCCCAGGTGCCCGTCTGAGCCTGCTTAGTCACTTTCCTTTCTTCCCTCTGACCCCTTTTTGGGGGGCTTGGGGAACCCCTGTGCTCACCCCTGCCCCAGGGAGGGTGGATTTATCTGAGGGAAGGCTGGTAGAAACAGAGTCAGCGCTGGTTGTTTATTTTCTTCAGACCCTGAAATGTCGCTCTTCCTTCTCAAATGCATACCCGGTGTGCAATAGAATGAGGCAGAACTGACCTCAGCTCCACTGTGACATTTAGAGAGAAGACTACTGAAATGCACACTGAAATTTTATGACTCCCAGTCGCTAATGGTACAAGTTGTTGATTGATAGATGATGGTAGGCACTTGACCATCATGTTTCAGAAAAGGGGACTACTTTTCTACTTTGTAAGTAGAAAGTAGCTATTTCTTGAAAATCTGGATTTATTTTTTTCTTTATTTTTTAATTATTTTTTAAGGCTAAAATGCAAGTAGTCTAATCTGTCAGCCTTTTAGCTAAACATTGCCAGCAAATAATGAAGAGTATGTACTGTGATTTTATTTTATTTTTTAAGTAAAATGAGTACATTTACTTTCATTAAAAGCATCATTAAGAGAAGTGCTCATTTTGGAGTCTAAGCTGATGCAGTTTTATTCAGATGAAATATTTGAATATGAAGCTCGTATTTCTGTGAAAGAAAGGGAAGGCTGTTTTTCATGAAAGAACCTTGTATACAAAATAATCAAATAGCTGTTATCCTCCAGCATTCAGATTGCGTAGATGTCGGCCAACTGAGATGTGCAGCGCGAAGAAGGCACTTGAGCAGGAAATCCTTGGGAGCAAGCTAAGCCTTTTCGACTTGAGCAGAATAATTGAATCGCTTACCCGCTCGCACCTCTCTCTCCAAAGACCCATAATAAGCTTTCCCAACCGCGACCGCATCCCCAGCGATCTGGCGGGAGTTTGTGGGAATCCGTCAACCATTTCTCTTGTGCCTTGGTGCCTTCTTCAGCATCTCCTGCTGCCGGGCGAGGCAGTGCAGGCCTGCAGGGATGGGTGTGAAGGGTCCAGCAGGGGCAGCTGTCTCTGGGCTTGGGGCCGAGGGCAGGATGGAGGGGAGAGGCAGGTGGCCCTCGCCTTGTAGCCTCGTCTGTTGGGGTTGTGTGTGCTCATGAGGGTGTGGGCACGAGCGATGGCGAGTGCTGCTGGCTAAGTGTACAGTTAGTTGAGGGAAAATGTAGGTGATATAATTCAGTTGAATTTTATGAATTTACGATATGATTGTATGATTTATGACTCATGTGTACTTTATGAACTACGCTACGAATCAGTGATTTGAGAGAAAAGATTCATGGCTGCATGTGGGGAACTCCACCAAGTTGAAAAGCAGCAGCAAGCGCCCTGAACACGGTGTTTCACACGATGGGGACCACCCAGCCAAACCACCCAGCTTGTGGTGAACTCAGCTCCAGGCTGTGCCGCCTCGAGGGCCCGGAGGGGGCGAGCAGCACAAGGGGCACGCCGCCATCACGGGGCACGCCGCCATGATGGGGCGGGGGGCTGCCCGCAGAGGGACGGTGGGCGTGGCTCAGCGGAGCGATGGGCGTGGCTCGGCGCTGTGATGGGCGTGGCTAAGCGGGCTGGAGGGCGGGGCTCAGCGGGGTGATGAAACGCTGCCTGCACGGCGCGGCGGGGGCACGCGCGCTGTTGCCATGGCGACCTTTGTGCCTGGTTGCGCTCGGCCCAGCCGGCGGGGCGGGCGGGCGCCTCGCTGCTCCTGCTGCTGCTCCTGCTGCTGCTCCTGCTGCTGCTGCTGCTGCTGCTGCTGCTGCTGCTGCTGCCGCTGCTGCCCCGGGCATGCCCGGCCGTGCCCTCGCCGCGGTTCCGAGCTGGCGGCGGCGCCGTGCCCTGCAGGGTTGAAGCCGCTGCGGGCGGGCGGGCGCCGCAGGTAAGGGGCTGGGGGCGGCTTCCGGCCGGGGGGAGGCGGCGGTGGCGGGGCGGAGGGGGCGCGGGGCGGAGGGGGCGCGGGGCGTCCATTTTGGAGCCCGCTGGGGCTGGGGCCGTGCCTGTGCCGCGCTCGCCCTGCCTGTCCCGGCCGGGGGGCGCTGCCAAGTTGGGCGCTCTGGACCTGTTGCTGTGCGCTTCTAGCCAATAAAAGCTGCTCAATAAACAGCGATGTGTCCAACGAGATTGATATCTCCTTCTTCTTTCTTGTCAGACTGTAATATTAAGTGGGAGTGAGTTGCGTTCCTCGTAGTTCTGTGTAACCTCGAAGTCCTGAGCGAGCTTTCCAGGCAGACCGAAGCGTAGAGGGGTCGGCTGACTCGAAACTCATTACAGAAGATTAATGAAAGCGGTGCGTGGTTATGACCTGCTCAGCTCACCTGGTGCTGCTGAAGTCCCAGGGCGATGTGGCTGCCTGCTCCAGGAGCTAACTAATTTAATTTCACGTGCAAGTCAGTTGCGTGAAACACTTCAAGCAGCCTTTTCTGACACGGGTCTGCGTGTAAAGTAACAGGGCACTTACTGGCCTCACCTTCTGGCCGAGTTCAAGAAAAATACCTGAAATGCTTGAGAGAAAAACGAATCCCCCTGTGCCTAATACTTACTACAAAAAAAAGTGCACATAGCAATAGATTGGTTCTAGGTATTGACTCGAGATACTGCAAAAGTATGTTGTGGATTAATACTGTTAATTAGGGGAGTGTGATTTTTGGCTTAAATGAATAAGCATGGACCTTCCAAAAGCTCTGAATCAAACATACATTTTTAATTCTCTTTTGGTATTGCTGTGGGGGTTAGATATTGTTAGAAACAAAAAGCTTTCTAGATTAAACTAGCCTTATTGCTCAGTCTTAAGGTAAGGACTGGTTTCTGCTCTGCTCTCTCCCTGCCCTTCCCCTCTTTTTTTTTCTTTTTTTAATAGTATATTCTGGAGCATATTTTAATCCCTACAAGATGAGGGAATAATTTTATCTCAAAGAAGTTTGGTGAAACTAAATCAGCGTTTGACAGGCATTCAGTAGTGTAAATGCTTTGCCCAGTTGTTCCAAGCTAGTTCCGAGTTCAGGTTGCATACAGCTTTCTGTACATGAGAAGCGTCCCATTCTCCTCTCCCTTGCTCTGAAACGCAAAGTGTGGAGACCCCAGTCTGGTGGGATATGGGGTGGGCACTGAGGCGAACCAGCACTGGGTAGTGAGGGACTTTGCAGGGCGTGCTGACAGGAGTGAAGGACCTGACATTGCCTTAGGGTTTGGTTTCAGACTCCTTTTCTAAAATCCCCTGAGTCTGGTGTAGAAATCCAAATTGGGTGAAGTCCCTAATCGAGTGCACTCTCTGTGGAACCCAGTGCAGCTGATAAATATTTCAAGAAGCTGAAAGTTAGTGATACATTTTAAATGCATTGCTAAGCTGAGAGACTTCATGGTCCTTTGCATGCACATTTGCATTATTCATTTGTGCTTTGCAGGTAGATAATGGGTCAAATTTATCTTTAGTATTACTCCACCGATTTCTGAGTAACTGTACTAATTCAACCATATGTATATCTTGATTTTTTTTGGAAGTTCAAGGCAAAGCTGGACTCACTTCAGTGATTTTTATTATACAGGTGGAAGTTGTTTATGTAGAAACTAATAATGTATCAGTGGCTTAGGCACTCCTTCATTAAAGTAGTCATAAGCAGAAGGTATCATTTATATTTTTTTTTTTACTTCTTTTTATGGAAAAAAGAAAACAAACAAACAAAAATGTTCAGTCTTCTAGTTGCTGCTTTAGTCTTCTATTTGTTGGACCCAAAGATAACTGACAGATATGTGATAAAACTGCTGTCTGCCTGTAGGAAAAACTCATCCTAATAACCTACTAAATTAGGTCTTGACACATTTTTTTTTTTTTTGAGTATGATACTTTTATACAGTAGAAACTTGTTCCCTATTTTACATAGCTTTTTGTGCAGTGGGTCCATGATACGCTTTCTACATTTGTGTGCGTGCATGTATGTATATAAATATGTGTGTAAGCTGAATGCTTGCCAGTATCCTAATTATATTAGGGACTTCTCTCTCTTAGATAGAAGTAACAGAAAATGGAATGGCGAGCCTTGATCTAACACAAGATGTAACATGCTGCTATCAGGTTGGGTGTTCGGATGGGGGAGTAAACAGTGCATCTGATGGACGCTGCTAGCCCTACATTTGAATCTGGTGTATGAAATTGGTCATTCTTTTATTAGAGTTTTCTTGAATTTTTTTTTTTATTATTTTTTTTTAGAGATCAGTACTGTAGGAAATAATTGGGAACATTTTAATGAGAAACTTCAAATACTTCTTTTTTGAGATTCAAAGAGGTCCTTTCAGAAGAGTGCTAGCAGCAGTTCACGCTGTTAGGAATAGCTTCTTCCAGAGGTCTCGACCTCTGGCATGAAGCTCTCAGTGTGGCCATGCCATTAATCTGCCTGTGAAAAAGCTCGCCTGATACTTAAGGCGGGCACCTCATTTTCCCAGCTTTGAACATGTGCCCTGTGTGGCTGCAGAGCTGTGAATCTGTCTCAGTCCATAGCAAATGCTACCGAACTCTGTTTTTTCAGGATCTGGAAGAAAAAGCCCTGGGAAACACAGCTGGCTGCCAGTCAGGGTAAGGCTTTCCCCGCACACCCTGCACCTCACCCTCTAAATTTGCGCTGTATGACCATGCTGCTCAGCTCAGGGCCCTGGTTGTACAGCAGAGGAGTGAAGCGGGGCAGATCAAAACTTTGGAGTGGATAGGAAAAAAGCATAAAGTATAGTTAGTATAGTGCCTGTGAATTATCCATGTTGTTTAAAACTTGTGCTTCGACCAATGCTAAAAGTTTCCTTCTTAGTGGATTGAAATATCCTGAAGCTGAACAACTTCCACAGCTGTAGAAGTTGTTGGAGATGCTAAGAGTTTGGATGCTTCTCCCTGCTGAGCTAAGAAACGCTGTAAGAGGATGAAATGAGCGTTCAGTGACAGCCGCTGCTGAAGCCTTAGGCACTGAAACAGATAATATTTGAAACAGTGAGATATAACATTAGATCCTTTGATGATGACCTGGCACTGAGGAAAATGTCACTGTGTATTGTCTTGCTGTGGCCTTCATTTCTCTGATAGTGATGAATATTGATTTTTGTCTTCATTAAAAGGAGGCTTGCATTGTTTAAATAGCATCATCAGTGAGTGTGTGTGTGGCATGTGCTAAGATAATTTGATCATGTAATAAAGATTTATATTGACTATAACCATTCTCCTAGGGTTGTACAAGTGTTGTCTAAGGATATTTGTGCCTGGAGTGGTAGCAAATCGTTCATTTGGGAACTGCGGGCAGATGTCTTTGCTTTCTAGTACATAGTTTGCTTTCTAGCTCTATGCTGTGGTGAGAGAAAGGTAGGCTGCTTGTCCAGCCCGCAGCGTGGCCCAGCAAACTGCACAGGAAACAACAGCATCCTCCTGCCAGCCTTGGTTGTGCAGGTGCTCATCTCGTACTCGTGAAACCTCTGCATCTTCATGTGTTTCAGTTTCCTTGTGGTAATTCTAAGGTAAAACACGGTCGAGTTAGCCTCTGTCTCTTGGTCCCCTCATTCTTTTGGTGTTGAGTGAATTTATTAGTATTATAGTTTCAGTATTTATAGGCAGTTCTATCTTGATTTCTTACCTTAGCTGACGTGGTTCCCTTTTCAATGTGTATAACTTCAACTTTTCTGAATTGCTGAAGATTACAAGCATGCTGAAGTGATATGCCAAAATCTAACGTTCTCTTGCATAGATATGAAAGTTCATCCATCATCAATAATATCAAAGGAGTACTTTTGGCTAAAATGTAGATAATAACATAAAAGTGAAGAGGCTATATTACATTTTTTTGTAATAATTATTATTATTTTAGTGGCTTATCTTAAGATGGGCCAATATTTTATCACTGGCCCCAGTGATAGCACAAACCTTGTAATGTTTTTCTTTTGGACTGTCAAAGCTGTTTGTTCTCACATTTTGGTCAACAAGCAAGAAACTTATAACTTGGAAAACTTGTCAATGAGTACAGAAAAATAATTTTAAAAGATCTGATAGCAGAGGTTTAAAAAAAGATTTTTAAAGTTTTTTCTTCTGTCCTTCAAGGATGAAGTGTTATGCATCAGCGCTGCTCTGGTTTCAGAGCAGTTTTCCTTTGGCTCCACAGCTGACTCATCTGGTTTGGATGTGCTAAAAAATTCAGTGGCCACATTTCAGATGGAGTGTTGAGCATACAAATGGCTCAGTGTGAGTTTTCTAAGTTCTCCTCATGCTCGGGCTGTACTCCTTTTCTTCAGCTTGCACTGGCCAGCGACATATTTTTTTTGTCTTTCCTAATGCTGGAAGCCATTATTTGTGCACAGCCAAATACTCCTAGGCTATGACAATTTTTAGAAAACTTTCCACCTAACTGATGCTCAGACTTACCCTGTGAGTCCTTCAAGAAAGCTTCTATCAGTTTAGTCCCTGCCATTAGCTTGGGAGGGAACTGTCCCTTGGTTCTCATGTGAAATTCAGTGCCTTTAAGGAGGAAACCTGTGGCTGCTGGGTCAAAGAACATATTTTTAATTTGTTTCCAGTGCTTTCTTTTCTAACCAAATCAGTGACTTGCGATAAAAGCCAGAACAAGTTCTCAGATGGTTTTAAAAAAAGATAATGAGATCTACTGAAGTTAGTGCAGCTTAACTGACCTGGAGAAGGTAGGTCTGTGCTGGGTTGCTTTATGGTACGCTTCCAGCTGTGGAAGAAACTTACCTGAGCTTTCAGGGGTCATAGGTCTTCTAGTGTGACGTTGTTTCAGCAAATGCACAGCTGCTTTAAGTGACTTCGGGCATACGGAATGAAATCACATATTGGTATAACCTGTGGAGGAGGAAATATCACCAGCTTTATCTACAAAAATTGCTCAAAGCTGTTCATCTAGAAAGATGTGGTTAAAAGAACAAAAAATGTATTTTGTGTATAAACTGTTAAAAAAAAATTTAACTAACTCTTTCAGCATCCTAATCAAGTTTGTTTCCTTCTAAACAGTAATGAGGTTAGACATCACAGTAGAAAAGCATGGGCTCAACATTTGTAATGCTTCAAAGACTGACTTGTTTTAGTTTAATTTTTACAAAGAACAGATACTTAAAAAATAATTCCCAATAAGTGATATGGTGGTGCTAGGACTAGATTAATAGTTGTTGTTTTTTTTTTTTCTTCTAAATGATTAATTGAGCAAGCATATAGAAAATAATATAGAGCAGTTTTATTCTAACTATTCACATCCTCGTATGTAGTATAAAACTGGTATCGAGTAGCCCTTGCATTAACCATATTTCCTTCTTTTGACTCCATTTACTTTAAGCCTGGATGCTCTGGTACTGTAATGCTAGTAATTTTCATCAGAAGTAATAGAGCTTCTGTAAGAGATGCTGTGCATTCACAATCAAAACATGAAATGTAGTGAAATTGTAGTTACAGGGGTAGGAAATTATTTTCAGTATAACATAATGGAGTATATAGATTTTTCATTCATTTTTGTCATAGGGCTTCAACTCTGGGTGTTTCTCACATCCATTTTTAGAGCAGATCAGAATGCATCTCCAGTATCTCATTACCACAGATAGCTGCATTTACTGATGTGCAGACAATCCATGTTTTATTGTGGTGCTGGTTGTTTTGTTTTTGTTTTTCTTTTTTTAAAGACCATTGTTCTAATATTATTTCCAAGGTTAAATAGCTATTATTTTGTTAGCTTTTCAGCTATTATTTTGCTATTGCTCTAGGTACCCTATGCAATTTATTCTAATAAATATTTAAACAAGAAAAACTTTCTCTTTTAAAGTGTACCCATAACAGGGCTTTTCAAGTGCCAATGTCCCTCTTAAATAAAGTTCTGCAGTTGTTTAAAAGCACATGCACATTTATATACCGTGCAGATTTACATAAATGTAAACAATATCAAAATGAACTCTGCATTTAAATAAGAATTTTACCTAGAACGTGCATGTAATGCTGTGTTCGTTCCACAAGTTGCCTTTGAAGACTAACATTTCACAAAACACTCTTCCTAACACTTTTGTTCACAGTACCTTTTACTTTGACAGTGTGTTATTTTCACAGTGCTTAACAGTAATTTAAAATTACATTGTTAATTTAATGTTAAATTATCATATGAACCTGTGCAGTGCGTAATAAATACTGTAGGAGCTGAATGTCATATATTGTCACTAAGTTCTGGTATGTGTAGGGCTTTAAGTGCTCACTTCCAGGTGGCTGGCTGGGCCAGAAGTTAACTTGCTTTGTAGTTGTAGCTCTGTGCTGGACCTGAAGATAAGTCTAGACTTCAGGGAGGGCAAAGGAGGCTAAACAATATGCAGATCCTTTAAAAGGTTCTCGGGGTCTGTTTTTTGTTCAGACTTCCAGCTCAGAGATCAATCCTTCTAACTCCAAAGGAAAGGCTGCTGCTCTTTAACAGCATGCTAACAGGAGATCGATGGTCGGAAGGAAGGAAGCAAGCAGCAAGACTTACAAATCCATCACCATGTGTTGAGTGAGACCCAAAGCACCTTTCCGGTGTTCTTGTATGCATTTGGATATTAGGTTCCACTAAAGTAGGATGGATCAAGAGATTGGGAAGGAGTTCTTCTGTGCACTCAAAGAGTACGCTATCCAGAGGACTACCTGAAAACATTACCTGAAAGTTACAGGATTTCATTTCACGGATAAGCTGTTCCAGTGCCTTCCTCAGACTTGCATGTTTAGGGCATCTTTGTTAGCCTGTTGTGTCAGGATCTTTAAATTTTGTCAGTTTCCCCATGTGTCAGGGAAGATTTGCATACAAACAACAGCACCTCTCCAGAGCATGTGTGCTATGTTTGTGAATTTCTCCCTTTGCAGAAAATGTCACCTGTACTGGGGTTCTGGAAACACCAATAGACCACTGAGTAAGCTATTATGTATTTATACCCTCAGCATCTGAAATGACGTGGTACATCTCAGCCTTTGAGTTGTAGTGGAAATCATGCTTGGTGATATTTAAGAGAAACAAACAGGCGGGATAATTTTGCCTAAGGTTCAGTTTGTCAACCACTTTCCTGCAGGTGCATGCTCTTAAGTGCTAGTGTTTCACAGGATAAGATGCTAGCTGCTTGAATTAGTAGCCAAATCCCATATGTTTTGGACTGTGAACTATTGTTATTGTATGTAAACAACAAAGTCATCGAACAGCCATGTAATTGTAGGTGATTACCATCCAGCCCATGTTTAGGTTCAGAAATACAGCACTGACAAGGAGACCGTCGCTTGTAATCACAACATGTGACAGCAAGTAAGGCGCGTGTGTCCAATACACCATACCAGCACAAACCTATCATCAGGGCAGCTATCATAATTATATTGGGGTTGTTTTAGGTGTTCTCATATTTGAAGTGTTTGCATAGTTGATGAGACCATCGAGGAAGTCTTGAGCAGTTGGAAGGGTGTCTCGTCTGCCAGACTGCGTGGTGGTCTTACTTGTACTGGATCTCCTGACTGTGATAGTCATCTTCTCTGGCTTATACAACTTTCAGAAACAGCATTTTCTTTGACATTACTGTCTTTTTTTAATTTTAACTAGGAATAAAGCATGTCACATCAGGAGTAACCAACTGTGTCAGTGATTCTGGCAGTGCTGCACCACTTCCTTTCCTCTGTTAGGCTTTTACTCGTGTTCGCTCCTGCCATCCTACCTTGTTATGAATGAGGCTTGCTAAGTTACCGAAGGCTGCTCTGGCTTAGGGCTGTCCTTCTCTTGCCTGATGTTATGTATTGAAGCATATGGTATGTTTTTCAATGGGAATTGCATGAGTTCATCTAAAAGCAGAAGTTATTTTTTTTTAACTGAATTCTGTGTTCTTTTTTAGTTGTTGATGTGCTTAGAAATTGCACATATGGCTATAGTAAACTTACTCCTAGGGATAAGTGAAGACTCGTTTGCTCATAAACAGAAATGCAAATGCAAAAATTACTTTTTTTTTTTTTGAGTGCAGCTTTATTTTTTCTGTAAATACATGCAGATTAAAGTGTGTCTTGTAGAGTAAACTTTTGAGTTTTCAAACATTTTTTCAAAGTAATTGAGATTTTTAAAACAAAAATTAATTCAGATATTGATCCCAACTATTAGTTTCTGGGTTGCTAGAAATAAATTCAGTATTTTGAATGTTCAAAATCTATGATATTGTTTAGACTGTCAATATCCCTTTATTCCATTTCTTTCCTGTAGTATGTTCAGAAACTTGGGGCTACTGCATTGCTTCAGCTCGGAGAGTCTGGCAGCAGTGATTATTACTGTTTCCTATTCTTACTTCTAGTTTTCAGCATCAGCATTATACTGCCCCAGAATGGAAATGAGCTTGGATAAATGTAGAGGCAAGGTGTCCAGACACTGGTTTCTGTAAATAACCTCCTTTTGTTAGTAAGTAGTACAACAGGGATGGCTGTGGCCTGCATGCAAGATAAGGCAGCCAAACAAATTGCCTGGTTGGATGTGACCTCCAAATAGACTCTGGATATATCTTTGGACAAACTCTGAATGGATTTGTTTTTAAGTCTTTTGTCCTGCCAGGGACTCCTGTCCTTACTTTTACGTTTGTATGACAGGAAACACACAGAATCTGTGTCCTAATTAATACTGGCTGTTGAAAAACAGAAATGCTGTCCATAAAATCAGTGCAACTTGTATTGGGACACAGGCATGTTACCCAAGCTGTTGCACAACCTGCTTGTGTAACTATTCTTCCTTTAAACTTTTATTTTCAGTGTTTTTGGAAAGCTTAACCAAATGGCTTTGTTTTTTATTATTTTGAAGAAATCAGCTGCAATTTTGAGATGGCACAGGGACTTGAAGTTGTCTCATTGATTTTTCCGAATGACAGAGTAAGTTTATTTAAGAAAAAATGCTATTCCCTTTAAAAATGAATAAGTCTCAGAAGGCAATTTGGAAAAATGAAATCTGTACACTGAGGGAAATGAAAGTGCTTCTGCATGTGCTCTGATTTTTACGGGAACTTTTGGGCAATAGGTTGGCCTCCTTTCCAATGGGAGCTCAGTCACTATTGATGGTCTGCACTGCCCCTACTCTTTCCAGATGCCTTTCTGTCATGACATAAAAATACTGCTACGTGTTAGGGAATTACTGTTCATTACGTATTTTTGTTATCATCTCATGCTGGTCCCTGAGGATATTTTGAAGCATGCACTAAGAGGGAACTTATAGCTGTGAAGAGCACTGACTTTTACCCTGCATTTATATATATTTTTTGTGAAGTTGAAAATTGATTTCAAAAGATCAGTTTGGCCTAGTTTACCAAAACATCTGCTGAATTCATGAACAGCTTGTCTGAGCTCAACAGCAGGAGAAGCTGTAGTCGATCAGTTCTGCCCTCTTCAGCAGGTGTAATTTCAGTTGATGGAAATTGCAATACATGGTTTCAGGGGACGTGTGGATAATGTGTCCAGATGACAGCAGCATCAACAAAGTATAGAAAAAAAACATGGGCAGATGTTTGGGATATTCTGTCTACATGGATACATGTGCTTAAATTCACTCTAATGGAGTTTATCTACTGTCACGTTGTGGTTCGCTGTGTTACGGAGAAGGATTTTATGGTAGGCTGCTAATCTTACAAAACAGTCCACCTGTTGCAGCAGCCATGTAGTGAGCGTACTGTCTCAGTTGCTGATTTTCTTTAATATTTTTTTTCTTGTCTTTCTTGTTTTTTCCTTTCTTTCCAAACTTATTTAAACGTTAAGTTTGCTTTGTGGTTTTGGTATCTAGAAGGCTGTTGTTGTGAGAAAACAAGACTGGACACCTTGTACCTTCACAGAGAGAGAGAGAAGATAAATTACACACTTTTCAAATTTCATCCTTGGGGGAAAAAGAAAAGCCTGAAAGCCCATAGGTTTATTTAACTGAATTATTTTTGCCTTTGGTTTTCCGTTGTGTGTGTGCACCAGGAATGTAGTCAACTCTGAAATGAACAAAATAAAACTTTGGCCAAACCCAATCAATATAATATTAAAATCCTTAATTGTTTTTAATAAAATCCTTAGATCATTAAGTTATTAATCATTGTTCTTCAGGCCTGTTTAAGTATAAATTAAACTGGTGGTGAATCTAGGTGTCCTATAATCAAAAGGTCTTGTTGTCAGTCTGCAGGTATGAGTAGATTATCCTATGTCTTCCAGGCCCTTCTCTCTCCATTCCCACTACTAGAATTATAAAAATTATAAGTCATCGTGGCTTGCAAATTTAAATGCAATTTTTTTGTAAGGTTAATTCAAAATCGTATCAAACTGAGTTTTTTTTTTAAAGCAGATGTGAGCATTTAAAGGGGTTTTTATCTGTCGTTCGTTTAATGCAGCATGAAATTAACATCTGAATCGCACAGCAAAACTTCAGTAAATAAGATTCAGTATTTATTAGGAGACCTCATTATTCTACATACACTGTGATATTTTTTTAAAGTATATTTTTTTCTTCTTTCTAAACTGTTCAAGACATCTCCTGCTGGTTTTCAACAAAGCATTTTGTGTTCATGTTTGTAATTAGATCATTTACATATGGTGGTTGTCATTTAAATTTGGCACTTTGAGTAGTTACAGTGTCTTGGATCTGATTATCTAAAGCTTTCCCAGCTCTAAATATTTGAATTTATGGTTCAGAACACATAGTTCTTGTCCTTTTAACCCAGTGTTATTTCTCCCATGACTGCTTCTAAAGTTTCTTTCACCATATGTAACTTTGTAGCCTCCGTTTTATTGGGAGTTAAACTATGGAGTATTTTTCTAGGTAAAATGTTGTGAATTATCTTGACTTAAGTTCTGTATTGAGAGCAATGGGTACTATATTGCTACAGAGATTCCTGCCATCCTCTTTTTGTGAGAAACGTAGTGATGAGAATGGTAGAAAATGTGCCCAGAGTAGTAACATGCATAAAACTGCCTGTAAACTCAATAGCAGGTAAACCAAAGCATGTTTTCCTGGATTGAGAGATGCTCTGCAAGTTTGCCAAATGAAACTAAAATTCTGTTCGTAAATAAATAATTGGTACCCACTTCAACAGCCTCCAGGAGGATTCTTCCCCGGATTCTGATAATAATGAGGTTGCCGAACTCCATAATAGAAAAAGTGTTAGTTTTTCGTAGTTCCTCTTGGATGTAGAGACTGCCTTATGCATCTGGGATGAGTGATTCTGAGGGCTCTGTACTACTTCCCTGTGTTGAGCACAAACTGGAAGAAGAGGGAGGAACTGTTCTGCTGTATGGGGATATGAAGCTGCTGAATGGGAAGGGATCTGATTTATAAGAGCTAGATTTTTTTCAAAATCCCTGAAGGAGTGTTACACTTCTAGAGGGTTTTGTTCTTGGGGGAGGGGAAGGGGGGTACATAAAGTAGCTGGAGATGCTTTATTTTCTGATGTAGCTGTCAAATGCATCCCAAAACACTGTTGCAAATGGGTCTCTGCCCACTTTTTTTGAATGTATTCAAGGGAGGGAAGGCTGTATTGCTTTCTCCCTTTCTCTCTCTTTATGACTTTGCTGTGCAATGGACATGAGCCAGATAAGTGTCTCTCTCAGTCAATGCAGCCTCTTGTTTGAGGAAATGAAGTAGAGTGGAGTGAGTACAGTCAGTGCATCCCATTAAATTATTTCTTTCATTCTAATGCAAGTGACTTTGCTTTTGGAAAACATATAGACTTTGCCAGCCATGTAATAAGAAAAATCAGTCTTTACTGAATAAAAATCAAGCTTTAGGAGTGGGAAACCAACACAATAATAATACAAGTTTTGGTAGAGATGAAATTTGGCTTAAAAACCTGACTTCAGTACACTAAATATTTAGGCTTCCTTTTTATGCCAAAGATTAAATCACTTCATAAATTCCCAGCACTTGCTAAGTAATCAGTCTGATTTCACATTTTCCTCCTCAAGTGGTTACATAATCTGAAATATGCAAGGAATAGACAACAGAGCAGACCCAGCAAATTAAGCAGTCTTTCTTCTATTCTTACAGTTTAGCATTGCAAATGCCACTAGTACTTGTGTATTCTGGACTGCAGAGACTCCTCTGGAAAGGCTAGTCAATGTTTTCTGCTCCTGAGACGGTATTTCCCTTAGTAACCTTGGTAGGTCTCGTTGCAAAAACGGGGTGCGCCATTTAATCCCAGGCACCAGGACATGCTGGGGGCCAACCAGGTGGAAAGCAGCTTTGCAGAAAAGGACCAGAGGGTCCTGGTGGGTGCCAAGTTGAACATGAGCCAACAGTGTGCCCTTGCAGCAAAAAAGCCTGACGGTCTCCAGGGCTGCATTAGGAGTGCTGCCAGCAGGCTGAGGGAGGTGATTCTTCCCTTCTGCTGAAGCTGTGGTGGGGCCACAGGGCTCCCTCTGACCATCAGAAAGTGTTTCTGCCCTTTGCAGGTGACTGGCACAAGTGGTTCAGACAGGTGGTGGAGTCTGCCACCCCCTTGGAGGTCTTCAGAAACCATGCCGGTGTGGTCCTGGGCTGCCTGCTCTAAGTGGCCCTTTCTGGGCATGGGAATAGGACCAGATGACCATCAGAGGTCCCTTCCAACCTCAACCCTTCTGTGATCCTGCAAAGATTTCTGTCATGTGTGTTCAGGGCCTAGTGTGGTGCTGAGATACTGCCTTGTGGTGTCCGAGCAGGTGGCTTGCAACTGGCCAGAGTCATCTCATGTCCTCGATAGGCTGTGCAAGCGTGCGCTGCCGTTCCAGGTTCACAGCTTAAGCTAGCCAAGATCATTCAGAAATGTCAGCCTTCATCTGTACGCGTGAAGTAAGAGCAAGGGCCCAGGCACGGCCTCGGTTCGTGGCAGGAGCGGTTTTCCTCGTGCTGCCATGGAGACGGTGCCTGTGTCTGTGGCACTCAGGCGCTGCCAGGTCTGGGGAGCAGGGAGCCTATGTTTCGCTGAGCCCCCGCTCCCACCACGGTCAGGGGAGGCAGATTTAAGGTGGGAGGTGACCATAGCTTGGAAACTGTGGCTGGAGATCAGTTCTTACACCCCCACACCCCTTTCTGCCATTGTATTAGCTTGAGGTGCTGAGTTTAAAATTCAGTGTGGTCTGGCTTGTTTTGTTTGTTTGTTTGGTTTGTTTTGTTTTATACTTTGCCTTACTTCAGCAACTCTGATACCAAAAAACAGTCTGTTCTGAAAAGGGAGCACGAATTCCTATCTGCTTGCTCTGTGCTCATGCCCTGGGGCTGTAACGATACACATTATATGTACCTAGTCTTGCACGGAATAGTTGGAGGTAATGATGTTGCCAGAATAAGGCTTCTGCATTCATCACGCAGGGTTAGATCCAGTTTTGATTGTTGTCTTTTGCTGTAATAATGACTTAAACTTCAGGTGACTTCTACAGCAATGTCAATGAAATACCCTGATTGCAGTTATGGAACAAGTTGATTCATTGATTTGAATTACTTTCTTCCCATTTTGATGATAAATACCAATGATTCCTATGGCATTCTTATTTTATAATTGTACTGTAGCTGTAAGGCTGGTTATCTCTGCTGTAAGGAACATCCCTGTAGAGATGCTTCTGTCCATTTTCATCTACTGACGTTTCGGTGGCAGATGACTAGTGTTAGAACCAAGAGTCTGTAATCACTGTTGTTGTGAATGCAGCTTCATTGTTTTAGTGAGGACTGATACTTCTGGAAGTGTCATTTTTATGTCTGATCTCCCAGAATCATAGCCACAGATCCACTACAGTGCATCAAATTCTTGTGTTCCATTTTCCATGGAATGAATACTGCACAGCTTTTGTTTGGCTGTTTATTAAAAACATTGTGTTATACTGGAGGAATGGTCCGGATTCCAAGTCTGGATGTTTTGTGGATAAAAATATATATATGAAAATATAAATATATATATATACGTGATTGATTATGTTTTCTGGTTTCTGTTTTGTGGCAATCGATGACCGTATGCGGAAGGAAGAGTAAGAAGAAGGAAATACATGATACTGCAATATAATAATAAAAACCTGCCTGTTTTCACATTTTGACAACCCAGTAAATTCATTGTGTGTTTAGTAAACATCAATAAACATGTCCTTTAGGTAAAGAACCACCTTCTTTCACCTGTTTCCAAGTCTGCCTCTTATTCATTTGCTATGCCCTACTTTCTGGTTTGGAAGAGCTAATGAATATGCCGTATAGGGTTTTGTAGACCTCGGTCATATCCTCCCTAAGTTGTTTCTTTTCCAGATGGAAGCACCACATCTCTGTTTTTCCTGGCAGAAAATCCATTTCATACCTTTGATCATCATTGCAGCCCTTCTCTCTGTCTTTTCAGTTCTGCCACGTCATTTCTGACATGAAAAGAGCAGAACTTCCCTTGTTCAGTGGCATAACATTGTGGTAGTAAAGCTGGTGATCAAACACTGGTGATGTGATGCTGCTGACCATAGGGCTGTTCATATGATGACAGAGGCATTGACCAAGCCAGAGCTCCTGAGGGAGGGAATGCAGACTCTTGGTAAGTGAGAGCAGGGAGGGCCTGCTGCTCTTCACTGGGCAGGGGTCAGGATAGGGGCTTCACCTCTGGGGCACGTATCCTAATGGACTGTGGAGCTGGCAGGCGTAGGAACTGCATGCAGTGCAGGTAAGTTATTTTTCAGTAGGGTGACTGAGCAGGAAATAAAGAAGATTTCAGTGATGTAGCAGGGACAATATCTGAGGCCTCTGTGCAGAAAGCAGAAGATCAGAAGCAAACTTAAATAGGGGAAAGAATAGCAAAACAAGCCACCCTGGAAGCTTGAGACCTGTGGCAGCAAGGCAGCAACTCCACTCTCATTTAAAAAAAAAAAAAAAAAAAAAAAAAAAAAAAAAAAAAAAGCTTGAAGAACAGATGCATAGTCTTGGCAATAGAATGGAAAGATGAATACATTCCTCTGGAAGAGATAACCAGGCCAACAGCTTAACAGGTCTAAACAGTCAGGGAGAAGAAACAGTATCAGCAGCAGGAGAGTCCTTTCTGTGGGAAACTGGTGTGCATCTGGTGACTTGACACACAGTCATGGGACGCTGGCTGCTTCCATCAAGAATCCTAACGACTCATCAAGCCCAAAGACTCACTGCCCTTCCATGTGGGAACCAATAATATTGTGAAGTGTGACGTGGAAAAAGTTAAGCAAGACTGCAGTGACCTTGAGGTTGAAGTCAAGGAGACAGGTTCTCGGATTTTCTAGTCAGTTTTGCCAGGGAAGAGTGCAGGCAGAAGTGGGCTTATTATTTAGGTCAACACCTACCTGTGTGGCAGGTGTCACTGACAGTATTTCAGCTTCCATAATCAAGTGACACTCTTCAACCACTGTGAGCTACATGGGGAGAAGAGATACACTTATCAAACAGGTGCTGGGACATCTTTTCCAATTCTCTCTGACAATAAATTGGACTTGAAGCTAGGGTTAAAGAATTGGAGACAAGCAAGGCCAGAGGGGACAGTATGAAAGCACGTATGGAGCAGAGTGAGAGGGGAGGCTATGATGCGCTCCTTGGAGGCAAGGAGCAGATGGGACATCATCTCAAGTGCCTGTGCACCAATCCTCACACTCTGGAGAACAAAACAGAAGAAATGGAGTTCCTTGTATGGTCTGAGTTGCAATGTCATTGGAATTACAGGAACACAGTGGGAAAGTTTAAGTGTCTGGAGTCTTGATTTTCTTCTACAGCTGCTTCTTGAAGCACAAGAGTAGGTCTAACCTCTTAAGAAGGAAAAGGAGAAGGCATAAAAAGAAATTAGCTGGAAAGAAGTGAGCTACAGAGAGCTCAGATGGAGAAAGAAGCACTAGAGCAGTGCAAAATGGAGCAGACTCCCAAAGGATCCCTTTCACCTTGAGGATCACCTTCTGTAACTGCATCTCCCATTTTGCTTTTCCAGACTGTGAAAAGATCTTTCTAAAACTTTATGTAATCAACCTTACTGTCATACATGCTTCTGTATCATTGGCAAACATGGTCACGCTCTTGTACCCTCCTTGTTTCAAGTCAGTTGTATGTGTATTAATCAATGTTGAAAGAGAACTTCACTGGTGGACACGTTCATCTGTGAGAGTTTACCCTTTATTGCCGCTCTTTATCTCCTGTTTAAGAAAGTATTTTGCCATACAGAAGCCATCTGGATAAGTAGTTCATGTTTATCACGGTGTCCGCTAATTCTGTTCCATGCAACAGGCCCTACTAATTGGCCTGGTACAAATCAAATCTCCCTGGAAACTGGCACCAAATTCAGTGTCTTTCAGTTCTCAGGTACTGCATGAGTTTTAAGGGATGCGTGTTTTTAGTTCCTTGAGAACTCCTGAGGAAATAAACTGGACGATGAGATGGCACTGTTTATTTCATCGCTGTGTTTCATGAACCTATTCTGAAGTCATTTCAATTTCTGATAGATTCTGTCATAAAACTCCCTCAGTGAGTTCTTACCACGGGAATTTCCCATGAATTAGCACAAACCTCTCTGAAGGAATCACTTAGTTTCTCTTCAGTGAACCCTTTTGTATCCTGATCACCCAGTGGCCCTACAGAGTCCCCAGGCAGCTTTTTGCTCCTGATGCATTTGAAGGAGGATTTGCTGTTAGCTTTGATGCCTTTGGATATTTGCCCCTCAAAACCATATTGTCCTGTCTTGTGGTTTTATGTTCAACCTGTCAGTATTTATGGTCACTTAGGAGGAATACGATTTCAGCTTTCAGAAGGAGACTTTTTGTTTCCGTTGACTTCCTTTGCCTTCCCGTTTCACTGTACTAACTTCTTGTTGTTGTGTCTTAAGCTTTTCTTGACTCCTGTGTTGGCCCTGCATGTGCTTCCAGTATGATGATATTAAGGATGCCATATCGTGCTACCTGTGAGGACTTAACTCTTAGCTAATGCTCAACTTTGTTTTTCTCTTTATGCGCCTTATAACTGGTCAGTTTTCTGGCTTTGGTAGGGAAGTTAGATCTGAGCACACAATGATCACTGTTAAAGAGCAACTTCTCAGCTGCAAGGTGTCAAATCATCTTTTGTGCACTGTTTGAGACTATGGCAAGAATTTGGTCTTTTCTTGTGGGCATCCTGAACACTCCCTACGCTGGGATCCAAAATCCAGTCTCTGTGTGATGTCTTGCTGTCACCCTTCCTGTGGACTGTAGAAGCCATAGAGAGAGTAGAAGACTCCCAGAACTATTAATTTTGTACCCTCCTTGCTTCTCTAACCTCTTTCAAAATGTCTCTCTGTTACTAGACAGCCAGTACTGCAGATTCCATACTGTGTTTTTGTAGTGTCAACCCATACAAGTTATTTTCATTCAATTAGATAAAGACCTTACAGTCAAATTAAAGAAATTATCTTCGTCCACACTACAAGTGTTATTCTGAACTGTGTGTTCCTTTCCTTCTTGTTTTCAAACAGGTAATTTTTAGACTGTAATTTCATTATGAAAACCTTTTTACTTTGTTCAAATGATGAGCCTATTCATACCACATTAAGATCATAATGTTACCTTTTTAAAACTAACATTTTCGTTACTAATTGCTTTTCTCTTTCATAAGAAACAATATGAATCCGTTGGGAATTACCTTAATGCATGATATTTCTGCAGGGTAGCCAGAAAAGGAATGAATTGTCTAATTATTGTACTAGTTCTCATCTTTTTGTATTTTTAATGGCAGAAGTAATGAAAGAGGAAAAATTCAGAAGCATATTTTGGACTATCAAGTTTAACTGCTACTGCCATAGAATCATCTGTGAGAGAAAATGAGTAAATCTTGAGGGCTTGCAGTCCTTAAGCTCAACTTTTTAGCCAATGTTGTTTGAAAGACTCTTTCCTTTTTTCTTTACTACTTCAGAGTAGTAGATATATGTAATTTATTTGACTAATCAATGTACTCTCTGCTAGAATACTAGACTTTTGTTGTTGTTGTTTAAAAACATTATAAAATCAGATTCATTATAATTCTCTATTTGTTTGAAAGTCCAGCCACATTTAGTAAGTGTAGCAAACTTGAGTGCTGAAAGTATGCAGAAAATCAAGCTTCTGTGTTATTAGCTGGAAGAAAAGAAGAGCAAAATCTTGTAGACATTAGGTTACATACAGTAAGTTATCCTAAAAAATAACTAGCCTGTTTTGCTTTGCTATATAATTTCTGAATCTCTGACCAACATATTAATGACTAGTTCTTTAATAGCTACTCATGATAATATTCAGATCCACAATCCTGATTAATTCAAACATTCAATGATAATTGCAAATTACGCAGTCTGTTCTTGGATGTACTACACTGACAGTCTATGTATTGATTGAGAAATCAGTCTCGTACAAGACAAGTGAAAACAAGAGAGAAGATTGTTCACCTGAATAATTTCTCCACTAGAAGCAGGAGAAGAGGAAGAGACCAGACATCTCTAATTCCTTAAGACCTTCCCAGATTCCTTAATCTGGGCAGGATTTATAGTGCTTACTCTTCATCTGCATGCAATGCCGAGGATGACATGTAACTTCAAAACTCTGGAAGGAAAGACTAGTAAGAGATGTGTAAATGGAGAACTGGAGAACCCCATGAGTGAGATGCTGGAGAAGACTTTGAATTTATAAACGCTGACAAAAAGATTGCATGCAAAGAGTTGTGTGGCTTTAGTATGCACATATGTTGGTGAGTATCCTGACACCTCTGTAGGTATCACTAGCATCTCGGCATAATGCACAGCAGATTATAGATCAGAGAAGAAAGAAAAGTGGAACCTGAGTGTGTTGTCAGAATCAAAAAGTGTTCTCTCGGTGCTTTGCTGTCCACATCATTTTTAGAAGTTTCACTTCATGAAACCACATTGTTTCACTTTCTTAGCTTTTCACATCTTTAAACCATACAAATAATCTTTACATCATCATAAGCATCTTCCGGCTATAACAGGGCTACGTTGCTCTTTTCAGAACAGAAATGCCCTACAGATATGTATCAGAAGATTAAGGTAAAAGGCATCAGTCCACAGTTCTGTCTGATGTGCTAGATTTCCTGAGCATGCAAAACTGGGCTCCAAAAACTGCCACCATAAAAGGATTTTTTTAAATGTTATTATTTTCAACATAGATTTAGTAAATCTTTGACAGCAGAGGAGTAAATCAGGATTACAATTTCAGGCCAATTTAATACTGAAGAGTCAGGATCTGTTACTTAACTCCAGCCCTGTTTCTCTCACTCTCCTTGGAGAATATCCAGCGTCTCAGAGGTTTTGTTTTGCTACCACCTTGAACTTTACAATTAATAAGCCCTAAAGCAAGTCAAAGTGACTTAGAAAGTCAATTTATCTTACATCCTCTTTACATTGCTACTCCGAAAGGAGTAGTAGCCAACATATGAGATAAGAAAGCTCTTAGTAGTTCTAATCCTGTCCTAACAGTCCAAGGCTTTTGCTTACATTCCATTACTTTGGGGACTGAAGTAGTTTGCCTGAGAGGAAGTGGAATACCACAGCAATCATGGTGCATGATAAACCATTGTGTGTGTTGGCAAGGGATGCAAAAACTAGTGAGAAGGGGAAAAAAAGGGAGAGAGCTAAAAGATGGAAGCTGAATACAAAACGGGAGGAAAAATGGAATTAAAAGGGACTGGGTAATTTGTAACAAAAATAAATAAATAAATAAATAATTTGAATAACTTTGGTGATTGTGATAGAGAAGAAATAATGTAATTTTGCTAGGAACAGAAGTCCAGGCAATTGGGCAGTATGCCTTCAGAGAGCCAGGCTTGCCTGTAACTCAAAGAGGAACCAGGGCAGTGTGCCTGGAGAGCTGAAACATGCAACTGAATGTAATTGTGACCTCATTTGTATCAGAATCCAAAAAATAGAAAATAAAATGGGGTCTGATTTCTGTAAAAGTTTTTAAAGGCATGAAAGGGATTTCTCTAAAGTAATCTTACATGAAAAGGAAGAAATAGTGTATATTTAAACATGATCATCTAAACTTGTTCTTGACTTCATAAATAATCCGTATGAAAACCAGCATAAATTGGGAGTTGCTATGCTAGTCTCCTGTAGATAAGCATGTGATTGTAAAAGCTCTCGCATAGGGTGAGTGTGTGAACTAGAAAAATGGAGGTTCTAGCTGATAAAATGCTAGCACTTGTGTCAACTCGTATGTATCTTTTGTAAGCAGGATGATGATCAGAGTTTGGTAGTCATCGATCTATTCTGGGCAGGTCTCTTCTTCTAATCCATAAAACAGATTGGCACATGTCTTGGAACAGTAATTCCCAGAACTTGTCAGTTCTAGAATCCTGGAAAGTCTCCGGAGACCATCAGAGGTCTACGCCAAGCAGGACTGGCTTCAGTGTTGGATCAGATGAGCAGTTGAAAACTACAAGAATGGAAATTTAAGATTTCATAACCTGCCTAGGCAACTGCAACCTCTTCCAGAGTTTAAGCACCCTTGATTTTTTTATTTTATTTTATTTTTTTTTTCTGTCTTTTTGTTTTGCAAATTCCGACTGGATATAAGGCATTATTGCAACTTGTCACTGCTGCCTTTTGTCCATTCATTTGTTACGTACCTCTAACTAGAGTCTGGTGCTGTCTTCCCTACTGTCCCCCATTAAGTAGTAAAAGTCTGTAATTAGGTCTTCAGGAGAACTTTTCTTCCCCAGCCTAAATAAATAAATAAATCATTCAGCTTCTCCTTTTTCAATATGTGCTTCAATCCTCTAACCATCTTGGTGGCCTTCTGAAGTTTTGTCTTTAAAATCTTGTGTTTCTTGTTCTTTTGGCCCCAAACCAGGGACTGTACTCAAGATGCAGCTTCAGGACTACCAAACAGAGAGGGATAATTATTTCCTTATCCTGCTGCCAGTTCTCTTGGTAGCACAGCAAAGTATATTGTTGGCCATCATCACCACAGCATTGCATTGCTGACTCGCAACTTCTTGTCCACTAGACTGCCACATCATTTTTGTGGAGATGCTGCCCTGATTATATGGGATTAGTCCAACCTTCATGTAGGACTTCTCATTTTTCTCTTTGGAACTTCGTGACATTCAGGACTTTATTTTTTTTTTCTTTCTTGAACTTCATGATGTTCCTGTTGGTCTATTTCTGCAACTTCTCAAGGTTTGTCTGAATGGCAGTCCTGCCCTTCAATATATGAATTGCTTCCTCCAAATTGATGTCACCTGGAAACTTGAAGTTTCATACAGGTACATTCATAGCTATTACCAAGACTTTTTTTTTTTTTTTTTTAATCTTAACTTTTTATGCCTCCATTAAGATCCTGAGGCATGTTTACCACAGAGTTATTGGAATTTTCCACTGCCCTGTTCATCTAATTATTGCCTTGTTCTGGGCAGTTACCCACACCCTAATTTTATTAAATGGAGAAGAATGAAATGCTTCAATGGAAAAGAGTAAGAACAGTACAAGTGAAAACACAGTCCAATAACAGAGAAAGAGAAGCTAGAATGGCTGAATGGTACCGTCTAAAGCCCAATTTTGAAGCTGCTGAACAACATTCAGTGTCAGATCGATAGGGGTGTTGCTAGTGATGTTTTTAATCACGCTTGAAAGCATCAAGACTTCCTGTTTACCTTCTAAATGCAGGGTGGGCTGTCAGGTCTCGTTCATGTCTGAATGCTATTCCAGGACTTCCAACAAGTTAAACTTTTCTAGATTTTCCTGTTTTCCACAGGAAGTAGGTACCTCGCATGCAGCTGCTCATGTGTTTCCAGTATGATATGTTAGGAAGTTTTTGTTGCCGCCACAGTGCTAATAATGGCTTAATTGGAAGTTTAGAGATGTGCAGTGTATGGAAGTATGCATGATGCCGTAGGATATGCATAGCAATATACACAGACGGCTTGTGACATTGAGGTACAACTTCTCTTGTTGAATAGATTAAAACAAGGTAGAGAGTGTTGTACATTTCCATGTCCTGTGCACCTTAGGAAGTTCTGTGTTTCCTAAGATATTTCTATAAGAGACTTCAGTCTTTCTTTTGTTTAGCTGTAACCAAGCATTCTCTATTCATCTCACCAGGGATTCCCAACCTTTCCTCAGTACTGTTATTTGTCTGTATTTGAAGATTTAAATGACTGTCAGTGTACCAATGTGGTTTTATGTAGCGTGTTTACAGTCAAAAGTGAGACAATTTTTCTCTTTTAATGTTATGGAGCTAAGATTCTTAGGAATTCAATAAATTCATAAGTCTGGTCAGCCTAAATTTAGATCAAATTCGGTTTAGATTAAAATTATTTTTTCAGCAGTTTTCTACCATCTCTGATAATTTTATTGTGCCTTTTGCTCAGCGTCATTACACATCTGTCTGTGAAAGGATTGAAGGATTACTTTTAAGATTGCAAAGGGCAGAGTAAGGCGGGATCAGCTTTAGGTACCAGTCAGATTTCTTTGGAGCTGTTTTACTGCTGCCGACATGCAAATGAGCCAGTACAAGCCACTCAGCAGATACAGATGAGAAACTTTGGGTCAGGCCTGTTCAGTTTTCTGGACCACTGTTAGACATGTGGTTTGCCTCAAGTCTTATTTACTGCTTGATGCTGTAGTGGCTGCAGAGGGTAGATGGACTACCACACTGAAAAATAAAACCTGTTTAGTTGCCCTTTATAGACTAATTAATTTTATTTTTTTTCCCCCAAAAAATGTTGATAGTGGACAATTACGACTTTTAAGCACAAATTGCTTCATGCCCTAGCAGATAGGTACTCTTTTTAGCACTTCAGAACAATTTGATAAAGTTGTCGTGAAGTTCCTCCCTTTCCAAGCTGCTCTCCTGCGTGATTTCTCTGGATTACTCCCATCATGATGTCTAATCTTTCTGTTGGCTTCACACTCCCACACTTTCTCTGTTGCTAGGTGCTAAGGACTGTCAGACTGGTCACTTCAGCTTTGCGTTGCCTTTGCATGTGCACTTTGCATTGGCATCATTGGCCTTTGCAGTCTATGAGGCTGTGTTTGACGTGGCCTTACTTAGATCAGTTTTCATGTTGCATTGTAGGTCCTGCAGTTCTTCATTCTGCGATTGTCTTGACAACAGATTTGCATGATCAGCGGGTAGGAATTTGTTTTTAAATTTGACGTTCAGATTAGCTTGGTTCCGATGAATAATAGAAGGTTGTGATGATAACACAACATGGCATGAACTGGCAAAAATGACTGTAAACAGAACAAGCAAGACAAATGATGGAGTCAGGTTCAGTGGTTATTTTTATAAAATGTAAGCAAATACTGTTTCTAGTTTCTGTCTTCTTGCACTGTGACAGCTGCTTGAAATCTAAACATATGGATTTATTCAAATATTAGTCACTCTAACTGCTTCTCATACAAAGAGGAGGAAGCTTATTAATTTTTTTCTGACAGATTCTTGATGAAAAGGAATAGCAGATTCTCCCTACTCTTATTTGAGTCCTTTTCTTCTTTCGCTCCTGAGGCATTGCTGTGGACCTGCATGTTGGACATCACATGAGGGAATACTTAACACAGTTTTTTGTTATACTGAATGTTGAAAATAAGGAATGAGGATAGTTGTGTGGGTCTGCCCCCTCACACATCCTCAGTCTCCCCACCGTTGTCTCCTTCCTTCTCTTGGTAACTTCTGATGTCACCTGATAGAAGACGATGAAGTGAGAAATGGCAGACACTGAAGCAAGCTAGTTAGGAAATTACTGATTACCTGTTCCAGCCACTTTCATGCTCTAGAAACCCAAGGATATTTTTTTCCATAAGTGATCCAGTACCTCTCTGCTTCCTGTTTAAGAAGGGTTGTACGCACAACTGTCCTTTTCCATTCATCTCTGCAGGGAAGGACTTAAATAATGTGGACAGTGAAAGCAGAAAACATGGGTTTATACGTCTCAAGAAGAGAAGTGTTCCCTCAATAAGGGACTAATAGTTTAGAGAGAAAGCCTACCGAAACCTGTAATTTTAGGGAATTTTCTAAAATAGGAATTCGTATAGTAGGACTGAAGGAGATTAGTGGAGGGTGAGTCATGAAGTGTGCTAGGAAATGAGAGGGGGAATGCTGAAGAAAAGAGAAAGGAGTAGAAAAGAACGATAAATGATGGTCGTCAAATACAGAAAGGTGTATTTTGAAGAACAGATTCATGAATAATTTGTCTTCAGAACATTTTCTTTCTTGCAGCATAAAGGTTTTAGTTAGGAAGATACAGAAATGTCTGGAAAGTAGTCAGTGGAGTGATTAACTGAAGAATACGTAGCACATAAAATACATGGTATACCATGCAGATAGCAGAAAAGGAAAAGGTGTTACAGGTGAAAAAAAAAAAGTGCCTTCTCTTAGGCCGTGGACAAGAACGTGTCTGGCCTACCCCAGCTGGGAAAGGAAGTGAAGGTGGACGGCTGAAGCCATTAAGCTAAGCTTCAAAGTCTGCAATGGTAGCATTGCCATGATAGAATAAAGTAACTTAAAAAGGCTGTGGAATAGACCAGCTGTTACAGCTTTTGTTTTGAAAGTAAACTATGTTATGTTTGGTTTTGTTTTATTTCATGCTATCAAAAATTCGCAGTGCTTATGTGCTTAGGTATAAGCATGCTCGTGTAGCAAATTCTATAGCACTTTGATTTTATGTTCTTCAAAACTTCAATAACATTTCTGTTACAATCCTTTCTGCAGTAAGTGTATTATTTCACCCAAATAAGGCCAGAATTTGAATAACAACTCTTGGAAAGTTGATCTACAGTCTCTTTTCAGACAAGTGATTTTATTAGGTGAGCAAGCAAACACTCTGTGTGAAGTAGGCGTATCTAAGCCAGATGATTTCTGTTAGGTGATTTTTAGTAGTGTTATCTATTAACAAAGAAAAAGACATTTTGGAGTACAACAAAAGCACATGCAGAGAATATTAACAACGATTCCTGATGCAGTATTAACATTCAGCGAGGAGTGTTAGGTCTTGGTTGCTCTTTACATCAATTTGACTCTTTTGATGGTGGTGTACCCTTGGTAGTCTTGCTTGGAGTAATGAATGCAGAATTAAGTAAGCTCTGTCAAATTAAAAAGTTAGTGGCCGCTTCAGTGTACACCAACTTTTTCTTGCTGTACATAATCTGTGTGATGGTTCCCCCTTATGTTTAGCGCAGGAGAGAAATCATTCTGTGCCAGTAACAATAGAGACAAAGGGGGGTGGCCCAGCTAAGTCAGATAGAACAGCCACCAGCCCTTCCCTTCTTCCATTTCAGCTACTGTTTCCCTACTTACAAATTTTATGGCTCCATATACTACTGGGTTCTTGGTCAAAGATTTTAGGTAGCAGAGAGGACAAAGACTTTTTGGATCCTTCCTTCTGCCCCTTTCTCCCACATGCCAAGTTCCTCAGAGGCATGTAGTTGGGTCTAAGAGCTGAGCCCAGACCATTTTCTGTGCGCCCTCTTCCATACCTCTGCAGCACGGGAAGGTCTCTTTAGAAAGAAAAGGCTGAGAAACAGAGAATGAATACATTTGTGTGGACACAAGAATAGTTTAACAAGTGGATTCAGAAAATACATCTCTTTCAGCCCTCAACAAATGCACAGAGAGGCCAGAAAACTTCTTCCTTTTACATATGAGCGTGATTTTGTGTGACTATGACCAGAATGAAAGGGCAGCAAAGTCTGGCAAAATTAAAATAAACATAATTCCCTAAAAGCGTTTCTATTTTGTATTTGATAAAAGTACTGATACCATATTTAATACGGAAATACGGCTCTGTAGGGAATAGAAAGGATTTTACTTATTTTTTCTTGTTTTATTTATCAATTTATTTATTTATTTAAGAAAATAGTCTCTTGTGTATAAAAATGTAAATTTTTTAGAAATATATTTATGAGGTCTATGGATAAACCTTGCCTGGTGGGGCTAGTCTGGCTTCCATGACAGAGTAAATAAAATACATTCATTTAGTGACAGGATTTTTAATATGGCTTTTGTCCAAAACTTTGTGTTTCCCTTCTGCACATCATTAAATGCTGAAATTAAACCATGTTCAGTACGTAACAATATACCTTCAGTATAATTTATTTCAGTAGCCTGTACTATGATGACTGATTTTTTTTCATTTAGAAAAGCTTTAATTGCCATATGATCATCCGCAGAATTTTACATCTTTTTTTTTTTTTTAACTAATAGAAATTTTCTTATGATAATATAGTTAGATCACCTTTTGAAAGACATTTTTATTCTAGTAAGAGATCTGCGTAGACTGTGAATGACTTTAATATGGCTTGAATTGTTTAAATTCCATTCCTGATAAACTATTGATTCTATGACACGTATCATTAAAGTGAATGAAGGAATGAGTAGGTGTTACCTCAAAAACTTGAATTGTGAATGTGTTAAAACAAAAAAGGTTTTCCTGTAAGATACTATACTAGCTTTTTTTTTTTTTTTTTTTTTTTTTTGCATGATTATTTGTTATGTGCTGAGATACCTTATTAATCTCGAGAGAAGTTAAAATGAATGGTTTCATTTATTTTTTTCCAGGAACTGCAATTTGAGAGACTGACTCGAGAACTTGAAGCTGAACGTCAGATTGTAGCTAGCCAACTGGAGAGATGTAAGCTTGGATCAGAAACTGGAAGCATGAGCAGCATTAGGTAATGTATAAATTACTAATTCCTATGTTTGGTAATGAATTTTGCTGCTGTTATGAATTGCCATTGAAAACAAATAGCATTGATCATCTTGTAAGAAAAATACGTATACATATATCAAGGAGCATGAGATTTTAGTCATTTGGAATTTTGCATTCTGATCCACATTTTTTTTTAAAAGTCCTAGAAGAGGATGAATTTTATGTAATTGTTATCTGCTTTGTCCAGTAACAAGATACTAGTCATATTTGGAATTCATCGACTTGCTGTAGTCTGAGTGGATTAATAGAAGAACTCCTGTTTCTGTTACCTTTTTGGTGGAATTCCTATTTCCAGCTATCATTTTCAGACAGAGATTTCTGAGAGCAGAGATGTGTTTATAAGTGTGTGAATCTGTTTTATCAAAACTTCATCACTGAAAGTGTTAAAAGCTTTAGAGAGATCCTTTTACCTGCATATGTAATTAAGTTACATAAAGCTGCCAACTTGACATCAAAATGTGATAATGTCACTTTAAAAATATGTTTTTAAACACTGGCTTTCATAAATGAGATTATTCTGATAAATTGTTTGGATGATGGCAGTTGTACAAAAGCAGGTTGAGCTCTTGGTCAGTTTGGTGTGAGGAAAGATTTGGTAGCCTTGAGCTTCTTCATAGTAGTTTGTTCTCTCAGATGAAGTTAGTAAATGAAAGATGATAGCACTTTGGTTTTAAAGACCAGGAAAAATGCTGTATGGACATATCTCCCTTTTTAATTCGTGGAAATATTAAATGTGATATCTTCTGAATACATAAGATGAAGTACAATATGCCAAGCTTAGTATTAAGTTTTGTGTGATCCAAGTAGAAAAACATATGAAAATATCTGGAATTGGAAAAAATCTGTCACTATAGGAATAAATTCAGTTTAAGTAACTCAGACTGCACTTAAGTTAAATAAATTGTTTTCCATGTTAATTATGAAATAACTATTCAGTAGAATGCAACAGATGTAACAAAAATGCTATATGTAACAGTGCCGTTAACATGGCAAAATTCAGAAGAATCTTTCAGTAATTCAACAGAAGCTGTAGATGAAGTTAATTTAGGTACAAAAATTCTTAACAATAAATCAATAATTAACTCCCTAAGAGAAAAATTTATTCTAATCTATGTGTTCTTTTTTACCAGCTACACTTATATTAGCATTAGAGAATCTGTAGTACTTTGAATTATTTAAACACAGAGTAGGTAACATTTTGCGATGTAGTACCATACTATATTTGCACTTGAGGTGCATTCCCACAGTAATTTCATTTTTACATACGGTGTGACTGCATTTCAAAAAAGCTGCCTGAACTAAGTTTGAATAATGCTGTTATCTTATGACTATTCCAGTTGGTGATACGGAGGCTGGGAAATTTCTTGTTTGGAAGGAAATGTTTTTTTGTGGTGGATTTCTTTCCTGTCAGTGAAGTTAGACTTTTTAGTCATCAGTGGTGTCAAGGTCATCCATCTGTTTCTTAAGGCTCTTCAGTTGTTTGAGAAATTTAATAGTTTGACTACTAATCTCTCTGTAGAACAAACCTGGAATAATTTAGGAGACTGCATGTTTTTTAAAAAAAAAGAAAATAATAATAATAATAATTGCTCTTGAAATATTTTACATAGGAGAGTTTAAAATTTCTAGCATTTCAAGTAGTTCTTAAAATGTTTTTAGTTAAAATAACATTGAAAACTTACAATTAAATAGGATTTCGTAGACTTGACATGTGATTTAAAAAGGAAATTACTAACAGTCTAGTATCGTTTGTGTTGGGTCATTGTTTTTCCCTTACATACTACATGGCCTTTTTTGTTAGTTTTAAAATATTCAAAAATTATGGAAGGGTGTAGAACAAACAAAAATATTAAATGAAATTAAATATCAATCAGGCTGATATGCTGACTTTCCAGCTGACTGGAGTCTGTAGAGTTAGACTTGCTTCAAAATACTTATTTCATAGATATAAACACCTGTGAAGCTAAGCTTTTTAGGCAGACATACCGTAAAACTAGGTGGCTAATTTTATTGAAAGTTGTAAGCATTTAAAAAATTACTCTTTTACTGATACAGTATAATTTGAAGAATTTTATGTCTTTGTTATTCAGCCAAGAGAGCAAACCCAGGAACTCTGAAGCAGGCTACACTTCCCAGAATAACCATAAAAACAAATGTCATTCATTAAGTTGTTAAATCATTTAAATGCTAACATCTTTGCTACTGAACTGGAAGTGACAATATTACAAGTTTTTGAATCATTCATTAAGAGTTCCCTAGTAGATTCCCAATTAATTCTGTCACTTCTGTAGCTATAATGATAATCTGCAGTTAACTTTTTTTTTTTTTTACAAGAAAATAATCAGAATTAATTTTAAAATACTGCTTGTATTTAGTATTAAAGTAAATTGATGTAAGGTACTGGGTTTGGCAAAACTTGATAATTCCTTTGAGAATAAAGATTCAGGTTCAGCAGATATTGATTCTGTCCCATGACTTTTTGTAATTAATGTTCACATTAACATTTAAAGTTTATTCACTTTCCTACTTCAATCAATTTCTTTCAAGCTAAGGAGTTCAAGTGATGAGAATAGTTCCAAAAATGTAGATTAAATCCTGAACTTTCTTAAGAGGTTTCAGTATGTGTACAGGGGAAACTGGAGATATTTGAAGTTAAAAATAATTGTGTTTTCTTATTAACTTGATAGAAATTAAAAACCCTCACAAAGCAACATTTCATACTGGGAAGATTATTTATTGACCCCATCTCTGTATCTGAACATAGTGGCAGTCTTCCTTTGAGACTGATCTCTGCTTAGGAGAAAAAGGAAGAAGACTGGGCTGATCAGAAGAATAAGTTTGTGGCTAACAAATGAATTCTGAAAGAATTTGGGATTCCCTTAATATTTTTTCAGCCTAGTATATGGGACATCTTCTGTCCTCTGAAGCAACAGTATGGATTTTAATATTTCTATCTGTCTTCTTAGCTTGTTATTATATGTAAATAGAGTGTACTTAAGGTTTCCATTACAGTCAGTATTATAGTGATAGCACAGTTTTGGGTCTCTGTTTATCTGTGTTTAGCTTTTGCTTTTCCAATTACAGAGCTGATTGAATGTGGAAGTGTCTTATTAGAGAAAGGGAAGAAGCCCCCTTCCTCCTTCCTAGAATTTTGTTATGGGAAGTCCTGCTTTTGAAGCTTCATTCTCCAGTCTTATGTTTGCTCTCCCTGAGTACAGCTTGTGTGATTCTGCCTAGTTCCATCCTTATACTGCTACACTTCTAAGGAAAAAGAAAAAAAAATAAATAAAAAGCAAACAAAAACCTTGGGGACAAAACTATAACCAAAGTTCTGGAAAAATAAAGCGTGCTTCAACCATGTAATTAAAATACATGTTGGGGTTTACTTTTATTATCTCTTTTCTTCTTCTGGTATTTTCACAACAGGTCAATAGCCAATTGCATTAGAGCACTTTTCACCCATGTGGAAAAAACTGTATAACCTTTGCTAGCAAGTATCAGTGGAGACCTACGGCTAATATAAAATCACAACAACAGCAATAAAACGCTAAGGACTGTACTTACGATGGGTACCACTTGCCCTATAGCAGTTTCAAATATACTGATGGAATAAGTGTGGGCCCATAACTATGGGAGACAGTAATACTGTTCCTGTCGTGGAGGAATTACTACGCCTCTAGTGGAGCGGAATGAGTGAACAGAAACTCCAGTGAAAACAGTGAGTGCAGTTTGCCCTTCACGTTTGTATAAGTAACAGAAAGCATCTCGAACGTGACAAAGCAGGATTTAAAATTAACAAAGGACTATTATTTCTGAAATTATACATGCTCAGCAGTACTGTGGAAGAAAGTAAGAAAAATCCCGCTCTGGATCCTTTTCTTGAAACAAGGGTTTTCATTGTTACTACTGAATAAATGAAGCCATTTTACTTTTCTGAATATGGGTTATAAAGATCCTCTTATTTTAATGTAGTTTATTCAAAAAAATAAATAAAATTAATTGATCTCTGAATGAAATGATGTGTCTGTTTTAAGCATGCTTTTTAGGCAGAACGTAAACTAAAACCAAAACTTAAAGCTCTTATTATTAAGCCTGTATAGGTAAAGACATTCTTAAAACCATCTTTAAATAAGTTGCATTTACTTTAAATTCTGTCATTTAAAGTGAAATCCTACCTCTGAGTCTCCAGTAGAAGTGACCATACATCCTTCAGTGATGCCACCATCATCATCACAGAAGGCTGTGCTGCCATTCAGCGAGACCTGGACAGGCTGGAGAGCTGGGCAGGAAGAAACCAAATGAGGTTTAACAAGAGCAAGTGTAGAGTCCTGCACCTGGGAAGGAACAACCACATGTCTCAGTACAGACGGGGAGATGACCTGCTGGAGAGGAGCTCTAAGGAGAAGGACCTGGGGGTCCTGTTGGATGACAGGTTGGCCATGAGCCAGCACTGTGCCTTGGTGGCCAAGAAGGCCAATGGGATCCTGGCGTGCATAAAAAGGAGCATGGCCGGCAGGTCAAGGGAGGTGATCCTCCCCTCTATTCTGCCCTGGTCAGGCCTCACCTGGAGTACTGTGTCCAGTTCTGGGCTTTTCAGTACAAAAAAAGACAGGGATCTCCTGGAAAGAGTCCAGCGGAGGGCCACAAAGATTATACGGGGCCTGGAGCATCTTCCCTGTGAAGAAAGGCTGAGAGACCTGGGTCTGCTCAGCCTTGAGAAGAAAAGACTGAGAGAGGGTTTTGTCAATGTTTACAAATATCTTAAGTGTAGGAGACAGAGGGATTTGGCCAACCTCTTTTCAGTGGCTTGCAGGGACAGGACAAGGGGCAGTGGCCACAAAATAGAGCACAAGAAGTTCTGCACCAACATGTGAAAGAACTTCTTCATGGTAAGGGTGATGGAGCACTGGAACAGGCTGCCCAGGAAGGTTGTGGGGTCTCCTTCTCTGGAGATATTTAAGGCCCCTGCTGTAGGAAACTTGCTTTGGCAAGAGAGTTGGACCCAATGATCTCTGGAGGTCCCTTCCAACCCCTACAATTCTGTGATTCTGTGATCTGGTAGCATCTAGATTTATTATTCACATGCCTTTTCTTATCAGGGAATAATCAACCTGGACTGATTATAATCAGCATATTTTAATACAGTAAATTTAGATTTTTTTTAATCACCTTAAAATTCACTCAAAATACCAAAAAGGATTTTTTTCTTGTTAATATTTGTTACATAGGTGGTATCAGACACAAGTATCTAAATCTAGTATGTGCAGCAGCTATGTATATTTGCAATGGTAGTCCAGCTAAACCAGCTTTCAGTGTTGTTTACTGACATATCTTGAACTACAATCTTAAAAACAACTGCACATGCACATAGCAGAGAGGTATTTATAGTGCACTTCATAGTGGAGATACCAGGAAAATTGTTCTCAGTTTTACCTCCTTGGAACTGAAATTTTATGAAGTCTTCCTGTATGTCTTAAGATTGTGCCCTAGAAACCACATTTTTAGGAACATGCTATAAGCCTGTTATTTCTGGCTGCTTTTTTCTTTTTCTTTTTTTTTTTTTTTCTTTTCTGCACTTTTCTTGCACATCTAACACATGGCCCACAAGGAGCTGTGTATCCAGCTGTACTGTGAAGCTCCAGGTGGCTCAATTTTAGTCATTATAAACTTACAATATAACCTTTTTTTATCTTATCATAGATATCAGGATACAGAAAGTAATGCAAGGTAACTTTTAATACCTCAATGCAACTGCTTATAGGTATGCAGCATTGGAGTCATTGTGCAATACTGGGATATGGCTCCATACCTCAGATTGATCCTGCCTGGTGAGAAATGATTCTAGTTAGACAGGACAGATGGGTGGCATCAGTAGTTTGGATATGGAGTGACTTAATGATTTAGGTCTTACTAATACTTCACTTTTTCTGAAGATTGTCTCAGCAAGTACTAGATTCTGGAAGTGCTAAATTTCATGGTCGTATGTCTTTATAGGGACCTTGCCAGAAATATAGACAAGTGAGATACAAATATGAGTAATGAAAAAAAAAAAAAAAAGTCGCTAACTAAAATAGTTATTTGAGATACAATAGTTCATTTTCTCATACACCAAGGTGAAAACATACATGCTTTTTTTTCCTTTTGGTTACCGTTATTCTTACCGATGCCTTCAAAACTTCCCACAGTAAAATAAAAAAAAAAGACAGTGACAGGAAAACAATAATTGTATAAAGCACATTATCAAAACTGTAAAGAGCATATGCTTATAAAAAACAGTTGCAAAATGAGATCTAGTAATGTTCAAATTTCTTATGATGTAACTGTTTTTCCAAGAAAACTAAAATGTATACTGCCACAATAACAGAGGTCTCTGTCTGCATGCATCTCTCTAAAGGTCTCCCATTTACCAAATGGTGTTTCAGGGTGTGTTGTTAGTCTCCAGCAATCTACTCACCTATCACAGAAATCTTTGGTGACTTTAGTGGTATCGAGTTGCTACTTGGTGGATGATGATCACTGTGCTAATGTGTTTCCTCTAGGTAAAGGCTGAAACCCAGCACTTCTGAAAGTCAGCCTACTGTTTTACATGCCTAAACACAGCATTTGGGCACTTCTGGAGTCTTTGTTTAGGAATAAGAATTTTGTGAAGTAGTGAAGTTGCCAAGAAGCAGAATGGACAGATTCTGCTTAATGTGACACGTATCACAACGCACCACGTCTGATTTCCTATGTGAATTTGACGTCAATAGTTGATGTTGCTGGCTTCATGTGTAGCACCACACTTAAGAGTGTGAAAGTCAGAGGATGTGGTTTAGAAGTAAGAAAAGTGGTTAGGGAAATACGGAGGTAAGTATTTTAAATACTCTTTCATTGTTTGTTTTGCCTTGTACTTGCTCTCTCTTGATCTTTTGGCTATGAGATAGCGAAAAGATAGACTTGAACAGTGATGGACACTGTATCCCAGTAGACATTCCAGACTTGGTGAATAAGTTAGTTTGAGACCATTATTAATACATCAGACTTATGCCTGGATCATTTAGAGCAACCTGATATAACATTTGATTTTCGTATAATCCTGAATCTAGTAAAACAATTCAGTGATGGGGGAAGGCTTCTAATCTGAAAACTTGTTATTCTGAAAAGAAATTTTCAATGAATAATTGTTTATAATTTTCTTAATTTTCGAATTTAAGATTTTAGCTTTGCATGTGCTGTAGTCATGAAGAAAAAGTACATGTAACTATTACATATTTAGATGACAACATTCTTTTTCCATTTATTTCTATTCTTCAGTGGGACTGCTATTTCTATTTAGAGGTATGTTAGATATATTTTCTATTTAGAAGTGTATTCATTTTTTAAAATCTCTACAGCTGATTCAAAAGACAAAATGAAAACAATTGCTGTGTAGAATTTCTTTTAATACATGGCTAGCCAAAGTATATATAATAAAGGATGTATTATAAATACCCTGCTATATGATTATGGTGGAGCTCTCATATTTGTCATAAGTATGAATTTGTCTGTACTCACTTTAAGGAAGTCCTGTATTTACTTCACTCAGAGGGTGATGAGGCCCTGGCACAGGCTGCCCAGAGAAACTGTGGATGCCCCATCCCTGGAAGTGTTCAAAGCCAAGGATGGGGCTTGGAACAACCTGGTCTGGTGGGAGGTGTCCCTGGTAGGGGGCTTGGAACTGGGTGATCTTTAAGGTCTCTTCCAACTCAAGCCATTCTATGATCTAGGAAGCCAGTGTTTTTTTTTTTTTTTTTTTTTTTTTTTTTTTTTTTTGTTGTTGTTTTTTTTTGTTTGTTTGTTTTTTGTTTGTTTGTTTGTTTTTAAATACAAAAAAAATCACAAAAAGTGAAAATTGTAAAACTTTTTGGTATTTCCATTAACTTAAATTTTTGCTTTGTACTAGTTCTCTACAATAAAGCACATTGAGAAAACAGATTCGTCCTGTTGATCTCCTACAGGGAACTAACTAGTTTCACGGATTTGTAGCAGTTAAGCTTCTGTTGCTGAAAGGCAAATTTCCAGCAAACGTCCAAGCAATTGAGTCTAGTGTGATTTTCTTTTTTTTTACAATACCTCCATATCTTTTGCAATAGTATTATAGGTCGTATCATTTCTAGACATATCTCTGAAGGCACTAACTCCAACAAGACTTTGTAAAACACCCCCTCCACAGATGCTCTCTCCCTTCTCCTGCCTGCCAAGTACTCTCCTTTTCTGCCTGAGAAATCACCTCCATGAGAGCAGTAACACAGTAACATTCAGCATTGCCAAACTTGTAACGCTGGCATGTTTATGAAATTAAGGTATCAGGTTTTATTTTAATCTCATCCACACTACTTCAGAGAAGTTATGACAATAACGATATAGATATTTTTCTCTCTAGTGCCTTAAGAAATGGTCTTTTCAGCTAAAAGCCTTTATTTGGGGCTGCCAGTTGTCACTTTGCTTCTCTCTCAATTAGCTTGTCTTTCATTATTATTTTTTTTTGTTTCACTAATACCAGGACAATTAAAAACTCAAAAAAAGCATAATGAAGACAACAGAATAAAAACCTTTTATATTTTACATGTAATCATTTACTGATAAGTAAGCCAATGAAGACGGTTCAAGAATGTATTTTCCAACTCAGTGCATTGCTAGGATGATACTGAGATGTCTGAAAACTCTTAACAATTGTTACATTCACGTGTATGTCTTGTTGCAAGCCTGACACTTGAATATAGCACTAATTTGAAATATGCTTCCTAAGATCGATATTTTCATGTTTATCTTTATTGACGTAAATCTTAGTTATATCTTACAGAATCAGGATCTGTGTTTGGACCACTTATAACAAACCATTTTCAGAAAAATTTGAGCAATACCAGCTGCCATTAAGGACAGATAAGCACTGCAGTAGATTGCCTAAAGAGACTGTAAATACTATCATTTGAAGCTTAAACACATGTAGAATATCTGTCAAGAATGGCATATGGATGACACAACTATTTCTCTACAGCCCTTCGAGCTCTACTTTTTATGATAGTTTGTTGAGCTCTGCTTTAATAATTTGACAATATTCTTTTTGTCCCCATCCTTACTTATCAGATATTGAAATGTTTTTGGATAGGGCTGGAGGAAGACAAGACTGAGGATAATGCTGAGGGAAAGCACCTTGTTATTGTAAAGTTATTGAATTTAGAGTATTCTTAGGGAAGTTTGATTAAACTTGTCCAGGAAAGTTGGTTTTTAATGCTTACTGCCCGTAGACCAAACATACTAGATACTATTTTATTTCTGATATCTTAGAAGTAGGTGTTTTATGGCTGAGAACAAATTCTGTAATACGGTGACATTATTTAATGGCCATGGGCAATTGCAATCAGTCACTGTAACAGAAATAAGGAAGCCAAGGTGCCTCAAAGAGTCAGTGTTGACGACAGAGACTAACTATAAGCATTATCTATCACTAATGTTGTCTACTGTTTTGTATTAAACCAAGATTTCAGTTGTCCCTTGTTTTGTCAAGCTAAGCCTTTCAGGTTAAATATTTCCTTCTCAAGATGCACATTGAGAGGCATGTTGAGGTTCTCACAGGGATTTCAAGTAATCATCATCATCATCGCTGCTCTTAGTGTTGCTCTAGACTTGTGCCACCAGCCCTGATTCTCCTTGTGTCCCCTGCCCTGGGCCTTAACCCACCTTGCCCAGGCCTGGGCCCCCACAGCAGCCCCAGGGGCCACATCAGGGCCAGGCTCCTGCTCCCTCACCCCTGCCCATCCATGCTGGAGCTGGAAGGGCGGTCTATGTGGTGTTATCCCATCCATCCCCCAGAGTGGTCAGGGTGAGGAGGACTCTTTTCAAGCCCAATGTAAAGAAGTCAAGAAGCAGACCTCCAGGGGCCTGTGGGATCCCAGTTACTAGCGTGGGGGGGGGGGGGAAGAGTATGCGAGGGGGAACACTTGTACATAAAGTAGGTGAGACATCTGGGAAAACCCAGATGCAGTCTAAAAAGTGAAGACTTAGATTTAATAGGCACACACATGAACCAGAGAGTCTGAGAAACGAAGAACGGGGCGGAGCTGGATGAGGAAAATGAGACTGGGGCAGAGTCTAGAGAGCAGGAGGACAAGGCAGAGATGTCATGTAACCATGTTGTGCCCTTCTTACTGTTGGAAAACCAAAGACAAAAGCTGAAAATTCCCATTCAAAACAGCTACTTGAGTTGAGATATGTGGGGTCTAATTGTTGAAAACAAATCTAATTTGCTGTTATGAGTAGTTATCACATCTGTATGTCAGTTCCTGAGATACTATCTTGTTATTAGGATCTCTGTATATCTGCAAGGCTGTACAGGGAAATGAGAAACAGCGAATACCTGACAACAATTCAAATGAATCTTTACAACGGAATTAGGCAGCAGAAGTTGATACAATAGCATTGGATTGCCTTCAGCTATTTTTACACGCAGGTAGATATTTCTCTCCATGATACACATCTTGCAGCTTATGAAACTCCATTGGTTCTGTAGACAACAGCATCCCTCCACACAATATGATTTATCCCCAAAGCAGTTTAGAAATGAAATGGTCATGAAACAGAAGTTGTATAGCAATGCATATATACCAGGGCTGAGCCAAATGCAGCCAGCTGAAAGCTTCCCAGAACTCCAAACATTTATTTTTTTGTTGTTCCACAGATGAAAACAAAGCCTATCTTGTCCCTATTCTTGAGGGAACAAATTCAATTTTGTTTCATTTCAAAGAAATATTGCAGTCAGGGACTATATTTTCTTTCCCTTCATCACCCTGACCTTCTGCTTCTCACTTTCTGAGCTTGTGTAGGTGACCTTGACTTGTCTTGACCATCCTCCTCTCCTCCATTGCCGAAGTTTATATTCCACCCAGTTCACGAGCCTAAACACTGCAGTTTGCCAAAATAAAGCCTTGCACCTCCTTACTTTGACAAGTCCTGATTACCTTTCACTAATGTAGATATGGGAACAGATGCTAATAATTCCTGCCAAAAACTCTTCCAAGGTAGTTTATCTGTCCTTAGCAAATGACTACTTTTCCATTAAGCTAGGTTTATGTTTTTTTTTTGTTTTTTTTAAGCTTGGTCATGGTTTTATTTGGAGTTGTTTTTCAATACAATCTTTTCATAAAATGGAAATTTTCAATAAAAATGTATTGGTGGAAATTACATATTTCTCATTAGACATAGTTTTCAGAAATGCACTCATGTTTACACTAGCAATTTCTGTTGCCACATTGAAAGTGGATCCTGTATCCTATTGTTGTATTTAGCTGTAGTGTTTGCAGGAAATTTAAGACTTATAAATTCACTTTGAAAAGATTTGTCTTTGTGCGTTGTTTTTGGTTTTTGTGTGTTGTTGTTTTTTTCTTTTTTTGTGTGGTGGTGATTTTTTTTCCCTCTTGCTTTAGAAATTAACATTGTTATTATTAATAATAGGTTTCTCCTTGTTCATATGAGATAATGTGCACAGGAATTGGTCCTGATATTATTTTCCTTTTTGTTGTCTCTGCTTTTTCTGAGGAATGAGATAAACATAGATAAACATCTCAGTGGTGCTGCTACAACCATGACTGTTCTGTAAGCAGAAACTGAACTTTGCATTCCTTGACACTCAAGTATATCAAATATCAAAAGCACATAGGAGGTATTAATATATTTAGCTGGATTCCAGGAAAGAGATGAATGAGCACAGTTCGTTTCCGCAGGCGTCTCACAATTTGATAGCAACATGCTTTGAATGGCTAATGTTATATGCTCTCTAGGCACATTGCCATTTCAGCAGTTAGCTGAAGATTTTATAGATTTTAATGTGTTAAACTTTAAGGGGCTTTTAAATCTCTCATGCTTTCAGCACATAGTAGATATAGTCTCAGTTACTACTAATTGTGAATAAATATTGTGCCTCCTTCTGGCTTTCCTCTACCCCTTTTATTTTTACCTCGTATCTCAACACTGCTCATCTGCCTGAACAAAGGTTTAATTAAAAATAATAGACTTTTGCACTTCAGCTCTCTACTTCCTCAATCTCTGTAGAGCACCCTACTCTCCAGGTGTAGAGACGGAAGATATAGTACAGCCTTTACATTTGTATCCTGTTATCTTGAAACAAGTAGATCAAGATTAAATTGTTGTATTTTGTTTTCAATTAAATCTTCATCACTTAGACTTCTGTGAATATAGCTGCAATAGGATAAGGATCAAATTGAGTAGAGCATGAAGTCTGCCTAATTCCAAATATCCTGTGAAAGGTGCCTTGAAGGTTTTCCACACAGCTACTGATTTTGTTGAAAATATTCATAAATGGGTCACAGGAGCCAGTGATTACCATGAAAGGAATGTCTTCGGCTTAGATAAACATATTATCTTCAAAATTTATCTGAAAAAAAAATAAGAAATCCTAGTCCTCAGATATTTGGTGGACATGTTAGGGCTTCAGTGAGGGCTTCATCCAGCTTCACTGGTTCCCTAAAGCAATGATGTTCCTAATGACATTCCTCCCCCCACAAAAACTGTCATTAGTTTCGAGACTGACTTCTGAGCAGCTTCTGTGGATTCTGATCAGTGTTCCTGCATCAGCCTCCCTGCTGAATTAGAGCAGTGGGTGCCAAACATTGGTCATGCAGCCCTGGCAGTGTAACATCTTTAAGCAAGCACTCCCGCTACATGTATAGTTCTTTATTTATAGATTATGTGTACTATTGTACTAAGATATTTTGTACGTTACAAAGCACACCAAACTAGAAATTAGTAAAAGATGAGATAAAGATGAAGTAAACACTTTATTTAATAATATGAAAAATACTTTCTTCTTGCACTCCAGTGGGTTGTCTTGCACATCCCTGGGGGGCACAAATCCCACTTGGGAGGTGACTGGGATAGAGAAGACTGCTCATCTCACAACGGTGATAACTGCTCTGCTGAGCTGCCTGGAACCTGAAATAAGCAACCCTGCTTTAGATCAGGCCCTGCAAGAAAGGAGCCAAAGACAGCAAGTACTGTTGGCAAGGTACCTCTGCTGGATGGAGGGTGATACGTTGATGGCAGGTGATAGGGTGATGGTTGGACCAGGTGATCTTGGAGGTCTTTTCCAACCCTAATGATTCTACGATTCTGCGATTCTGTGAAAGTAAGGCGGCTGTAGGGACTAGGGGGTAACACTGGCAGACAGGCAGTCCCTTCGTCGTGGTTGTCTGAAGGCTTGCAGTATTCTTTCACAGTACAGAAAATGCAGCATTAACACTTGCACAGAAGTTCTAGTTTTGGTCTTTTTCCCCATCTGACACCACTTCCTTTCCCTGATCTCTCAGTGTAAAAGAGACGTATTAATACTTAATTTTTGATTTATGGGTTCACTGAGTGATAAACACACTGTTGCCTTTACAGTATCTGTAGTGTTGCACTGGGGTTTATTTACATGTCATTGTGTGTGATCTTGCACTCCAAAGCCAAGTTCTTGCCAGTGCTGAAATACCTTCCCGTCCATAAATTGAGGTGTACGTGGTTGGAATAACATAATGCAGTTAATCATTCCTTTTTACTTTTATGTTAATCACAAAATTTGTTCATTCCAAAAAACAGTTTGTAAGTAGCGTTTTAATCTAAACCCACTTCAATCTAATACAGCTACAGCATTTAAAGAACATTAATGTGGAACCATCAGTCTATACTGAGTCACTTCTAGTCCAAATGCTAGGCTAGTATATGTTGAACATTGCAAGCAATTTCTTTATTACACTCACAGGACTGATCCAATTATAATCAGTGCTTTGTAGTTCAGCTATCCAATTTTCCCCTTCTAGTTGATTAACAGAAAGCTCTGGCAGATCTTTGGAAATTCATGGCCAAATAATTTGTCAATGAAATGTAGTGTATGTAAATTGATAAATGTAGTTGTTGGGAGGAAATAATCATTGCAAGTTGCTGACGAGAACAGAAGACCCTATTAATAAATTGAAGTAATCACTACCTCTGCTTTATATGCTAGTCTGCTAAATATATTACATTAGAATATATTGCAATTTCCTTCCTAGGAATATGTAAATGTCAGGATATAAGTGACTTCATATATGGAAAGCTTTCACAAAAAGCTTTCTGATTTCCTCTGTCCAGTCAGTATTAATCATGTAGAATAAAATGTGCAAAAGGGGTATAGCTTATGCAGTGTATTACAGAAGTCCACCTGAAAGAGCTTCTACAGCAGCATTTATATGTCCCAGATTTTTTTTTCTGTTTTAAAAAAAATACTTAAAGTTGGGTGTTAAAAGAGTGGTGTGTTTATTATTGGATGTTCTCTCATCCATCTCTTCTCCATTCCTGTTCTCTAGACTTTCCTCCCTCAAGTGTTTTCAATTAGTGCTGTAATTAAGAAGACAATAGCGTTTTCATTTGAAGCTAAAGACTTGCAAGACATTCACCTTCCTCAAGTCTTTATTTTTGGCTCTAATCACAAGTTCTAGAAATAGCAAATGGTTATGTGTTACCCTCCCCACCACCCTGTTGTAGTATGGCTCAGTTTTGTTCTTATGCGTGTGCCAACTTTACTAATGTGAACTTAGTCTTAGTACCTAAGAAATGAGTAATTAACCAAAAATCTTACTCAGGCATTCTGCTTTAATTTTTACATAGGTTTCCACTTAAATCACCTTTAAGAATTATTATTATTCATAGATCCATTTTGCAGAGAAAATAACAAAATACCAATAATAAATAAATATCCAGTAATGCCTGTAAATATATTTACTTTAGTGGCCCAGGAATACACAACCATTGCAAGATTCAGCTCTGTTTCTGCAGCAAGGCACTGATAATGCCGTATTTTGTTTCTTAGCAATGAATTTAGATGACAGTTTATATTGGGCTAAACTCCCCCCAACAACAAAAAGGGATATTGACGCAGTTACAATAAATGCCCTTGTTCACATTATGAAGATAATCTGTGACATGAACCCCCCTAATATTAGTGATTTAAAATAATCATGGTTTTTATTCCTTGATGAGTAAAAATTAAAGAAAGCCCTGTTAACTTGCATAATAAAACCCTTGTCAGGTTTTGATTATTTCAAGCATTTGCTGGAAATCTAGGCTATGGATGATTTTTCTTGTGTTTAAAAGAATGCTGGATATACACAGTGAAGAGATAGAATTGTGACTGGTCATTTAAAAATATATTATGGTAAATATACAGCTTTCTGCATTAGTGCTGACTTTCAGTGAAGAACAAAACCGGAGTTACCTGAGTATTTCAGCAGTAGCATGGTATTAGTTATGAGTGCAACCAGTCTGGGGTAAGTTTTTTGGATATACTATTCTTTCCCTTTATCCTGTTAGAATTTAAAGCTATATTAAGTGATGCTAAGAGGTAATATTGCTAAACAGTCTTAATCTAATCCAATGATTAAGGTAGGATTTTAAAGATTTATTTTGCCTTTTTATTTATGTTTTACATGAGTGTGTTGTTTTGATGTTACTGCTTTGTTGTTCCAAGTTCGGGTGGCTCAATTTTAGCTTGTGAAATACAATGGTTGGTATCTTTCATCAAACAAACTACGTGGAACATTTCTTGTGCGTTGCATGAAGTAAGATAGTAACACAAAGCAGACTGGTAGTGGGATGTAATGAGTTTTACTCATTACAGTAAAACAGGCAGTAAGTGAAACAGCGTTGGGAAGAGCAGGACCTTCCTGCCCCAGAGCTGCATGACAGTCACACTGACACCTTCGTGCATGACAGATCCCCAACAGGTATCCATGTGCTTTACTTCCGAGCTGCTAATTTGTTTCTTCTTCAGTGTAGTTGATGGTATAAACAAGGAGTAGTTGTAATTAGTCTGGTTTACACTTTTGTGGTATAAAACATGACTTGTTATTCTTAATATATATATTTTTGGCCTTCTTGCAATTTAATATTTTCTACTACTTCCATATATTTCTCAACATTTCATTTTTGATTTAGCTTCTTTTTATATTTATAGCTTTTTTGCTGTCCTGCCTTTTCTCTTTTACTAGTATTAGAAAAGTGTTGGTCTTTCGATGAGCAATGATCATTGCCTTGTGATTCAAGGATTTTGCCTTCCTGGAGTGTCTGATGAGGTAAATAATTTATTTCACCAGAATGATGTCATATGCTTGAATTTCAAGACCTAAGGTCTTGAAGTCTTAACAATTGTAATTCCTCACCAATTAGTCCTCTCTGAAAAATAAGATGTGTCTGAAAGGGCAGAGGTTTTCTTTTTCTGCTGAGTGTCTCTGGTTCTCAGCGCATCTAGGAATAGGTATGGGACTTTACAACATCCCTTCCTCACCCTCTCTTTGGTCTTTTGAAGGTCTCTGCCTCTTTGCTTCTACAGTAATGATCACTTCGTGTACTTACATTTTATCATCAATTGATGATGATGAAAAAAAGCACATAGTCTCCTATGTATGCTGCTAATAATATTCAGTAATGGTTCCCAGCTTGGAATTTGGGGCTCCAAGACAAGAGGTAATAAAGTTTGGAAAAAATGACAAAGCTTTCATAGATGCTTGCACTCAGAGTGAATAAAGTACTTCCACAAAGGTCTGTCAGAAATACTACATACTATATTTCTTGATAATAGCTATAAATAGAAGATTATATGCAGACACATGCACTTATTTCAGCTGACATTTCATCTGTTTCAGTTAAATGTGGTTGCCTTCCTCCCTTAGGCTTCTTTGAATAGCTCAGTCTGAAAGTACTGCACCAATGTTGCTAAAGTTTGTAAAGTAATCTATTCAAAAACTAAATCATTAAATCCATTTCAACTGATGTTTAATTTTAGTGCAGCCAAATCTCAAAGAGGAATACTATGCAATATGACTTGTAAGCAGGCAGGAACGCTTTTAATGGAAGATACAAGTCTGTCAGCTGGTTTTTAATTCAGTGACCTCTTATTAATTTCAAAGGTATTGCTTGACTAAAGAACTTAGAAAATGACCTTTGATTTTGCCTATTTAAATTGCTAGTGGAGCTGTTGCGTCATTCTTATGAAAAAGAGCTATGGTCGTATAAATAAAGATGTTAAATGCATGGTTAATTACATTCTGTAGATATGCTTCTATATTGATTTTCACAAGGTTGCCAATACCCTCTCTGACTTAGTCTGCCATGGTTAGAGGTTAACTTCAAAAAAAAAAAAAAAAAGACAAAAACTGGCATCACCAAAATCTTACAGCATTGGTTTGACATTGGCCTTTCTTAAAAGATGGAATTGCAAGAGAAGCCAGTATAATCACAGCTAAATTTAAACTATCTCTATGAGATTACAAGTTTTCTTTTTCGGAGACTCAGCCTTTTGAAAATCTGTAGAAATAAGATTTTTGAGAATTTCAAGGCAGAAGTTCAAGGTCAGTTTCTAGTAGCAACCAGACCATTTTTATATCAAGAAGGTCAAATCTTAATTGCTTTCCATAATGCAGTTTGTACAGAGATAAATACTGAAGTTCTGCTTCTCTGTTGAGTTGTCATGCTTCATTTCTAAAAGGTTAGGACCTAGATGCTGTACCCTGTGGACGCAAGTTGATTTCTTTCTTTCAATTCTTTTGTGACATGGTCTCACATGCAGAGGAAGGAGAGGGAAAAACAAAAACAAAATACCCAACAGTTTATTTGCATGGAAGAAGGGATGATTTCAGGCTGAATGAAGCATTCAGTTCTGCCAAAGCCTCCATTCTCTCCTGTGGCATCAGCAGTCTGCCAAGATTGTCACACTGTGATACCTTCTTTATTTTAAGTTGGAGACTTTCTAAAGCTAGGATCTTTTCCGTCCATGGGTTTGTAATATGATAACATGAAGCCTGATGGGAAAGCTTCTCCAACTACTGCTTGGAAAAGCTTGGCTTTTTTTTGAACATAAAATTTGCAATTAAAGAAATGGGGAGGGAGAGTAGGAGTAAATGAAGGTGCAGTAGAGTTTCTTTACTTATTTGAGAGGACACTACAGTCAGCCTGACTCTTCTTATCTCTTCCACTGTCATCTTGATGGTTTTCTGGTAGCATCAGGAAGCAAGTTCCTCTTCAAGTTAGGAAAAAAGATTCAAATACACAAGAGCAAACTGACTTTTATGGGAAATGTAGCATCTAAAATGGCATTGCTTACTTTTAGAACTCAGGCCAAAATGCCTTTAAATGCCAATTTGGACTGCATGAGGTTTTCTAAAATAAAGATGATGTTTTAAAAAGAAATATGGGAAAAATCAGGGTTCAAACGAATTCACTACCTTATTAGAAGTTGTAGCAACATTAGCACTTTCAGAGTAATACTCTTACTCCTGAAATCCAATTTGTTCCAATATTGCAGCATATGCAGCTTCTCGTATTTCAGCCAAGTTCATAAGCTATAGAATAATATCAGAAATGCATTTTACATAAATAGTTGTTTGTTTTTTTTTTTCTGTTTCCCCAAATCAAAATCATGCTTTTAATTAATGAAAGTAATAACAGGTGTTTCTTTAAAATGACATTGTGAGGCCTTCAGTGATTTCCACATTTCCTGTGAGACTGTAAACATAAAGTAATTAAAGCAAGCCAAAGATTCAATTGATCCAAATAATTGAGAATTATTAAAGATTGTTTTCAGTTATATTCAAAGTAATGATAATTTGCATACTACAAATTGCTCTACTTAATATGAAATGTTACAATTGAAGTGTCTTCTCGATTAAAAAATACAATCTAAGATTGTTTTATTTAAGGGGTTATAATAACAATGTCTTTCACGTGGAACTCTTTCATTACTAATACTTTGAGTTAGGACTTTTAGAAGACTCTCTTCTTGAAGTACTAGGCCATGTGGCGCTTAAGGGAAAAACCTGAGTTTCTGCTCTGGAGAGTCTGGACCCGCTGAGACTGGCTGCCTGCTGGTACAATGACGAACAGAGCGGTCAGCCTCCTGCAGGTTTCTGTAGTCATTGACCATGTTTACCCTGCAGGGTTGTTGTTCCCCATTGCCAGTTGTCCTCCAGCTGTCCCGGCATGAAGTCCTGAGTGTCTGGGTGTAGCTCCGTTGCTTTCCATCTTGCCAAGTTTCTACCAAGTGGAAGCCAAGGTGGGCAGGGTCACGATGCACACTCATATCTCATTCTAGCATGTAGTCTGCTTGCAGTCAGTCTTGATGGTCAGGAAATACTCCTGGTCCGTTGTCTGGGGTAGATATACACCTTGTTTGTGGGATTTTGCGGGCCTCTACGTCTGCTCGTAAGTGTTAAACTGGCATTTATTACCCTGAAAATATTAAAATTTCTCCAAACTTCAAACTCTGTTAAGAACACAAACTGTTCTTTTTGTTCTTATTTCACTTATATTTGATAAATATTTGATAATTTCTTTAATCTACGTTTTGCACTAGAAACCTTTAAGTTATGATTATTCATAGAATCATGCAATGGATTGTTTTTTAATGATAAAAAAATAAAAAGAACAAAGAAAAACAGGGACAGTTACTATCCTGTATCAAGGTGCCAATCATTGGTCCCTTGCACACAGATAGGACAGCTGTGTTCTAAAGTGCAAGTCTTAGGGAAAGATGGCTTTTCAGTGGAAGCTGCTGACTGTAAATACATGGCCCTGACAGATATTTTTAGAAAGCACGTTTAAAGAAGTGTAAACCTATCAAATGAAACGTCTGGGAATTACTTAATGTGGACTATTTAAATGTTCTCTGAAAAAAAGCTTAACCAAAAAAGCCTTTCTGAATATATGCTAGTGCTTTACCTAAAGAAAATGAATATTGCCTCCTGGATAGGTGGCATTGTCAATTTTTACCAAGTGTAGCTGCCAAGTGACAATATGTTTGTTCTCTCTGAGCTTCGTACAAGATGACTGCACTTGCAGACTGACTGCCTGACTGTGAGAGTGACAAGGATACAGAACTTGCTTTTGAGTTTTCCTGTGTTGTTCTGTAAATGCATAGGCAGGTTGTGCTTGAAATGAGTGAGGTAACACATGATGGCATATGAATGCCTAGTGAATGCTTGGTGTACCTGTGGAACAATATTTTCAGATGAGTTTCTTCCTGAAAAATCCAGTTTACACGCACTACAGCTATTCTGCTAACGAAACCAATGTTTAATATGGTTATTAATTGGTGATGCACTTCAAATCCTACAACTGCTTCAGACTGAAACAGTAATGTAGATGCAGCCTTAGGACGTGATTTCATGTTATGCTTAGTTTGGTCTAACTAGACAGGAGCTGAAACGAGTAATAGCCCTCATTCTCACATCACTGCCTGTGCGCCGCTTCTGCCTCCTTTTCTGAGTTTGATGTGTCACTGTAACTCACCCCTGCTTGGAGGGAAAGCTAACTCATGGAAAATGGTGAGTTTTCCTCAGATCAGCAAACTGATCGTTGTCACTGTAGAATTGCACAGTTGCTAAATTTAACTCAAGGGAAGAAGCACAAAAGCGAGGGGGGAAAGCAGGTCCATCCCCTCTGGCCTCTGCCTGCTGTTAGATTGAATTAAGTATAATGTGAAACTACACCCTGAAGGAGAAGCATGTAAGTTTATTCAGAGATTATGACTGCTGGTTGAGAATGTGTACAGCTGAGATTTCACTGTTTAAAAATGGAGTGGAATTCCTCAAATCATTCGTTTTGTGTTTTGTTTTATTTTCAGGATAGCTTTGTTTGCAGCCGCTAATGCATGCTTTTAGTTGTTTTATGGAAATCTTTCCTGACAAATGCAGAAACATTGGATTTGGATGTCCTTATTTTCTTTGTTGGCCTTCTCAAAAGAATGGAAGGATTTCAGAATGTAAGAGCAAACTGTTATATATCAGCATGAGGTTCATAGGCAGATAAAGTAGCAAATGCCCCATAAAACTTACTCTTCTAGTATCCAAAATCTTTGGGATCAGCTTTGGTATGAGGTCAATTCTCTTACAAATTTTATTTTTTGTCTACTCAGAAGATGATAAAAATGGGAATTGTGCATTGTATTTTTCTACCTATGCCTGACACAACTCCCATTCTGTTTTCTTTCCAATCCATTTTTTCTCTAAGAAAAAAAAAAAAAAAGAAAAGAAAATTGCTTAAAATACTATATTAAAACACTGCTCAGTCTATGATGCTATGATGGAATCTGATTCTCATGGTGGAACTACTCTCACCTCGCTTTAGAATAAACATACCAAAAGGCAAGAAAGTATTCTACTCCCTAAATACAGATTTTGCTAGAAATAATGTTACTTAATTAGAGCATGTTAGTTTTGGAAATTGAAACTCTCCGTGCTGGTATACAGGCAGAATGAAGTAGAAGTTCTGAAATCAAGTCTCCCTTTTACATTTGTGCACAGTAAGTTGATTCTTTCTGCTTGTACATTAGCAGCTTTCAGATATTTTTTCCTGGGTCGAATGAATTCTGTACAAGCCCTCTAGGCTCCTAAGGATTTGTTTTTTGTTTTCCCCCCCAGAGATTTCTCTGCAGTATGGTTGAGATCTGCTTTCTGCTCTGAGCAGGACTTCTCCCCTCTGTGCATTTCTCCATGTCTGCCTCATCCTAGGAGCCTTTCCTCCTCTCTCTGTATAGTCGTTCTAAATCCAGAGTGCAGCATCCAGGAAAGATAGCTAAACATGCATGTTTTTAGTGAAAATAGCAGATAACATTCATGCATTGTGTTCGACAGTACAAAGCATCCAATACAGTGTGAGGAAAGAAGCAGATACTAAGCAAGATCCTTTGGCCTTACTTATATCCTGCAGTCATTGATACTGTGTTCTAGGACAATCCAAGTTTAGTATTGGGTTTGTGTCAAATGCATATAAATGTGTGGGGCAGTTAGCCTATGTTTTTAATGTACTTAGTGTTTGTTATATATCTATTATATTAAACATGCTTTGGGAAAGTGAAATCACTGATAAACATATCTGTCTTCTGAAACCTTGACTGATCTGATATTTCCATGGTTACTGTTCATGAAACTGAAATGATTTTTCCCTGAGGGAAAACACCCTTGTGAATATGTCCGGCAAGGTTGTGACAGGTTATATCAAAGTATATTAGTTTGTGTGATGGAGCTTTATGCAGGAATTACCAAGGCAGCACTTCTGAAGCATGTTTAAGGATTGTGCTAGAAAAAGCTTTAGAGTCGTCATATTTTTGGATTAAAAACAAACAAATAAATAAATAAAATCCCCCTCTGTGGTCATTAGCATACACAGCATTTTATCACAAGCTAAATTTTGCTAACTTAAAGGATGACCCACGTCTATTTTCAGGACTTCTTTTGGTTGCGGTCACTAAAAAAAAAAAAAAAAAAAAAAAAAAGAAAAGCAGCCTAATCATGATGAAACAAATCCAGAGTATTCCAAGAAGAAACCAACCCAAGACACGTCTCTGCTTTTATTTATTTATTTATTTATTTATTCTATTGTGAAAAGCGGGCAGCAAAATGTACCTGCTGTCTCTGACCAGGCAAGGGATACCCACCACTACTTTCCCTACTTCCAAAATCAGGGCAATGAATCCTAGCTGGGCCTCTGAACCTTCATAGATGGTTTCCCTTTCTTCCTACCCCTGTGTGTAAATATATATATATATATAAATAAAATTGACACAGATTTTTTTTTTTGGTCCCAAGACTGCTCCCTTTTCAGTCACAAATCTGCTATATACCTTTCTACAACTTGCTTTCAGAATATTTCCTATTCATTAAAATTGCTTCCCAAACCAGCTGAAAAAAGAACCAAGTCTGAAAAAAGAAAACTGAGCCAGCTACCATTTTTCTTTTCTTATTTTAGTCAGCATAGAATTACATGTGTCCCTGCAGCACAGTATAAATCAGTATCATCATTAACATTATCCTTAGGTAGGCAATTCCAGTGCTTTGCCTGCTTCTCTTGAGTTGTTTTGTTCTGAGCTTCGGCTGCCCCTTGGTACAAAGCCATAGTTACAAGATCGTAGGGTTTCTTACATGCGTTGTAGAGAACATCACAGCTGAATGTGTATATGTAAATGTTAATGTAATGCATATAACCACTGTAGCTACATAATTATTTTGATTGAAGCCATTTTATCACAACATGAAAGAAAACAATTACTTTGTCAGTAATTCCAGGTATATTCCAGAATATACGTCAATGGCATAACCAAACAAAATATCTAATTAAATTATGCTGAGACTGCTGCCTCAGTTACATTCAAACCCTGACAGTTCCTATTTCTCATCATCCTAGCTAAGAATCACAGCAAAATAGCATGGTGTGTCAGAGGTTTGACAGCAATACTTAGATACCATATGCATCATTGAAGACGTGAATGTTATGTAAAAGGAGTGAGCCTAGTGGGAAGTGACAATATTTCTGTGATGTATGCAGTTCTGTTGATATATCTGTTACAGGGAAAACAACAGGGTCGTGGCCATTCCTGCAGTTGCAGGAGAAGTTTTGCTCAGAGGAGAAGTTTTTAAGACATTTCTCGGCCATACAGCATCATGGAAACTCTTTTGTGAAGAACTAAATGTAAGGTCACTAATGCCCAGCAGTCTTCTGGGGCTTGTGATGAAGACCTGTAGCCCAGGAATCCCATTCTTGATTTTGGTGACTTCTAGACTCATATTTTCAAAAACTTCAACACTTTCTCTTATCTCTCATCAGAAGTCTCTTTCAGAGAAGAGTTTTTAAGTGGAGAACAACATTACCTGAAACTGTGCTCTAAATTGTGTTAACTGTTCACTGCATTGTCTGTATTGTGCTGTTTTGTTTTGTTTTGTTTTGTTTTGTTTTGTTTTCTGAGGACTGATGCACTAAAACCTGACATGCACGAGGAAGTACTGAAGTCTCAGGCCTCCTGGAGGGTCCTAAAGGAGCAAGGAGAAAAGGGGTAGTGATGCAGAGCTGTTAGCGCTCTGCAGACCTTTTCCAAAGAGAAAGAAGAGGAAGCCTGGATGTAGATCCACAAGGCTGCATCCTGGTCTTTTACTATAATGGCCAGTATAAATCAGTTTCAATGTAGTACTGAAAGTAATGACAGCCTTCTGTGTTCTTGAAGGCACATAAAAAATGCTTTGAGGGTTCCAAATCCTCTATTCTACATCTTTTCTCACTGCACAAAATTTGCTCCTGGTATATATCCATTTTCTTTCTCCGCCATCATTTTTTTCCCCTTTAAAGTTGAGAAAAGAAAAATTACCAGTTTCTCAAACCTAGCTGCAGCTAGTGACTGCAGCACAGTGCAAGTGTAGAGTACGGCTTAGGTGGGAGAAAGGGGTGTGGATTAATTACACTTTAATTAACGAGAGCAGGTACTGTAAGAAAACCTGTTTAAAATATGAGTAAATGCCATCGTTGCACCCCCTTGATGAATATGGAGGGGGTGGATGCAGCTGCAGGAACCCTTTTTCTGGTTCTCAGAAGGTTCTGCTCTGTGTGGAAGTTGCAAGCTTCCAAACCTCTCCTTCTGTCTTCATCTGGTTCTCCTTGTGCTATTTTTTTGAGAAAAAGGGAAGCTAGGAACTGAACAGAGCAAAACTAGAAATGAGGAGGAGGCAGAGAAATGCAAATTGATGCCTAATGGTGGGAAGCTTGAGAGCGCAGTAAGGTAAGGAGGTCAAGTTAAGAGCAGTAGAGGGTACATTGGGAATGGCTGGGCAGATGCAGGATGCCAGTAGTGTACTGAGGTCTTTGCTGGGTCAAGCACAGCAATCACGGTGGGGGGCTTCCCCTGGGGCTGTTTCCACAAGTTTTGCTGCCACAGTCTGCCTTCCCCTCCCTGCACCCTGGTAGCCACAGGCTGCCCCCACCCTGTCCCGCAGCGGGGATGTCTGTTCCCCATGGACTGCATGGGGGTGCCAGACCCTGCCCCACACCCTCCCATAGTGAAGCCAGGTCCGGGGAGGCAGCAGGCCCCTGCCCACCAGGCTATGGCTGCCTCCGCCATGACCCCCTGTTGCCAAGGAAGGGCCTGAGGCCTGCACTGCCATCTTCCTGCTGTGCCTCTGGCCTTGTGCTGGTCGTGGAGAAAAGCACTTTCACTGGGGTGCAAGAGAAAGACTAAGAAGTTGAAGGAAAGGACAAAGATGCTGGGGTTATAATCAAGCTGAAATGAAATGTACTGTATATAGCAGAAGAGGTTGGGCTTGGAGAAAAGGCAGAGGAGCCTGGTGGAGTAGGAACAACCCGCCTTCCAGAGAGGGGGTGAAGTCCGTATTGCCATAATGCCATATTTATGGAGTCAGTTGTGCAATAGATAGCTTCTGTTTTACACATTATACCAGGTAGCAGTGTTTTATGCTTTATAAGTTATGGGCCTTAATAGCACGGACATGTGCTATTTGTCTATAAACACTTGTGTCATTCTGTAAACAGGATGGATCAGGTCTGAGGATGGTTCTAAAATTATTATGCAATTTAAGGTATTAATAAATATAAAAATTAATAAATGGATAGTATTATGGCAGATCATCTCAAAAGTAACTTTCTAATCATTTTATACATGTCTGTACATTTCTGTTAAAACCTCCAGTAAGCTATGGTATAATGAAAAGTGATCTTTCATATCTGCTTTTGTTACATTTTGGATATATTTGAGAGAAGTCAGTTGAATTTGGTATTCAGTCTGTGACAATAGCCCCCTGTTACTTCCTGATTGCTTTGAAGGAGTTGAAGAATTTATCATCAAAAATAATGGATGAGGATAAAGCCAAAACATGTATTCATAGGGAGATAAGCAAGTTTTGTGTTGAGGCTAGACTGCAGGGATTGTGGTTTCATTGTACTAAATGATTGGTAAAAGTAATAATAATTTTGTTTCATATTGGTGCAGCAAAGCAAATACTTTATTTAGATGCTTGTTGACTGTCTTTCAGAAAAGATTCATTTCTCAATCCAGCCATCAACTTATCAGTGAACTAGTCTTAAAAAATATGACTAAATAACCGCAGACATTTTAGGTTCTGTGTGAAAATACCAAGTAATGTTAAGTGTCACTGACAGAGGGTTTTTTGTTTTTTGATTTTTTTTAAAGAACAAAGGTCATTGCTGTGCTTTTATAGAAGAAATCCTAGTGCATATACCACTTTCTTTTGATGGCTTGATTAATCTTGAGGATGCTTATTGTGGCAAAGTGATTCAGGGCTGAGTGCTCAAGCTCAATGCTTAAGTCTCCAAAGAGGACACATACCTGGTACACACTGTCTCTTCCTCTATCCAGACCTTTTTGCTCTGGGTATGGAAAGCACAGCCAGGCTAGTTCAGCTCTGAACCTGCAGACAAAATGTTCTATTGTGCTGCAATTGAAATTCCAAGATCAGGGGGAATGGGCCAAGAAAGGTGAAGGGGAGGGGAGTTTAACTTTAAAAGAAACAGAATTTATTGTGGCAATGTTTGGAGACACTCCCGTTCAGTGACCTGCTGCCCAAGCTCTTGAATTGTTTGCATTTTGGAGCCGAGGGGCCACCTTTCCTGGGGGCCTGCTGTGTCTTTGTTTTCAGTCAGCTGAGTTTTCTCGTTTCTTCCTTGACCATAGAAACACCAGTGTCAGTAAGGATTGGTTTCTCTGTGCTGTGTTTCACTGTAGTCACTGTTCTGTACAGTGGCAGTGGAGGAGCCACAGACTGTTCTGTGAGGGCAACACTAGAAGGAACCCTCAAAGCCATCTTAGCAGCTGCCTTCAGGGCTTTGCATCTGCCTCTGACTTGTTTTATGTATGTAGAAGAGGTGAAGAGATATATCAGATGGGTTCAAATAGCGTATTCTGGAGGAAGAGTATGAAGGACAAATAGTTGCCTTATATTTTCTCAGATTTCACTCTTCTTCCTTTGTCAAGCCATGGTCCTAAACACTTCTTCATTCCTACCATCACTGCAGGAAATACAAGTTTTGATGCCTGTTCCAAGTATCACGGTTTGATATATGCTAAGCTGAAAATGAACAGAAGAGAAAAAATATATTCTGTCTTGTATGGGACAACTTTAAAATTGGTAACTCACAAAGACTTCAGAAAATACAGATTTTTCAAATTGTTCGCTTGTCAAATGCCAGTGTCAAGATATGGGTTATATAATCTAAAGTAAATGTTAGATCCTGCAAGGCACTGAGTGTTCTCAGTTGAGGCTGAAGATCAGGATGCCTCTAGATGATTCTTTATCTGAAAAACCTGTTCCTCTACTAAGAATTAAAAGTGATCTCAATATTGCAATTTAATGGAACAGGATTTTGGACAGTCTCTTCATCTTTTTATAATATGTTGTAGTATATATAATTTGTTTTTGTCAAAATTAGTGTGTTTTCTCAATATTGTTAAATTTCGCCCAGGATAGAGGAAGCCCTGTACAATTTTCACGTGCATGTGACTTCAGTTTTAATGTCATTTGGGTGGTGATACTGTAACTCATTGGTTATGTTCAAATTGCTGTTTAACTGGCCCAATAATAAAATTTGATCCCCAGAAGACTTTCTTTGTGATGAGGATAATCAGTGCATTGGCAGTCTGTTCCTGTCGTGCAGGATCATCCCACACCACAAACAGTTGCAGGGAGCTAAGGTTCTTTTTTGCTCAATGTCAAGCTGAAGGAGTATAAATTCTGCTTTTGAAATAACTGTTCAAGAGGTTTTACTTTGCTGCTCTGCCAGCATCCTCTACAAAGGCTGCAGTGTTTGAGTACAAAATAGTATTTCTTACCACTTAACAGGATGCTCTTAGATTCTCTTTCCAACTCAGCAGGGCTCTCACGCGGTGCCAGAGCTCCATTCTGTTCGTATCCGGCCTGTGCTCCCAGTTCCAGGATTACTGTCAGGGCCCGTGAGGGACGGCTGCTCCCTGAGGAGTGGGGATTTGGGGACCAGGGGCACTCACAAAGCCTTCAAGGCAGGGGACTCGCCAGCCGGGGCCCCATCCTGCAGTTCCCAAGTAGGGCAGGTATGGAGATGGTAGCGAGCTTCAGTGAAGAGTTCAGAGCATGCAAGGTTCACTGAAGATGTTGGACAAGTTCTTGATGGTGAGGCTGGTCTGGGGTGAAGCTGGGAACAAGTCATTGAGTCGTGGCCAACATAGCTCTGGAGCTGGAGTCCAGAGACCACCAGGCAAGATCACAGTGATGAGATGGTTTACAAGTCAAGCTGGAAAGTTAGCCTGCAGGTCAGGGTCTGGATCTGGTTCAGTGGAGAACACGGCCAGGCACAGGCCCAGCTCAAATGAGTGTCCAGCACTCAGCTTAAAAAAGCCGCTCCTGCACAAAGGGTAGGGGAGCCACCGAGTCTTCTTCCAGCTTTTTGTTGAAAAGCTCTGCCAGGCTGCCCAGGGCTTCTCAGCTGGACTTCTGAGCAGAAAGCTAGACAGAGAGGCATTCAAGGCCCTGACAGTCACAGAAAAGTCTAATCTCTGTATCTCATATAATAATGACTGGAAAATATCTTCTTTTTATTTATTCTTTAACCACATTAACATTCAGGATACACCTCCAAAGACTACCTACTGGTTTATCTTCATTAACACATGAAATGGGCAAGAACTATTAAAAATAAATAAAACAACAACAACAACATAGGACAATTATTTTCATGCTTGTCCGTATTGTTTATCTGTGAATCTGTGGTATTTAATCTCTGCTCTGTACGATCTTGGAGACAGATGTTACTTGTCAACTAGCGACAACACAGGCATGAAACTGTTTCAGACTGTGCCATTTTCTTTCAAGTATTCTTTCAAGTTGTGGTAGGCAGAGGAGCTTATTCCTGCTATAGAGCAAATCTAAAGGAAATATTTTTTAAGATCTTCAGGCCCCTGGGTGTGCTTTTATCAGCAAAGGGATTCCTTTTCTTCTTACTGAAAATCACTGTCCACAGACCACCCCCCTCTTCTGTGATGTGGAAGGCAGTATGTAGGGAGGGCTAGAAAGCAAGACAGGTGATCTCTGTTGTACCTCTGTTAATCAGTTCCTTGACTCAAGTGGAGGTCGAGTCAGCACATGAAAGCTCAGTTTAAGGTAGGGACTTACCCCCCAACCCCCTTATTTACACTCCACATACCTCCAAAAAAAGGTTTCTGTAAACCATTAACAGGACCTCAAATAAGCACAAGACACACAGATACTGACCCTGGGATTAGCGCAGGTGACATCATCCGTTCATATGGTCTAAAGCAAAATACTGAAGGGAAAATTAATGCTCCCCACAGCCCCAAAACCAAAGCATGGCACTGCAGAGCAGCCACCCACCTCACCCCCTTAACAGCCACTAAGGCAATAGTCAGCTTATGAAGCCACAAACAGAAGCCAAGCTCAGAAAACCCTCTTTAATTCTATTTGAACCTATTTGGGTTATAAATTAATATGGGGAACCCATCCTCAGGCAGCCATCCCAAACACTCGGAAGACCACTAGATGCACTCACAAATTTTCATTCCAAAAGAAAAATTTCAATCTAGTTTTATGAAGAGATGCTTAGAGGGTCTGCTCTGTCTCATTCTCTACCTAAAGCATACATGCATACACACCAGAAAATGAAGGAAGACCAGCAACTTTCCTCCTCCTTCCTTCCCCATCCTTGCCTTCATCTGCTGAAGCACTTAGATCTAGAGATTTTTCCAAGAGCTGAAAATCAAAATCTGTTAGTTCTAGCCTGTAAATCCAATGCAGATAGTCACCTGTTCTCAGGTCTCCTAATGAAGATTTTGGGGGTTCTGGGCACCTTTGAACTGGCAGACTTCCCAAGGTGAAATGATATCTCTTCTAGCACTTACTGACAAGTGTGCCTTGCCTCCGGGACGTAATAGAATAGATATTTAGTGTCATGTTTGTGTAGACCTCATTACTCAAATCGAGGCAGTGCTTTATACAGGGCCTGTGGAAAGCTTCCTGTGTATAATGGGGATATTCTCCAGGGAGTCTGTAGGAACTGCTGCTTTTTTTTCCACTTCAAAGTTCCTCAGCATTTACCCCAACTAAAAGAGCCAGCTGCTATTAAGGCTTGTTTATTTTCGCATTTTCTCTGCAATTAATTAATTACATTAGTGACAGATTTCCAGTTATTCTGATAATGTCTTGGGACAAGATTGAACTTCTGTGATCAACAGGAACTCTGACAGGTGCTAGGATCTATTTACTGTAGCAGCAGCACTTAGGGATTTTCCAATATGCAAAAAGGTAACAAGAAATTGCAAAGAGTATTGCTGAGCAATGACACAGCACAAAACAGTTCAGTAAAAAGATGAAGACCTTTAAATCAAAACTGTTTATATGTACAGTGAAGACCTGAAGTGGGTGTCTCAGTAATTTGCATTTATGTATTTATTCATTCTTACCAAATTAACGATGCATTGGAAAACAGCAAGTAGGAAAAACTGGAGGTTATTTCACAGTAATAAAGGTAATTTGCAGTTATTTATATAGTACAACTTACTTTGATACTTAGTTCAATATGTACTTGTCAGAAATAAAAGTTGGATTTTATTTTTTTCCGGAGGCAGAAGAGGTCACGGAGAAACCCTGACCATAGCTGCAAAGTTGTTTTCTAGGCACTTGTTTAGAATGGTACATGGCTTGCATGTCAAGTTAAAACATTTTTGCTGCCTGATTCTTTAACCATTTCTCTTCGGTACATTTGGAAAGTTTTATATTGAAGTGCATTCAAGCAATGCTGCCAAATTCCCGGAATGTTACGGTTAATACAGGACATTTTGTTGACTTTAATTTGTTCAGTGTTTTAGCAGTTTAAGAGTTGTTAAGGGATACGCGGCCTGAATTCTTTTGTGAAAAACTCTGCAAAATCAGGAAGTGTTTGGACACCCAAATGATTCATAGCAGTAGTAGTTTGCTGTCAGGAATGACGGAACTGAAATGCATATGCAGGATAAAATCTTTCTGACAGGTCCTTTTTAAGAGACGACACCACCCCGGCACTCCATCTTCTGTTTCATCAGAACCTACCAACTCATCTTTGCTTTTGCAGCTTACTAGAGGAAAAGGCTTTGCGCCAAAAATTATGTGGCAGTTGGTCTGAAAACCATGCATCAGGAGAGAATCTGGGTGTTACTGAAGTTATCTTGCCGGTGGGAGATGTACATTGTAGGAGGCTGTGACAAGATCTTGAGTGAGATGAATAAGCCTAGTCTTCTTCCTTAAAATGAGCTCCCCAAAGGAGACAAGAAAGGCTTTTAAATGCTGAAGAAGAGGGGAAAACTGTCTTTTAAATACAGAAAATGCCAAGCAACCCGGAAAAAAACGGAACAGAAATGCAAAGTGGTTCCTCTGTGCCTTGGTACAGTGAGCGAGTCCTTCTCAACATCCCCCCTCCGGCCTTGCTGCATTTCTGCTCCATCCACTCCATCAGCCTGGCTGCTCAGCGGCTCCTCAGGCTCCACCTTATCCCCAGATGCCTCACATCTCACTGAGACCACCTGCCCCACTGCCTGATCCTCCAGCATCAGCTGCTGGTGTCGGGCCTGGGTGTCCCGGCGTGGTGGCATAGCCTTCCCTCAGGGAGCTCTGCGCTCCCCACAGGCCTCCAGCCTCAGAAGGGCACCTGGTCATAGTTTCCCTCAGCGGCCACCAAAATCCTTGGCGTGGAGCTGCTTGGGGCTTTCCAGCAAACTGCTAAATCACGGTTCAGTCTGAGGCAAAACAAAGCTGCCCTTGACTTCAGGAATAACAGGCTACAGCCTTAATTATTCTTGGATTTAAAGGCTTACTGTTAGCACTAGACAATCAAGAAGGAGCACACTTTAATGCTACTCATGGTATGGGTTTGCTGGTAACTGGCACTTTATAAAGCTATTCCTTCCTTTCAGCAGGCTACTCTTGTTTTGTGGTAATTTCACACTGCTTCTCTGTAAACGGGGGAGGAATTTTCTTAATTCCTAACAGAGGATTGAAAGGAGGGTTTCGTCAGCAGCTTGAAGCAACTCAGATCACTCTTCTTAGTGCATGCCCTCTTTGTGGTTTTGCACCAAGTTGCTGCTAGTAAGGGGCTGTACGACAAAAAACTTTCCAGTCCAGGCAAACAAGAAAAGGTGCCTTGGGCTAAGTGTTTGCTTGAGTGACTTTTCTGAATGTATCACCAGGCAGAAGGGGTTTGAAAGGCTATAAGGATTGCACCTTGGTATTTTTTTCACTAAAAAGTTGGAACTGATGTTACGTTTTGTATCTTTTGTGCTTCTTTACAAGTCGAGTAAGATGAATTTTGTCAAATACATACTCCAGTAAACATTTTGTAGAAATACCTAAAACTGCATATCCATCTAGTTCAGCTAGGGTTGGTTTGTTTCCTGTTACTTTGCAGTTTCCCTGTGAATGCTGTATCCCCATTTTGTCTGCAGATTTTCAAATTACTACCTTAGCAATATTCTTTTAGCTTGAGGAGTCCTTGAATGAATAGAGGAAAGCATTCTCTCTTGCTAGCAAAATTGATATTCTGATAGATTTTTTAAAATAAATAAATACAGGCCCTTCAATCCTGGAGTTTTTCCACTATTTTGCCTCTTGCCAATACTTCCCCTCCAACCCTCTCAAATCTTTGGAAAACAGAACTTAATAGAAAATACTTAAATGACTGTTTTAGATTCTGATGCAGAATGTTCTTTAAGTGTCACTGACTATCAAAAAATAAAGTATTGGTAAAATATTGAAGCAAATATATATGTACATATTTATCACAAATTAATTTTAAACATCTGTTTTTGAAATTGTTTTGTACACTTGGGATCTCTATGTGTTTGCTTTGTTTCTATTATCACTCCCAGTCTGCAGGTCTATATTCTAACAGTGACTGAATTATCTGATCAGTTTTTATATATTCTGAACAAGAAATATATTTAGCTTCTTAAAATGGCTCTCTTTTGGATTGATATTTTGGACTGATATTTACAGAAAACATTTTTTCCCCTTAAAACTTAGCAAAATATATTGTGATTTCCATCAGTGGCATTTAAACTATAAAATCTCCAGAGCTACATGTGTTGCCATCACCCTTGATAACACCAGGAGACAAAGCCCCCCTCACCCTCCCCTCCAAAAAAAGCATAAGATTCATTTTCCATAAAAAGATGGGTCAAATGCTACAAGTACAGAAGAATGTGCAAAGAAATGAGAACAAAATCAAATAGAAAACTGCAAGAGAAGTCTATCCAAAAATGTATCTTTGAAATTTTTGTAATTTATTTTCTTTGCTAAAGTAAGGCATTGTGTGTAAAATTTTGAGCAAAAGAGTAGATTATAAGAAAAGAGTAAAAGTAAATGGCTACTTTTCACATTTAGTTTACAATGCCTTGCTGAAGATAAAAGAATTTCATGATTCTTACTCTGAGTTGAAGAGAAATCCTATATAGCTACATAGTTGAAATCAGTCTGGAAGTGATGAATTGAAAGGGGGTTTGCTTGTTTTTATTTTGTTGTTGTTTTGTATGTATGTTTTGTTTTTATTAACTATTTCATATTGTGTAAGGAACACTTCAAGTGCAAACAATTAACTATCAATTCTATGCTGTACCTAAATCATTTAAAGAGTGGCCAGATAGAAACTTAAGGTATCAGCCCATCCCCTACAGACATAAGTTGTATTTGTAAAAAAAATCAGCTTAGATTTTGTGGTTTCTGAAACTAGACCAAAAGAAAATGGGATACAAACGTACTAAGGAAATTAACCTTTCCACCACTGTACTCATAAGTTGTGAAGCCCTTGGGCCTTGAACTTAATATCCTTTACCCAGTTTTCTCTCCTTGTCCTGCTTTATTAACAAAGAAGGTGTGGGTTTGGTTTTTTGTTTTTCAAATAAAGGTCAACTTGCCTTGTAAGGTGACAGCATCCTCTGGTCCTCTGGAATAGATTAATACTTTTTAGTTAATTAATGCTTAGGCAAATACTTCTTGATTTGAATGCTTCTACCTCAGTGATAAAGGTTGGAAGGGTGTAACAAACTTATTTTCTGCCACTTTTATTTTAACAAATTATTATCCAGGATAATATCTTAAATACCAATTGTTAACTCTGTGTTAGGTTGCATAGTCTCGTACTTTCTCTTAAGGTTGTTGAAGGTTGTTTTCTCTTAAGGATGTTGAAGTCCATTATGGAAATTAAAACAATATTGAAATCGTAGTGCAGTATAAAAGAAAGAAGTTGAGGCATTTATATTTGTTACTTTTCTTGCAACACTTTTTACCTTTACCTTTTTTTTTGTATACCTTCTTTAACTTGATGATCAGAAAGAATTTTGTATTGATTTGGGAACTTGTTAATGCTGTTCCTTACAAAATGCACTTTTTAGTTGCTTTTGTGCTTCAGTGACTAAGTCTATTTTAGTAATACTGGTCTTTTCCTCAAGGAATGTCCACACAATATCCACGGTACATGAAGTCTAGTCTATACCGCCCATGCATAGTAGGGTCAAGGCTTTTCAGAAGCACACTGCATATGCTGTAGGTCCAAAGCTCTTGGGAAACATTAGATTTTTTTGAGTAACAATCTACTCTAAATATCCAGGAATCAAGCTGAATCATCAGCTTACCCTGGAACTCTGAACTCTCTTACAGAGATGTCTTTTTCATCAGTGTTTGCAGACATATAAAAACAGGAGAAGATGTCTATTAAAACTAACTAAAATGCAAGTATTTTGGCACCCTACACCAATAGTTCATAAAGTATGAGTCACTGTTTTAATTCTAGGGCTGTAGTATTCTTCCTTGCCAGGAGAGGTTCAGGGAGGTTGTCATGCATATAATTTGTAGCATTTCATCCTTATGAGGAGTGAAGATTTTATTTATTGAATCAGATTTGCTTGTGTTTTACTACACCTTCAACAGATGACCATTTCATCTTGCCCTGTTTGTTGATATACCTTGGTCTTCACAGCAGGACGAGAACATACATATGCAGAAAAAGTATGAGGACAAAAACTTAAGAAGAAAAGAGAAAAAAAATAGAAGTTGTAGATAAAGAGATACAAAGGGCATGCAAAAAGGAAAAAGTGATTCAAGTTGCTCATCTTTTAAAGAATTTTCATCAATATATATATATACGTGTTAGTCTTGACATCAGGAGGGGGTTCTTCTCAGAGAGGGTGGTTGCACACTGGAACAGGCTCCTCAGGGAAGTGGTCACTGCACCGAGCCTGTCTGAATTTAAGAAGAGATTGGACTGTGCACTTAGTCACATGGTCTGAACTTTTGGGTAGACCTGTGCGTTGCCAAGAGTTGGACTTGATGATCCTTAAGGGTCCCTTCCAACTCAGGATATTCTATGATTCTATGATTCTATATATATTTTATTGTCCCTTTAAGTCTGTGTAAATATCCACCTGTTTAATTTTGCCAGTAGTAATTGAAATCAGTTTGGACATTGTGAAAGTACACTTCCACAATGCTAGCTGACTGATGACAAAGGTTTCAATTATGCATATTGTAGATTATGCATATTATTTTTAGTAATTTAATGACTTCAGATAAAAAGAAGAGTTTATTAAAATGCCTACTTCTAAAGAGCAAGTATTGGGAGAGTAGTTTATTTCTGTATCTCAAGTTTGAACAAATAACTAATATTTATTGATGAGTACTCCAATTATATGTTGGGCGATGGCAGGAGAAAAGCTGAGAATGAAATGACTACATTGTAACAATATAAAAATATTAAATGGTGATTCGTGTAAGTGTTCCTTTCTTTGACATTGATATGGTAAAATGAGTATGGTAGCTTCCAAAGTCACATAACTTGAGATGAGGTGCTTCTACAAAGAAGGAAGAAAAGTAGGAATGAATATGTATGCAGAATGCCTTTAGTTATGACAAACTTTTCTTTCTGTAAAGATTAACTCTGTTCATTTTACTTTTATAACTAGTGATTGACAAGAGACATTTCAGAAGTAAAATGCAACTAAAGGAGATGAATTTGAGCCTTACTATAATTCAGCAGAGAAACAGCAAGGCCCCAATTCAAGTTGCTAATAGCTCTTGTTTCAAGTTAAGCATATCTTCAAGTGCAATTTCTGCATCAGAAAGTTCCTGGTTTAACCCTGCAATTACAATCAAAGAAAATAAACTTCGAAACTCCTTCGATCATTGCTCCTAAGGCTACTGCTGACAAGTCAAAATCATCATCTTCAGCCCACATGCCTCCAGGGCAATAGTCAATTTATTTGCCAGGACTGACTTCCAGAACTGTCAGGGACTTAAGGATGAGGATTTCTTAATCCTTTTTTTTGAGATAATAAAATGATCCACAACCACTTTCTACTGTGGGCTCTCGAGAGAGGGGCAGTGTGAAGCGTGAGTGTAAACTGAACTGGGAGCAGTGGGTTTACATTGAGGAGAAAAGGAAAACCTTACATTTCTGAGAAAATTAGCTGTAATAACCTTCATAGGTGACTATTTGACTTCAGCTTGTCATTATTTTCTGTACACAGATGTTCCACTACCACAAGCAATGTTTATTTTTTGTGATGATATTTACTATATAATCCCATTTTGTGTTTTTACTGCCTCATAAATGTCATTAGCAGTTGATATTACAAAACCTGGTCATGTTTCAGCAGGCACTGTGCCTGTTAAGGTGACAAATCAGCCACTGAAAATTACATGGAAATCTGTGGATTTCACCCAAGTTATGGCTATGTTCTCTGACAGCAGTGAATTTGGGACACTGTTCCAAAACACTGAAATATCGACATTAAATGTATCGATGTCAAAAAACACTGAAATATCGACATTAAATGTATCGATGTCAACTGAGTCTATAGTCTTCAAGTAAATCCCTCAGACAGGACTTGACCTCCTTAGGAGCCTAACCTGGATGAGTTAATCCAAACACCATCACTGATGTGTGTGTGCTCGGCATCAGACCCTGGACAGGCAGGAATTTATGTGAAAAACACACCTTGCAGCATAGCAAATGTTCTTCCTTTTGAGGATCTGAAGGACAGCCTACCAGTAACATGCGAAACTGGGTATCCAGTGTGGGCCCTCATCCTATCAAAATTTCACACCCTGTGAGGAGCACATGAAGAAAATGGTTGAAACTGTACATTATCTTATTAATTCATTAATATTTCCTCCCCATCATTTTGTCAGTATCTCGGTAGAAGTTCGGCTCTTCTTCTAGAGGACCTAAATGCATGAAACATAAATAAATAGTATGTATCATAATCTCAGCTGAGAATCTGCAATACCACGCTGTTATATCAGGGAGGAGAAGAAGGTATCCTGACAAGAAAAATGACAAAATTGTTTCAAACAATTTTGAATTCTTAAAAACTTAAATTGATGTTTGTCTGAGAAAGTCTTCTTCCATGCATCTGCTGTTATTGTGTGTGCTGAATGCAAGCAAGTCGAAACTACCTCAATCAAGAAAACTGTTAAGAACAACTCGGGAAACTTCATTTACTATCTTTTTAATGGTTCCAGAATGCGTGCAATTCCTTTCTCCGTACGTGATTGCTTGTGTTTACTGAAATGTGTTCCTTGTTTCCTAGTAAAATTCTAGATTGTACACAGCTGCTGTGCTGCGGGGCACACAAATATCAGAATACACACAAGTTGATTTATTCCTTCTATTAAAGTCAGAATTCTAGGCCATTCTAAAAATGTGATTTAGTAGCAGTTCCTGCTTTCCCAAATGTCAAATTTTATCCTGTTCTATCAATTAATTTAGTTGGTACTTGTGTGCAATACTTATATCTGAATGCAAAAATATGTGCTGCTTCAGTCTTAAGGTTGGCTATCTAAAATCGGTGTGAAAAATAGAAAGGGTCCAGTGCAGGGTTGTTTCACACCTTTCTGACTTGCTGAAACTCCATTGTAGAGGTCAAAGGGAGAAAAAAAAAATAGTTCTAAAGCCTGTTTCAGCATAGAGACCAATGGCATTTAAACCTCTTAGTTAACTACACGATAGAGACAGAGGCTTCTCTATCCAGAGCTATGTGTAAGGTTTGTTGTATTTCAAGTCAGATCATCACATGTGAATAATTACACCTATATTTTACTAAAAGCACAAGACATTGATAGCAAACATTGAGCCTTACCTGACTGTGTTTTTGAAATATTTCAAATGTTGCAGGGAAATTTTTCCCAAGACAAGAAGGTAATATTGTAACAGCCACTCAGATTAAGTTTATGTGGTCTCTCATGTGTTGTGAATAGTTTACCTTGCAGATAAAAACTTCTGCTATGTACACTAATGTGCACTATACTGTGGGCATTGCCTGTCAGCTTTATTTAACATCAGTCTATAGGGATGCAAAAACTAGCAATAGAAAAAAAAAAATGCAATATTAATAGATTCAACAAAAAATTAACTGCAATGCTGATAGAGAGTAACTCAGACCAGGTCAGCTAGCAGGGCGAATGTCTAAAGGATGAGGGGAAGGCTCAGTGTAGGATGGGGAAAAATGCTTGAAGCATGGGTTTTTGCATCACTGATTTTACAAGTTGGAATGAGCTTTGCAATTTTACTTTGGTTTCACAGTTCTGAGTCTGTAGGTCAATATGGGCCTGGGTGAATACCTGTTTTGACTTTTATTTTTTTTCTTCTGAGGTGAGAGGGGGAGGTCTGTGGATGAAACATTTTGTCTTACACCAATAAAATAGCGGTCTAATAATTGCTGGGAAATTGTAAAAGGATAGAGGCTTAGTTTGTGATTTCATTTTGGGTGTGGCTGAGAGCAGTGAGCCAGAGAAATGCTTTTCTGAGGTATTCTAAAAGGCATGAGCATAGTCTTTGTCTCACTACAGCATCGATGTGTACAGAAGTTGCATCCACAATGGCCACCGTGCTTTGAGCCTAAATGAAATGGAAATACAGATCAAAAATAAAAATATGAGGAATAAGAAAAGATGTGCAATAGGAAATAGAGATGTAAAAATACTTGAAAAAAGATTGTGGTTAACATGAACAAGAACCAATTTTGAATATACGAAGTGTGTTAGGTAAATGAAAAAATTTTAAAAGAATGAAGAAAATCTTTTAGTTAAGACTTTCAAATAAATTAATATGTTGTTAGCAAATACTAAGTATACATCTCTGAAACACACTTTGAACTTTATCATGAATTAGCCTAAATGAATATTAGCAAGTCTTCTGTTTAGCTGCAGGTTTATGAAATGGCACTCTCTTGCTGCTTTAAGTGTGGTGTTTCATAATAGAGTAGGTAATACTGAGACAAGTTTTATTCTGTAATAAAATACACATTCTGATTTATGCCTGTATTTTCAAACACATCTTGTCAAATTTTCCATAATTTCACAAGTCATACCCAGCTGTTTTCATTATAGCAAAACATAGTCTAGTCTTCTATGGCATATTTTTTCAGTAGTGAATTACTTCCACTTTCTTTATCTTTGGTAAAAAACCAAAACCTTAGTATGAGTGAGAATTACATATGACAGTTGGTATAGTGAAACATACTACAGAGTGTAACAGGATTGTACATAAGGTAACCATGTGGAAGGAGTACAGCACAATGTCCCTCTTCTGCTTTTTGTGTTTTCAATGGAAGCTTCTCCAGGAATTTTCTGTTGTACTTTTGAAATAGCTGCTGCAAAATGCACATGATACAAGGTGTTGGAGCTCATTTAAATACCAATCCATCGGTGAAGTTGCGTATCGTGTGTGACAGCATGGAATTTAGATAAATGCCTTTATCCACCATGCCTTAACAAATCCTTCAAAAGGCGTGCTGCCTTGTTAATCAAATTGAGATACATTTCAGTAGGGATGGATAATGTTCTGCAGTCACACAGGATAAGAAGTTGACTTCTTTAAAGTGGATGATTGTTGTTTAACTCAGGATGTACAAAACTATGAATACAGACCTAAGAAATAACATAAACTCAGTGTATGTTCCTGGAAATGTCTCAGAACTAAATAATTAATTAAGTACAATGCCTTGAAAGTCCCTTATGTTTGCTAATTCTTCTTTGTATCAGCTTAGCTTCTCAGAAGAATTACATTACTTTATTAAGGTGTGTTTGTATTAAGAAAGTAGTATTCTGATATTTATACATTGGAAATGAAAGGTAAACATGCAGTGTGTAGGTCATTTGCAGTATTTTAATCTTTTTGTGAATGTTTTTCTGTCAGGGTATCTTATGTGTATTTTGTTATATTTATTTTGGAAATGGATATTCAGCCAAATGATGTGTATGTTAAAACTAAACAAAGTAGATAGCTATATAAAAGAGTGACCTATCTAACCTATTACTATCATTAATAATTAGGTAATTTAGCAAATGGATGCTGACTGCTGCAGTTTTCCATGCACCTTAGCCTGATGAGGGCAAAGGGAGGAAAAGAAGGGATGGATGAAATTAATTTCCATGTTGTGAATATCTATTGACAAACCTTTGTAGTGATCTCTGATCCTGACAGGTTGTAGAATGGAATGCAGATAAAACTTGTAACCCTGTGACCCCAGAGGTCATAGGATATATTAAAATACTCTATCAAGGAATTAATAAAACTTTTAATACCATATAATTACTCACCTATGTCAATTGGTGCCATACAACTACTTGATCTTTATTGAAGAAATATATCCCCAAACCATCTGTAATATGCCTAGAGGAAGCAAATGTTTGCAGCCATAATTTGTATTTGTCAATGTGGCATCCAAAGAAGTCAAGACACTGCACCGTCATTAAAAATGCAAATTCATTCTTATCTTTTCCAAACACTTGATAGTGGATGAGCTATGATAAGACTGGCTCTCTGCTACACAGTGCATAAATCTGCAAACCGTGTCAATGCGGGATGCCTGTTGTAGGATCATTTAGGCTGATGCAAGCGGTAATGCAATTCCCCAAACCTGGACCTCTATTAAGCTGTGTACGCTCTCTCATCAGAACTGTCTAGGTCTTTCACATATTGGTAAACATAATTTCATTCACTGAAATTATTTCTGAGGTGGGTGTTATCCCAAGGTCAACCGGTGTCAAAAAAACATCAGAAGCACCTCACATGATCCAGGATGATGCATAAGTAGTAAAGGGTGCAGTTGCCACTCATGAATTTCAAAAGAGAAATGGTTTACTAGAAATTCAAGTGTTTTTAAAGAAAAAAATGTTCAGTTCAGGTCCACTACAGACAATTATTTATACACCCTTCAGAGTTTTAGAAAATTCGGAGTATTTGTATGATTACAATACCTCTGAGATAGATGCAGTTGTCATACCTCCTGGCACCTCCTAGTGTAGGATGATATAAATGAGGGTCTATTATGAGATCTTTACTCTGCATAAGTTAGTGCCTAGTAATGTTATGAACACAGTTTTAGCTGCATCTAGGAAACTGTACCTATCTGGAGATTCTTTTAATCCCTTCTGGTTAATGATTATTTCAGGAATTTATTTCTCCGTTGGCTATGTGGTCAGTCTGGTGATAGAGCTCACTTGTTGAACAGTCTTCATTCACCTACTCCTTCTGGACTAAATGTGTAAATCTATTATTTCCTGTGTTTTTAATTACATAGTGGTTTAGGTCTTATCTTTCACCTAGTATTGCCTTGACAGAACAATCTCTTAAAGAAATGGTAGCTTCAGACTCTGCAGCTAGATCCTCAGCTTCTGCTTGTACAGCTTCTTGTTACAGGTTTCTTGATGTGAGTATATCTTTTCATTATTTTCAGAGATTGTGCTACACTCTCATGTACCTGAAACAAGTGGCCACCTCATTTTCCAGTTCCTCAGCTGAAAACAGCTTTTCTTGTGTTACCTTGACTCCCAATTAATTAAGGCTGTGGGTCTACATTGGACTTACGGAAAGTTCAAGTCATGAATAAACACAGGTTTTAAGCAGTAGACTGATTTTGTCAGAATCCTTACGCTGAGACTCTTCAACCTGTTCATATGATTGCGATGTGTTTTTTAATTGTCCTCTTTGCTTTTGGTAAATGGAAGTGTCACCTCCTTGTGGTGCCTTGAGGTCTTCCTGAATAGTCAGAGGGCTCTCCCATCAATGCTTAAGGCCTTCTTTTTATCTGAGAAATAGTTCTTTTCTGTACAGGGCATAGCAGTAAGTTGAGATAAACATTATTGAAAACTACTAACACATCTCTGTTAATTAACATAAGTGCCTTTCTGCTCTCCAAGAAGGTGTAACAGGGAAGAGAAAACAGCCCTTTAGCAATTTTCACCCTTACTGAGGAGTGTTCCATCTTGATTTCAGAGGATCTGATCAGCTGGATGTAATTGTTGCACAGACACTTGTGGACAGTATGTTTGTTAAAAACGAGGCAGCTCAGAGAGAGTTTGGTCTGCTGGCTCAAACCACTCCAGGGTCTCAGTCGTGTTTGCCCAAGCCTGGCTGTTCTTGGGCCGCCCAGGGAACTGAGGACTAAAGCCTTGGGTGTGCACACCGGCAGAGCCCTGGTACCCACACTGCAGTCATCGTTTCTTCATTGTTTCACAGCTACAGTGTAAGCTTCACAGATCTGGACACGTATTTTCCTGAAAGCTCACATCCTACATTAGCACTGTAGGAAAGCAGTACTACACCTGTAGAACAAAAACATTGAAAATACATAGATGTGTTAAATCATTGCTTCGTCTGTGACCAGCACTTCTTTCTCTGTCCAAGAGGATGAAGCTTCAGAGAAATGGACCTAATTCCTATTCCCTAAAATGTTTTCAGTTCCCTCCTTTGAGGTTTTCTTCTTTGGATTCCAGTTAAAAATCTTGCCTTGCTCAGATCTGCTTTTAAATGGGGCCTCAGGAGAAAATATGTCATGGGGCCAGTCTCAAAGAGGACTGTTACCTAGCTGGTAGAAAGGCTGCTTTTATCCTTATCGCAGCTGTGGATAACATAAGCTCTTAAACTTAAAGCTCATCTTTAAAGGTGGCGAGCCTGTGGAAACTTGTCTGCGAAAGGTTCCTAGCTGTGCAACATGCCTCCCGGGTATTCTAGGAAATTGAATTGACCTCAAATAGTACATTACAATGGGTTAACATGGAAAGTTAAAGAAATTTTCAATTTAGTCTTTTTTATAACAGACTCTTTCATCCTGGAATTTCTAGGAGCACACTTTAATTTTCATCTTCATTGTAGTTGAAGGCCTCGCTCGTAAGAAATGCCAGAGAAGGGACCAGGGATAAACAGTACTAAATGTATCTTGTCTATTAGCCTTATAGAGGTGGTATGAAAGAAACTGTCAGAATTTTTATGGATTTTCCTTTTCAGTAGATGTCTCCACAGCAACTGATTTCTTTTTAAGGAAACTCTTGTAGTTAAGAGACAGTTAGGAAGAACAGCTACTACCTGGCATCATTGAGTCATGACAATGGATGATGCAGATGCTCTAGACCGTGCATGTGGACATTGGGTTTACAGAATAGTGAAGAGGTGTGTTGAATGCTGCAGGGTGTGCTGGGTGTTTGAAATAGGTACTTTTTTGAATTTCAGGAGAGAAATGCACTGCACTAAGGAGGATTTCATGAGGATAGCATTCTCTGTCTTCTTGCATAAGTATTAATCATTTCACTAGCTAAACCTTTATTTTTGGTCACTTAATGGATGATTAAAAAAAAAAAAAGTGTTAGGAAGAGTGATATTCCCTCTAAATAGAAAAATTCCCAATAAGAAAACATTACAGAAAAATGAGCTTCGGTGAAATTATTAAGTAATGCTAACTATCATCTGCTCCCAGATTGCAGCCTTGGAAGCCTTTAGAGATGGTACAAAAAAAAATTGACAGGATCAGTTGACAGGTGAATGTTACATTACCCTTTGGCACATTATCCCACTCATAAAATGGGCCTCCATGAGTGAAGCTTCGAGAAACCTTTCTCTGAGTACTTCTAGGGCACATTTCAGTATTGCCTTAATTGTTTTGGGGGAAGGAGACCCTATTATCAGAAATGCATCATTAGGGCATTACATAGTTGTACCTGTTCACATTTCTGGACTGGTGATGTCGGAATGTTTTCCTTACCAGTGTTTTATTTACAATAAAAACATCTTTTTAGGAAATTATTATTATGAAGGTGCTATATATCAAAAGCTGTATGGGTAGTAAGCAACTGTGCAAATGGTACTATGTCTGGCATATTCTCTTATGAAAGAACAGAGCTATATGACAATAGTTCCTCGTTACATGCGCCAGTCACAATACTGAGAGTATATATTTGCACTGATGAGAATAGAGGCATCTGTTCAAAAAGTATCTAGAAAACTTGCTTCCACCTTCCTGCTGGATCTCAAATAAACTACAAGGATTAGGTATTGTAGCCTAACCAATACTTGCCAAAAGCATTGTGAAAGGCTGGAACTGTTATAAAAGTTCATAGTCAGAGAGATTATATACTAATGGAGTGTCAGTAGTACATAAGACACCGTAGTAACTACCATTCTTGGGCTTATAGTGTCAGAGAAGTGATTCATTTATGATACAAATGTTACTGAAACCAATAAAAATAATGCACTGAAAAACTAGAGAAGTAACAGTCATGCAGAAGTGATGCTTTAAAGCCTAGAGAATGTCTTCAAATATTTCAGCGGCTGCCTGTTGTTATCAGCTTCCTGCTGTTAGTATAGAATGCTTACTTTTGGTTCTGTGATGATGATGCTTTATTTTATGCAAGTTATCTTTCTGCCGACTTTATATCTGGTGACTTTGTTACTACAAGGCTATGCCCTTTGGGTGCCACTTGTTAACTTACAACCCTCATTTGCAAGGCAAATTGTTCTTGAATTTTATAGTAAAATATTGCAAAAGCATATGTCTTTAAAAGTATTTCTTGTTGTTTCTTTTTTATTTATTTTTATTATTTCTTCTAACCAACATTATTTATCTGAGTAGAAAAGCTGATTACGCTTTCCTCTTTGTGGTCATTTGGAAGTAAAATCTGTATGTGGCATCTTCCCGAGCTGATCTCTTGATACACTCTGTCATATTTATGCTTAGTCAAAATAATCTGAGCCAAGATCACTTATCATTATTATTATTATTATTGAATTTTAGGTTCGATAATATTTGAGCAGTAGGTTCAGAACGGTATGTCCCACTGAATAGTGTCCAAGGTATGTCACACTTTATCAATTCTGAAGACTGTGGATGTGTCAGTGACTCATTTTTTTTAACATAATTTTTCTTTTCTGCTCATTCAGTTCTGTAGCAAGACACAAGACACTGGGCTAGTTGTTTTTTGGAGTTGCATACAATACCAGGAAAAAACACAGTTCTTATTCACACCTCTGGCAGTTGCAACTTTATTTTATGCTTTTTGTTAGAAGCATCCACAAAGTGATGATTTGCTACCAAGACATGCCTTCCTTGTTCAAGCCAAGAGTTTGTAAATTATCAACTTTCTAGAGTCAGTCAGCTATTGAAACAAAAGACAGAACTGGCCTAGAGCATATTTTCTTTGTCATTCTCAATAAATAAGTTGTTTACTTTTAAAGGAAAACTATTGCTGAAACAGTTATATTTCGGGGGGTATCTAACTCTCCTTTAAGACTTCAGATCTTCTGTGAGGCAAATAAAACAAGGAAAATAAACCTGCATATTTGTACATAAGGCTTCTCCTTTACTGTGTGATTGTTTTGTCTTCAAACTCATGGCAACAGTGTGGGACTCCATAGTATATTTTTTACCACTTCATAAAATAAAGAATGGTTCTTGATTCCGTTGTAGCCTCTAAGGTTTTAAATGCTAAAGCATATTTTGTACCTAAAGATCCTTTTTTTTTTTTTATTAGGACATATCAAGTCAAAAACCTCAGTTGAATAGGTGAGCGTAACCATTCAGCTTTGAGTATGAGATTCTTCACATGAAGGCGATCTTTGCATCCACATCTATAAATAAGCTAGGATCTTGAAAGGAAAAAAATAGCAATTAATGACTGACTTTGTGCACCCATTATATTGCTTGAATGTATTAATATTGATGTGATATAGGACTTCCCAACAGTGAGTTAAAGAATTCAATCAGCTAAGTTTGGACTGTGTGTTAAAGTGTTTGGTTCTGTTTCCATTGCGCTGGGTGCCAGAGCGTTTCTCTTCTACTTGTGTGGTACTGGGCAGTAATTGCTAGCCTACTTTTGCAACTATATCCAGAATGTTTTAATTTGATCAATGGCAGGTTGTAAATTCTGCTCAGCATGGTTTCTCCCTTCTGTGTTTTGGCTTCTCTTTTTTGTACTTTTCTTGCCCTACTATGTATAAAGGGGGTCCAGTACCAGAGTGCTTCCCTGTATCACATATACCCAAACTGTAAAGAAGCTGAAGAGTCTTGCATTACCAACATATAAAGCAGTAGTAAGCTGTGACAGAGTTGTGTTGTAATTTTAAATTGTAATTGCAAAAATCGGATGTCATACTGAATCAAAGATTTGATAAGCTGATATCTCTTCCATCCTGCACCCGCACCTAAGCTATAATGGACTGTACTGCCAAATAGCTGCTGTAAAAAAGCTAGATGTGGGTATTCAATGGAAAGAATAGGTTTCGTTATTACCTTTCCACACTGTACTCCATTTAATCACTTGTGACAATTGTCCTTCATGTCCTGTGTTTTTTCCCGTTTTGCATGCAGATTAAGTACTATATCTGAAATGGAATAACCCTGTGTGACAGAACAGGCTGGGGCTGCCTGGATGGAAAGCAGCTCTGGGGACCCTCTGGAGAGCAGGTGGAACTTGAGCCAGCAGTGGCAGAATGAAAGGCAATGGACAAAAATTGCAACATGTGCATTACTGATTAGAAACGAGGAGTTTTATTTTCACCACAGGAGTGGCTGAATATGGGATCAGGTGCACAGTTTGCTTGTGGAACCTCTGTCCATGGACACCGTGAATCCTTACATGACCACAGCCCTGAGCAACCTGATCTAATTGGACCTGCTCTGAGCAGAGGCCTGTTCCAACCTTAGTTTTTCTATAGTTCCATGATAAACAAGGGTGAGTCCAGCTAAAGTAGCAGAAAATAGCTAATGAAGCACATTCATTATGTTGTTCAAGTTGAAATAACAAATACATTTTTCCTTTTCAGTAGATTATTTCAGTTAGCAACTTTTGCCTTTTGAATTCTATCAGAAGGGCAGGACCAACATCTGTGCAGTATGAAGCAAATTGATTTTTACTACTCCAGTGTAACAAGGCAACTATATATGCTGTAACATTCATGTATATATAAATAAATTTGCATATATATATATTTATACACACGTTTAAAGCACTTGTATATTCTCTTGAGCAAAAAATGCTTGAATCCTAGAAGAAATTTTCCCTGCAGAACTCGTTTACTTTTAGGCTTAGATTTTAATAGGTAACATCCTAAGTGTTGAGACCATTCCCTTCTGTCTACTCTAAATGCGTTCTTCTTCAGGAAGTAAAATTACCCCAAAGGCAAGAAGAGAGAGAGGAGAAAAAAAAACCACTACCATCTTTATAAATGTTTACTATGCAGCCAGCAGGGAAGCAAGAGCTTCATCTGCAGGAGTAGCCCCATTTACGAAAAATATAGAATGCAACCCTTTCATATCCTGGAGTTTGGATATTGCTGAACAGTGTCATATTGTTGCATTTCTTTCTTTTTTTCTTTATTATTATTATTTTTAATATGTACAAAGCACAGTACATGTTTACTACAGCCAAATACAACCAAAAGATGGCAGCACTGCTTCTAATATTCTGTATGCACTATCTGTGCTAAGTGATACATCTGTCAATGATACTATTGAACCTTTCCATTCCTACATGGTCCACACTTCCACTGTTCAGTGAATAGTTCCTTCTTAATGGAAGAGCAATTAAAATTAGTGGTCTTGCTACTAGTGGAAATTGTCTTTTACTGCTGTAAATGTACATAATACTGTATCACCTCTGCAGCAGAGAAAACTCTCAGACATAGGAAACTCCAGTTAACATCTAAATGCCACATGGCTGCTTTGATTGCTGTGACTGAGAAATCTCACTTCATCATTTGCTATGCTGCCCTGCAATTATTTCTATGCCATTTTGACTCTAGAGAACAATTTTTCTCACCAGGCAAGGTTTTCTAGAAAACAGGACACTGAAATGTCCATGTCTAGTATTTTCTTTACCTTTCTTCTACCCTTCTGAAATGAACACTGATTACTTCACTTGAATCCAAAGAAACCCCCCAGGGGTACATAGCCATTAGAGAATTATTGACATTGTCAAGAGATTGTTAGCATTTATAGCATTCATCCATAGGCTGTATAGAATCACTGTTTCTGAAAGAGTAATGGGAATGTCATATCGTTATTCATGCACAAAAAAATGAATAATGCTTAGTTAACTAATTTTATTTTGTTACAGTATTTTTAAGCTTTTTTTTTTCTTTTAATAAGTAGGAGACATCTGGAAAGGCTGACAGTAAAAATGAGATAATTGCAACTACAAATGAAGTGTTTGAATATTAAATAAAATAGGTTGTGATAGTGTGAGATTTGATAATCTGCATGTCAGTGTGAGCATTTTTTTTCATATTTTACAAAGTTGCTAATGAATATATAGCTGAAGTGTCAACATTTCCCATTAGGCAGTTGACCATGTTGAAAAGCAAGATAATGTAGTTGGACCATCCTAGAATTGACATCTATTTCTAGCAAACTGACTGTCAGATCACCTCTTGCTGACATATTTCAAGATAAATAAACAACCAGCGTGCTGCTTGATATTTGAGTTTGGGTAGTTATGGCTGATTTTTTGCAACTTTACTGTTGCAAAATGATTGATTGACTACGTACTAAAATGAATGATTGACTACGTAAAACTCAGTCTGAGTGACATTATGAGAACTGCATATCCATGTTCAGCTAAGCATTCAGAAAAAAAAAAAAAGTTATTGGGCCTGACTTTTTTTTTTTGACTTTATTTGGCAAAATACTATGTCCAGTCTGTGCCAAAAAATGGCAATGTCATGAGAAAATGTACCTATTTCTGGCATTACTTACATAGGTTGGTCTACAAGTGGTACTACACCAGTACTGCTGAGCGTAGTAAACCATCATTATTTGAAAATAAGCACTCGGGTTTTCAATTACACAGAAAATATATAATCTGAATGATTAGCCATATTCAGGATGAGGGCTGTGGGGAGCTGGAGCCCATCCTTGTTTCAGCCTTCTTGGCCTGGGGCTGATGGCCCTGGGGCTAATATGAGGCCCTGGGCCTGGGCCTGTGCCAGGGCAGGTCTGGGATATTGGTGCTCCTCTGGTCTTGATGTGTCTGAGCAGTTCATAAATTGACCAGCTGTGGTAACAGAAGACTTCATTAGAAGCATCTAGTTGGGGGGGGGGGAGGGGAGATGCAGGTGGTTATTACAAGCATTACAATGAAATGTTTGTGCACCTTAAATATATTTTGAAAACAGAAGCAGAAAGCTAAACAAGAACCTCTGCTTCTGCAATACTGAGAAGTGGGCAACACTACAGAAGGATTATTGTGATTTAACACTCCCTGAGTATGTATGGAGAGCCTAAGGGAGTAAAATCGCAGGGTTGACAGTAGGGAGGCCAAATACGATCAACCCTTGTTTCCTTCTTGACTGCCACCTGAGTCTGCATTGAAAAAGAGAGGGCCAACATTTGCAGAAAGCTGCCGCTGCACTGGAGAGATGCTGTCTTTTGCTTCAGTTTCCTCTTGATGTTTCCTTTCCCTTTTGTGAGTGCGAGGGTGCTGGCCATTAATGAAGTAACAGCCTCGGGAGGATTTGAACCTTTTGAAGGACTTCAAAGTCTAACAGGCTTTCACAGATGAAGACAACTGGGGGAACACTGAAAGTACAGAGAGGTGTTTACCTGAATGATGGTTAACAGGCCTATCTACAGGCTTGGCCAGAGACATTAATCCTGTCTGTGACTGCATTTGAAATGTGTTCAGGCCATACAGTAACAAGAGCTTTGTGACAGCAATACTGGATTTTAAATTCACCACGAAGCCTATAAGCTTTTCAGAGCTTCACTAACTTGAAAGTGGCATCTCGGTTTCTCCGTAACCTTCAGAGTTCAAAGCATTCCACTATGAATAATACAGATCTTGGTATAAACCAAAGCAGAGAAAATATAACAGTTAAGCAGAGAAAATAATAACAGTTAAGGCCTCGGTCATTATTTTAACACAGTATGTATTTATAACAGGTTTATCCACTATTGCTAACTATGCAGAAAATGTGGACACTTTTAGTAAATAAGGATGTATTTAAGCAACTTAATTGGCAAATGGCTTGAAAAAAAGGACCTGAAAGCACAAAATTGATCAAATAAAGATCAGTGAAAGGTACAACAAAATAGTTTGTGTTCACTGGTGGAAAAGTAACCAGTGAAACAACATCCTGAATAATCTTTAATAGGACCTGAAGTGTGTCCAACAAACCAATAAAATCCTTCACAACGGAGGTGTGCAGTCATGCAATAAAGGAATTTAAATAACATTTCAAAAAGTGTTCCAAATGTAACAGTAAAAAGTAATCTTAACTTGGATTTGGATTAAAAAGAAACTATTCTTTGTTGACAGAGATTCTGCAAATTTAATTGCAGATGAAGAAAAAGCAAATTTTAGTAAGGGCACATTATAAATATGGCAGGACAAAGTGTGCTAAACGTTTTGGCCTCCTTATAGGTAGTAGGATTCAATTCTAATATCCATGCTTCCCCTCAAAGTTTATAAAACCTTGCAGAATTATATTTGAGCAAAATAGTTGTCTTTTGCATTTTTCTCTTACTGATATGAGATGAAGGAATGTCAAATACAGCATATGAAAGCAATTAGTCAAAACGAGAGATTTAAAGTGAGAACATTCTAGCCTTAAAAAAGAAGTGTTTTAATTTTCCTAAATATTCAGAGTAGTAGTTTGCAAATAAATGTTAAATATCGGTAAAATTAGAAGAAATAAGACCACTTTCTCTGCATGTGCAAAAAATAAGCCTAGAAGAAGAAAATATTGTATATAGTGGCAGTCTAACAGTCTTGAAGAAAACACTTGAAAACACATACAGTAGAGAACTACATGGCATATCCTTCCGAAGAAAGAAGCAGTAGATTCAAGGGATGGCATTAAAAGTTGTTTCAGATGGGAACATCTTTAACCTAAAGAAATCTCTGGCAAGAAAGAATGGATCTTATCTTACTGACTGCAGAATTGGAATAAGTTGGGTCACTAGCACTTGCTGCTATGCTGTTTGAGAAGGACCTGCCTCTGTAACACTGCTAGTGCCTGGGGGCGTTTTATCTGACACCAGAGAATTTCTTGCCAAGGACGTCTATGCTTGAGAGACAGAATGACGGAGAGTTGTGAAACCTCGTCAGCGTGTCGCTGCGGGAGCTTCCCAAGTAGGATAGGATCAAATCTTGGATTCAGAGTGCTCACGACTCACAGACAGGCTGCACAATTAAATCGAGCAGTAGGCTTTAGGCAGGGTAAAAGGTAAAAAGACTTCAAGCTTTGAGTCTGTGTGTTTCATTTATTAATACGTATTTGAATATAGTTACTGAATATAGTTGGCATCTTATAGGGTAGGAGTTGAGAAAGGGTTCTTAAAAGGGATCTTAAAAGGGCTAAGCAGTACAGTGTTTTGTATCCTTGTCATTAAGAAAAACTTAAGGCCTTTAGTTTGCAGAAACCCTTCCAAATTTGTACAATCTTTGTGAAACAGAAATCAAGATAAGGTATGTCTCACAATCAAACGGCAGGACCAAGTCCAGACTTAAGCAAGTCTTCATTTTAAAAATTGAAAATGAAGGCCTATCTTCCTAAGAAGTATATCTTCGTCAAAGCAAACATAATAAAACTGCAGCAAAATCAGTAATGCAAACCTTTCATGTACAAGTAAAAGAAATTGAATTCTAAATTAATGGCCCTTTCTCAGTGGTCTGAATCATAGGATGACGTATATGTACAAGAAAAAACTACTCTATTCAAATATTAGGCCACAACAAATCTGTGTTGTTTAGTTTCCATCTTAGAAAGCATATTTACCCAGATTATGTGGGCTGCATACAAAAAGTAGTTTCACAATAGGGAGCAAAAAACCTCCTTCGGGCTTTTTTTTATGTCAGTAACAATAACCTCAGGGCTGCAGTTGTCTAAGTGGCTACGTTTATAATTTGTTATTTAAATTCTCTGGTTTTCTGTAGCTGGCTTAGCAGGTGACCTCGGATTTAAATTCTGTGGAGCAGGGACCATACATTTCTATGTGCATGAACAGTGGGGATTTGATCTTGGCTGGAGCTGCAGGGTATGACTGCGATGTAAATGTCAAATCATAATAGAGTAAGCTCAGGCAATTTCTCTCAGAAATAAAACTTGCTGCTCTCAAATGTCACCAGGCTAAAGAAACTTCAGCATAAACTGATACTGAAATCAGTGGAAAATACATTTATCCAAAATGTAACTTAAATATGAGTTCTTTAATTGTAGGGCATATTAAAATTGTATTAATCCAGTTATGCTGTATTCTTCAATCTAGCAGGAGTATGGCACTTGAGAGGAAGAAGCCTGATGGATGCTTACAGAATTACCATACTTTCCTTTTGTCTCTTGAGCCTTCTTTGCAATTTTTGGCCAGGCATATTTTGAAAATAAATTAAGTTTTAAAAATGTAAATGGATATATAAAAGAGTAACACCTCTGAACATAATCTTATGTGTTAAATGAACCGTATTGCACACTATCCTTTTAAAAATCAAGTTCTCAAAATTTGGCTTCCAAATCGTCAGTGTGATTTTTGATTCATTCGTCCTCCACTGCAAGTTCCAAAAAAAAGTGCATCACCTTTATGGAGAACAATAATAAGTTGGAAGGATTTCATCAGTTCTTTGAACTCTTTAGAGCTACTTACCCAGAATCGGTAATAGCTAAAAAACATAAATCTTAATAGTCTAATCTCAATGAGTGAATTGAAAGAACTCTGTATGTAGGATCTTGGTTACTTTTCTTGCCGGCAGCCTTTTAGTCCTGGAGTATACCTTTCATTTGTAGGCAATTTAATTTGTTGCTGTAGTTGGAAGAAATCACCAACCTCTCTTATGAAGATCTAGGGCTTATTTTCAGAAAAATAAGAGTTTAAATGTGAATTATATTTGAGCTATGAAGGAAAAAATGCATACTATATAAAGAACATAAGTACTTGAGATGATGTAAGTTTATGTTCTTTTGTTTTCTGCAGTAATTTTACAGTTACTCTTCTCATATAGTGTCCCATAAATGGTTAATGTCTGAATTTAATAGCAAATACTTACATGAAAATTAGATACTGTGAATTTGGAATCACAGATACAAAGTCCACTTATCTCATTTAAATAGCTGCCATGCTTAAAGGGAAAGAATTGAAAGAAAAATATGGGTCACAAGGTCTTAACGAATGCAATCAGAAGAAGAAAAAAAAAAGTGTTACATGATCTTTATGTAAAGTATTGCATATTTTGAGAAGTTTTATCATTGACTTAACTGAAAGAAAGTTGAGGTCACTGGTACAGCTGAGACGTGGTGGTTTCAAGGGCTAAAAGTGTACACCACAAAAGATATTTTTCTCTATATATTTTATACCTCCTTTTCCTGGTCTTAAAGAGGGTGAAGTTGGTTGAGTAGGCACTTTTTTGGATTCACCAGTGGCAATACTTTGTGAGCGTTGCTGTTGCTCAGTAGAACCATAATCTCTGACCATGGACAAGCTGGATCAGGACTTGATCGGTTTGCCCCCATTGTATTTGCTCCATAAACCTTTGTGAGAAAAGGGAGAAGATAACAGCATGAAGCACATCTGATCAAAGTTAAAGCTACTATATAGTTCTGTCTACTTCTTTCTAGCTCAGAAGAAAATTTATTTCAGTAGATATGAGTTAACACTGTGTGGTGTGTAGTGTCTTATGTCTACCCTGAGTCAGGTGTAAAGCTATAGCAAAGAGAAAAAATAACTGAATGTTAGCATCTTTTTTGTTATTACTGTTGCATCTAGCAATGTTTTCCTGGTATATTTATTACAGATTGTAGCTTGTAGAGTCATAATAGGAATGAAAAACATACAGGTACATATTTACATGCATTTATATTACTAAGATAAAAGCCAACAACAAGTTTTGAAGATCTCAGCTGTATAAAATACAAGAGATGCTTGTATAGCCATCACATATAATTCATCTCCTTATTATAGGGAAAAAAAGTGTAGACCACAGTGTAGGACATGTGTCCACAGCCAACTAATTCTGCAAAAATACTGTATTATTTTTGAATCTCAAACTCCTAAGCTATTTTTTATCCTCACCTGGCTTTCAAATTGACAAAGCAGCTGCCAGAGGTTCTCCTGCATTGCATTCATCTTCAGTTTCACTGAGGGATGCAGGAAATGCTGACCTGCATAAAGTTGTGTTTGTTCAATAAGTTATGTTTGTGGCTTGGAGTAATAGGAAGGTTCTGCGAGGAGAGCCTGGAACAAAGAGGCAATCCAAGGCAGAAATAAGGAGTCATAAAGGAGTAAATGACAGGCTAAAAATGCGTTTGCAACACAGTATGTCTATATAAAGATGCAAGCTATGTCTATGGCAGATAGAAGATGGATAACGAAACACTACAATCCATCTAAGGAATGAACTGGTCAAAGATTTGAGACCTTAGCTGAATCTGAAGGGCTCTGCATATTTTCCCAAACCTGTGAAAGTTGCAGCCTGTAACTACCCTTTAACTCTGAGAGCTTTTTCAGGCCATCTTACCAAATGAGTGGCCTTGCAGGTGCATGTACTAGTGTGACAATGCGAGGTATAACCCTGCTTGTGTTGCTGTACACAGCTTCCATTCCCTTGCTGCTCTGGAAAAATGACAAAAGGAAAAACAAAAACAAGCAAAAATCACATTATTTAACTTTGGCTGGTTTTAGGCTCTCAAAAGGAAATTTCTTTTTTGTCTCATATTGCTTTAGCTGAACTAGTTCTCTGATGTTATGATTTCCACTTCTTAATTTTACCTAATTAAGTGGAGGGAACAAGGGAGGTATGCTCAGAGAAGCATTATTGATCTGTATTGTTGATCTGCACTTAAGGACACTGGAGTCAAATCTTTCATCTGGTCACCAATACTAATGCTACCTGAAAGACTTATTAGTACCAGGGTTATCAGGTTGGTTAAAATGAAACAATGAAATAAAATGAAATAAAATGAAACAGTTAATTTTAAATAAATTTCAAGCTAGAAATTTATGTGAAGATGAGGAAAGAGAATCAGAAAGCTTACAGAAAGGGGAAAGATGCCTAGAAATTATTTAATTATTTAAGACAATTTTAAGAATTGAATTGATTAAGTAGATAATTGAGAAAATGAGTATCATTGTCTCTGTAATGGGACTATCAGGATATCCTGCAAGTTTCAAGATCCACAATTTGTTATACAGTGGAAAAAGATGTTCTCTCCTTCCCATAATTTATATTCAAACAGGGAAAGAAACATTTTAAAACAACTTTTTGAAAAGGTGTGGGATACATGAGAAGTCCTATTGATTGTACTAGTTGGTGATACAAATAATATGTTGATTTGAGTGAAATAATTGTTAAACTCAATCAGTTTAATACTAGTAGAGTTGCTTACCGGATGGTCTAATTACTATTAGTGGTATGATTACTAGTCACTTCCTCAGAGTATTGTATTCCAGCATGTCCAAGCTATTTGTTAACTCAGTGACCAATGCGCTTTCTTTTTTTGATCCAGTACATTTCTTTCAGTAGATGCAAAATCCTATGTGGAGGTAAGAGGTGATATTCAGATATTTTTTCCCTTTTGGCAAATATATCACAGCTTATAATAGTAGTAATCATGATCAGTGATGTATCAATCACTGATGATCAGTAATTGTAATTGTGGTTAGTGGTATACTTAGTTCCCAAAATAAAATGTTACTGTGTCAGAAAATTACAGACAAGTATTCTTACTGCAGTAAACAAGTGGAGTGTATTTACCCCCCTCTAGCTTCCCTCAAGATTAATGCATTTCATCCTCAAGCTACTTTAGTTCAGGGACTCAAACAATGTGCCATAAGTAATATTTTTTTTCCTTTGGCTTTTACGTATTTAAATGTGATGTAGTCTTAAATCTTGATTTACTTCCTAGCATCAGTACCTCTTCCCAATCAATTAACATGGGAACTCCTGCATTCCTAATCTGCATTTACTGTAAACAGTTTTCTGTTCAGTCTAAAAAGCTAATGAAAGATTTGAGGCTTTGGCCTGATTTATTTGCCTTAGAATTTTACTATTTAATTTCTATTCTAATGGCTGAAATGTTAAATAATGTCAAGCTCTCTGTTATATTTCTGTTCTTATGTGAAAGCTCCATCAGTGAAGTCATTCGATCAACAGTTAAAGTTCTCCTGGCAATTTTGACATTCATTTACTGGGAGTGCTGCCAGAAACATGGGAACTTCTGAAGAAGAGGTGGTGGTGCGGTGTAGGTGCCCAACAAAGGGGGTTGTGTGCCATCTGTAATGGCTGTTGTAATAAGTTACCTCTCCTCTTAAAGTGTGCCTTGCTTGAAATCAGAAAAAATAGGCATTGCACTAGTCTCTGGATGGTTTATAGCCTGAAGTTTATTGTCATAAGGTCCAGTCACCTGCTGGTCTTACGTGTGAATCTTCATATCTCTTTTCTCCCCAAAGAAATGACTGCAAGCAATATTCACTCACTTTGGGTATGATGTCTTAGGCTTTCTGAAGTACTTCTGTTTTCTGTCCTCACTTACAGGGTACTTTTTACTTAGCCAGGTACATCATTTAAAATCATTTTCTTCTCACACCCAGTACTCTTCTGGCAGAGCTGTAGTCAGCAGGACTCGTAGGTAGCAGAATGCAGTATTCATCTCAGCAAGGCCTTAAAAAGGCTGTGGAACCTAAATGCTCTTTTTTTCCCCTCCCTCTGTAATTTTGAACACGTTTCAAATTGATGTCACCTTGTCTGGAGCTTAAACATGATCTGAATTTCACTGATTGTAAGCTGGCCCCCGCGGCTTCATGTTTCATACATGCGCTTCCAACAATTATTCTCCAAACCATGCTTCTTGCAGCTCTTTTGCATTCTCAGCTTGTGTTCCTTTCCTTACCATTATTTCCCAGGCTGTGACTCATGTTAATGCTATGATGGAAATGTCAGGCTAATTATCTGTGAGAATAAGTAATAGTTTGGAAAAGCAGAGGGGAAAACAGCTACACCACGGCAAAAGACCTTAATGGGGAAAGGTTTGCCAACTCTGCATTGCTGAAGTGAGTGGCATTCTGCCATGGTTTAAGGCAACCATTGAAGCATGTCGGTAAAATGTACAAAGGAAGGTGTTTGTGGCTCCTTGTTTTTGCTCCTAGAAGCAGCAGTATGCCTACAATCGGGATAGGAATCTCCACTCCAGGAACAATAAAACAGGTTGAGAGTGAGCACTGCATGTTCCTGTTCATGCCTGTAGATGTCCCTTGCGTTAATAGAAAAGACTGTAGCATAGCAAATGTTGCAAAATCTATTCTGCTAAATGATTTTCTGGTGGAAGGTTAATTTGCTTCTCTAACAAAAATACTGTGGTGGCTTAAGGTGTAGTTGTCACCTGCTTAAGGGAGCATCTTTGGGTAAGTCAAGAAATGAGAGGTTTAGATCTGCTGTGCGTGAATGCTGTCCCTTTAGAGCCAGAAGAGGCTCCATCAGCTCTAATTTTCTGCTTCTTCAGTCCTTTCAGCAGAAGATGACTGAATAAATACTGAAAGGAGTTCAGGAGAGCAGTGACTTTCCGGGAAAAGGAGGTACAAGAATAGTAGGTAACTCTCTTGTTAGAAGGGAGAGGAACAAAAGCATTGACAATAAATATTAACCCAACTTTCTGTCTGTGTTTTTTTTTGGACAGAAATAATAATTAGAAACTTTTTTTTTTTTTTTTTTTTATGTAAGCCTTTCATGTTTTTATTGTGATAAATTGTGAACTTGCTTATTGATATGAATCAAGTTGGCATTATTGGAATATTAACGCAAGTCAGGTTCAACAGTCTTGCCCCATGATACTAGAAATAGAGCTATAGCTACAAAATAGAAATAATTGGAGGAAAAATGCTTGTTTCTCAATTCACTGTAATAGTTAATTTTAACACCCAGAATATTTTATTATTAATTTATTGTGTAGGAAGGTACATTTTTCAGGTATTGACAATAGTGGAAGAAATCCCATCTCCCACATACAGTATAATATTCCAACTCCCTTGCATCAGTCTGCTTTGTATGTCCATGAGAAGTAGGATGGCCCAGTTATATCCCATTACAATTAAAGTGTTTAAATGTAAAGCAAAGTGGTACAACTACTGCGTTTGTATTGTGGTTTTAATTCCTGGAAGATTTGGTACAGAAACTTCTTGTTGTCTGCAGTTAGTTAAAAATAGTGCTAACGTACAGCTGGGCAATTACCAAAACAAAACAAAACAAAATATTTCTTCTTCCAAGTCTCTTGGAAATTACAGGTGTATTCCTATTGTATTTTGACTTCTCTGATTTTATTTTATTATTATTTTCTTTAAATTTCCATCTTTCACCACAGCCTTTGTATAAATTCATTTTAATACTTTCTGGGTATGCACAAGTTTATAATCTTAACTTTCCTACCTGTTTATCTGGAACGCATCTGTAGTAACTTTTAATTTTTATATAAAACATAGAAGAAGTGACAGCAGCATTAGTAATTGCTTTAACCATTGTATTATGTGAGATTGGGATAATATTGCAAAGCATCCTTTTGACAGAAATATTGTAACTTAGCATAAGGTGAATGTATAGTACAAAGCACTAAATGGGAATCAAATGTTGATTATATGCATTTAAACACCTGTAATTACAAATGCATTCAACAAGAGACTTGAAAATTCAGTGCGCTTTTTAAGCCTACTTTTCAAGTGCAGAGCCTTTGGATATTTGTATGCCAAGGACTGAAACCACAATACATCTTCTTTGTGCATTTATGCTTCAGGAAAAAAAAAAAATCTTGTTTGTCTACCAATGGTGAAAAAATTCTTTAGTCTTTTTTTGAATGGCAAAGTTTCTAAGGTTTTAAATATAAGTAGCATTGTTAATGCAGTAGAAAATGAAGTAAAAGTGACACAGCATCTGTCTGTAAAGAAATTTTAGATAGAAAAAGAATGTGTTATCCAAAATGAATGTAATAGTACTGAAATACTGATTCAAAATAATCAAGGCAAATGCATTGCTTGGTTCTCCCCAAAATTTCATTTAATATAACTAGATGACTTACTCTGATGTCTGAACATTGCAATCACATGCACTCACGTTAAAACAATAAGAAGCTGATGCAAGAGCTGTTGTCATGATGGGAAAATACACAGGTCTGAGACAAAACGTGTGCTTCCTAATTATGTAGTGGTCACAAACTTGGGTGCAATGTTGAATAAGTTCTAGTGTAAAGCAAAAGAAGTTTTGTCTCTTTTTCCATTTTGCTTCCAGAAATACTGCTAAGGGACGAACTGTTACTTTTGTTCTGTCTAGCTGTCATGGACTTACCTGTCTTGTTTTCCTGTGCTGGATAGTTGTGCATGCATCTCATTTGACATCTACTAGCTGATGATCAAATCCTACAACTTCAATAAAATCTTTGAGGATGAGTGGCATTTTAGCATAGTAAAGATGGAGTTTCAGCTTGAAGATTTGTCATCAAATGCTTGAATGATATTAAAACAGATTCTTTGTAATTTTCAATGACTAGAAACATAAGTCCAAGTTAGAATAAGTTGTTATACTGAGAACACGTAAACAAAAAAAAATAAGGTCATCATCACCATAAAAACGTCCTACCTTTTATACAACTGTGGACAGATTTGCAGCTTTTAGTGGCTTTACATTTGTTTGCAACATGTTTTCATTGATAAAGATATGTGTATGTGAAGGTCCATAGCTCATCTCTGCCAATTTGTAGCTTGGACAAATAGAGGCATAGTACAGTGGACTGAGGAGTTGTCCATCAGACATCTCGTGACCGTCCTTGGTTAAGTTTGGAGGTGTTCTTTAGTGTGCTGAGCCCCAAAGGGTATAACTGCTGGTTACTGTGGACACAACTTGTCTAATTTGCTGTGACCATGAGGTTAAGAGTTTCTCAGTATTATCTGAAACTGTCAACATACTGAATAACTAAATTCACAGCATATTAGAATGCAGCTATAACCATCTAGCCATGTTTCAGGTCCCTCACTGCATGCTTCAGGAGATAATTCTGTATTCTTACAGTCCACTGGCCTGTATATATAACTGTGTATTAACAAAATGTATCAGATACTTTCTACCCATCTTCAAAAAGCCACCCGAAAAGGCTTTTGATGCTTGACATAGGGAATATCTAAGAACCAGATTCAAGTGTTTCCTCCCTCTGCTAGAAAAATATTTTAATGACCAGTCATATGAATTATTTTACTGAGATTTACTTTTATACCTCCTGTTATGGCTGTTCTACTGTATACAGAACTGAAGATTCATTTGAGTGGAAAGAGGTCAAGGAACATTATTCTGACAGCTGGAGAGGTACCTGTATTCCCATCTGTGCTTCCAGGACTGTTCCTGTACTGTGTTTTCAAGGACTGTGACATCCACATCTAAAATGCAAACTTTTTTTTTTTTTTCTTTATTGCCAACCCAGTGTTTGCTAAATGTGACATCTTATGTGGGTAAACAAATAAATTAATACAAATGAAAAGATGCTTTAATTATTGTTGCTCTGATCCTAGGGGAAAAAAAAAAAAAAGAAAACAGTGGTTCCTTTGTTGTGGGGGGATGAGAATACAGTTTGTATATCTGAAGTTGCTGTTAGAGGCTGCTGCCTGTGTGAAGTTAGTTCAGTAAAAATGGTACATGGGGGAACATCCCCAGCCTCAGTGCAGGCTGGTTCAAGTAAAGGGAGATTTCTCAGCTCACAATGATGCCTCTTATAGAATTTGAAGTTGTCTCACAGTGAAAAATACTTATCTTCTTAAAAGAGTTGTTAGGATTTTAATGTGGTTTAAAGTAACAGGCTTTCCCTTTGAAACCTTTGTTGTTGTTGTTGTTGTTTTTTAAATCAGCAGCCATGGAGCTGCAGGTGTGGTCTTTCAACACTGCTGGCATGCTGGAGGCAACACACAGACGTCAGACTTGAGTAGTTCTGCTTTCAGAATATTTTCTCAGTAGCAGTTGTTGCCCTTGGAAGAAGTAAAAAAAAAAAAAAAAAAAAAAAGCAATTATAACTTAGACAAACACTTTTAATGATGTCCGGAGCAGCACAGAACTGTGCCCATTACCCACAAGTGTACTGAGCTTTGCATAGGTTGTAAGAATAAATTAATCAAGACGGTATGTTAGTTGCTCAAGAGAGCTGGTATAGAGTGAGTGCAAGGCTTATGAGGAGGAATGTTAATTGCCTTTCCCCACCTATGCCATTTTTTCTAATCTGAAAAGAGGACAAAGCAGAAAGCTAGCAGCTACTCTCAGAGGAAGAACTTCACAGAGAAGAATGCTCATGTGACAGCACACAAATCTTGAGGATGAAAAAAAAAAAATCAAAGTTTTGAAATATTAAGCACTAGCACTGGAGCCAGATGTCATAAGATTAATTATCCTTATGAATCCTGTTTTTAAGGTTTTACAAGCTGTCTGCAGTTTTTGCACAGTTAACAGTTCTAGTTCACCGCCTTCAGTCAAGTGGTTGCATGGTGTTAGCCTGATCCTACAGAAGACAATCACACATTGCAAATAAAAGACCAAATGCCTTGAAGTAGATCACTTGGAGATAAACAGTATTAAAATGGAAGCACATCTGCCAAGTATCAGCTGTCAAAGCCCTGCAGCTTTCTGAGACCAGTCAAGTATTAGAATAATCCATTGTAGTGCACTTCATCTTTAAGTCTTTGTAATCATCCAGCCAATTCAATGAGCTACATGGAAGAGCATACATATGTGTTTGTTACTATAATAATGCTTTAAGAGAAATCTGAAATAAAGGACAGACACTTAATCCGCAGGTTTGAATTTTAGCACCTGATTTGATAGTTATTTCCTGATTTCCCATTATTTCATAATTTGCAGTGGCAGCTACAAACATTTATTCATTTTTTATCTAGCTGAGTATTAAGAAAACTTGATGGAAATAGTCAAAACCTCTTATGTAAGTACAGGAAAGATGTAAATGATTCCAACATATGTATTGTTGTACTTTTGTCCTTTAAAAATGTTTGCATAAGACTCTTTGTGGAGGGATAGGACTGAGCTGTTTGCTGAGGTCAAAAGTCTAATTTTCATCTAATCTAGTTGTCAGCTCAGATATATTCTGTATTTGTGTGAGAGCTGCAGAAGTCAGATGACTTTGATGACTTCCTTGTACTGTTCTGTGGTCACTGAATAAAACTGAAGAATTCTGTACTGACTACAGAAAAGGCTGATACCGAGAACTGGAAGACTGTCACATAAAACTGAAGGACAAGTGAGTTCTTAGTGCCCCTTTTATACCTTTCCCACCTCTTAACCTCCTCCTTCATCCATTTTCATATTGAGACTTTACAGGGCAGAAACTGACCTTTGTATACACCAGGTGTAGCTTGTTTGGGCATTCATTGAGTATCATATGCTATGCAAACTGTCTTTACATATGCTACCCAAAGACCGTGTTTCAGGCTGTTGGATTTTAAAGAGGGACAAAGCTTTAGTATAGAGGTGCAGGAGAGAAGTTGAACTATGTCTAGGCCCAGTCTGTGAAAACATTATAGATGTTGAAGACCAAAAATTTATTTTGTAAATATCAGGGGTCAAATATGTATCTTACATTTGCCTGTTGTTTTCTGGTTTCCTTCTTAATCATTAAACCTTGCACATGGATAGGCAGTGTTTTCCCTGATATGCCAATATGCACTGGGTTCAGTATTTAAAGGCTTCATGGACAGAAATTACACTTAAAGAGCCTGGGTATGACCTCTCACATCTCTAAAGCTGCTTCAATTCAGCCAGCCTGTATGGATTTGAGTAACGTGTGTTTACCTCTCCATAACTTTCAGAGAAACATACACTCTAGGTGTACAAGCATTAGGGATGGAAAGTCTATCAGTGCCCTTGGTAGTTTGTAGCCCTAGTGGTTAGCTACCTTTATGAATATTTATGCCAGATTTTCAGAAGAACAGTTTGCTGTTGTAGTGCACTCCTGTTATGCTTTCTGTACTGGAAGAAAATTCTAGTGCCTCAACTGGGAGAAATAGTGTCACATATATTGTAATCAGACAACCTCTCAATCTCCTTGATTAACTGATCAAGCTAAGCGTTTTTAATCAGACAGGTAATACAGAGGCATTTTCATCAGTTTAATTTGTATTATTCTTCACTTTTTTTCTCCAGCCCTTTTCAATGACCCCTTTTGAGTTTGATCTCTGTAAGCAATATTTAAATATCAAGAATTTTTCCCAAAGCCTTCTACCAAAACAGAATTTTCCCTAGTATTATTCATTCTCTTCTTGCATCCAAGGTTTGTATTAGCTCTTCTTGCTGCAGCATATCACCCTCACCTACCTAGATGTCAAACCATTTAACCCCTAAATCCCTCTGTCACTGTTTTTCCAAGAAACGTTATCTATTCTGTAGGAAAGATGAGGATTCCTTTAAAAAAAAAAATTAAAAAAAAATACTCATCTTTTGGCAGTTATGAAACACATTCTTACCTAGCAAAGTAATTGCAATCAATCTTTCTACTTGTTCCCTCATAACTAACAGTTTAGCCAATTCTACTCATCAGCAACCTTTATAAAGTGATTATAATGCTTAGTTCCAGCTCATCAATGAAAATGTTATATTTGCTAGCTATACAGAATCCCACAAACTGTCCCCATTCGCCACGAAAGATGCCAACCATTTCTCTTCATGTACTTTGATGCTGCCCAGGCCAATTTTCTGTCTGAAAATACAAAATCAAAATGGTAATGTGGAAACTGTATCCATTGTTACTTTTAAAAAATTAAGCTTTAGATCTCAGAAGGGAATTAAATTACCTTGGTAATACCTTTTCTCAGGAAAGTCTTGTTGACTGACGTTTGGGATCAGCTCTAGCCTGGCCATTGCAAGCAGACAATATCTTAATAGATCCATCAATAGCTTCAGCAAATGGAAGGATAACAAAGTGAAATGAGAAAAAAAATGGTAAAATTCTTTCAACTAGATTTGATCTGCCTGCTCTGTGTAAGGAGAGCACAGAAACAAGACTGCTGTTGTTTCTCCTCACTGTTGTGCGACTCCACAATATGATTCCAGCTGTACCAGTTGTTAATCGGGCATGATTTATTTCAGAACTTGTGCTTAGACTAGTATACTTCTTGGCTAGAATTTGCCAAAGCAGTTTTCAGTTTGAGCCAAGAGATGGTCTAATAACAAGAGAACAAGCAACGTACACAAAGCAGCCGCTGTGGTCTGAGGAGTGCTGTGATGAGCCAGGGAAAAACTCGTAACGCTTTCCTGAGTTGTACCTGACATTTGCTCTTCATTTTAGTTTCCAAGTACACATGGATGAAACATGAGTTGGGATGTAATTTTTGTTGAAGTTGTGCTAAGTATTCATGCACTGATTATGTATGTAGTTTTTAAATGTCTTACCTAGATAAAGGTTCAAATATAAAGTACTAAGGAGACTGCATAGATTAAATTTTATTGTGAAACTGAACATTTTCTAAGTGTAAATCACATGAGAGATTAACCTTGAGCTTTTCGTGAAACCCATTGAATCAGTAGGCTTTGGCAATCAGCATTTGAGATCAAGGGTAAATAAACCTGTATATGAATTACTGGAACTGTGTTCACATGCTATAACTTCATAAAATTTTGCATTGTCTATCTACGGTAAATAATTCACCATCCTTTTTTAAAGATCCTGGAATACATTAACCTGTTAATTGAATAACAGCTTTCCTGTATTAAATTTTCCTGTTTCCATTAAAAAATCCAATCTTCTCTTTTTCATTATTCAAGTTATGAAATAGTTTGGACAGTATAATATATTAGATTCTCATGTCTTGAATCAGAGCACAGCACTGAGTTGGCTTTTCAGTTGGGACAGGGCTGTTTCTGTAGCTTGTAATATTCCTGCAGGAGTGCACGGTGTTCAACATGTTGGTGACAGTATCTGGTTCAGAGGGGAAAGGAGGCCACCTCTCCTTTTTTTTAGCCACCAGACGTAATATTAGGAAACCATACTTTCTATAACACGACGCCTTTCTCATGACACAGCAGTACATTCAGCAGTTCCTACAACCTGTAATATTGTTGTTCACTGGTCAACTGAGTTAACTCAGTTAAGGATCGAGTGTAAAGGAGTTACAGACACAAGCAGGTTCTCCTTACTTGACAGCCCTGCTCAGGAGTTCAGCTAAGGATGTCGTTGGTAAGAGCCATCTGGCTTGGATTACCCTGCCGTAAAAAATCTAGAGATGAGTGGGGACATAGACGTCTCCAGAAGGCTGCTGATGGGTTCCTCATCCCCCCCAAACAAATATTTGTGTGGTTTTGCCCAGTCTGGCAAGTCATAGCATATTAGATATTGTCAGGAAGAGTTGATACACTAATCTAAACAAAGGACCACAATTATGTAAATAAAGCCAAGGTCTTTTCTGTTGTTGTTGTTGTTGTTGTTTTGTTTGTTTGTTTGTTTTCTTCTTCTTGTTTTGTTTTGTTTTGTTTCATGGAAAGTCTTTCTTCCAGCATAAAAGTAAGCAGAATCTCAGTGTTGCCAGTTTAACAGGATGAGCTCCCATTCTTCTTGTTTAGGTGAAATTGTCCAAAATGCTTAAGGAATTGGGAGTGCTTAGGTAATGCTAGTGTCAGTGGTTCTGCTCTAGCAAAAATGCAGTATGAAGGTTAAGCTATTGTGAATGGATGGTACAGTAATCATTAGCTCACCTTTCTTTCACTTTAAGGAAACACTTGTCAACGCTGGTAGAACTTGGCACATTCCCTTCAAAATTTTGATCCACCAGAGTATGTCTCATTACTTGTTCTAGGTGTTTGATTTCTCTGGCTGACAGAGAAATTCAAGACTCCCACCCTGTCCAAAGCTGTCTGTTGAAGCACTGTGAAGCAATGTGAATTCCGATACAAATTTTTCATCTTAATCTTTTAATCCAGGAAGTGACACCCAATGAGAGCTGTGAGTTCTATGGAGGATATAAAATGTGATAGTTTCGTGTAATTAATATATTATATATTTTTGCAGTTGGAGCTCAAGAAACTCTAGATAGTTAATAGTGACATCCAAAAAAATATTCCACATTTTTTTCCTTTAAAATTCCTTCAAACTATGTATATTTATTCTCAACCTGATTATGCAGTTTGTATTTTTTAGCTAAAAATCTATTTGGCTTTCTTGGAAAAGCAAGCGTAGTATTTTATTTATTTATTTATTTATTTATTTATTTATTTATTTATTTTCCATCGTGTTAGGTCTAGGGGTACTCATTTCATCCCTACTGTGTTTTTTTTTTTTTCTTGCAAGACTCCTAAAATCCCTGCAGTGCCTTTCTCTGTGTTTGCATAGAGTATGAAAGATGAAATAGTTATAACAGAACTAAACTGTTAGCATTTTTCCTACCTTTTGTTGGTAGAATCGATGAATATATACTGTATTAATGCTCGGTGATAGCCAAGCTCATTGCTAAACATTTATGTGCAGCTATGTATACAATGTCATAATAACTTGACGATCTTTCTCAAGGGAGAGAAACTGAGTATTTGCACTTTGGTAGCTTTATTCTGACATCTGAGTGATGCTCCTTCTACCAGCCACACTCACTGTACACCACTCACATTTCATCCTTTGTTATCTGATGTAGCTACAAAGCTGGAAATTTCCGTATACAGTATTTGCTCTAATTAATTCTGATTTTCTTAAATACAGTACAAATACACAGAAACAACAGAAGTATGTTGACTTCATAAAGAGGATATCAAGTATGGGAAAAGTTATAAAGGCTCTGAGTATACAGGTACTACTTGGTAGGCTTGCTTATTTCAGAAATATCTTCTAGGATGTCTTGCAACAGAGACAGAGAACATCTCCAGACCTGCCTTGTGCTGAGCTAAGACTGATAACGCAGGTATCTTTTAAACTATTATTATTTTTGTCTGCAGAGAAATTGAACTAAAACTATGCATTCAATTCTAACCCACAGACCAGCTAGCAGAGAAGTCAGACTTTCCATTTTGGTTTCCAATTTAGACAGTAAAATGAGATCCTTATCCCATCATCTGCCTGTGGCCTGCTGAGTACACTATAGCAACATGGCTATAAAAAATCATGTATTTTTAGGGAAGGAGCAATCAGGGTAGGTATTTATTCAGTTTTGAGATTCAGAACCTAATAATGGAATATTTTGATTGTTTTAAATAATAAGCCAATTAGTTTCATGGCTGTATTTTTTTTTTCTATTTTCTGTACTGGCATAACTCAGATGCAAAATAGATAATTTAGTAGCATCTACTGTTTCGAAGAGAGGGGAGTGTTGCTGCCACACTTCTTGTGAAAGAAAAGATTTCTAGTTGTACATACATCAGATAATGGTTATTTTAACTCAACCCAACATATGCAGAAAAAATCTACAATGTTTTTGTTTTCTGTGCATATCTCATTTGAACAGATTATTTTTTAATACTTCACCAAAATTTAGATTGTAAAAATAGTTTTTCTGTTTAGAGATTAGAATCAGCGTCATCATTTTTTTTTCTTTTTTACTTTTCAGAAAAGAAAATTGAGACCATCTGTCTATTAATTTTTCCCCAAGTTGCAACCATAACTATTTTGTAGTATCACATAGCTTCATGTTTTAAGCATTCTACTTGTATGTGTGTATTTTTGACACATCTCAAGGGTGTGCAAAAACATCTTTCCCAACTCCGTCTGGACTGAATATTAACCTATAGTTTGTGGCTTAAATCTTGTTCGTGCTTGGCCAAGGTACATCCTCAATTAAAGAAATCTTCCTAATCTGTTTTTTATACAAATCTCAATTTAAATATTTGCAGAATGCAGTTAGCACAAAATTGACATTTATCATGAGACTGTTCTTGAAATATAAGATTTACTGAGCAATTTAGATGTGGGAGGAACCCAGCTTTCATCCTGGATGCATGATGTTCTGAAAATAGAAATGGTATTTCCGATGCTTGCTTTTGATCCAGCTAAGTTGATATATGCTGGCAAGGGTTTTTGGGAGTTGCAAATGTCTCGTATTTTCAGGATGTCTTCTAAGCTTGAAATCCCAGTCCCTCTCTTCCAGCTGACCACTAGAGGATGGGGCGATCACCCTTTTGGGTTCTAAAATTTGAAAGAACCTGAGCTCCAGGACAGCATTTTTTTTTTTTTTTTTCCGGGTTCTTTTTTTTTTTTTTAATATTTGCTTTTTTTTTTTTTTTTTTGGCAAATGTGAACCTTACTTTCTGTGTTCTGAAAAATGTGTCTATGCTGTCTTCCAAATATTTTTAAATTGAAAACAAATGATACAAAGTCTCTTTAATTAGGTCTCTGATTGGGATGGCAAACAGCTAAGGAGCAGGAAGAAGGGATTGGACTTTACTGAGGAAAAAATTAGTAGCTAAGATGGAAAATGAGAAAATGCTTTTTTGTTTGTTTGTTTTTGTTTTAATATGTGGCTTTGCATAAATAAGACTAATTTAGTTGAGAGTGGCTTAAAGTAATTAAAGTAATAAAGTATTAAAGTAATAAAACAAATTTGTAACAACATATATGTATTAATAAAGGACTAGCAATTACTAAAATAACTTATTAATGATAATAATATTTTAAAACAAGATATACCATTGTATTTATAGCAAAGTTAGAGTTGTATTTCTGAAAGGCTTATAAGGATAACCCAAACGAATTTTTTCCTTGAATGCAACCTCAGTACTAGATCAAAACAGGGCTGTTTGCTGCTGAGCTGTCAGAGCATGCTGTACTTCTGCCAGTGGCATCCCTGTATCTAATGGCAGGTGTAGTTTTTAACAGAGTTTTTAACTGAGCTTTTCTCTCTGTAAGGAGTTAGTACACGTGTTGGCAGGGACCGAGAGCACTTCAGCTTCAGCCAGGGGAAAGTGTGACGGGTGGAAGTTGCAGACTTTGCAGTCAGGATCCTTGCTTCTTCGTGGCACGCTGCAGGGCACATGGGGGCATCAAAGAACTAAACCACGGCCAGGCTCAATGCCCAAAGACCAATGTCAGCAGTTATGATACCAGTGCCTTTCATCTCCACCTCAGCTTTACTGTCAGTTCCTCTCCAGTGGAGAGCCGCAATGTAGGAAGTCACAGAAAGGACAAACATTCTTTATACTTAATTTTTACTTTTCGAGTCTGTTTTGTGCCCAGGTAGGTAATTTCAGGTTTCTTACAGTAGCTGCAGCGATTAAATGGAGAGTGTAAAGTTTCATACTTTGTGTTGTACACAACCATGAAGTCACACATGAAGGTTGAAGCCAGTGATGCCTCATGGGTTTTGTTAATTTATTTTATTTTTATTTTTTTTCACTTTGCAGCTGTAGCTGGGTTTTAATTCTCTTTCAGTATTTACCTGGTCTTGGTAACAATGTTTTAGGGCAATCAGGTAATCTAGAAACCTTTTGCTACTTCCTGTCTGTTCCTTTACAAAACAGGGCAGGCTATGAGACCCTTACAAAATCAGGTAGGGATCCCAGCATGCTCCATCTTTTTGGAATCCTGGCATAAAATCACGGAGTGGTTGAGGCTGGAAGGCAGCACCTTCAGAGGTGTCTAGTCCAACCTCCCTGCCCAAAGCAGGGTCAGAAAGAGCAGCTTGCTCAAGGCGCTGTCCAGTAGGGTTGGAGGATGGCAGCTCCCCAGTCTCTCTCAACCCATTCCAGTTTACTCACTCTAAAAAAGTTTTACCTTATGTTTAAATGGGAATTATTGTATTTTAATTCATGCTCATTGCCTGTTATCCTCTCACTTGCTACCACTGAAAAGAGTGTTGCTTTGCCTTCTTTATTGCCTCCCCTCAGGTATTTATACACATTGGTAAGATCCCCCTGAGCCTTCACTTCTCCAGGCTAAGCAGTCCCAGCTCTCAGTCTTTTCTCATACAGTAGAGGCTCAATTGCAAAGGTCATCTCAATGACCCTTCACTGGGATCACTCTATTGAGTCCATGGCTCTTCTGTCCTGCGGAGCCCAGAACTGGACCCAGTACTCCCAACGTGTCTTGCCAGTGCTGAGCAGAGGGGAAGGATCACCTCCCACCATTCATTGGTGATGCTTTTCCTAGTGCGACCCAGGATGCTGTTAGCCTTCTTTAGCACAAAGAGACATTGCTGGCTCCGTTTTCTCTTCTTGTCCAAAAGTATCTCCAGATCCTTCTCTGCAAAGCTGCTTTCCATCTGGTTAGGCCTATAGAAAGCCCACAGCCTGTGCCAATGCATGGGGTTATTCCTGCCCAGGTGCAGGACATGGCATTCCCCCTTGTTGAACTTCAGGAGGTATTCTATTTGTCAGGCTATTTCTTTAGTCTGTTGAAGTCCCTCTGAACAGCAGCACAGCCATCTGGTCTTTCAACCACTCCTTAGAATTTTGTATCATCTGCAAACTTGCTGAAGCCGCACTCTGTCCTGTCATCTACATAATGAAATTATCACGGTCAAAATGGTCAGCTTCAGACCAGTACTAATCCATGTGATATTTTCATCTAGGCACCTTTCACGTGAGATGATGAGGAGAGGGGATAGGTGTTAGGGCACCACGTGCTGCACACAAAGTGCTGAAGAGCACTTCTTAATTTCCTATACCCTGACAAGGGGTTCCAGAGCAGCAATTTGGATCTAAAGCATACTGGACTTGGAAAGTTAGGAAAGAATAATTATGGATAACATCCATTAATGTAGGATTTTCAGGTGCAAGGTCACATTGTGTCTTTGTTTTGAGCATCAGATTTGTTAGTTTTGAGTCTGTCTTAATGATAAGGAAATAACCTTAAGGAAAGGTTATAAGGTTAAATAACCTTAAGGAAAGGATAAGAAAATAACCTAAGGAAATAACCTGTTCCTGGTTTTCAGTATATGCCCCTTCAACTTCATACACATAAAGTTGTATGTGTACAACTCAATTTACTAGTATCTGAATTTGATTCTTAAGTGAAGTATGGAGCTAATTCTGTTCATTATTATTATTATTATTATTATTATTATTATTATTATTATGTGCGTTTCTTTGGAGAAAGTTTAGGAAATACTAACATCTTGAAATTGCTGCTGAAGTGCTTAGAATGTATTCTACATATGTCTATTTGTAATAGTACATGATTCCAGACTTCATACTTAATGGATGATTAAAACCACTAAATAACTGTCTTCCTGGTGATGTGTTATTTTTGTCAAGAATGCTAATTTATTAGTTATTCACTTAAGTAGGCTATAGTTAAATGTTTCTATAGTTTGGTTCAAGCTACAAAGGTCTTGGCAATAATCGTACTGGCAGCTGTGGATCCGTTAATCCATTTGTATAAAAAAAAAAAAAAGAATTGCTCACAACCTTAAAGATATAAATTGATAAAATGGTAGAGTAGAATCTAGACCTGAAAGTCAGATGAATAGAAAAAAAAATTGTTTATGACAAGAATATTTAAAAGGTTAAATTAATTCTGAATATGATTCACTCTGTGAAGTCTGAAGTAATGGTAGCTTCATAAATAAATAAATAAATAATGATAATTTTAAACAAAACAAAACAAAAAAAAACACCACACCACCCTCTTGGCTAGTATTCTGATCTCATAGAATTACTGAAATGTTTTTCCTGCTGTAAATATGTGGAGGAGTCGCACATAGTTTTGATGAAGTCCTAGGGAAAATAGTTTTATTTTAGGTTTAGTAGCCCATGCCTTTTATTGCCAAAGTGTATGTCTGTCAGGTAGTCTGGCTGATGGTACATGTGGTGTGAATGGGATCAGCAAGGTATGCTGACTTATTTGCTCGGGAAGTAGAGAGGAGTTCCAGCTGCTAAGGCAGACAATATTATTCAACACCATAATCAAGAGCATTTTACCCACATTCAGTTTGTCACTGAATGGGAAGGAGATGGAACTGGATTGAATTAGGTGCATTTCCAATAGTATCATGTCTTGCAGTTTCAATACAGATTATAAGGTACTCCTGAAGGCTAAAGTGGAAGTAATCCAACAGTGAAAAAGCCACTGTCAAAGAAGCCTGAGATGTCTTTCTTCTTTCTGGACACATGGTGTCCAATTACCCTGTTTCTGCATCTCAAGCACCGCCAGTCCTGTGTTGTAGGGGGCCTGTTTCACTTCCTCAATCCGGCCTTCTCTCCTGCATTGACCTATCTTTTAGATAGTTTCTAGGTCTTGTCCTGTGGGTGGAGTGTGGACAGTGCTGTCACCTCTCTCTGTCCCTGTCTCCTGCTGCTCCAGGTGGCTGTCAGGAGGGCCCCTGGAGCTGGCTGAGCTCCCTGCCTTGCCTGGGGCCTCTGGCGAAGCCCCTGAGCACCCTGCCCTGCTGCCACACAGCTCCGGGGCAGGCCAGTGCAGGCACGGCCTGTGCGGTGCTCATCCTTTGCTGAGGGAGCAGCCGGCTCTTGCAGCTCTGTCTCAGCTCTCTTCTGTGAGCTGTGACTGCATGCTGCCACAAGAAGCTATGACTCTTTCTGCTGGTGGGCACCAGGGACTTCTTCGTTTTGCTGATGGTGGCTTGTTAGAGCCTTGTGTTCCCCAGATGCACATCATTATCAGAGCATCAAAACAACTCTTGCGGTCTTGTCCTTTGATTCAAATTTACTTCTCGGTACAGTTGGCATATGTATAAACCCAAATTAATCACATACTAATGTATATCTACAAAATGCTGTCAGCAAGGCCACCCAATAAAGCCATGTCATAATTAATTCCTTCTGATAAGTAGTGACTCTTTTCCCACATAAGACAAAGGTGGTTAGATGACAAGTAACAGTGTATGCTCAAAAAAAAAAAATCTTTCTTTTGAAAGATGTTTGCATAATGTATGATTTTGCTTTTGTTCTGATACAGTTACTTAAAGAAGTGAGAATTCAGGGCAGGTGCAATCTACATCATGGTAGGGCATGGCTTTCTACAGACTCATTTTCAAGTGGGTGATGCTTTCATAAAACATTGGGGCAGATGTTTTGAACTCATTTGTGTAAACAGATAAGCTTGAGCCTTGTGGAAAATAAGTGAAAACTACATAGTCAGCAGCCCCCATGAAGCTGAATTTGCCACACACAACAACTATGTCAAATGCCTTATAGCAACTGAATAGACTGAGAAGGAATGATTTGTATTTCCTTTTTATAACCAAAACATTAGGTTATTCTTTTCTCTAATATAAGCTTGGGGCTTGAAGAAAAAAGGGAAAGAAGTCCATCTGTTGTCAGACACTTCAGATAATGCCCTGTTTGTTCCTGGCAGGTTATTCTTCTGCAGCCGTGAGAAAGGTTGCCCTGTCTGTCACATGCATGCCTTGTGTCAGAGCTCTAACGAGTGAATTGCAGTGAAGGTAGCCTTGTTGTTGAGTTTCAGTTGCTTTTCAGAGGGTGCCACATATGTCTTTTTGCCCTCTGCTCAAGAGGAGATTGAAACAATCCTTTTGTTTGAAATACTTCACTGAAAATGCAGTTCAACGCTGAGAAGATGGTTTGGATTCTTCTTCTTCTGTTCCTGGGATTCCAGATTATATTTTCACAGTTTAGAAGTAAAAAAAATAAGGGTTACATTTCCCTTCTCTTTTTCCTAAGTGTGACCTTGAAGCTTCAGGCTGGACTATAAATGCAGCCAGGTATCTCACACATAATGTAGACACAGAAGTGTCCTGCTTAGCAGGACAGAATTGGTAATGCCAAGAACACTGTACAAGCCGGCCAAGACAGATGCTTTTTCCAGGTTGCACTGGGTCTTAGTCTACAGAAGTGAAATTTATGTGTTTAATGTAAGTATTGACATACTCAAAACATACCTGCTTCATATGTTTGGAACCAAGTCTCTTAAGAAATCATCAGTTTTAGCATCATAAGTGCCACCATATTTGCACAGTAATCTACCTTCACAGAGCCACAGAAAGGCTGAGGTTGGAAGGAGACTCTGAAGATTGTCTGGTCCAAACCCCCTGCCCAAGCAGGGTCACCCGGAGTCCTTTGACCAGGACCGTGTCCAGGCAGTTTTTGAAGATCTTCAAGGAGGGAGACTCCACAACCTCTCTGGGCAGCCTGTGCCAGTGCTCTGTCACCCGCACAGCAAGAAAGTGCTTCCTGGTGTTCAGACAGAACTGCCTGTGTTTCAGTTTGCCTCTTGCCTTCTTCAGCTCCTACTGAGTTGGGTAAAATCTGAACTGCTTTGGAAGAAATTAAAAAACACATGAATAGTTGAATATAAATATGTTTATTCACGGGATAAATATTGTTTGTGATTCCAGGATGATTTTTTTTTCAAGTTCCATTAATGCTTTTTCAAAAAAAAAAAAAAAAAAAAAACATAATGGGAAGAAGAGATAATTGTTCTAAAAAGCAAAGCAAAACAGATTGTTTTTTTAAAAGCCTTCATGCTAAAGGTTTCCAGGAAGATGCTGCTTCTAGTATACATGCAGTCACCAGCAAACTTGCAGTTCTATCAGAAGACTATTTTTTGGGTAGCAGAGGACAGGAACAAATAGGCAGTCAAGCCACCACCTTTACAAATGCCATCTGCTTTGGGAAAAATTTTCTCATGTAGATTTAGTGGGAAGATAAGAAGGGCAAGCTTAATCCTTCTCTCCCAATACTGACAGTGTGCTCGCCTGTGTGCTTGGGGGTTTCTGGATCCCCCAGTGCTGGGGTCAGCTCTCCCTGTTACAAGGCAGGTGATGGTGCTGGCAGTCACATGGAGGTCATTTCTTGTCACAGTGTCCCCAACTCTGTGCCTTGCAGCTGCCTGGCACCTATCTGACACATAGCGTAGTCAGTCTGTGATGCAGCAGTACCTATGTTCCTGTGCAGGAGAATCATTTTTTAAATTATAAACTAATTCTTCAAAGTGCTTCTGCTATTGAAAAGCAGACTTCGTAGTGCACATGAGTTTAAGGAGACATTTTATTGTAATACAGAAACACGAAGGATGTTTGTGGCTCAGAGTGCTGCAGAAAAACAAGTTTTTGAATTTAAACTCTTAGTGAAACAATGACTTAAGGAAAAAAGAGGACTGAAAATGTTAATCATATATTAGTGTGCATCATCCGAACTTCACATGCCATTTGTCTACTAGCATTTGTTTTAGTACAAGTCTTTATAAAGAGCTGCAAGATATAAACATCGTGATAAATAGAAGATTAACTTCGGGAAATAAGTGTTAGGGAATCATTCAGATTCTTTTTAATGACTAAATTTTGTTTCAGACTTAAATATATGAAGTGGTAGATTTAATGTAAAGACAGACACAGATAAGATTCTATATGGGTCAATGCCACCTCTACGTATACATCTATGCATGTATACATATACATAGATATTCACATACATGTGTGTAAGTGAAGAGCTCTTCTTGATGATAGAGACTAGAGGCATTTCTTTTCCTTGAAGCCTGGAATGCGGAATTGAAACTAACTAGTATTTGTCATCTTGGAAGATGAAAATATGTTGTAATGTGCAGATGGAACACGTACATGTACTGTGGTGCTTATGGAAACAAATGTCTGTGTTTGAAACATAACTTTGTGGATATTCTTTCTTGGCTGTCCTGTGCTTTTCATCTTTTGAATTACAGGCAATGTTTCCATGCTGAATGAAAAATTAATGAGCATACTAGACAAAATAAAGTTTTGACTTATTGTTTTATGCATGTAGTAGTAATTACAGTAAACCTTTGTCTCCTCTTTGTCTTTCCATTTGTCTATCTGCATTATTGACGGTACATTTTGGAGTAGTTTACTAAAGACTTGTGAGTAATAGAAGTTGTATTGCTATGGTAAGTTTCATTTTGTAGATGACCATAAAGTATTTTCAGAATTCCTGTGATTTTTTCAACAACCTGTTTAAAATCCATTTCATCATGGAAAAAAAAAAAAAAAAAAAAAAAAAAAAGAAAAAGTATTTGTCTAAGAAGAAGGAAGAAACTCATCTGAAATTAACCCAAGAAACAATAAGTCCAGTCTTATGTGCTATCAGAAGACTGGTTTAGTACAATTCAGGTACTGATCTTGCGTCATCTTCAAACTGGATGAGTTTGCCTTAAACACTCCTGGAGAAAAGTTCATTCCAAGATCAACCCCAAGACTGATATTTGAGTAATTCTGTGTCATTTCCCTGATGCTCGACTTCACCTTAACACTACTGGTTGTCTCATCTGTCCATTTTGATGCCTTCTGTTCAAATCTTGTAATGATTCCCACTTTATTTTTAAGCTATTAATTCAGCAATGTCATCAGATTCAGCAATGTCACCAGGGTTAAATGCCTGGTAGAATTCCAAATATATTAGACCTGTATTTCCTTTTTTTACTCTCATAAAATTTTACCACCTAATTTTACCATCTGCGTGAAGCCTTAGTATGCATGTATTTGTTTTCCTCATGGCCATTACAGTTCTAATTATTAGCAAATTATTAAACTTTAATAGTCAGACTAGACTTGGGTTGTGGTTGTTTTCTTTTCCCTTGTCTTAAACAGGCACAATGCTTTGTAATGTCTGTTTAGAACATGGAGGTTATGTAGTTCATCATGGAATGTAGAGTATACCGTGTTCTTTGAACTCCCTTTACCATGATGCTTCTGTAGAACACTGTTGAAGAGGCTAGACATAATTTTTGGCTCTATCTAATTGCCTTTTTTTCCAGTCCTATCTCAACTGACAAATTGCCCTGGTTGCAGTCATTTTGGGGTTGTACTGGATTTATTTTGTTGTATTTTTAATTTATTTAATTTGCTTAACCACTAGAAATTCTTAATGTTGTTTTTCATTGGTGGGTGTTTTATTTGTAAGTTTTATTTCTATTTATAAGGTGTTTTATTTATTTATTTATTTTCCATACACATTATAGGCTTTGAAATGCAAACACATTAGGATGTGGACACAATTTCTAGCAGTTGAAGAATGGCCATACCTCCAAATCAGTGCAAGTTAGCAGGACGTTGAATGAAATGATTGGGAGTAAAATTCTGTCTCAGCTTTCAACACTGACTGTCTTTATGCTAACTTTCAAAGACTGTCCTTCCTCAAAACGACTACAAAACGCATTGCTTTCTTAGTTGTTTTTGACTACTAGCTTTAGCACATACATACTGTGAGAAATTAGTTTTGTCAAGTCCAGAAGAGACTTTCTGTGTTTCTTATTCAGGGGAAAAAAATCTTTTTCCTTTTCCTTTTCCTTTTCTTTTTCTTTTTCTTTTTCTTTTTCTTTTTCTTTTTCTTTTTCTTTTTCTTTTTCTTTTTCTTTTTCTTTTCCTTTTCCTTTTCTTTTTCTTTTTCTTTTTCTTTTTCTTTTTCTTTTTCTTTTTCTTTTTCTTTTTCTTTTTCTTTTTCTTTTTCCTTTTCTTTTTCTTTTTCTTTTTCTTTTTCTTTTTCTTTTTCTTTTTCTTTTTCTTTTTCTTTTTCTTTTTCTTTTTCTTTTTTCCTTTTCCTTTCTTTTCATATAAGCTCCGTTTTGCCTGTGGAAGCAGATTTTGCATTTGATTGGACTATTTCTGAGATGCACTGACTGAACAAGTAGAAAAATAAATACTTCTCAATTTTATGAGCAGCTTTTAAAGCTAGATTAAGATATTTAAAGGGAAAGGATTTGCATAGCTAAGATGATGGGATAGCACAGTAGCGAAACTCCAAAGATTCATTTTGGATAACTAGAAAAAAAGAAGGATAAATGCAAAGCTGGTTACTTCTATTTCATGTATGTATATTTTTGATGATAGAACATGTGGAGGAGCATAAGGATTGCTTAGCGGCATGAGCTGTATGAAACTTTGAAACTTGGACTCTGCCAGCCATGGGGAAGAAAGTGTTTTTTTAATGAATTGTTTTGAACAAGTATGTTAAGAAATCCGTAAGAGAGATTTGCCTACGTGGCCAAGAGTTTAATTTTACTGTTATCCAGGAATCACTTCACCAAAACAAAGGGCTTTTAAAAATTGAGTGTGATTCTCTATCTGCCAATGTAAAGCTCAGCTAGGTACTTGAGATCTGTGTTTCATTTCCCTTGTCTGCTTTTTCAGCAGAGTCAGCGGAGAAAATTAGTGCTTTTATTTAACCTACTAGAGTTAAACATTTTGCTGCATAATTATGCAGACTTTCCAGAAAGTACTAAGTGGCCCCTTGAGCAGAATGAAGATCAGTGCCCTGTCTTAACACTTCTAAGTGTTACCACATTTCTAATTTCAGATGCTTTCAGGATGCCGATAGGTAGAATTTGGTTTTATCAAACAAGCCATCTCAGCAGTTAAATTCTGCTATTGAGAACCTCTGAGATATGACCTCAGTTCCACTAGAGGTGATAGAATAACTGGTCTCTTAAATTTTTACAAGTGATAAAAGTGGCTTAGTGATAGCTAAGCCTCCTGGATTTTGGGGAGAACTCAACATGAGAACCTATAATATTCTTTATGCTACCTGTCTAGTAACCTAATGGTTACCAGACCTAATGTTATTAGGGCCAAATTTGCATTAGAAAAGTTTGTGGTAATTAGGTAACAAATAACTTTAGCCATTGGTCCCATTTACATAGGAAAAAATAATAAAAGATCAAAACCAAACTTACAGTGTAATATGAATTTCACAATTCCAGGTGTTTGTGGCAAGAAATATAGTCTTTTTGGCAGTTTAAAGGAACAATAATATGGAAATCCAGGGGTATGCTCTTGTTTTTCATGAATGAATGCCCAAAGCAGAAGAAGGAAGAGAAACAAAGTTAGAAGTCTTAGGAAAACAAATTTGCCAGCTATTAAGCTGCTGCAAAATCAGCTGCATGGTTAGAGATGCAGACAAGTTTGGTACTTGTTTCACTATGAAGGCACTGAGCATTATAGGAAAGCCAGATGGAGGAAAGAAGTGATTAGCAGAACTTCAGGGATCAACTGAGCGTTTGGCTTTTGATTTGATTGGATTTTGAATCTCATTGTTGTTACTAGTGCAGCCCTTCATGGTGTACCTGTCTGGCAGACCTTAAACTGCAAGTCAGTGAGCACAGTAGCAGAAAAGCACATCACTGAAGTTCTCTTGCTAAGTTTTAACTCAGTATTGAAATGTGTAGATTATGTACATACACCAGAATGAAAAGTTTCTATACTGAACCATACAATGAAACTTCATGTTCTGGGTCTAGAATATGTTTAAGTAGAAAGGTGGTTACATTCTTTTGTTAATGAAACAAAAAAATGGCAAAGAATTGCTCTTGTCAAATGGCAAGACAACATTACAACATTTTATGTTGTAATATTCTGCTAGGAATAAAGCCAATGCAAAATATTTTTGTTCTCAGTATTACTGGTGTGGTCTCTGGAAGATCATTTCTTCAAGCTGCTACAAGAACACCCTTTTACCCTTTAGGAATATTCTCTTTAATGCATACATAGTTAATAAAATAATATTATGTGTTTCTTACATCTGTCTTTACCAAATGTCTGCCTTATGAGTAGTATCACCTCTGTTTTATTTCTTTAGTCACTGGTAGGAAATTAATAACTGCATATTATTTTCGTAGGAAACATTCTTTTTCCCCCCTCTGAGCCTTAGGAGGGAAAAAAGCTCAGATAAAGAGACTGTATTTTTATCAGGCAAAACTACAGATCTGTCTGAAGGTTACATTTACTTTTTGTCAGCTTGCATTAATATAATTTTAGTCATTTTCAGTAATGAATGTGTGATTAAAGGTTATCCATATAGCTAAATAGCCATTATTACCATGTGCCATTTTGGATAATTTGTCGGCTTTGTATACCAGCAGACAGTTTACAAATAAGAATTTTCACTCCCATAGTTGAATTCATAAATCAATATCAATTGTTCACGGGTTGATTCAGCTGCTTAACATCCACCTAATAGTCTGAATTACCTTTACATCCATCCAACAGCTGAGGTTAGAAAGTAGTTTTCTGCTGCCTTTACATTCATCCCCTGAAATGTAAATTCAAGACCCATCATTCCTTGCGTATGTGGTTCTTGTACTGCCTGCTTCTCAAAAGGCTGTTTCTCCATTGCTCGGTGTTTCTGGTGGTCTGAGGTATTAACTCGGGCAGTTGTGTGTGTACTAAGTCATGTAACAATCATCCAGCTGCCAGAATCACCATACAATCTGTTCAATCTCAAAATTCAGACCATATATTAAGAATATTTTTTTGTTAGTTACAAGGGACTTCCAGCCTGTATTTTGGCACAGGAGTTTGCTCCTGGCCCAAGGAGCTGATAACAGGCATAAGCTGTGGGAAAGGGAACAGCAAAATAACCAGCCAAGCAAAAAGAAACATCCTGCCTCTGTGTTTTCTTCTGTAGGAGGGGAGAAGGAATGGAAAGGAAAAGAGAGGGTTGTTTAACTGGGAAGAGGAGAAAGCAAAGGGGTAGGTTTCTTGGAAGCTAATATGAAGAGGCTGTAGGGAGAGGAACTGGGAAGGGCTGTAGTGTGTGATTTCACAAAGTGACAGGCTATTTGTTTGTTGGGAGTGTTCTGCATGGAACGTGCTTTCTTCAAGGTAGAGGCTGTCTGGCTTCTGTCTGCAGCATTTCCCTGAGGAAGTGCTGAGCTCGAAATGAATCACCCCTCAAGAAACAGAGAAAACCACTTTCTTATTAGCTATCAAAGACAATACAAAACAAATAGTGTGGTTGAAATGGTCATAAAAAAAAAAAAAAAAAAAAAAAGAAAAAAAAAGTGTAGTCATGCTTAAAATAATTTACTTAAAGCAATGGTCAGCATGAGGCTCTTGGCTCGATGTGCATGTTAAGGATTAAGCCTTGTGTAGAAGGGTATTTTTGTGCAGTTTGATAAGAAGAGGAACTTTGTGTTACTGTCTTGCACCCTTTTTCTGAAGACATTTTTCAAACATTGGTGCAAAGGAAGGGTAACTATGGTGACATCTTTTATAATGAGCTCCTTAAAAAAATATTATTTTGCATATAGGATTGAGGTTTCATAGGAAAGATAGGGAATAGCTTCTCATGGTTGCACACAAATGAGGTATTGGCTTGAATTCTCACAGGTGAATAAAACCAAATCGTATCTAGTTCTATCACATTGTACTTGAGTGCTCTGATACCTGAATGACTGGGTAAGAGGGAGGAGGGAAAGAAGGAACCAGACCTACTTTCTTCTTTCGGGTTGTTCACTTGCCTCAAGGTGAAGGTCATTCTACCTATCCACAATTGCATTTCTGTAATTTGCAGCTTCTGATTTATTTCTCAAACACTTTCTAATACTACTCCAGGAGGAACTGTTGACTCCCTCAGGGTGGAGAGACCTTGCAGAGAGATCTTGACAAATCAGAAGGCTGAGCAATCACCAGCAACTTGAAGTTTAAGAAGAGCAAGTGCTAGATTCTGCATCTGAGAAGGGACAACCCTGGCTATACATAAAACTGGGAACAAGAGGCTGAAGGATAGCCCCATAGAAAGGGACATGGGGGTTCTGGTTGACAGCAAGTTGAATATTAGTCAACAGTGTGCCCTGGCAGCCAGAATGGCCAACCGTATCCTCATTGCAGGGTGGGGAGGGTGCATCAGTTTGAAGGGGTGCTTCAGGCACAGCATGGCTGGCTGGTCAAGGGAAGGGATTGTCCCGCTCTGTTCTGCGCTGATGTGGCCTTACTTCAAGCACTGTGTACAGTTTGGGATGTAACAGTATAGGAAATACATAAAACTGTTAGAGAGTGTCCAAAGAAAGACTAAAAAGATGGTGAAGTGTTTAGAGGGTAAGACACAGGAGCAGCAGCTGAAGCCCCCTGGTTTGTTCAGCCCCGAGCAGAGCAGGCTGAGGGGAGGCCTCATGGCAGCCTGCAGCTCCCTCACGAGGGGAGCGGAGGGGCAGGCGCTGAGCTCTGCTCTCTGGGGACAGCGACAGGACCCGAGGGGATGGCATGGAGCTGGGACAGGGGAGGGTCAGGCTGGGGGTTAGGGAAAGGTTCTGCACCCAGAGGTGGTCGGGCACTGGGACAGGCTCCCCAGGGCAGTGGGCACAGCACTGAGCCTGATGGAGTTCAAGAAACATTTGGACAGTGCTCTCAGACATATGGTTTGATTTTTGGGTGGTGCTGTGTGGAGCCAGGAGTTGGATTCGATGATCCCTGTGGGTCCCTTCCAACTCCAGCTATTCTGTGATTCTGTGGTTTAGATGCTTGTTTGGATCAGATCCAAATACCATCACTAGGGCTGAACAAATACAATAGTGTACCACTGTCTAAACTGATATCGTGTAGAGGCACGATAAATTTTTAATGTTCTCCTGTTCAGGTAGTGCAGTTTTGAAAGTGAGCTCCTTTCTTAAATAAAGATAGCCATTGAAGTAAACAGGAAGAACTAATACTATTATCTTAGCAGAAATACAGCCTTAAGCCAATTCCTACTACTTGTGTACCATCATCCTTTTTCATAATTAATTAATAAAGGGAAATTACACAAGTAATTTGATTTGATTTTAGTTTCTCTAAATAAGAACATGAGAATGGTTTTATTGATTCAGAATTAGGGTCCACCTAGCCTAGTACGTTATATCCCATACAGGCCATAAACAGACATGTAGGGAAGAATAGGGAATCATATAATACTTGTTTCCCTAATGCTGTCATTGCTTCCAAGTTTAAAATTAAGTAAAATATAACAAGTATTCACATGTATTGTCCTCTGAATTCTTCCCCTTTGAATAGCAGAGCTTCACAGGCTTCTTCTGTGAAAAAAAAATCTGTCTTCACTGTCACGCAAGTAACAAACTGCAAAACTGAAACAAAAGAAAGCTAAATGGCTTGGCAAGCTAAGTAGCATTTTGTTTCTAGGTGGCCACGTTCAATCAAAACTGCAGTAAATGTTTTTGAGGTGTGTTTTGGTATATGAGAAACGATTCCTGCAACTTAGAGGTCCAAAAATATATTGTAATTAATACTCTTATTGACCATTTCAGGAGTGAGGGTAAAAACTCCAGGGAAATGGTCTATATTACGCTCTCTCCATTCAATAGCAGCCTTGCTGCCTGCTTTGCAAATCCGTCAGCAGCACCCTGGGAAGAAAGCAAAAGTGCTTCTCCTGACTTTCAGTGCATGCTCTGTAGTTAAATAGTGCTCTTCGAAATGCAGCACATTGAATGTTAAATCCCACTTAAGTAAGAAGAAATAGCACGTTATTTTTAAGCATAATCAGTATAGGAAAAGTGGGTATAAACAGGACTGGAGCAGTTAAAAAAAAAAAAAGCTCTTAAAGGAAAGCATATCTGCACACTTCTGCAAGTGTTAAATGTAGAAGAACACATCAGTCTTGGGACCTTACTGGAAATTTGTCTTTGAGTCTACTGGAAATTGGCTGTGAATATTTCACTTCGTCATTGAAGCGAAGTACAAAACACTCATAGCAGAGCCACAAAGTTCTGCTATTGATTCTGTAAAACCTAGGGAATAACAAAAAGTTGTCTGAAAAAGAAAATGGACAATCCCCTCTCCCTGTAGGAATTTGTAGCAGTGTCTTTCGAATACAGATGCGGAAATAACCACCAGAACTGTTTTCTGGCATCTTAAGCTATACTTAAACTCCATAACAGTTTTAAAAGTCACTTTGAAATTCAGAGGGTAGAAAAGGGCAGTGATCATTAAAGTACTGGTACATTCAAGAGGTGGGGTTATTTGTTTATTTATTTATTTATTTATTTCCAGTTTCCATGGTCACTGTAGACAATTGGATTAGGTTTGTTGGACCATCAAAAGGACTTGTTGATCTGATAGCAAAGTTGATGCCATATCTGGCTATGGATAGAGTGTGATTTAAAAGAGGTTACTGTGTCACATCTATAGAGGTGACTATTGCAGTTAGAAATTTTGACGTAATTTTATGCTGGGCAACCAAAAAAATAGCATACGGGGGTGACCTTTTCTATTGTAATTAAGGGGTTGGTACCTTTCCATGGGATTATTTCATGTAAAACATTAAAATTTGCTCTTGTCTCTTTTCTTTTCCAGACAGTTGATGGTAAAGACTAAGTTATCTGCAAAATATTTAATAAAATGTACTGCTGATTTAAGAGCTGCTTTGCCTTTGCTTGAGATGGAGTATTAATGTTTTTCAACCTCTTTTCCTCTTGTGAAATACCTCTGAATATTTTTTTCTACAACCTTCCACAAATGAGAACATCCAGAATAGCAATTTAAAAATCAGTGAGACAGTATCTGCCTGTAAATTCTATACAGATATGTTTTGTGGCTCCATTGCTGAAATAATTGAAAAGATCATGTGCTGATACAGCTCCTTGTAAAAATCCTTTCATAGCTGTTGTATAGTAGGGTTAGATATAATTTCATGAATTGTTTTAGGAAACAATAAAAAGAAATATTTTGCATAGCAGATAAACTGTAGCACTTTCTCAAAAACTGAATGACAACTGTAAACTGAATGACTTCACCACATAAAGAAGCACACAAACATTTCTTGGATAGTCAAAGGAATATAGCAGTGGGTGTTTGCCCTCCATGCATGTATGGGAGCTCCTTGATAAATCAAGAGATGTGCCAGAAAGAATGACTTCAGAGAAGACCTGCATCCCTTCCTACCAAGATTTAAATGTCCTTGCTACTGTGTGCTTTCGTGTGACTTGAGCTGAAATCACATGTCCTGACTGAATCACATGCCCTAATGTGCATGTGACTGAGGAATTTTAGTGGGATAATGAAAGTGCATTTCCACAGCCTGCATTGTAAGTGCCATGTTAACAGTTGTGTGTGTAACCAGGGCTGCCTCTGGTCGCCGACTCAGGACCTGAACCTGACATGGATTAACTGGCTCAAGGTACTACCCCATCTCCTGGAGGTCACTGCCTTGCCATCACCTCCCAGCTCCTAGTCCTCATGAAATAGCTTGCCCTTGCTGTTCCCTGGCACCTGCATTGAAAGCAAATCCTTGGGTGTTTGCCCAGGCCTCATGGCAAAGCTGTCTGAGAATGTCTTTGGCAGTTTTTCTTCTGCCAAAGTGATCAACAGTATTCCTTACCCCTGGTTTGCCTCCCATGAGGGTTACTTTTACAAAAATATGTGAGCATGGTCCAGGAAAGTAATATTTTAGTGTCACTTCACATTCTCTTGCAAGCCACCAGAATGGCTTTTGACTCCTGTAAATTGTGGGGTAAGATGTTTGATGGTCACACATGGCTCACCTTGTTCTGAACTTTCTGTTGTTCAGAAAGTTCTGTTGGCAGTTCTGGGACAGGTCAGAGAGGTAATAATTATACTTCCTTGAATTCTCAGCTCATTAGTGTTTTATGCTATTGTTATCATAAACCGTGTGAACGTACTACTAGTTAAAAACTCCCTCCTCCCTCCTCAAACTCAAAAAAAAAGTTTGGTTCACAACTTTGCAATAAAGTGCTTTGTTTTTCGCCTTCCTTGGTCCAAGCTGGTAGTTTACAAACTTACATAATGAGGGACAGGAATGTGCAGAAAAGTGGTTAATAGTGAACTTACGACCTTTCCTCTAGGAAAACTATAAAGCAGAAAGCTTTATTTTGCTGAATGTGCTGAAAAAAAATAATTAAGGAGGGAATACTTCTGTTATTTTCGTTCTGTTTTGTTTCCTTGTATTTGATGTCAGTATGCAGTCAGTGGCACTGATCTCTTGTACAGCAGAAAAACACCTAAAAGAAAAGCACAGAAAAGGGATTTTACTCACTGGAGCTGATTTGGCATACCCATGCGACAGTCTAAAGATTCCCTGCAAGCCGTGCTTGGTTGCTTCAGGCAGGAATTCTTTTCAAGCCAAAAGCAGGAAACAGATTTAAAAAAAAAAAAAAAAAAAAAAAAAAAAAAGTTAGGCTCAAAACCAAACCAAAAGCAAAGAAATACCAGGGTACCTAAATTTAAACTACATAAAATGCTAATAGGATTTTTTGAGGTAAACCTTCCATGTGTTTGTCTGCAGGACTTAGGCATTGGTTTGTAACCAGGAAGAGGTCCCATAATATGTAACTATAGGGGACTGTTTAAAAGCTCAAGAGCACAAATTTAACTAGAGTAAGCAGCACTCTTTTCATAACCTTATGTTGATATCCTTGTGGGAGCAGATAAATTTTTAATATGTTGAATCCAAAGTTAACATCAGGATGAAAAGTTTGTTGATCAATGTGTTACCTTCACTCTGTACGTTAGAGTATTTATTAAAAGACCATTGCAGTATCTGTGAGTAGGAACCCGACTAAAACTGGAAGAGCCAAAATATGGTTAAAATTAGTTGTAGTCCTTTTTTAGACCTTCTCATTTAGGTTTTCCTAAGATGAATACATTAAAAAGTTTCTGTGAAAATCAGACTGGTGACATTAACAATCACTACTGATCAGACACTAGTGATTCATTTAATGCTATCTGTACTGTGACGATAACAAACTTCCACATTTTATATGAATTTACTGCTTAAAAAGGGAATTGCTGAAAATGATAGCTCATTCTTCATGCACAGACTTCATTTGCTTTTCTCACTGACTTGGATGAGATGACGCAGTCTTATACATCCCTGTGCTGTTGCCAGCAAGATTGAGTAGTTTGTTTTGCCAGCAAGAATGCCATCTGAGGTACTGAATTTTGTGGTGTCGTTTGGGGTGGTACCCATCACCACCTGGAATAGGGATTTTCTAGTGGGAAATAGCATATTGCTCGTTACGGATGGCCCTAATTCCAGAAAGGAAAAATGCTTTCAAGTCCCAGTGTGTCAGCTGAAGCTGTAGTTGTTCAATGATTTTGAAAACCAGGCAAAAGGAATTTCAAATTGGAAAAATTAATATTTCAAAAAGAGCCACTGTCCCTAGTCACCACCAAATGTAGTCAAGGCTACATTTGAAAAGGTAATTTAAATTAAAGTAATTTCTTCCAGTTCAGTGCCTTGCCATTATTATTTGCCTGAAGACTCTGGCTGTGTTTATCTTCAATATTATTAACTTCAATAGACTTGAATGCAAGCATTTTAGCTGAGTGTCTCATCGAAAGGATAGCTTCTTAATCTATGAATTCCCTCTCAAGTTCATCAAAATAAGTCACAGATGGTAGATATTTGGAAATTAACGATGATCTATAGATTTGAATTTGTCAGATTAACACTTCTGATGCCAGCTGGAAATTAAAATGTGCTTTTAGTACTATTTATATGTAAAGTAGGCAATTATCCTTTTTTTTTTTTTTTTTGTAACTATCAAATTTGATTAATAATTAACCAAGGTTATTTTCCTGTAAAAAAAGGGCTCCAAAACCAAACATTTTATTTCATTTGCATTATTCTTTTTCATGGAAAATACTATGAGCTGTACTCACATATTCATAAGAGATCCAGCATCCGCTGGAAAAAGAGAAAACAATTTGAGATTTAAAATCCATTTGCTTATTAAAAAGAGCATTTATTCTCTACATCATAAATATTTTTTTAGTTTGAACAGTTAAAAATATTTTGTCGTGTTTTTGTTTTGTTTTTCTCTATTTTTTTAACCAATAGATGCAACAGGTGACTTTGTTCTCCTCTGTCAATATCTTGTAAAAATCTACAGAATAAATTTTAATCATAATTACAAAAGTCAGTTCACTGTTACTAAAAGAATGATTTTGGCTGAGTAACTTGAGACTTTTTTGTATATTTGGCACGTGAGAAAGATCTGTAGTGAAGGATAAGCAGATCATGCGTATGAGGAAAGTGTTCTCATTGCCTAATTGAATATATCCTTCATTTTATCTGCTATAGAAAAAAAATTACCTAACCTATCCTCTTGTATGCATCCTCATTGTTTTAAAATTAAGACCTTCCATAGCTTAAGTGCTTGTACGTGGAAGCACAAACGTATCTAAATTTACTCTCTTGTGTAGGCCAATTGAATTAACTTAGCTGCACATTTGAATAATAAAAATGCACATAATGATCAGTAGAACCAGGAATCATGCACATAAATTCATTTAGAAATCACATGTAACTGTTCACTTGAGAAAACAATTTGTAGCGTTCTCAAAAAAAAAGAAAAATCAGACAAATAGGATTCAAAAAAGTGCAAAATGTTAACATTTTTACTTTGAAATAGTGTAATTTGTATATTAAGACCAAGAGTGTGATTTCTACATGCATGTTTTAAATTATTTAGTTAAGAAGTGAAGACATTTCTGCCCTGCTGAATGAATGCTGTGCAAGTCATTCCAGAAAAAAAAGGAAAAAGTAAAATAGTACTGGATAAAATCCATTATTTATTCTTAAGTCAGTTTCTTGAGAACAGATTTAGAGCTGAATATCGGTGGCATACTACTGAATCATTTCATAAAAAAATAACACTTTTTCTTTCTTTACAGTTCAACAGAAGAGCAGTTTCACTGGCAAACACAAGGTAATGTACTTATCATTAGAGCACTACATGTATTTCCTACCAGAGTGGTCATACTTCCCAAAGAAGGTAGAGAGGAAATCAGTGTGCATTTATGCAGGGGTGGTTTTTTTGTTTGTTTATTTTGTTTTTATTGCTAGCATGTGAAAAATACAGAAAAAAAAAATGGCAGAACTTGGCAAAAGCTGTTAGGGTTAGCAAAAAGGACACCCAAAATAGTGCAATCTTTCAAGAGGGGGCATTGCTAAACACCTTTAGCTTTTTCTTAAGACGAGACCTGAGCTTTCTCAATTAGCTTTTATTAATCCAAGGCCACACTTTCAAAAGATGGCATAATTTTCCTGGACAGATTCGACCAGCCTCCTCTGAACATGTAATCTTGGTGTGTTCTCCATTCCTTCATCAGCTGTAACTGTACATGATGGCATGTAACTGGTTTTACCTTTTCCTTTCTTTCACTTTCTTGTGTTGATGTTATTACAGATGGTCAGAAGGATATAGAAGATGAGCTCACTACTGGTCTGGAGCTGGTGGACTCCTGTATTAGATCACTGCAGGAATCAGGGATACTTGATCCACAGGACTATTCAGCCAGTGAAAGTAAGTTGCTAAAAACGTGCTGTTCAGAACCCAGAAGTATTTGGAGCATTTTATTCTTTAAAACTAAAAATTGGTACATTTTCTTATAATGTTTTTCTTGATTATTTTCCGATGCTGGCAAAAGACAATGTAGTTGTGAGCAGGAAAATTGCCTCCCAGAATTTGCAATTTAATTTTTGGTTTTGTTTGTAATGGAGAGAATTTTATTGGAAGTTTGTGGGCAAAACCCCTGTGGCGTATATTTTAAGGAATATATTTTGTAGTTGCAGTATGGCTGTACTATACTATGAGGTCATGACACAAGACTTCAGCATCACCACTGCAAAAGTAACTTTCAAACAGCATAGTTTCAGTATGCAAAAATAATGTAATGGATTGTAGTGTGGCGTGTGAGTTTTTCTGATGTCACTTTTTAAACACAGCCATCAGATAGCTGGTACACCTTAACGCTGTAATTTTCAAACTGGTAAACAGACAAAACTAGTTAGGTGAACTTCTTAAGGATGATGCAGAGAATGTCAGCCGTAGCAAGAAACCTGGAGCCTTTTCTCAAAGGTTGGTGTATTGGTCATGTCACAGCTCTTCTGTTTGCAGAAGCGTGCAGTGAGTGGGTAGATCTTTTGCTGGGATCAGCAATTTCAGGCTAACCAGTAGCAAAAGGGAGTGAGGGACGTGCCACTCAATGTATTAGCAGAGCAGACATTTACAAATGTTTGTGCTCATAAGTTGCATACACTGAGACAGTTTCCCAACAGGCTAACACCTCTGTTAGAAGATGTAACCCTAGACATTGAATAAGCAGATTAATTCCCTATTTTCCGTTACTTTTTTCAGTCTCCTATCTGATACATCGTTCCATTCTGCCACAAAGCATGTGCCCTTTCCATCACTCCTACTGATGCTCCAGGCATTACCTTGACCTTTCAATTTTCTCTAGTATTCCTCTATGTCCTTCTCTCTGCTCCCTTGAGCCTTTTTTTTTGTTGTTTTGTTTTTTGTTTTGTTTTGTTTTTTTTTTCAGTCCCCTGCTGCCCAGTACTCTGTGACTGAGTCACATCTTTCAAGGTAGTTGCCCAAATTCAGCTTCCTCAAAATCAAAGGGGAAGATTTCTTCTTCCTTGGAAGGGCTAATGTGACAACCGCCTTCTGCACAGCCCCTCTAGCAATGGTGAATCGTCACCTGAAATGTCATCATCATTCCAAGTGAAAGCAAGGCATTGATTGCAAGGCAGAATTTTAACAAGTCAGAATATTTTTCAAAATTATTTTAAAAGAAGATTTGCAGTAAAATTCACAGCTGACAGTCCTGGGACGGTAGACAATTTTTCACTTTTGACATACACAAGATTTCTGGGTCAACAATGTCACCCACAGTTTCGGTAAGATGTTGTTTTATCTGAGCAAAATCTTCTGCTGAGAAATCATGATGTAACAATGTATGCCCTTATAATTTGCTCTGTTGTTTGTTTTATCCCCCTTTTTTTTATTCATTTGGGGGTGAGGAGAAACAGATTGAACGACTGACGTGATTAGGATTGTCTTCATACTGTGATTCTGTAGAAAAGTAAATCTGGGTGGATGGCAGGGAGGAGCTAGCATGGATGGGCATTTGGCAGAAACTGGATGAAGAGGTGAAAATTTAAGAAAAATGTTAGATTAGGATGAGGGCAGTAAATGGAAATAAATATGGGTAAGTGAAGAAAACTAGTACAAAAATTTCTGAGGAGTATCACCAAAAGATAAGACTCAAATAGGAATGTAGATAGGAAGGAGAATAAGGAATGTGGGCAAATGGAAAACACTGATGGAGAAGAGGAGCAATGGAGATGGACTGTGTGGGGAATGAGCAGGATAAGAACTGAGATTTGTTAAACCAGGAGGCCAGAGAGTTGGAAGCTGAATTTGGTTGGATGGTTTGTTCATGGGATCAGGAGATAGGTGCAAAGAGAGTGAACAACAGGGTGATGAGAATGACATTCAAGAAATGAAATGCTGATAGAGTTATGGACAGGACAGCAGCTGTCCCTAAGAAATACAGAGTTGGAGAGTACAGGCAGATGCATGTGCTCACAGGGGAGCAGGCTTCCCCACAGAGCTGCAAGCTTGATGATTTTCATTGTTAGGAAATATCTGTGAAGCTTTTGTCAGTGTCCAATATTCCTCTGTTCAGGCCTCCCTCATAATGAAACTACATCGCTATTTGCCATTTATGGTTGTAATTAAGAATCAGATATATATGCCAAAGCCAACAGTTGCAGCTCTGCTAATCACTCATAAATGCAATTAGGATGTCATATGCTGGAGTTCCTTTTTGGTTGGGTGGTCTTTACTCAATTTAGAATAAAACATCATGGACACATCAGACAGTTAAAATGTTACTGTGTTTGCAAAGTTAAAAGCAACAAAGTCAAGGATGTCTGTACAACATAATTTGTCTTTCTTGTGACTGCATTATACAACAGTTACTATCACGTCCTGTTTTGAACATTATCCGTCCATGCCTCATTTACCCCAAAGATAAGGTTCAGACTGCACAGCATACTGAAGGGGGATTTCATCTTGAACACTTCTAACTTTTCTAAGCAATGAGTAGAATGTATTTGCTATAAACGAAAACAAAAATCTCATATTTGGCAGTTCAACATCTTACTTAAAATTGACCTTTATCTCTTTTGCATCCCAAAGTTCTGATGTCATAGCTGTGAAATCATTCACATTATCTTTTCCTGATACCTACTTTTTTTCATTAGTGGATTGTTCACAGGTGTGTTGAGAACAAACATAACTAACTAACCTATGGAAGCAGTGTCTCAAACATATGAATATATGTTTGATAATATATATATATGAATATATATATATATAATATAATATAATATAATATAAAGGGAAATTTAAAACTTACTCTGAGATATCTCATGATATTTGTATTTCATAGGCACTTTTTGTCTTAATTCCTTCCGTCTCCAAAGAGGAAGTGAGAAAAATGTCTCAGTTTACAAGTAGAAAACACATTGTTTGTGATGCATTTGAACTAAATGTTGAATGTCACAGAGTAATCCACCAGGGCTCCATTTTTTTTCTCTGTGTTGGACAATTTGCAAGGAAGGCCTGAGGTCATGCTGTGGAGAATGAGGCAACTGCACAACAAACACTGAATAGGTTTGCACTGTGTGCAAACACTGTGTACAAGGAGGGAGAGGAAGAACGATGGTTCATAAAAGGCATCTCAGTCATCTTCTAAATTTAGAGGCCTTGAACTTGCAATATTACTTTATTTTACTTCTGCATTTTGAATGCAAAGCTGTATTTTACATCACTAGGCTGACTCTGACGAAGCATTTCTAGCCAGCCACGGCAGTTCTAGACTAGTTGAGACAGATTTTTAAAATATTCATAAGAAAGCCTGCCCAAAGATGTGACCACAGCTTCTTTTTCTGAACTGTGTGCATCCAGTGTAACAAGTCAATCTATGAGTAGCTCTATCTTTGTAGGGGATTAGTGTGTCTGTAGCCAGAATCTTTATGATTCAGTTTTACGCACTCTGACTTTCTCAGAATTATTTATAAAAAGTGGTCACATAGCAGGCACAGGCAGTTGTTATAATTCTCTAAATCTCAAATATCACATCTGCTATTCCTTTACTAGCAAATAAAAGCTGTGGACATAGGCTAACAAGACACATCACATGAAAGTGGCTTACACAGGAGGTCTGTATATAGCTAGCGGTGCTTGCTAATTATCTTTGCTGAGTGTGAATCAGCAAATAGACAAATGTACAGGTACATACGCTACATAAAACTTTTATTAATATGGGCCAAAACAAGCAGAGTGATTAATGATTAATTTTTTGAAGTAATTATTGTCAGACAAAGACATGCGGATTTATGCCTGCTATATTCTCTCAAGTTTTCTGTGGTTGTCTGTGCCTGACACAAGGCTGTATGCATCTGAGGAGTGCTCCTGCACTGTTGCCTTTCTCTTTCTTCTGTCTCTACTCAGTATAAACTGGCTTCCCAGAAACACGTGTTTCTACTTACAAATAAATAGACAAAAAGTAAGGAAACTTCCAGAACTGCGAAGAAGGCTGCAGCTGAGTTAAGTCCTAAACCTGCCTATCCTTGTCCAGCTTCCTGTACTGCACCAAATCCTCTTTGTCTTTGCATAGCTATAGATCAGTCATCGCTGTATCACTCCTGTTTACATCAAACAGGAGCTGACATGGTGTCTGACGGGAGTTCAGATCATCTTGAGTGCTTCTGGGGATGCCACCAGCAGAAGGCCAGCAGTCTACGCATACCCTCCGTCCCTGAGGGTGGCAGGTATGGGCTGCTGCTAATGGCAGTAGCCATCAGCTACTGAATGTCCCAGGGACCAGCCAGGTCCCTTGGTGTGCTGTTGTGACACTCAATCCTTCCTCCTGGTTCTTAAGTAGCTGTAACACCCCGTGTGGCAGCCCCGGGCAGACAACAGAGCTGTCTGTTCCTCTCTGAAACTATTCCTCAATCCACCGTTGTCTCCCTCTGATGGGGCCCCAAAGTACTTCTTTTGCATGGATGAAGATAAATACCAGTCACTCTGAATAGGATTGGGGGAAAGACCAGAGATGTGGAAGCCAAGTTTGGTTATACAGAAGACTCTGGGAATGGGTCACAGGGAGGGACAGCAATCCATGGTAAGTGTAGGGACTGGAATCGCTGGAGACAGAAACATGCAGGGGAGCAAGAGTTGGGCTGGGGAACAACATTCAGGAAAGAGCTAACACTAGGGATGTTTCAGTCAGACAGAAGGCACAGAAGCATTGAGTGGTGACTGTAGGTCACATTTTGTGACCTACATTTTGTGAGAACTGAGTATGCATTGTGGAGAGCATTCATTAATATTTTAGATTAGAAAGCTTGGAAAAATGGAAGGTGAGGGAAAAAAAAGGCACTTTAAACTCCCCATCACTGCCCCACTCAAATCAAGTAACTACTACAGGTCCGTTCCTTTTGCTACCTGTTCATTATGCCTCCATTTTTTTCCCTACCGTTACGTGTAAGAAGAATTGAAAAGCTGGAAAGGTTCATGGAAAGAAGGCGAGTAAACACAGATATACAACTGTGGGTGAAGAAGGCTGTTTGCTGGAGAACATTTTTCATTACTGCCTGATAAGGTCACAGTCTGGCCTGCAGATAGGTGGGAAAGGTCCTGATGAACTGTCTGAGGCACTGAAATGTCCATCCTCTGTGACACAGAGGACCTGGAGGCCTCTGAGCGATCATTACGGACCAAATTGCCTTTTCCTGCCCATGTTTGAAAGTTTGCATTTTAAAGATGGGTAGTGTGAGTAAGAGTGAGATCAACGTGGAATGAGAGGAAAATTTTGGTCCTGTATTTTATACTCTTCCCTCCCAGTAGCTGCCCTCTGCCCCTGCCTCTACGGTTTGTTAGCATGCCCCATCACGGACTGCCTGATACTGGCCTAAAAATTGGTTCTGAAATAATTAGCTGAGGCAGATGGAGTCCTTACAGACCTGTACAGGTTGCAGCAGTGAGGAGAGGCAATGGTTACTTGATCTGTCATGGCATTAGCAAAATGAGGGCTAGGCAGACTACTGAGATTATTGAGCAAATCCATTGGCACTTTCTTCCTAACTTAAACCACAAGCTCAAATGTCTCCTAATCCAAAAGTCTCTAATTTTAATTTAAGGTATCTATACTTTTATCTTTCATGCTATTTCCTTTGCTTCAGTCTCCACAAAATGAACCTTAGACAGGTCTTAAAAGGATTATGGAGTAAATTTATGGAGCTTTTGGTGTTTAAGTTTCTAACTGAAATGGAATCGTCTCACCAGTTATTTTTCACTTGCTTAATCACTTTATGTGGAAACCCTTCTTTTTTGCTCTCTAAATAGTTCCCGCAGACTGCAGCTACAGAGTATTTGTTGACATGAATCATAAAAATTCTTGGATCGGCGTGACATGGCTGCAATTGTCTGATATTTTTGAAATGCTACATTCTGAACTTCAGTTTATAAGTATTTGGTGTTAGAATTGCAGTTTTCCCCATCTGACACTGCCAGTACTCCAGACTTTTTTTTTTCACAGTTTCTGAATATATTTTTGTTTACATCTGTGACCCTATTGCCCTATGCTCAAGATTAATTGCAGACTGATAAGGGAATAAATACAGTGTAGATTAAATAACACTCTCTTCTTGGCTATCGCCGTTTCAGAGTGCACTTGTTACATGTTAATAAAAATGCAGGCAGTTAGGGACATCTCAGCCCTTCTGGGAAAGAAAAACCATGGCTCACCATAGAGGACTTGGCCTCATGATATATGAACTCTTTTAGTCCCTTAAAACTATTTGCCCAAAATGCAGCCTGGATGAATAGTAGTACCATTTAGATGTCGCTTTTTTTTTTCCCTCTGAAGAATAAAAGATGTTACATGAACAGATATTTTTTATCCCATGAAATTATGTATAACTGTTGTATTAAACAGATGTGGTTTTCACTTAACTAAGCTGCCTAATTCTGAGGCTAAAAAGATGAGCTAAGCTCTTATTTTATTGTCTTAATTCAGTTTTGTTTCAGCAATTTTTTACAATAACAGAGATCCTCCTTACTCAGTGTGAAAGCAGATGTCCCAGTTTGAAAGAGCACTCCTTGTTCAACCTTTATGATTTTCATCTTTTATCAGCTGCTTTATTCATAGATATTGAAAATGGATTGAAACAAAAAGGCTCTATTTACACAATGAATGTGTAAAAAGATGTGTGTTTATGTGTTTTCAATCCCATAGCTCTTGCTTTGTGAAATTGCCACCTGTCAGATGGCTGACATGCTGAATGAGATGAAATTTGGCATCAGTGGACCTCACAATTTGTTGATAGATGAAGTTATTTCCATTTCATTATCTACTCTGAGTGCCTGGGTGATACAGCTGAGTCATTCTTTGTGCACACAAAGGAGGTGTTCTCATGGGATCTCCTGATAAACATACACACTAATAAAATCATGTGCTCTTTGAGTATGCTTCAGAAAAGAAAATCACCTTGGCAGTGTGCGTGCCCCTCTGTAATTTTTGGAATTGGATTTTTGGAGTAGCAGTGGCGTAAGTGTGCAACAAGGGTCACCTCACCTTTCCTCCTACTTCTCTTTCCTGTTGCATTAATGGAAACTGGGCAGTCGTCTGACTCAACAGTTCTTAGCTGCAGATAAATCAGGCCAAGTATGAGGCTTGAGGGAGTTCTGATTTATTGATAAAACATCTGACAGTATTTTAATACATTCAGAGTAAATACTTGCGGATGGACATTTTGGACGCCTCTCCTTATTCCATCCATCTCTTCTAATACAAGCCTTTTCAATATATTGGCTTCAAAACTGTGGGGTTCCCAAGTCATCTTTGCCCAATTAGTAATGAGGTATATCCTCTGAAAGGTGGACAAACACGAAAGTCTTTTGTTAAAGGGTGGTCTCACAGTTATTTGTGGCATGTTCTCACAGAAAAAGTTGCGCACAAATTGTCTGAACTGTGAATAAACTTATGTTTTTTGGAGCAGTTCTTAAATAATTAGATTTTTGAGTAACAGGGATAAGATGTTGCTTCCTTGATCCTTATCTGCCTTCCCTTTCTGACCCTAGTCACCCTAAATAGGAGCATAAAATAATCATCCTGTCATTTAACATAGTAATAGCCACTGGCCAGCAGTGAAACCAGTGCCTACAACACTGAGACCTGGTCCCTGTGGCAGTCCTCAGAGGAAGCTTAACGTCATTACAGAAGAGCTGACCACATAAAGTTGCTGTGCATTCATTGCTAAACCTTGTTAAGACGTGAGGATCTGATATTATGGAGCAAGCCCTAGACTGACCCAAGAGCCAGCTTTTACATCTCAGAATCAATGTTTACAGCCAGTGCTCCTCTGGAAATGCTCCATCAGCGACGAGCATCCTTAGCTTGGACTTCATTTTTTTATCCTCTGTCAGAGGCTGAGTTCAAAGGTGTTGAGAGTAGCTCCAGATGAAAAGATGCAGTTCAAACACCATCATTACGTACTCTATATCTTCCTTTGGTCACCTTTGCTCCTTATCACTGGTATCAGCATGGTAAGATTTGGGTAAAACAAGCATGTCTTTGCTGCTAGCATACTGCATCCAATTAAATTCATATCGGTCTTCTCATTTCAAGAGTGCAAATGACTTTTTTTTTTTCCCTTTTCCTTAGTGATCACTTCCCTTATGCAGGCAGGAGAAGGCCACTGCAAAGAGTCAGACTTAGGAGCAGAGCCACATCAGGGGCTCTCACCACCAGCAATCCTGACAGCCTTTGGCATCTGTTTCATTGTCTGTGGTCTGCCATGACTTTCAGGTAGTGGGGTGTTACAGATTGTAACTCGGGTCCAGCTGATCTCACTCTGCCAAGACGCTCTGCCTGTCTTCAAGCTCACGTGTGACTGTTTCCCAGCAGGAGGCCTGGGGAAGCCTGAAGGAGCCAGCAGCATTCAGGGAAGCTGCTTCTGCTTTTGCTTGTTCCTCAGGGCTGGCACAGGGGTTGCTGTGGGCACCCTCCTGTGCATGACACCAGCTGCCTAAATTTTTCTGCAGATATTTTATAGACCAGTAGGGTATCCGGGTGGATTTGCAGGCTTCTCAGGGAGAGAGTGCTAGAAGGCACTGGCAGAACTCTCCAAAGCGTGACAGTCCAGTATGTTCCTGTCCTGTTGGATCTAAATGCTGACTCCATTTTAATCTCTCTTCTAGCCTTCTCCTTTCCTGTGCTCTCTCGTCCTTTGCTATCCCATCTTTCCATAAGCTACCCATTCCTGTCTTACCAAACCTGTATGCCTATTACTTCCCTTCTTGCTTCAGTTCCATCTTTTCTTTTCCAGTTCCTTTATCTTTCTTTTCACAAATCATGAAATAAAACCTCAGTGCCCTGCCCCCAAAACCTTATTCACCCTCAGAGAAAAAAAATAAAAATAAAAACATATTTTCTGCATAAAAGTGGCCTTGTAGTCCTCATTTTTTACACCTTTATCTAACTTTACGCTAATCCACATTGCTCATTGATGTGCCATGTTGCAAGTCCGAAGGTAATACTATGACAACATTACAACAGTCATTTGTAATTTCCCTCCACTTCAGTACAGCAACCTGTTGTCTGATTTTCTGTTTCAATGCACTGTCACCTAGAACATGTCTCTTAGGGTTCCCTTATCTCAGGTTATGCCTACGTGATGAAATGGACTTTTTATGTATCAATACCATACTGAGGGAATATGACTTCGTATTGCTTCACATCTGAGCTTGCTTGTCCTGAGATGAGTGTGACTTGAGTACGCAGTGTCATTTCATGCTGTGTAAGTGACTTACAACCCTTGCCTAAATAAAACAACCCTTTAAAATCTAGCTTTATTACTGTGCTTCGAAATGTGAAAGTTGAATTAACACAGGAGTAATAACAGCTGGTAAAGTATGTATGGAGGGGGAGAATGAAAATGTGGGAGCACTGAAACCAGGGAAGCAGGAGCAATTAGTAGTAGCTTCAGAGATGGAAAGGAGGTAATGATCAGCTTGTAATGATTAGCCTGTGGCAAACTGAAATCCTGCACAAGTAACCAGGTGTTCCCTCATCCACTGCAGGAAGCAGTTACTGAAACTCATTAGAAAGTGACAGTGACTTATGGTAGCATCTGTAGAAGCAGAACATGGAAAGATTTTTGGCAGCGCAGAAATACATCAGTAAATATTTTGTCTGTAGCATGGGCCAGGAAACAAGTGCACCCACATCCTCATGACAGACTGATAAAGCACTCGCCCTACTCGTGCCGTAGCGGTATGCCAGCGCCCGCGCTCTCAGCACGGTTAGAAGTGCCAAGAGCTGCACGGCTCTCTGAACTACCCACGCCAGCTCGTGAGCACGAAACCGGTCTGTAGATACAGCTGTGCAAAAGAGGTAATTGGCTTGTTGGCCTGTGTGAAATGTGCATGGAGTAGATCATCTTGGCAGGTATGGTTTTGGCCACGGAGAAGTTTTAGGCAGTATTTGTCTTCAACCCACATAGATCGGGGCATACCTTCTGTTTTATGGCTTGGGTGTTTCTGGCATATGAAAAAGTTTCTCATAAAATTTTGACCTAGTTGACTTACTTATTAGTAAACCGACTTCCAAGGCAGTGTTAAATACATTCTGAGCCAGTTCACCTCAGAAACCAAATAGCCATTTTCATTTGTGGACAGAAAAGATTCAAAATTTAAGACTATTAAAGGTCAGGGAAAAATAAAACAAAAAGAGTTCTACTTTGCACGTCATAGGAGACCTATTCTGTGCTAGTAGCTATGTTCATAGAGCAAAATACAAGATGCAATGATACCTTTTGGTATCCGATCCAGATATCTGTGAATAGTTGTGTATGCTTTGTAGTCAGAAGCTTACGTTTGTTTGTTTTTATTTTTGCTAGCAGCATAGGTTAAGTCTACCAGAAGAGATTTGTCTGATTTTTTTGATTTCTGATAATGCACTCAGCTTTCATGTGAGTCACGCTTGTGTGATGTCTGTAACCATCTGATTTTATTTCCTAGAAATAAAAAGGGAACACTTTCGTTCAATACTATCAATAGCAGCCTTAAGCTGTGGTGGGCAGAGAGGGCGATTAGGAACACTTGAAATTGACAGTTGGTCTTTTAAGGTATAAAATGCTTCCAAAAATTATGATTTAATCATACAAAAGATGTTCTTAATTTATTTGGCTTTTTTTTTTCCTGTAAACCAAGCACACACTCCATTTTAAAAGTGTATATCTCTTGCAAAATGGGAGGTAGATTGACTATGAAAACATAAATTTAAAAAATTACAATTATTTATGCCAAAATTCAGTGTTACCCAAATGGAAGCGTGAGACTTCCTTCTGAGTCGGAGATTGCTGTCTGCATAGCTGCACATGCTGCATCCTCCTGCATGCAAGTTTCTTCTTGTGGTCGCCTTCAGAAACATACCTAATCCCATCCCAAAAGCCCAGTTCAGCAACTGTTCTACTGTTCTTCCATAGTCTGATCTTTTAACACGTAGGAAACTTCTGTTACACAGAATACTGTGTGACTTCTGCCACTTCTAGTATTGCATGCCACCTGTAGAGTTTCACAGAAGTAACATCACCATCAACAAATCAGGTTGTTTGTGGAAAGAAGTGGTTTATATTCCTGGTGTAATTCACATCATGTCTACTTCAGGCCACTGACAAGGTTTTGTAGGCAGAGGCTCCTCATGAGGGTGTAACATGTGCCAGCAGAAATTTTCCTGCAAAAAGAGCTCCCGATCAACCTTACACATCCCTAGACAGAAGGCTAGAGGATATTACTTTTCCTCTTTGTGTCCTCTGTAAATGCAATTGAGCTGTTATCCTGGCTGCCCATCTCTCACCCGGGCTCTTTCTATCCATTGCTCCTATAAAGCCCATCATCCTAATGGCTAATGATAAATTATGTCTTTCAGATAATATCTGATTTCAATATGTGCAGAGTTTAGCAAACGATTTCATAAAATATGATTAATCTTCCACAAAAGAAGTTGTTTAATCCTGAGGTCGGTTAAAAATTGCAGTAGTAGCTTATCCTTGATTTTAATCTAAATTTCAGGCAGTTTTTTTTCAATAAAAATCAAAGACAAGGGGAACTTCTGTATTCTGAGGTTAAATATGTTTAACCCTGTTATTGCTTGTTGCCTATCTTTAGGTCTTGATCTCTAACATCTCCAATAAATTCTCTCATCTGAAACAGAACTCCCAATTTTTTCTTACCATCAAACTTTACCAAGTATTGCTTATGAAAGAAGATTCATCTGTCTTGCATTTTGTACAAACATCTGGAGTAATACCATGTCTGGATGGATATAGAAAGTAAAACATAATGCTTTATCTGAGTAAATAACACTGAACTTAGCTTATTATTTCAGGGTTGCTTTAGGCTTTGCTATGTTGCCCTGTTCTCTGAGTCTGGGATTTCATATTCGCCACATATGGTTCCTAACTTTCAAACAACTTTTATTTTATCTCACTGGAGGTTCTGTTGCATTCATAATGTACCAACTACAAATTTTTGCCATCCATGAAGAAATTCCTTCTCTTAAAACACTTCCTTACTCAGTTCAGCTATTTCTGGTTTTCTTCTTGTCCCTCCCAGGTGCACAGTTAGTGAATTTTAACCACCGGGCAGTATGGGTTTGCAGTAACGTGCTGGAGTCCCGATAGTCGGTGCTAGTGCTCATTTTCCAGCAGCCTTGATTGCAGAGCCACTCCTGAGAGTCATTGACAGAGGAATTTCTAAATGGCTTTCTCACTTCAGGTCTTATAGTTTCCCACTACTTCTTGCGGATGGTTGTAGTGCTTTGCTGTCCCACGCAGCAGTGGTTTATTATTTCAAATCCTAACCAAAGCTTTCATTTTTTCTCTTACAATAATAGCTGAGTTTTTATCAGCATAAGCATATGATAACCAGAATGCAATGAAACCATTTTCTGTTCCCAGTTCACCTACTCTCAAAATAAAATGATCTTTGTCTTTTATTCTAGCAGTAATTAGGTTAGAAAGAGAGTTAGAAGGGATATCCTTGTATTGTTCCCTCACATAATAGTATCAGCCTAGTTTTTACATCTTTTCGCCAGATACATATCACTTATAGGCTGCTTGGATGAAAATGAGCTTAGGCTACATTTCTGAACGTATTCCACCAAATTCTATTTTCCAGTACCTAAAAATATGTTCTGTAACAACACTACAACCCTTTTCTGTATCTGTAGGTAGAACATAGCCTTCTTAGTATTGGTAGAGCATAATATTGCATATAAATTACTTTCCATTTCTGTAAAACAAGTTCATTTTCAGTGTACTTGTTCGAGAATGCTGCCTCTCATCTCAGGAGATATGCTTGTTTCATAACAAGGGAGCTAATTTAATATAGAGTTTATAACTTATTCCTTCAGTTTAGGTATGTGTATGCTTTTTTTTTCCCCTTTCTTTAAGCTTTATGCATTACTAGGCCATGGAATGCCTGTGTTACATTGCAGCTGTGACATTCTTTATTGTAATATAGAGGTACTGACATCTGTAATATTTAGTATCTCCTAGAATATAGATCTTGAAATATTTTCCTAGTACTGTCCTGAGTGTATGAGTCAGACCTGAGATATGACTAACAGCTGTCTTTAAAGTCCTTCTTTTCCTCCAGAATGATTGACCAATTGTCTTAATCGATACATTTAATTTTTTCCTCATTATTTTTTCTCATGACATCTTATGCATAGTAAGCCTCTGACTCAAGCCCATGTTGATGGCAGATTATCTTCTTCGAATTTTATATTTTCCTTTGGCCTAATTTTTCCTTTTTCTGCCTGTAATTATGAAAACATCTTCTTTTTATGATATCCAGAAAGGTCTCCCTTCTAGTTCCCATGGCTTTCCCTACATCTGACCACTGCCTCTGTTGCTTCCATCTACATTTGTTGCAACTTCCACAGAGACTAGGAAATGGGGAAGAGAAGTCTGAGCTTAGGTGGCTGCTCCTTGTCATCCTGAGCAATCCCCTGCAGGGTTTCCCTCACCGTTCCTCCACTCAATTCCTCAGCTTTCCAGCACTGTCCGAAATTATCCCAGCAACAGAGAGTTCATTCAAAGAATGTTTCTGATGATCTCGGAAATAAACCATGCTGCAGTGGAGGGTTTTAAAACAAACAAATGGTCATATATCTCTTTGCAAAACTGGGCAACAAATACAGCCAGGCTTTCGGAGTGGTTAGCAACTACTTTGCATAACTATACACACTTAAACAAAGAAAAGTAGGTTGTAGGGTAGGAATCAATATTTCACACTGAAACTAAATGACCTAAGAGGAAGAAGGAACAGTAAACAATGACTTTTGGTATTTGAAATCCTTAATTAGGCCTATATGAACACTTAGAAGATGACTCCTCCAGCTGGAATGTGAGGCACCTCAACCTATTAACTCTGTAAATGAATGTTTAAAGGACATTAAAGGAGTTTCGCTAGTGCTTTGTTTCAACTCTTACCCAAATGAGCAAAGCAGGTTGAAGAATGTGTGAAGTGATTAATTACACTAATTAAAAACACTTTATTTACACTTACTCTATAATTTATCATTACTACTTCTGTCAGTTGATCGAAGGTGAGTGAAGTGTTGTTTATAATTGGTATGTGAGCTAATTAAATGTTCGTTCTAGCATGCTTTGGTCTATTTCCTTTGTCAATTAGAACTGGCATTGCAATAGATGATTGACCAAATGGAAATGTATAACACAATAATTGTGCTCCAGTTTACTACTTAATTGGAGAGGAAATGTGCCTCAGTATTCCAACTGAGTTTAAATCTTAAGCAGAGAAAACATCCTGCTCTTTCCACTCACGTGCTAGTTTCACTGGAAACTTCACACGGAAAACTAAGTAACAAGCATGTAATTATCTCACGGAGGCTGACTAGGTATGTATTTCTGTAGTTTGTAGTTCAATTATTTTAGCCAATTCAAAAGTAATTATTACATACATTTAGACTACTGAAATAATCATGCTCTTATCTTGTATTAATATAGTACTGTATGTAACTTATCGTTATATGATAATTATTTGATCATTTAACAACTAACAGATAATGCATTATTGAATATTTATTACATGATAGCTTCTGCTCTGTAATACAAAATATTAGTCCTGTTTAATAATTTATTTTTTTTTTCTGTTGAAGATTGACTGTACAATAGCTATATTGCATGAACTAAAAATATCTCGACTTGTCATGTACAGGGAAGCTACAATTTCTAAGAATTTCCTATGTGATGTATTCCATGAGATACTGCAGTCTACCTACTAGGAAATGAGTAACTTTTCAGATGATTGACTGGCAGACAGTAGGGATAGGCTGTCATTAATACTACCACAAGGAATGATTTCTTTGGTTTCTTTTTGTGAGTTCCTCCTTCACAATAATCCCACATTCTAAATTTTGTCTATTTAGTTTTGTGAACCAGCAATGGCACTACAAGATAAGGTAAAAATATATATATATATTAAGTTATCTTAGTTTATAATAAAGTTAATCCACAGACTCCTACTACCTTACCTGGCTGTCCTGTAGATAAAAATATATCAGTACCAATACTGATTGTACCTAATTCTTATCAGCTTTTACATCACGTATGTGTTTCTAAATCCTCACTCAGGATATACTAATATTGCAAATAGCAAAATTTAATAGGCTGTGTTTCTTCCTTCCACCTCTAATCAGTGTAAAGGTAGTGCACCAGTCTCTCAGCACTTCATGTCTTCTCAGCAATTACAACAGTTAACTGCTAGAAATGCTTAACTTCTGACACAGTTAAGCTCCTTGGACTCCAAATTCCTAGTGGGTTTCTTACATGAAATACTCTTTTGCTTATGACCACTATGGGATATGATCTGGAAATCACTGCTACTGCATATTCAGCAGACAGGGACCTTCTGAAAGAAGGGAAGAGAACACGTCATGACTCACCAGCTCTGATTCCCAACCAGCTCTGATTCTAACAGCTATTAGATTGCTGATGGCTACAGTGCCTGTTTTTTATCATCTCTCACCGAAGCTCCAGTAGGCATTAATGACTATCCACTGAATCAAAATTCAGTACTGTGCTGATTAACTCTGGTCAGTCTTTTTTTTTTTTTTTAAATTTAATTTAATTCTTTCATTGCTTAATTTGAGCATCCTTCCTCCTAGCCCAGGACTGTGGATTGTGGCAGGCAGCTGAGCATCCAGCTTCTCTCTGTGTTTGTTTCCAAGGGTGTGAGGAAATCTGCATTCAATTGTCTTTGAATTTGGCAATGTCAGGGAGAGTTAAATCCCTCTTTTTGCAGGAGGACCAGCAGAAAGAAGCATCCCTTTAAAATGTGGAGCATGCTGATGTAGTCAGTCTGCTGATGACATGAGGTAGCCCAAACTGGAGTGAATTACTGAGATTTGATTTATGTTCAAATGAGTCTACCCATACTGCTGATGTGAGGACAGGCTGCCTCGGTTAGTGACCTTCTGCCACCCTGCCACACCATTCTGTGACCCACCAGGGAGCTGGTTTTCGGTGCTGCTACATTGCCCGCATGTTCTAGCCAAGTGGCTGCTGCCTCTTCCCAGTGCTTCTCTCTGCCCCAGGAAGGGCATCTCCGCTGCAGAAGTTACTGATTTGACATAGCTATCAAGTCAACTGCTTTTCAGCTGAACTTCTCGCAGTCCCATGCAAAAGCTTACTTTTACAAATGGTATTCCTGATAGACTGAATCTCAACAGGAAAAAAAAAAAAAATGTAAAAAATGACTAGGCATACAGCATTTCAAATAATATAGCTACTCTTTCCCAGCACTGGATTTTTTAATTGACTTTATACTGTACTTTCATTTGGTACATTTTCTCTGTAAGCACGCTTTACTTTCTTACACTTAAAATATCTTAAAAACCGGTTTGACTCCTACTGAAATTGCCAGGTGTACTTCAATGGATTTGAATATAGTAGCCTTAGCCCCTGAGGATTTCTGAGTATACAAAAATGGACATTTTGGACCTTCCTTCATTGTGTAAGTGGGATTGTTCTGATGAAATGTAGGTAAAAAGTCAGTTGCACAAGTTAAACAAATTTCTGTGCTGAGCAACATGATACTGTTTAAAAGCAAACTGCACTTTTTTTCGAACAACAGAAAGCTTTTTTTATCTTGTTTTGAGTAGGCTGAAAAGTGTTGTTTGAAGAAAAGGAAACATAAGGTATGACCTAAACAGAAAAACATAGTAAAATAATTATACGGATAGAATTTTGTTGTTATGTTACCTTTTTTGTTTCCCTTACTGGTCTATAATATTTTGTTATTTCTTGGATAAGAAGTAGAACGAGAAGTTTATGTGTATTTGTTCTATGTTTTATGTGCATTTGTAACTATTTTTTTCATTGTCTTCAAATTCACTGGTAGAGCCAGAACAGTACCTGCAGGTACCGAGAAGTATCTTGTTATTCTGCTGTTCTGAAACAATTCTGTCTGTATGCAAACACACACTGTATAAGAATTACTTATTTTAAAAAGAAATCAAAATGGAAGTTTTGGTTCTTGCTCTTTTTTTTTGTTATGTGGTTGGCTTGGATTTTTTGATTCTGAATGTTGGAAGATGGAAGAGGAGGTGGTCTGAAGAAAGCAGAATGGGCAGGCAGAAGATTTGAATTCCAAAGAAAATATTGCACTTAAAAATAAAAGGACAAATGTTTTCATAATTTCTTTTTTTTTTTCTTTTTTTTTTTTTCCGTTTTTGACACAGACTTAGATGATTATAATCAGGACTCTTTGTGTGACTTTGATTTCCTGTAACCAACTGTTACTATGATTTCACTGAATTAATAATAATCTTATCATTTAAGACCGCTCACTTCCTTGCTTTGGTTTTTAAATAGCTATGCTTCACCAGATTGCAGCATTGCACATTGTATTATCATCCAGAAAGAAGTACAATGGCTTGAGGTGAAATCCTGCCATGCAGCACCTTATCCTCTACAGGTAAAGGGCTCAGTAACAGCCCCAGCCGTGCCTGGTGAGGCTAATTCTGCAGCCCCACACTTCTGCAAGCTCTGTGACCAACCCTTGCCAGAAGCAGCGAGGTGCTGCACCGCTTCTCTTTCGTCAGTGGTTTGTGATGGAGTCTATTAATCAGCAGCTTATATTTATGGCTGTATACACCATACTTAATGCCATAAATCAGCTTGTTCACAGTAATGCCAGACTGCTTATTTTCTGGAGCGTGTCCAGAGAAGGGCTACGAAGCTGGTGAAGGGCCTGGAACACAAGTCTTGTGAGGAGCGGCTGAGGGAGCCGGGGGTGTTTGGTCTGGAGAAGAGGAGGCTCAGGGGAGACCTTTACAACTGCCTGAAAGGAAGGTGTGGGGAGCTAGGGGTTGGCCTCCTCTCACAGGTAACTGTGGTAGGACCAGAGGGAATGGCCTCAAGTTGTGCCTGGGAAGGTTTAGGTTGGAAATTAGGAGAAAGAGTAATCAGGCATTGGAACGGGTTTCCCAGGGAAGTGGTGACATCACTGTCCCTGGGGGTGTTCAAGGAAAGGTTGGACGTGGTGCTTAGGGGCATGGGTTAGTGGGTGATAGTGGTGGTAGGGCGATGGTTGGACCAGATGATTTTGGAGTCTTTTCCAACCTTAATGATTCTGTGATTCTCAAGTACAGTGTGGCAGAAGGGCAAGTGTAGTCCTTGATGCTAATGTCCTCAATGGTGGTACTCAAAGTAGGCTAGAGTCTTGCAGGGGATCTGCTCCCCTTCCCTGTTGACCTTGAAGTAAGTGTGCCAGGTACTAGCAGGTACTCCAAAGCTCTTAAACTATTAGGCTTTTAAAGTAGAAAAAATAATAACCTATAACACAACTGACTTTAAGAGCAGTGGGTAATACAAGCTAATGAAAAGGGCTTCCAAAGAAACTTTGGAAGTTTCCCTCACTCTCTGAATGGGTGACTTTTCATCTAACCCTGCCATGCCTTCTAGCACCTGGGTTTCCAGACTGTGAAGGAAATTCCATTTGCCTTCTCTGATTCCTGGAGAAGTCCTGTGCTCTCCTTCACCCCTGAGGTTTCCTTGTGGGTTGGCTCCCTGCAGTAGGAATGTCCTTCATCCTCTTCTGTTCCCTTCTTGCCTGGCCTTCTCCATGCTCCAGAAGCTTTCCCTGGCTTTAGTGCACTTTTGTTTCCCAAGCAAGGTGCACACCCAAGAGTTCCTCACTGAGCCCTGCTCCATCTTTAGAAGTTGGTCCACAGTGGTGCCTCCTGCGGCGTGATGGCTCTGATTCAGTACAAATGTGAGAGGAAATTCAGGAAACCATTTTAGTGATAATACAGGAGGAAACTGACATCCACTGAATCAGTACAAGTTTGGTGCTATCCACCACGAATAACCCACCACTAATATTCTCCCACAAGAAGAACAGGTGTTTGATTTAATGGTGAAAAAACGTATGGGAAAACAGGTAGTTACGTCCTCCCAAGCAGCAACCACACAAAATGTAGTGCAAATATTTGAAGCAGTATTATAAATACTCAGTGTCTGTTAACCTGAACCTTATGAAGCTGGAGCTGTTTTCAAGCATGTTTTAAATTGAAGATTGATATTTAATTATGTAGCATTAAGGTAACAAATGAGATTGAATTATTCCAATAGCTAACTGCTGATTTAGGGTACCTGACTGAAAATAAAGAATTTCCAGTTGCTTTAATGCTTCCAAAAACAAATGGAAAATAATTGCATACACAATTTCTTGTACTAACACAATGGAGTTGAAATTATTGCCGGGTAGAAAGAGTAGTTTTCTGTAAAGAGCCATCAGTAAGCCTTACCATTTATTTCTGTGTACAGCAGTACACAAACAAACCACTTCTTCTCTTCTGTGTGAGCTGCAGGCTCTTCAAAGGGTTTGTTTGTGCCTTCAGATTGAAATCTCAAGAATCCTGATGGGAGATGTGATCCATCTTTTCCCTATCAACAAGATGGGACTGCTTGTAGTCACTAAATCCTAAAAAAAGGAACTCATGTTTTTTTCAAGATCACTCTGATTTCAAATGTACCATGCAGTCTCTATGCTTGTTTTAGACTTAGTTATTTGCAGGTGAGCAGACTCAATCTTTTTCTACTTTTGGTTGAGAAATGAGGGTATGTTTGAAATTTAAATATGTCTGTTTCTCTCAAATGACTTTGTAATTACTTTACTCAAATACATGTAGGTTATAGTAGCTCATTACTGCTTGTTAAGGTACAAAATAAAAACTTTAATATTTAGTGAGTTCACAGCCATGTGCTTCAAACTTTCTAACTTTTTTTTTTTTCCTTTCGTTTTCCCCATTTTGGATATATTTCTTGAAGTGCATTGAAACTTTTAGGCTAAATGGTGCAGGGAGCCCTTGTATATGATCCTAGCTGGCTACGTGCATTCCCTAGTGAGCAATAGTAATATGAAAAGAACGCTTAAAAGCCAGATGCAATGAAAATTTAAACATATTGAGTTCATAGCATGTGATAGTTTAATCATTATTTAAGCTTTAGAAATGTCATAGCATAATTACTTTAAGAATGAGTTGAAACACTTTCATGTGCAAAAATTTCTTTCTTGCTTCAACTTTTTTCCCCTCCTGGGAAAGTTATGCTTTTGTGAATTTTGTGGACTTAATTATGGCAGTTGATCGTAGGCAAATTTTCAGTGAAAATTCAAAATCTGAAAGGTTAAAAGGTTAATATAACATCTAAAATATATATTTTAAAACTATGCCTATATTTTCTTTATGATCGTTAAAGAAAACTATGAAAATATTTTTTTTTTATTAAACAACAAGATTTGCAACAAAAACAGTTAAATGGAAAATGCTTAGTAAGGGTTATCTGGGAATAGAAAGCTACCAGATACTGGCTTTTTAAGCATCCATGCAGGATTAATTCGACTTTCCTGTGCGTGTGATATTAATAACCTCTCAACATACATGAAGCCCTGCCTCCTTCTGTGCTTGTAAGGAAAATACAAGGCCCAGAACTTATTTTCTAAATTTGTCCTAGATCTGGAATATTCTGATGAATGAGATTGATTTGGCAATTGATAAACTGTCGATATGTAAAATAGCGTCATAATCACTGTCTGCACTCAGATGTGAGCGCTTCCACTATTACACAGCCTACTGCATTTTATTTTTTTTATATAATATGAGCCATTCAGGTTGGATTTGGGAAAATGTCAGTTATAATGAGTCTGCCATTTCTGAGAAACAAGCTGGGGAAAAAATATTTTCCATGTTAATTTTGGGGAGAAGCGGGGTTGTTTGCACATTTTTAAATGGAAATCTTTTTAATCATCCTCTTAGCAAAGACTTACAGGACACAAAATTTGGCATTTGTATTAGAGATGTATTGGGAGTTATTTCTGGTAAAATTCATTGAAATTTGACTGTCGTAAGTCTCTTTAAAATTTTTCCATGTGTGCTCCCGGAGCTAAACCAACATTATAATTTCACATCCCTTAAGGTTTGTGTCACCTGCTGTGCTCTCTTGAGCTTGTTTGTGCTAGCCAGCACGTGAAGGTATCGTCCCCGCGGAGCCACTGAAAATGCTGTGCATCATAGCTGTTGGGGTGAAGCTAGACTGCCTTGTAACACGTGCAATGCCCCAGGCATAACCCTCGTCTTTTCTCTCCTCTTCTCTTTCGCTTGCTGGGCCCAGACACCACGGAAGAGTCAGCTAGTTCCTTGAAAACTAGGAGAGACTGCGATCAGAGATGGCATAGGGGAGGATTAGGTGGGTATTCTTTAGCGCAGCTCTTTGTGCATGGGGACAGGAGGAGGTCACCGGCAGCAGCGGTCCCGGGAAGTCCCGTCTCAGCCACGCAGACAGCGCGGTGCAGCCAGAGCCTTCCCCTGCCCCGTGCACGCTCTCACAGCCAAAATCAGGAAACCTGCTGGGTGGATGTGATCAGCTCCACTGCTAGCAAACGAACCTAATGAATATGGGAGCATGTTCGAGTTTTGTGGAGCAGCTAAATGCCTGTTGAAGGTGTCACTGTTCATACTCCCAACGCTGCACGAACCTCTCGGTTTGGCAGCCCGTCTGTGCTCTCTGCCTGTGCTGTGCTCTCCTACTGTGTGCTACTGTGATGGGAAAGACAAGATAGGCTGACAAAATAGTCATCAAAAATTCACCAAGATCAGGGTGAGCTCTACATGATGAGAGGAGCTATTAATATTTTAAAGGCTGCCATCCATCCCTACAGGCACCAAAGTATTGCATCACCGTGTGTACACTGCAGAGGAGCAGCAGTCAATAGATCTGATGTGCTGGGGCCTGGGGAAGGACAAATTAGCATTTCCCATACTGACCAACTGGGTGTAATTAAGTTAAATAAACAGGCTTATCTGGGGAAAAAAAAAAAAAAAAAAAAAAAAAAAAAAAAAGGAAACTCATAAAGTATTCTGAGCTGAATACTTCTTTATCAAATCGTTTGGTTGGCTTTATTTAGGCTTGGAATTTCTTTCCCAGACAGTTTGTGACTCTTGAAGAAAGAGACATGCTCTGTAACTTGAATGACATAACACTGCTGATTGAGGGGTAAAGAGACGTTTTAATTTAGGTGACTTTTATCACTGCAAAGCCAAAACGTGGCACGCGTTTGACGCCTCCGAGGGCCGCCCCCTGCACAGCGCCTGAGTGCTCTTTCCCTGAGACTTGCTGACGGCTCCATCCCTCTCCCCACAGGGCCCAGCCTCCTGTCCCAGAGTGCTCTCCAGCTCAACGCCAAGCCTGAGGGCTCCTTCCAGTACTCGGCCAGCTACCACAGCAACCAGACCCTCGCCCTGGGCGAGACGGCAGCCGCCCCACTCCCGGCCCGCAGCGCCCAGGCCAGAAGTGCCATCCAGAGCTACAGCCAGGTAGGTTTCCTACAGCTGCCCTGTGCTCTCCCACCCGAAATCGTGCCGGGGAACAGCAAGGAAGGAGAGCTGCTCAGTGCTCACCAGCTCTCCGGTGCCTGCCTTTTTGCCTTGCTCGAAGCATCGTGCAGCGGGGTTGAGTTACTGCCTTGATTTCTGAATAATAAATCTGAAGCGGTTTGGCTTGCATGGTAGTAAAATAATCCTGATGAGAAAGATTTACACGCCGGTTTTACTTTCTTGCTTGCATATTTGGTGGTTGAATGTTTATCCATGTAAGTTTGAAAATTGTGCTGCTGGGGAGTCCCAGCGAAGGACTAGGACCTTGCTGTGTTGGTATCAGGTTATTTCAGAAAGCACTTAGGTGCCAGAGAATAAAAACAAAGTGACACTAGATGCAAAATCTGCTTGGGATGCCAAGCAGAGCCGTGTGCTGTTGCCCAAACTGATGTGTAAGAATCACTTTTTGCTTTTTCTTTGCCATTCTTTAAGTCAAAAACTTACCAGAGAGCCACATGTACAAATTTGTTTCAGATACTCATGAAAACTTTCTCAGTCTCTCTTCCTGTCTGAACGATTGCCTCCATTTCTGACACATAACCCTCTCACATTTTGTGCTTTCCAGCACGACATTGAAGCCTCTCACTGGGAAGTTAAGCTTCAGTTTAGACCAAAATTTCTCAAAGTATTTATGCTTCTGCATGTAAACCAAATCTGACTGGGTTTCACTGGTCAGTTCAGGTTATTTTCTCTTTTTAGAACTTAACTGCCACTGTAAAGCAGACCATCTCAGTGTGACACTGGGACACGTTACAATTCAGGATTCTCTAGAAGTGAGCTGCATTTGAATTTCAAAGCCTTAAATTGCTAAGAGATTTCAAGTATTATATAGTCATCGCACAGCTTGCGGGATACCAAGAGACATACTATATTCCATTCACCCAATTTGCTCAGAAAAAAAAAAAAAAACAACAAAAAACTATTCTCCAAGCCTGAGAAACGAAATAAAACACGGTTAAATTTCATTTCAGATTGGATATGTATTTTTTTTTCTTCTGTCAAGGGTTTAAAATGAGCCCGTGCAGTGGCAAGGTCTCTGGGTTTTCCGGTGTTTACCAGAGGCCTTCCCTGATGCTCTTGGGGACTGGAGCCAGCGGGAGAGCAGGACTCCAGCAAGAAAGAAGGCAGAGGCTGTAATACCTGGTTGTAACCTGGGCAGATGTCATTAGGAGCTGTGCTTTGTGGAAAGTATTGTAGCCAAGGGTTAGCCTGAAAGGCTGGGGTGCATTCTTCAAGGAGTCTAGAGAAAGGAGTGAGACAACGGGTAAGGAACAGGTTATAAGAGCAACAGAGCAGTTGAAACAAACCAAAACAGAAGAGATGAGAGAAGAAGAAAGAACCTAAAAATAATAATAAAAAACAGTGGAAGGAGGGGAAAGTGTAAACATGCAGTTGCCTAAGGTTTTGAAATATTCATATTCTTAATAAAAATTTTCTCATAATGATGGAAAAGGATGAATTTATGAAGAGGGAGAAGAACAATGATCTAGATTTTTTTTTCATTTAAATCACACTGAACAGCCATTGCTTAGTTCTAAAAAATTATCACGTATCACCTCATTCACACAGAACTGGTTACCTCCAGTAGGGTTACTAGTAAGTTAGTAAGGTAACCTTGCACATCTTTTATTTATTTATTTATTTATTTCCTTATTCTGTGTTCCTCCAGCTTATATGGTAGATGTTCCTGCAAAGAAATAACTCATGGAACATAATAAATATTAGTTCACACCATTATATTTCAAAGGATGTTTGGCAACTTCAGTTAAGTTAAAATATATGTTCAAAATATTAACAAACTGCCACATAAACTATGAATTAACACCATTTAAAAACAAAACAAAACAAAAAACAAAAAAAAAACAAAACAAAACAAAAAAAAAAAAAAACAACAACAACAAAAAAAAAAACCACCACATAATAAAGGATGTTTCAAAGGGTTATACAAGAAAGGGAAGAGTCAGTTAAAAAGTTCTGAATATGACCTGATCCCATTGCTGATCCCACAATTAAGGGGAAAAAAGTCGATCCTTGGAATTGTTTTGCTATCCTTATTATAATTAAAATAAGCCTCATGAGTCTTAACTGCTCAGATTGTGATAGTTTCCTTTTCTGCTTGTGCGCAAGGAGTACAGCTATCTCTGAACATGACTGATAGCCCGAATGTGTGGGAAAATGTGTAAATAGTCCCAAGGCCAGCTGTGACAGCAAGAACAATTTCTGAAAATGCAATTGTATAAAAACCAGGAATTAATTAGTCTTGGGATTTCCTGTATAGCGCTGCAAAGTGCAATCTAACATTTTTGTCAATTTGGAGGACTATGTTATAGATCATAGAGTTTTTCCAGTGCTTTGAGTATACTTTAGAACAAAACTTTAATCTTCTAAGTGCCATGGGAATTGAATTTCTTAGCAATGACTGCTCCTGTGGCAGGAAATTACTCTGTTTCCCAGCTGAGAACAGCTTCTCAAACGTGGTGTCCAGATCCTGATACGTGCCATATTGATCAATTACCGTTATTTGCGAAGAGTCGGTAGTGGCATGTGTTAGGAAAAGCAGCAGGTTTTGCAGATGAGTTACTCAAAGGTGAAGGCTCTGTTTGGACAACATGCAGCTTGTGAACAACTGATGGGGTTTACCGTCACAGTGAGAACAGTCAGCTTACACTGTAGATATATATAACGTATATCCTATAAAACATAGCATGTAATACAACCGGTGGGCACTGGTGTGCTCTGCCATGTGTTTGCAAGGGGAAGGGACAGGAAGTAAAACTAGTTAACATTTCTGGATGAAGATTTTTTTATCATGTATCATGATCATGTAACTTTCTCAGAGGCTAACCAGCAACCAACATAAATCACTACTGTGTTTTATCCAATGCTCCTAAAGCTTCTGGACTGAACGTGCTGGCACAGGACTTGAAAACCCCTAAAAACAAACAAAAAAAAAAATGAAAAATTATTTAACAGTTAATTTTCCAACTTGTTTTCTTCCTCCTATAGCCAAGTCGTTAAGTTCGTACTCATCAGACCACTGTGTCTCACTAGCCCTGTTTAGAGTATTTGCACATGGGCACCAGAAAGTGTTCAGTCGTCAAGAGAAAACTGTAAGTTGGCCCTTCTCAGTTAGAGTGTTTCCCCCTGCCACGAGTCAGGTGATGAGCTGCCTGTTGCTCTACCCAAACAAGATCTAAAATAAGGACTCCACTTCTGGTAGGATGTGGCAGATGATGAGCTGTTTAAAATGGGATTCTGAATATGAACGTGAGAAGTAGAGGAGGCAGATGAAATCTTGGGACAGATTACTCTTACTACTGCTACTCGCAGAGAGCAAGTCACCAGCAGAGTTTACGTTAGTGAAAAACGGGGCTGCAGGAGGCTGGTTTGATCCTACAGGAGGTAATGACTGCAGCTTGCGGCACTGCTTTGCAACCAGAGCTTGACCATCTCTGAAGATCCTGAAATGACCTCACACAATTCTGTCTGTGTATGTGGAAGACGACGATGGCATTAGCTACATTCATCTACCTGTGACCTTTGAGATTAGGACCAGGTAGGCTGACAAGTTTTCCTAATAGTGTTGGGGTTTGTTTTGAAAACACAGTAGAGATGGCCTTGCACCAGTCATGACCTTTGTGTTGAAATTGGGAGAAATAAATAAAACACGCTACAGCTGAAGGATTCCCAGGTGTGGTCTGGCATCTGTTACCATATGAGTGCATTTGAACAATGGTAGCATCTTCCTCGTAAGGTCAGGAACTTACAAATGACAGCGAAGAAGCCTGGCAAGGGAAAGACCCTTCCATAGGTGCTGCCCAAGGACGGAAGTCTGCATCATGAAGACAAGGGAGGGATTGTTAAGCATTTTCCATGCCCTATTCCACCCTTTGTAGAAGAGAATCAATAGAGGGTTTGGACCAAAGGAGGGTGATACCTTGAGATAAGCCATATGGGAGTTTCTTTGAGTTGAAAAATAAAATAAAATAAAATAAAATAAAATAAAATAAAATAAAATAAAATAAAATAAAATAAAATAAAATAAAAATCCCTCAATAGACTGGGAAGTCTTGCAATGATTGAAATATCACAGAACATCATTAGGATTCTGAGAGTTGGATCCTTAAAAGACAACACGGGTCTCTCAAAACCCTTGTAAGGATGATCAAGTTTGCTGCCTAAAGCTGACAGCCACCACAGATGTTCAAGCCAGAGCAGCAGTGTTTGAGCAGCCCGGAGAGATGCCTTCCACGCAACTTGAATGTCCAGTTGGAAAGTCCTTCCTAGAATCAAGAGAAAGGTCTCCTCGTAGACAACAACGTGCTGTATACGATTGTCTTCACAGTCACCAGATGTGACCGTCTTTTGGGAACCTGCCCAGGAAGCTGGGAGAAGTCTCAAGGAGATGTGCTGGTGTGCTGGGGATTGAGATGTTAAGGGCCAAGCAATCCCTGAGAGCTCCAGAGAGCTAAATGGACTGAAAACTTGCTCAAAGGTAACCCAGCGTTTCAGTTTCTTCTGTTCTGTCAGGGCAGTACACAGGACATTGAGCACAACCTGCAGCTTCCTAAGGGTAACCGGTACCGTGCTGCAAATTTTCCAGCGTGTTCCTGGAAAATGTAATTTCATTTAATTCCCAAGAACTGGCTCTAAAGTCATTTTGCATCCTTATTGCTGAGACGCTGCCAGCTGCATTGACAGACGTTCTGTTCCTTCACACCTATGAAGCACAGAGGTACAGGCTCTACCAGTTTTCGCTTTTGCATTTTGGCATGCCTAGGAAAAAATTAATTTGAAGGGATTTTAGGTGATACACCAAACACATCTGCTGCACCTGCTAATACATCCATAACGGTCATTTTATTCTCTGAGACCTGGGCTGTTCAGGTTTTGCTGTTTTTACACATTGCTCTTCCCTTTGGGAGCAACCTCCAAGAATCAGCCCGCTGATGTTTCAGTAATTAGCAGCCCAAAGTTTTGCTTAAGCTGTCTAGCCATATAGGATTTTCTAGCTCCTTATCCATGAATAATTTTCAGCAGAATAAATAATGCAGCACGGTTATTTGCCCCTCTCAGTACGACTTTATGAAACAGCAGTCTTGTCTAGCAAGGTCTTCCATTTGATCTTTTTCAGCTAAAGTTCTGATTTAAATTTTCAATTTAAATTGACTTCAATAAAAGCAGAGGCGCTGAAATTTGGTGCATTAAAAGTGTGAATAATGGCAGGCAGGCAGACATCGGTTAGGCTGTTCTCTCTACTCCACCATAACCTAACTGGACACCCTCAGTAATTTTATGTATAGAGCTCTGCAGATCTTGTTTTGCCAGGATCAGTAGGAAATGATATTTTAATAAGATTAAATAAGGAAAGAAAATATTTTTCATAGCTATATTAATGTTCTTGTGCTTTTTCACGCACTTCTGCTATTAAAAAGGATACGACAGAACCCACATATTGAATCCAAAGAAGCAAAACAGGATCCTTTTCTTTGGGATACTGGAAAAACTGAAATTTCTGAGTCTTAGAATAGATATTTACAGGGCTGGAGAAAGAAAATCCTTGATTTTTTTTTCATGTCTGTGAAGTAGATTGATGAAGGAGGATATAACAACTGGAAAGCAAATTTGCTCTCAATTTATTAGTTTAAACACAGTTTCATTATCAGGTTGACAACAATAATGGATAAATGGAAAAATGATGGAACAAATACCATTGTATTTCATTCCTCCATACAAAGTGTAATGTCACATCACACGATGAACAATGACATATGGTTGTCCTAAGCAACAGACAAGGATAAACCCAGGGAGAATCTGAAATGCATTTTGCCTCTGAAAACACGAGTGGAAAATAAGAGCACACACTTGTTCCTCTGAAAAAAGTAAGAACCTCACAACAAATTTAAGACAGGTCTGAGATTAGTCACAACTCAGAAAATACTGCATGCTAACGTTGCGTTGCAATCTGTTCATCCAAAAGTTCTCTCCTTCACACGGAGCAAATGCTTGGCTTTTTACAAAGTGCTAAGCACTGTGTTTTAATTAAGCATTTAATTCTCGTATCCTCTACTATATCTCCTTTCTTATAGCAGACCATCATGATGTGAGGGATTTTTTTTTTTTGCCTTTTTTTTTTTTTTTTTGAATTAGCGCTTGCAGAATGCTTACAGCTTTATAGAGTGAATATGGGATATTATTGGTTTGCTTTAAATTAATTACTGTAAGTCCTTGACATATCAAGCAGCGTAAAAGTAGATTAGAAAAAGAAATTATGTATACATGATGACAGGGCTTGCCTAGAATCCTTAAAACCAGTGACAAACTTAAGTTACCAGGGTGTTTGTTACACCTTGGTAATGGTCCAAAATACTGTATTTTGTAGCAATTTTGAGTATTGCAAAGTACACTATTATGCCAGTCCATTTTAACAGTTCAAAAGGTAAAATTTGTTAATGAGAAGCAATGGATAACGTAGCTAGTTCAAACAACCTTTTGTCACGTGCAAACCTTGCTTTGTACGTGTTGTTTTAAATCTTGGCAGCCTGCTTTTGTTTTGTAGAAGGTGTTGCCACACGGTTGAAAATGAAAACTGTGCTCTTGTCAAGTGCGTTATTGGAAAACCAGCTGCAGATTAGACCTTCTCTTCTCTTTAGAGATGGTGAGAAGCTCGGAACGAAAGTCGCTTTTAAAAGTTCTCCCATATTCCCAGCGTTTGCCTTCTTCATTTTTGTAAAGTCTTTCAAATGAGCAGCTTGGAGCTGTCGGCCACGTACCAAGGCTTCAGGATGCACACACTGCGCTGTGGGACTCCTACCCCCTAGTTGCATGTCCAACCCAATGGTGGTCAGGCTCCTGGCACCTGCGGGCCCCCTGCCCGCTCAGGACTGAGGGCAAGGCTCACCTTAAATCTGTCTGTAGGGATATAGAGGGCTTGGCAGTGAGGGAAGCCTCCTGAAGCCCCTCTTTGGGAGGTTTGGGTCTGTCAGCGCTCACCGGGGTGCCGGTGGCCTCCCTGCTGCTACCTGAGTGGCTCCTCCACAGCCTTGCTTCTTGTCCATGCCTAGGGAAATACTGGGTCTTCCCCCAGGAACACCAAGCGTTCAAGATGAGGGGCGGGGCTGCAAAAGTTAAATGCAGGAGGCGAGGGACTGAACATTTTGTAGTGGGAGGAGACTGGCAGAAGTACGCCTTTCTGGCATCTATGGACCTCCTACATGCTGCGCTCCCATCACCTGCCTTGTCCTCAGCTCCTGCCCCAAATCGCCTGCTGGGTGTCCCAGCGAGAATAAGCCAAGTTTCATGCCGGGAACTCGGTGCTTTTATTTATGTGTTTTGGTTGTTGTTTTTTGTTTTTCCTGTAGGGCGATTTTAATAAAAAAAAAAGCCGCGTTTCTATTTAAACCTGAAGCAGCGCTGCTGTGGGCACCCACCGCAACTCTGAACCGAGTCGCGGAGCCCACGATTTGCATTTTAAAGGCTTTTCCGCCTCACCAAACACAGAGAGAGCTGCCTGTGTCTGAGCAAAGCACTGCTCAGGCCGATTTCAGCAGCACTGGGGGGGCTCGGAGGGAGCTGGGGTGCGGAGGAGCCAGCACCGTGCGCACCGCGAGGAGACAGACGTGAAGCCAGGCGGAATGAAGCGAGACGCGATGAAATTGAAACGGAACGATTAAAAAAAAATAATAATAACAAATAATCGAAGAAGAGTGAAATAAATAAGAAGTAAAGTAAAGTAAAGAAGTATTATTTATTTAAAAAAATAAATAAATAATGAAAGGATGAAGTGAGGTGAGGCGAAGCTGTGAGCAGGTGAGGCTGTGACAGGAGCCCTGTGCCCGCCCTGTGCCCGGCGGCGGACCCCGGGCACCGTCGGGGCGCCTCCCGCTCGCCCCGCACCGGGCGCCCCCCGTGGCCCCCCCCCCCGGTCCCTCTCCTCCGGGCGCCCCGCTCTGACTCCTGTCTCTGCCTTTTCCTTCCCGCAGCAGTGCCCGGGGGGCCGCGGCGCCCAGCCGGGCAGCCCGGAGCCGCCGCCGCCGCTGCCGCCGCCGGCCGCCGCCGCCGCCCCTGCGGCTCGGGAGCCCTTCGCGCCCAGCCTCGGCAGCGCCTTCCACCTGCCCGAGCCCCAGCACGCCGCCGCCGCCGCCGCCCGGCTCCACGCCAGCAGCGCCACGCTGCCGCCGGCGCAGCGGGTGAGCTCCCCGCGGGCCCCGCGGGCCGGCGGCTCCCCCGGCTGGCCGCCGCGGGCCGGCCCCGCTGCCGCCTCCGCTGCCGCCGCCGCTGCCGCTGCTGCTGCCGCTGCCGCTGCCGCCGCCGCCGAGGGCGCCGCCTCCGGCTCGGCGCAGCGCCTCTCCTCCTCCTCCTCCTCCTCCTCCTCCCCGCGGCAGGCCCCCCGCCGCCCGGCCGAGCCCTCCGGCGCCACCGGCTCGCCCCTCGACGCCGCCACCGCCGCCGCCGCTGCCGCCGCCGCCTCCTCCTCCGCGGCCGCACCGCCGGCGGCCGCCGTCCGAGCGAGCTCCCCGCCCGCCGCCCGCTCTAACGTTTCCTCCTCCTCTCCTATCCACCAGTTAAGCTCCGCCATCGGCACTTACGCCACTCTGTCGCCCACCAAGCGGCTGGTTCACGCCGCCGACCCGTACGCCAAGCACTCCCAGGAGCTCTTCGCCACCGCCACCCTGCAGAGACCCGGCTCCCTCGCAGGTAAGCGGGGGGCTGGGGGCGAGCGGGGGGCACGGCCCCTTTCCCCTTTTTCCCCCTCTTTCCCTCTTTTTTCCCCCTTTTCCCCTTTCCTTCCCCTCCCCGGCAGCGCTCCGGGCTCCCCTGGCTGCCACCACCCTCACCCCCCCCCCGGGCACGGGTGGCATTTTGGGGACCCCCAAAATGAAGCTGCCCTCCCCCCGGGTTTGCTGCCACGACGCCGCGGAGTTTGAGCAGCTCCTGCAAGTGAGGGACCCTCTGCTCAACTGAGCATCCTCCGGCGGTGGTGGTGCTGTGTTTTCTTTTTATTATTATTCTTTCTTTCTTTTTTTTTTTTTTTTTTTTTTTTTTTGGGTTCGCAAAATTTCCAGTTTCATTGCTATAGTAACAGCTGCTATGCTCGCATGTTCCCTTCCCCGACATAAATAGACCGGGAGATAAATAGGATGCGCTGAGGGGGTCGGCTGCGTTTCGCAGGCAGGTACACACACAACTTTCTTGTCGGAGTTAAAGCCTCTGCTCGTCCCCTTTCGCCCATCCTTTCCCTTGCTCCAGCACTCACAGAGCTCCCCTCTCAGATGCCTAAAAATACAGGTTCGAGTGACTGATAACCAAGCACACTCTTAATTTATGTCATCCGAAGAGCTACTGATTTTTATTTATTTTTTTTTCCTATTTAAAAGGTGTGGAGCATGGGTTGGAAAACTTTCTGTTTTTAAAATCTAACACTGCTCTCAAAGTTCAGGACGTGTAAAAGGACAGCAGCACTGGGCGATGCCGCGACACAGTTTGGTCGCTCCTCTTGTCAAATATTCATTAAGCCCTTCTCAAATGACCACGTGTTGTATTTAGCAGCTATGTTAGTATAACTTCTTCGCCCCGCAGTCACAGAGAAGAGACGCTGTTGACCACAGCTGTTAAGTACTGCCTTTGTAGAATAAAGCGAAAATGCAGGATTCCCGAAGACTTTATATTTTGGGGAGTTTTGCAACAGCATGCTGTAACACAGTTGTCTGAGTCTCAGTAGGCGTGGGGGGAGCTCTCAGTGTCAATGTCATGAAATGTAAACTTTGTACACCTGTGGGTATCTACCACCAGCATTCCCCTGATTCTCCTTATCTTTGTTCTAGGGAAGATGTCTTTGCTCATGGAGGTTTCTGGCAGGCACAGTCCCTGTTTCCTTCTTTTTTTTTTTTTTTAGCAGTGGAATTGTGTTGTACTGTTGTTTGTTTTTTTTTCTTTTGGAGGCATCTTTTGTAGCATTGCACTGTTAACCCTGCAATGTTATTTGGAGGAAAATGTGTTCATTAGGGCTTAGGGCCCATCATAACCACCCCAAAGTGCTTCAGTGGCAGAGCAGCTGTTTGTTCAACACTGGACCCAAGTCACAACATGGGCTTGGACCATTTTAGGCTGTTTGGCCAATAGTTGTCCTACCTGGGGTTTGCTACTTCAGTTAAGAAACTGGCATTGATTCTCTTAGGCTGCTTTCGAATAAAAGCTTTTGATAGACTTCTGCGTCTTGCATGACGTCGGTACTTCCCTCCCTGCCTCTTTTTAGGATCTATCGTGAGGAGTTGCTCATGACTGATGCGTAAGGGCTGGGTGAAAGAAAAGCTGATGGATGCATGCTTTTAGGAAAAGGCTGGTGTATTTTGTGGGGATCTTAATATGAGGGGGGAATAATGATTGACTATCTGAACTTGATACTAAGTTTGCAAAACGACGCTTTTCTGAGTGTTGTGCCATTTTGAACAGACATAGCGAGCTTCCGAGTTACTGTGTCCCGTAGGGATTTGTGTTTAGCATATGCAAAATCTCAGTGTCTTATTTTATAACAAATGGAAAATCCTACAACTGAAGAGTTGGGTGATAGACATGCAGAAATAGTGTTGCCACTTAAAAATAAATAAATAAATATGTGGAAGCAGCACTGTGTTAGTAAATACTGTTGTTTTTTGATGTTTTTTTTTTTTTTTCTTCCCACAGTGGTGACAGGCCTTTCAAGTAGTCCTTGCAAGGATCTCTATCACATGACCCATTCTTTTGCAAAAGTTCCCCTATTGTGTACCCGCTGCCATTATTTTCCATTAACATTCTGTAGCATGTTCATTGTGGCCTGCCAACCATTCAAGCAGTTATACATCTGCTAACAGTGTTAAGTGCTTGACTAATCTTCTGGACTTTTACTGGATTCACTGAAGTCAATGGACTACTTAGAGTCTTAAAATTAATGTATGCTTTAGAGTGAGCCTGGATCAGATGTTACAGATACTACTAAGGCAATCTGCGTTCCTGTATCGTCTTTTTTTTTTTTTTCTTTTTTATCTATAAGCAATTTTGCTTGGAACAGGTTTTGTATGTGAGCTGTGGGTATTGCATATTGTTGCAGGAGTTTTCCAATCATTGCATTAAACGTCAAACCCCTTGAGAGTGAGAGCAAGCAACTGTATGTTGAAAGGCTAATGTTCAATAAGTGGGATTTTTCCTGCTTGTTCGCTACATCCCAAGATAGTTTTTCTTTGAGGGAGGAGGAGGAGGAGGAGGAGTGGAGAATGGTTGCCACATTGCACTGATTAATGGTTTGCCTACTGTGATTAATGCAAGCTTGCATTGGTATGTATGTGTCATTGCAGGGATGATGTTACTCAAAGAAATATATATATTTTTGAATCCACAGGAAGAAAAAATAAATATTTGTAGTCATTACTGGGAATACAAATAATGCATTTGTTTTATTATTATTTTTTTTGCATGATGTTAGAAATTCCTACAGGAGCTGTCTGGTTCATGAATGCCTCTGTGTCTCAAGATGCTAACAAACAGGATGGTGTCAGTGCCAGGGCTGGGTGTCTAACAGAAAGACCTTCAGATATAACTAACATTTCTTAACGTTGTAGCTGAAAATGTTCAATACTAACACATATTGCCCAAAACTGAAACTGTGTAAGATCTAATTGAAGAGATGGCATCATGTATAATGATCGCCTATAAACTAGGTTATAAAACAACTTGAAATTATCAAAATGGCAACTTATAGACTGCATCTTGAATTTGAAGTGAGGCATGCAAAAGCATGCAGTGACTCAGTTTTAACCAAGTAACCTTAGAAACGTCCTCGGAAAGGGGTTTCAGTCGAGTTACACTCAAGCTGTTGCCACTGCCAAATGTGCACGTGTATGCATAACATGTGTGCGTGTGTACGTAGGGGTTCGTGGGACTGCACAGTCTCTGTGCTTATTCTTGGTCTAGCTGCTTCACTGCTCTGAACTGCAATTGCAGTTTTTGGCAGTAGCTTTCTGATCTGTGCTGCTGCGAAGCTTGCTCTGCTGACAGTTCACTCAGTGATACGGATCACACAGGGCAGACAGTGACAGAAACACAGGGAAACTTTCAATAGGCACAGCACTGCACAGGTGCTGGCTCCTCTGAAGCATCTCCTGCTCGAAAGAATCAGATGCACGATCCAAAGAGGATCCCTCTGAGGACCAGAGGGAGAGGAGGCAACGAAAGGGTGTTGCTGAGGTAGTTTGTGCCTCAGGTTATGTGGTGGGGGTTGCAGAGCTGCCCCTGCCTTTTCATCCATCTAAAGGAAGATGAAGGGCACATAAGACAGTGGAAAGTGATGTTAAGCATTGCTTTATTGCAAGTTGCCCTTAAAAACTAGAAGGAAAAAAAAAGTCTAAAGGCTACATCATACTCTCTCAACTGTACTGAAAAGTGAGGTTTAAGAAATGCGTATTGATGTGCATCATTTTGCATAGTGTTAGGTAGTCAGAACACTATGTGGCCGCTCTGTGTGTGATTATCACCTGTTACAAACAAGAACTGAAGCATGCCTTAGACACTCCTGATGCCACTTATTAAAACTTCAGTGCTCAGCCTCACGTTGGCAAGCAGAATCTTCTTTCAGGTCTCTGTAAAATCAGAAAGAGAAGTATGTCTGTCCTTTCTGAAGGGGGACTGTGTGCATGTGTTGTATTAGTATTACAGTAACACCGGTTTATAAAAATGTGGCATGGGTTAATATAAAAATATGCTTTTTTACTCTTTATAGCACAAAGAGTTTTAAGTTTATCAGGGTCTAAACTGGTTCCTTCTGCTCCTTCATCTGTCTTGTCTCACTCTTCTCCCTATTTGCTGGGAACCTTCCTTTGCCCTTTCTCCTTCTGTATGCTTTTCATTGCATGTGACATGTTGAACCTGCTTCCCGCTGAGATGTATGGCAGGACTGCTATTTAATGGTGAGTGTTGACAAGTTTTAGCGTTTTGGTGTGTAATCATAGGGGCACAGAACAGATCAGCTTATGTGACTGCGTATGGGATAACTGACATTACCAATAGCCTGGATTTAGATTTCCCTTCAATTGTGTGAAAATATCAAATCATCTCGATATCATTGGCTCATCGCCATCTTAACGGAAAAATATCTAGTCAAGTGTTACAAATTCTCCAGTAAATCACACAGTAAATCATGCGTTTCTGTTAGAAGGGCTGAGTTACTGCTTGTGAGCATACGTGCAGCCATCCCATTCTTTCCTACCTCTACCTGGGGAACAAAAAACTCTTTTAGCAGAGTTAGTGTTAGAAGCAATGTTAGACCTAACCCGAGTCAAAATCAGCCTCTTCAAGGGCTTTAAACTATGTGCACGTATTATTTTCTTTTAGAGTGCGTCAAAACCAAATTCCCACCAACGTTTGCAAATGCAGGCAAGACTTCACCACGTGCATCATCATTCAGCTTTTGAGCAGAGCATTCATTATAAATAGCAAAGGTGCAAGCAAAGCGTTAACCCCAAGAGCTAAGCCAAAGTGGATCTAAAACCCCACAATTAGAAGTTCCTTGTGCTTTAAAATCACTATCTTAGGTATAGGGTTGAGCTAGTAACAGTCTTCTGTGGACAAGTAAGGAAGGAAAATCTTTGTTTTTTTTTGTCTTTAAGTTAAACAATGAGACAGGCTATCAGTATGATTGATGATAACAAAAAGGACACTCACTTGTTTCCCTCAACTATTTTTCTTTTATTTTTACAGGATCTTGTATTTCTTTTATAGGGAGAACAAAATTGCTTCATTAATTCTAATCAAAATAGTTTTCTATTGATTTTTTTTTCCTAGGTTCTGTTTGTTTTTATTAGCTGGAAAATTCCTACATCTGCCTGTCAGAGCCTTTACACATGACAGCACTGTTAATGCCCTTTTGTTCTGGGACAGACAGCGCAGTCCCAGGATTTTTTTTCCCTCCTTTTATTCTTGTTTTGAGACTTTCTTTCAGACAAAAAAGCAAAACAGAAAGGTCCGAGGCATCCAGTAATATTCCAGATACTAATCAGAATCTTATAATTTGATAACCCTGTGATCCTGTTTTTTTTCCTCATTGTAACCTGGAGGTTAGAAGTGCTGATGCTAGACTCTCAACCGATACAAATACACATCTCAGTGTTCACTTTGCTTGTCCTTTTCTTTGCCTCTAGTTCTACTTCCACCTTTTCCTTCAGTAGTAATTACGTTATCAATCGTTTCAATTAAAACATTTAGCGTAGTGCTCAAGTCCCCCTTGAACAAGGTACCTGAAATGGAGAGTCTTCAGCAATAAAGCAGAAGGTGTAAGGTGGATGTCTTGGAAATATGTTGTTATTGCCACAGTTTTTGTTCCTGTGTCTTTCAAATCTAGTTTGCATGTAATTAAGAAGAGGCATAATTGACAGAACCAAGTAAAGAGGCTCCATTTACGTGGGTATGTCTTTGAGCTAAAGAACTTCAGCTTTGACTTCCTGTGTGAGTAAACACTATGGATATGTCTAAACTTGCATCCTGGCCATAACCTGTCCCTGTGCTTCCTTTTCTTGATACGGTAAATCATTTGGCTGATCTTCCTGATGGTCTTTCAGAGGGATAAGAAAATAAATGTTTCAAAATAACAAGCCCTTAGGCAAAGAAAACCAGTGTACGGTGCTGTTGAAAGGAGATCCAACCGATAGGAAATTACAACAGGTTAACTGAACGTGGGAAACTGAGTGTCAGTGGCTGTTGCTGGATTTTTAGGTGAATGCAACATCAAAGATGCTTCAGATCAGCAGTGAGGCCTTCACTGTTGCTTGTAAGCACACAGCCTGGCATGCAGTTTCTGACCTCTGGTCTTGAACTTTTGCAGTTCACCCACAATGCTGGATTCAAGTGCTGTTTGTACGCTTGCAAGCCACCTGCAGGAATTTCTTAAGCATCAGAGCAGAATTTCAACAGCCTGTGCTTGTTTACCTGCTGAAAAGAAGTACGGGAAGGACTCAGCAAAAAGCTAGCAGAGAAGAGTCAGTGTCTGTAGCAGAGAGCCGCTTCATCCAAGGATGTGGAATCCTTTTGTCATTTTTTCTTGGCTACTGAAATCCCACAAAACTATATTAAGCTGAAGAGCAGCGTTTTAGAAACCCACCTTTATGGAACTTTTGTTTAGCAGTATGAAAACTCGTTGCCGGTGTTGATGCTAATTCATACAGCCTTTTCTTGCTTATGTTCATCTGTATTATTTTTAGGTTTGAGCTTACAGGAAACAATTGGGGTCTCAGGGACTGTGATGGGCCCAGACCTCAGAGTCTTGAGGCCAAGCTGGTGGGGCTGAGTCTTGCCTGAGCCTGTCTGTGACTACTGCTTTGTCCTGTGGGCCTGGATGGTGTCCCTGCATTGTTGGCTGCCTCTGCAGTTGTCAGGTATGCGATTTGGGCCCTCCCAAACGTCTTTGGCCTTAGGTTCATTTGCTGAGAGTAGAAAGGAGTCCTGTTAACGGGGATAGGGAGCATTAGGCAAGGGGAAGGTCTCCTTGAGCTCCAATTTCTGGTACTCAGGCTTTTGGGGTATCAGTGCAAATACTTGCTTGTGTTGTGTGGTGTAAATCAGAGTAAGTGTTGGTCTTGCTTGTGCACTGGCCCAAGGGAGCACAGGCATGAGCTGTAGCCTTCTCATGGTCTGAAATCCCATTGCGAGGCATTACACCATAGCCTGGAAATGTTCCTTGTCAAAGTTTCAATAAATAGTATCAGAATTTTTTATTTAGGTGTTGAGGGGAAGGGAAGACACACACACACACCTTCATCATTATTGTAGTGGAAAACTTTATCATTTCTGGTTATTGTAGTGCACAAATTGTCTGCAGTAGACAGAGTAGGTGAGATCTGGAAAGTCAGCTCAGATCTAGTCCGTAGGGTAACCACTCCTTTGCTGGGATATCTATCAGCTTTTGGTTATCCTCTGCACACACCAGCTTTAAAGCAGTGCAGGTGCTTGTAATCAAAAATTAAAGTGGTTAATTATGGTAGCAAGATTGCAGGCTGGGGAAATGAGGAAGGTTCCCTTCACTTAAGGGAACCTGAGTGGGAATGTGTCTGTGTTTGCTGGTGCTGAGGTGCAAAGTGTTTGCAGGGCTTGTGGGGAGTATTGTGGCTGCCAGAAGCTGCACTGGGCCAAATTCTCCCTGTGGGAGATAAGAGGCAATTTTGCTGTAATAGTGAGGTCGAACTTGAGGATCACCTGGGTATGGACTTGGAGCAGACAGAATACTTTTTGTTTTTAATAGGAGTGGTATTAGAGAGGGCAGAGGGAGATTGTCTAATGATAATGAATTCGTGGAACTGTGCATTATCGTAAGTGGGTAGAAGCAAAAGTCAGAATTTAATATGCTGAAATCAGGAGGACCAAGTGATGACTAATCTTACAATTATAAGGCAAGGCATATGAAACTGCCAGTTGGGTGACAGGGATTTTAATAATAAGTACATCAAGTAGCAACTTGTAGTATATAAGCGAAGAATAGAGAAGTGCCATATTTTAATATGAGTAGCTAGGAATCTCAGGCAACCCTCATTTATCTGAGAAAACTTTGCAGACCCTTTTTCATATTTTCTCTCTCTCACACATTGTAGGTCTATAACTTGCCTTGTGGCCCCTTTCCCTCCCCCTCCAGCCCAGGTGTGAGCCTGTTCCTTTTATTGGATAGCCAGCTGTGCTGCTCTCAGGCAGTAAAACCTTTTGATCATAGGACTAAAGCTATCCTTGGGCTTAAACAGTATTGCCTGGGAGGAAAGCAAGGGTGGAGGAGCCCTGGCCCTCTGATGCTGGGACAGTTTCCTATGACTGGAGAGCAAAAGGAATCCTTCTTGCAGGGGCCTTCCCTGAGCCCCCCAGTTCAGCAGGGATGCAGATATATTTGAGTTTGCTCACCAGAAGGTGCCAGAAGCTCTTCAAAGGCTTTGTATTGAAGCCCTAGGAGTGTGATTTGCAGTGGAGGGTGAGTTGGATCTTTTCTGATGTTTCTGGGAGGAAGGGGAAGCAGAGAAGGTGGAGGGAGACAGCCCTGCATGTGCTGGGAGCGCAGGAGAAAGGAGGGATGAAATAAGAGAACAATTACAGACCAATAAACGCAGTGCTTTGTTATACATTACAACAAAAGCTGATTCAAAGGATAATACAAGAGAAGAAGGTGAATGGTTAACGGGGTAATTTGCGACATGAGTTCACCAAAGCCAGATTGTGTTAGAATAACCTGCTTCCTGACCCGTTCTTAGATTATATCTGATGTGGTTCTGTTTCCTACCAGAACTGTGAGTACGAATTTTCTGTAGTGCCACTTGGGAAACACTTAGTTAAGCTGGAGAAGATGGATATTCTGGCAAGAATGGAGCTGGGCGAGGACCAGGTCAAAGGAGAAGTGCCAGTGTGTCATTTTGAAAATAAAACTAGTGGAAAGGAAACATGCTACTAATAACCTTCTGCAAGAAGAACTCTTTGGGCCACTTTAAAAATATTTTTTTCAATTTTTTATCTTGGCACAAAACCCAGGAATATGCAAAGGAAAACTCTGGATAATGTGGTCTTATAAAGCATTTTCTGAACAAAGGAAGATAAATTCTGCATAGAAAGATTTTCTCAGATTGGGAGGAAAAAACAGACCTGGAGTTGAGCTGATAGCACAACTAATAGCTGGTTACAAATCAGTGATCTTTGGCTGAAAAGATGAGTGGGAAAGACCTGGGTGACCTGCTTGTCTGCAATATGTCCTAGCCACCTATCTTAGAAACACAACAGAATATTTCATGGCCTTATCATGTAACAAGCAAAATTTGGGAGTGTTAAGTATGGTAAGGACTTTATCTGGGGAACCGTTTACAACTGTGAGCCTCTCTGTTCAAGAAAGACTCTTTCCAGACCTCTTCTCTTCTGAACTAATTTGTCTGAATGCTCAAGAAATTAAGAAGCCTGACTTTGTGCCTTTCCTTTTCTTAAGAACGGCTGTTAGCTTGTATAGCTGCAATTAGTAAGCAGAGGCTGTACATCAAGACTAATTAATCCTGGTAAGAATTAGTAATTTCATGAAGGATTTGCCAGCCTTTTTTCAAAGATCAGTCAAGGCCTTGCTGGCATTTGGGGAAGTAGCAGCTGACCAAAGAGGGTGTGGAGGCACAAAGTAGCACATTAGTGGCATGTTTTTGCACAGCAGGCTTTGCTGGCAGAGCTTTGACTAACCAGCCGTGATGCGTTTGGTTTGTTTTCACAATCTTTGTGGTAGCTAATGTTCTTCAGGTTTCCCTTGAAGAGTTGAAAGTGGTAGCCACGTTGAAAATAGAGTGGCTCTCGATTGCACTTTTTGATGATTGCACTTTTTTCTGGTTTCTGACCAAGCTTCAAAGCTTATTCATAAAAACTTGGTATTTCTTTCCGTCTGAAGTTGGAATTCTTGTCTGTGTAGCACCTTGAGCTGCATTTGACAAGAATCTGAAGCTAATGCTGAAAGTAACTGAACAGTCTCATTCAAAGTGGTCTAATTTGTGTCCTGCCTGGCTTAATGTCCCATCCTGAGTATCCAGGAATTAAAATTTTAGCCTCAAATCTCTGCTTCTCTGAAGTGTATAATGCAAGTCGCTGCTTTTCCCCCTCTTGCAGTAAGATTCAGTCTGCTTTTGTAAAATTAGGCCAAACTTCATGCAAATGTCTTCATTTGCCAGTTGTACGATCAGAGAAGTATTGGTTTCACAGGTAAAGAAGGTGTCCATTTGATATGCAAACAGTGTTGATTTGCATTTATGAATAATCAGGAACTAACTGCAGGACAGTTCAAAATCCCTCAACTGTCTGTCACCTTTGGACTACAGTGCATCTTGGCATTCAAATGAAACCACTGTTAAAGTCCTCCTTGAAGCTGAATCCCTCCAATGGTTTGTCATGAACTATTGTAACTACTGTGAACAACTTCCTTCTTACCTTGTCTGCCTTCTTTTTGCTGGTGACTTGTCAGCATTTGTCCCTTGCAGCATTTGTCATGGCCGTTTCCTCTTAGCTTGGCCTTGGAGTTACAGGACTCTTGTAGGTTACTCCTTTCTTTTTTGTGCTTTTAGGGAAAATCTGAATCTGTGAAATTAATGACACACTGCAAAGTCTTTTTTACTGTTTTTTTGTTGGGAGGTGAGGGAAAGGGGGGAGTGTGTCCTTTTGTCTCTTTGTTTTGAGTAAGTTCCTGGGGAAAAACAACAACAAAAATGTAACCATCCATTTCATTTTTCATTTGCTGATTATTTTGGAAGGGTTCACAAATGATATTTTTTTCTGAGTTCTTGGAAGTTTGATTATTAAATGCTTCCTAATATTGTTTAAATGCTCTAATAATAAGCATAATGGATTAAAAGATAAATTTGAACTGTGCAGCAATTACTCCAGTTTAAACTTTGCTCAAGTCTTTAAGCCCCTCATGGTCTCAGTATCAACACTATTCCTTTTCTTCATTACTACATTCAGCATTTCTTTTATTCAGAGAAAATCTGTTAGAATTGCTGTAGATTATAATGATTTTAATAATAGGAGATTACTTGTAAGTGTTCTAACAGAGGTCTTGATATATATGTAATGGGAACAACCTGAAAACAGCTTGAATAATACTATAACAATCTGTTGAACAAAAAGCTGTAATTGTAAAAGTGGATAATCAGTGGGCTAAACTTCTTACAAGCGTAAGTAAAGAATGTAGTTAGACTGTATTCAAATTGATTATTTGTACATTTAATAAAACCTTCATGTTTTCACTCTTGTATTTTAAATGCCGTGAGTCTCACACAGATGATTGAAAACTTGATGAGTACGCAGTGTATTACAGAATACCCAGAGATTTTCTCTTTCTTGAATGAAGCATTGAAAGAAAGACAGAGATAATAGCCCCTTTTCCCCTGGAATGTCACAGATCTACACCTGGGGTCTTAGTGAATTAGCAAATGCCTGCTGAGGACGAGAAGGCTACTGGGAGGAGAAAGTGTTTAATATTCTATCAAAGGTGACTTTATTTAAAAGAACAAATGCTATCTGATGCTTTTTTCCATTCTCTTGGTGAAATGCAAGTGTTACAGATCAAAATCTCCAGAAGTTGATATTGCTCGCACATCTAATAATATGCAATCTCATTGTAAAAGGAATTACAAAAGATAAGTTGCAAACACTTTTTTTTTTTTTTTTTTTTTTTTTTTTTTTTTTTTTTTCTGTGAGCAACCCCCAAGTGTGGTGTCTTGGATTGCAGCTGCGTGTAGCAGAGTCTGGAACGTAATGCTTGCCAAGAACTATGTGCAATATTCAACAGAGAACAGTATTTTTTAGAAGATGCATGCATGGTTGGGATTCATTGGAACGGTTTCTTTGCATTTTCACTGTTATCAGGAAGACTACCTGCTGAAACTGAACAAGCGGAAGTGCCAGTATGATTAGATCAGAAATTCAGCAAAGGCCAATGGAGGAGTATTGTGTAGTTGGACAGAGTGGACGCTTCATTACCCCAGGGAGTTTTGTCTTCTGGTGTTACCCTTACCAAAGAGTTACACTGTGACATTTCCTTTTCAGAATCAGTCCTTTGCAAAGTGCATTCCTTAATCAGCACGTTTTATATGCCAGTTGGAGTCTTCCCTGTCTAGTTTGGTCTAAGCTCTAGGTGTCCGTCCCACTCGGTGTGTGGCGGGGAGCCAGCGCAGAAGCAGGCTCCCTGGTTTTCCTTGGTGGAGGCAGCTTTTTAGCACATCACACTGGATGCTGGAAGTGGTCTCTCACCCTACAAAGGTCCGTGAGTTTGGGGGTGTGCAGCCTGCACTGCTGTTGCTGGGATATCCGTGTCTGCCTCCGGAGGCCTGGAGCCTCAGGGAGGAAGGCAGGCCTCGCCTGGGGGTTACAGGCTCACTGTTCCTCCCCTTGGTTTGCAAAAAAATATATATTAACTGTTGTTAAATATCCCACAGAGTGTTTATTTCTGAATATTTATTCTGCATCTTACCAAGTACACTGAATGTATTGCCCCAGCACCAGCCTTATCATAGAGCTCATGGAGTGCTGCAAGCTTTTACAGTTAAAAATATGGAATTTGTAAATTTTCGTTTCTAGTTGGTGCAGAAGTCAAGCAAAACTTCACAGATCTCTTCTGACACAGAGGCTTGGTGTTGGTTTCTGGTTGTCGTGAGGCAGTGGTGAGCTCCCCAAGCAGCACAAGCCAGGCATCGCCCTAACGCTGCATGTTGAAAATGGGGTTCTGGCTGTGGAGTGCTGCCTATGCCAGTGCTTCTTTCCCCTTTCCTATGAATTTGGCCGGGCTGAGGGGGAAGGGAAGAGGCAGAGCTTAATAGAAGGGAGGGAAGAAGCACCCAATGTGATCATGCAGTTAATAATTTAAAGGGGAAAAAAAGTATATGATCCTTGTCTTTCACTTTCTGCCTTGATGAAGGCAAACTGTTGCTGTATGGTATTGGTTGGTCTGGGGGACTTTTTGTTTTCTGTTTTCTTCAGTGACAGTTCTCTGTATCAGAAATGAAATGGGAATTATCTCCCTGAACTTGTCTGTCACATTTAATCTGCTGTTTCTTTCTGGCTATCTTTGCCTCTTATCTCTTTGCTCCCAGTCACGCTACTTTTTTTTTTTTCTTTCCCACTAACAATTTATTTTTGATAAAATGTTTTAAGCAGGTGAATGCTTTTCAACAGAATGAGGACAGTGGCAGGAAAAAGAAAATGCTTGTGAGGAAACATACGTGTTTTTGTTTTCACCTAGATTTATAGTAGTGTAGAATTTAAAGCAAATTTATAGTTATTGGCTTTTTATATGACTATTGATAACAATAACTTGGCAGCAAAAGCACATTGCATGACTAAAAAGTAAGAATTAAAAATTAAGAAAATATTTGTTTATCTGTTAAATGCACTTTAAAATGTAATTAGCTTCAACATTTGGTTTAAAAACTAGTTTAAGTGGGATAAAAATTATGCTGAGATTTCTTATAAGACATAGTAAACATATCACATTACTTTATAGCTTATTTTACTACACTTAAAAGTATATTTTTTTTTTCTTGCTACCTTTCTTTATTTTTAGCAGTGATGGGAAAAGCACTAACCCTAGGTCACGGACTGGTTTTGCGGTGTCCTTTAAGCAGCCAAAGACAATCTCTCTTGAGGAGACTTTCCTAAGACCCTTAATCTGGATAATGGACAAATTGTGTCTGGGAAATTCCAGGGTGTGAACCATGCTGCTGAATGCGACAATATCCCGGCAGTGAAACTGCTAATAGGTTTGGTGGTGCAAAGATAGTTTACAAGAAGCACCTCAGACCATTCATCATATTACAGTTTAATCTTTTAAATAGAAAGCATGAGGAAAAGCAGTCTAAGAGACCAAAAAGTGAAGCAAGTATGTCTTTCAATTTTCATGGCTTTTGTGTTTTAGCACATGAGAGATCATCACACAAAAAAATAGTATGAGCTGTGGATGCAAGAGTAACACATCCATGTTATTTGTGGACACCCAGTGTTTGACGTGAATTGAAAGGCATCATATGTAATCGATCAATTCAGTGATGGTATTATTTCCTTCTTTATTTATATGAATATGCCTGAGTCACGAACAGAGTCATGTAAGGAGAATGGAAGAAGAGCGTAAGGACAAATATTAGTTTACTTCTGAACTTCTGCTCGTTAATCTTTATTTCAACATTTGGGTAAAAAACAACCAAACAAAAACTTGAGACCCAAATCAACATACAGAGAATGTGTGCATAATACCTAACCAGATGAGAGAAAGCTAAACTCAAATTAAAAGGAGCTCGCTCCAGAGTCTATTTTGGTTCTGGTTAGCGCAGATTATTGGTATGCCGGGGGCACAAACCGATGCACCCAAGGTATGCATTAGCTGGTTCTGCCATATGGCCTGTCCTGTCTTACTGGTTAATGTAACCATCTGTCACATCCTGATGATTTGTATTCACTTTCAGCACTTGGGTTAGATTAGTTTTCTTCTGTACCTTGCTTTTCGTCACTCAGTACTGGCATAGACCTGGTTTCTGAGTGTATTTCTTGATGTAGATACAGTAACGTTTGTTGTAAGCTGTACTATCCTTTTCCGATGGTATAAGGAGAAGATGCATGTTATCAGACAAGTGCTCTGGAGAGGTTTTTACATATGTTTCTGGAGGAAAAAGGTCAGTGTTTATAGCAAAATTCCAGTTACAAATGTATGATTTCTTTCCTCTCCTATCCCCTCGGTTCTCTCTAATTTTGCACCTGGCTTCACATCAGCTTCTTTACGCGTAACCTAGACCAGTTTAGTGTCTATAAAATAGGTCTTCTTACTTATGAGTTCAGAGCAGAAATCTCTGTTTATATCCTCTTTCTCACATGTTGCTTTTTCTGAATGAAGCCATACCTCACTTCACTTCTTTCTGTCTTCTGCAAAGCATGTGGCATGCCAAAGCCACAAAAAATGCTGCGTTTCTTCTCCTGTAGTTTCTGTGCCTGCAGTCTCATTTCTATCTCAAGGATGAGCTCGTTGCAATGTTACCGTTGTATGGGTGATTTTATTGTGTATTTTTTCACTTGTAATCTAAGAAAAACTCATTGCAAATTAAATGAGCGATGTTGTCATTACATTTGAAATGAAAAATCTATACAGGCAATTGTGGATGGTCAATCCTCTTTGTTAAGAAATCAAATCTCCTGAGTGCTTTGCCTTGTAGTGTGTTCAAAATCCGAGTTTGGTACTCAGAGCCTGAAGTAGCCAGAGAGAAAATGTGTTGAAATGAGTGGGGTTGTGACCATGTTAGATTAAATGATGTAAACACGTTGCTGATAAGTGTTCTTTCTTGTAATATAATGGATATTGAGCTTCACCCTCAGCTCATATCTCATTAGTGATGTTCCTGGATTACATGTATAAGGAAAGTGCTTAACACTACCATTGAAGACTGTTTTGGCAGATTTGAAAATGAGGGGCTGAATATTTTATCTTGTCAAATCTGGATGGTTTTCTTCAGGTTGAGCTGGTTGCTTGCATATTTCATAATTCTAAAGAGCTCTGAAAGCCTGGTGAGGAGGGCAGCGCTGTGTGCTTTGCTCTTGGAGATGTTCAGAGTATCACGAATTCATAGGGCTCTAGCAAGGCAGGGTGACTCGTTGTGCAGGCTGTCACAAGTGGCACAAATAAAAACTGTTCAGGGTTTATTAATGCATATATACATGTCTGTGTATCCATTAATTTGAATAGTTTTAATGGCCCTAGCTTATTAAAATGAAAAATGCTGCCAGTGTGGTGGTTTACTGTATTGATCTAAACTGTCAGATTAACAGTGTCATTTAAATGTGTCTATTGTATTTATTTCCATGACGGCTTGCACAGACTCTGAATAAGCAATTAGGGATTATTTTGTGTATCTCTCTCACGTTACACTTACCTGATTATAATATTTTCTTCTAGTGGAAAGTGAGATTTTTGTCAAAAAAAAGAAAAAAAAAATCCTGGAAAACAACCATATCCCCATATTACTGAACAACATGGCAATCTTCATCTAGTAGGGGTATTTTTATTTATTTATTATTTTTTTTAAAGGATAAAGGGTGGAAATTCTCTTTGGTCCAGTAGATAGGATTGCACTTCTCCTAGCTTCTTTCTATTGCCACCCTTGGAAGAGAGCAAAACTTCTGGGAATGTGATATCTTCATTCAGTAAAACTTGTGGAAAACACTAGAGGCATCCCACTTAGTGTCAGTCTTATTTTGAAGAGTTCAGAAAGCAGAGAAGACTCTTTTCCATTCTCATGGTTAATCAATTTCTGTTTAAAAAAAAAATATATATATGTATATACCCTGGTTTTTTTTTTTTTTTTTTTTTTTAAGACTTGTCTGCTTTGTTTCTGTTTTATCTTGCAGCTTTTCTTAGAGCCATTGAGTCTTCTCCATACTTTCCGTTGTGATGGATCTCCCGCATTGCAATTAAATATTTACTCAGTCTTTTTAGTCTTTTTTTTTTTTTTTTTTTTCAGACGAAAGATTGGACTATTTAAGGAATTAATTGTGTTTTATGCAGCCCTCAAGTAATAGTTTTCTTCTTCTCAGTGCTTCTATTTTGTTTTTTAATCTTGAAGGGAGGAAACTAAAACACTTCAGAACCATGATCGTAAGAATTGTGTCTACTCTCGTGCTAAATGCCTCATCTGTAATTAACAGCTTGCAGAACTGTAGATGTAATAATGAGTTGTCTTTGGACTTATACATAGACCTGTTTTGAACTGGCTCAGTGCCTTGTACCCTCCCGAGGGCAAAATGGTGTTGCTGTTTGGGGTGGGCTGGCCAGGGAGGGCGATGATTCTTGTGCATCATCTGCAGAGGTGCATGTGGGCTCGGTGAACATCTCTGCTTTGGTTTCAAGAAACCCAGAGTGGTGGGGTGAAAGGATGGTGCCTGGTGAAAGGAGGGTTTGGGCAAGCGCAGTTTGGGGTGAGCAATGCCTTCCTGACAGCTTTAGGTTTCGGGAAGCAACTTCTGACTGCGATGAGCCTCCTTGGACATGAGAATGCTAATGGGCCTTGGTAATCCAGTGTTTATTACTTCCTTGTAGTATATTGATTTCTGCTTTCCTATTCTGACCTTGTTGCTTTTCTGGACCTCTGTGAGCTGTAGACTACACAAATGCAAGATGTTTTGAAGCAAACTGTGCAGATCCACTCATAGCTTCAGGCAGTAAAGGATGTAGCTGTTTGCTACTAACCCAGGTGCTGGCAGGAGGCACGTTATGCCTGTCCCTTTCTCAGTGGCATCAATTCTCCAAGTTCACGGTCTTGGTTTTGATCAATTATCTTAACCATCTTTCCAATGCCCTCCATAGTAGCAGCAGGACATGGCAGAGAGGGGCTCACTGTAGGTAGGATGCAGCTGTCTGAAATCCATCTCACACACGCTTTTTTCTTTAATAATAATAATAAAAAAGTCTTCTGTTGATTTCAATTGTAATTGCACGTTAGCTTTTCAGAAAGTTATCTATGTGATCTTTATCAGGTGTGATACAGCACCAGCAACAGACACAACTGTCTCCTCTCTCCCTATGGTTGTTGGTTAGTCATTTTAATATTTAAATAAATGTGCAATAAAATCTGTTGCTCCTAAGTTTAGACTTGAATAAATTAATGTGTAAGAATTGACAGAGCAAGAGAAAAGGCATTTTAATTGAAAGCAGAAATAGCTATTCCGGCTTTAGAAATAGCAAGTTAATAGAAACGTTTAAAATGATTGTGGTGTTCTATCTTTTTATATATTGCTTTAAACAAAATTTAAGAACTTTTAAGGGTGCTAGTATCTTGTGTTTAAGTACTGATGTCTGATTATTTGGAAATTGTATTAAAATTGCTTAGTGAGCCCTGTAGAAAAGTATCAGTTTCTGCCTGAAACTAATTGTGTTCAAGGGACTTGTTTTAAAAAGTGCTTATTTACTTAGAGTAGTTTTATTTTACCATTCCCTGTGAATTAACAAATGTTTAACACAAAAATTACTCAAAGAAACGTGCACAGTAAGTCGTATCAACTTCGAAGCTGCTAAGCTGGATGTCTAAGGAACAATCTCCAAGTTTGTGCGACAAGATAAAGTGTATTACAGGACTGTTACTGAAACGGGTACAAAGAGAAAAATAGTGGTATGGCTCATGTTCTGATAGCCTTAATGTTGGAGATCTGAGTGTTTATGTTTCTGAAATGAAAGTATTTTAATTATCTGTTGAAATCTTTGCCTTCCTGAAATGTAATAGGGAGACTGTGCAAGTTACGTGGGTTTTCCTGTACTGTTTGTCCTTGTCTTGTTTGCTTGAACTGTAATGTGTTCTGGGCAAGAAGTGTCTCTGGTTATACATATGTTTACTGTTTAGTACAACGATGTTCTAGTCCTAGTAGTATGTGCAGTATGCAAATAAACTGCTGTGGTGGATTTTTAAATAGACCAGCATTTAGCAGTTGCAGATTCGGGACTGTCGGTAAGAGTATGGAAGAAGCTGAAATAAGCTCACCTCACCAGAGCTATAAACATAGCATAATGTGTGACAGCAAGTTAATATTTGGGTTATACTGCCACAAAAATCAATGGGAAAAAAATCTTTCAGTTTGCTGTAAGCAAGATTATAAGGAAACCTATTGCTTCAAAGAGATTGTCCATTTTTAAATGGACAAAAGTCGTACCTATAGAAGGAGATATAATTATTCTGCAGCAAGCCTGGCTTGCTGATGCACTGTTGAACCTCTGAAATATTGCCCTCATTTTTTTCCCTATATATTTTCCCTAAATACAGATTGAACCAAGTGCACAGTGAAAGCAGCTCATGCAAAAATTTGGGCGTTATGATAATTGGCTGTATTTTAGGGTACTCTGTGGGTTGCTAGACTTTGGCAGAGCTTTTCTGAGTATCGGTCACAAATGTGCAAGGGTTAAAGAACATTTGAAAATGTGGACCAGAGAGAATTTAATTCTTTAAGAATAATATCAACTTCCTGGATAATTGCAGTCGTTCTAGGTAAAATATGTTGTTCAGGTTCTTGGCAGGTTTTCCAGTAAGGGCAACAACAGAATTAGTTGCAGTAGCGTGCTAATGGCAACTCAGTCTGAAAAATGTTTGAAGGGAAAAATATGCAAATAAGATATTCCACTTAAAACATGCATCTATGTGGAAAACTTTGCAATAAATCCTGAATATGGCACATGCTGATTAGAGAGAAGGAAATAGAAGAAATTATTCTTTTCCTCCAGACAATTTATATTAAGGTTTAAATAATTTTGTGTGTCCTTCTCATTTCTATCCTGCGTTGATATCACACATCACTTTGCTTTGTGTTTTAGAAATATTTAGTGTTTATGTAATGAAACCGCTGTCAATGCAATGAATGTGGTAGAGACTTCCAGTAGGCACGCCTATATAACTTGTCTGTGAACAGCACAAGATGAGCTGGTAGAAGCCTGCATCCAGGATTTTAATCTCATAGGATTATCAGAAAGGGATGTGGTAGTTGTATCTCTGATTGCTTTTCTAAATATTTAAATAGCATGCTACCATGTTGTGGAGTAGACCCACCTTTGTCAGGTGTTGCTTGCTTAGTTTCCTACTTCTTCCCTTCAAAATGTGTAATGTTTGTATGCCTTCCCCATGACTATCCTTGGGAATCCTGAAAGCTGACCGCGGAACTGAAGTGCCTGTGTTCCTAATATGACAAAACGATGCAAGTGACAAGACTAATCACAGCTATACAAGTCTCTTTTTTAACGTCATGATAGAAAATACTATTTTTCAACTATTTCTAATAGTTGAAAAACAAAATATTTTAATTCAATTCCAGTCGATCTTGTTATTAGAGAGAGGGGGGAAAAAAAGGCATCGTATCCTTGCAATATTTTTTCCATATGGTGTGTTTAGTTTATTCATCCTCAGAGGATTTAAGTTGTAGAGTCTTAGAAATACAATTGTTTTAAACAGTTGAGGACAGAATGCTGATAAGGCTCAACCATTTTATTGTACTTCCAGTGAATCAGCAAAAAGATCAGCCTTCATACAACTACATCAGCTCATTAGCTTTTATTTCATTTGTAGATATTGAGGTATGGACATAACACTCAAAGCTAGTTCCAACTCTTTCTCTTCTCCCCCATTCCTGATTCTTCTGTGGTTGCCTTTGGACTGAAACATTCATGGATTAGGAACAGCTCCTCCTGCCCATATAACTGTGTAGGACTTTTTTAGCGGTCTTTCGTAATCCCTCTCTCTCTCTCCAATATCCATAGTTCCCTTGAAAAAAAATTAGGTTTTGGAGTAGATAACAGGCAGCTGGATGATGCGACTAAAGCAACCAGAGCTGCTGCTGCCATTGCACGCTGCTGCTTTGTATGTTGAAAACTTTTTTTTGGGGGGAAAAGGGAGTGGTGTTGTTTAATTGCTACCTTCAAGTAAAATTTTCATAAAGTCACATTCTGCATTTGCTACTTTTTTTTCCCCCTATCTCCTAAACATCTCTTAAATGTCTCTTGCAGCTGGGTCTCGGGCATCTTACAGCAGCCAGCACAGCCACCTTGGCTCCGAGTTAAGGGCACTACAGTCTCCAGAACATCATATAGATCCTATTTACGAAGACAGAGTTTATCAGAAGCCCCCTATGAGGAGTCTCAGCCAGAGTCAGGGGGACCCTCTGCAACCAGCACACACAGGCACATATCGCACTAGTACAGGTAGGTGAATGTAACTTGCATGATTGTCTTTTTATGAGTTCTGTCTTACTCTTTAGTACTATTTCTTCTCTTTCTGATGTGCTTAACAACACACATTGTGTGCATGCCAGTCAAACAAAATACTTTACGCAGATGCAGCTATCAGCAGAACCCTAAAGGTATACACGAAATGTAGAAATGCTTAATGCTGTGTTATGTATACAGTAGGTTAAGCTAATCTAGGGAGGGAGTTTACTTACAAGGAGAGTGTTTTTATTAATCTTGTGTACTTTATACAAGAGAAATCTGTCATCTCTGAAGAAAATGCTAGGATTTTATTTTTTTTTTTGCTTGCAAAGATATTCTGCGTGTTGTAAAGAGACTATGAAGTTCTTTCCTCATGAAACTGAAGGACTGTTTATTTGGATTTGAGATGAATAATATGTAAATGATCTTCTTCTCTCCTACAAAGGTACTCCTAGGTATAGGTACAGACACAAACTTGAACTATGTCACAGAGAAGAGCTGTTAGCATCACTTGATTTATCTGTAAATAGGAATGATTGTCCATGAAGTGCATTGGTGTACAAGTCCTCCTCACAGAATGTCCTCTCAACCAAGTGAAGTGCAGCTGTTTTGGAACCCGCAAATAGATCACAAATCAACAGGGATATTTCTGGTATTTAATGCACAAAATAATTAGAGTATATAAATTCAACAGCCAAAATAGCCTAAAGCAGATGTGGAAAGAACTTGCCTTAGGAATTGCAAGTATTTCTGGTGTCTTATCTTTGCTGCATTGATCAAATAGGGAAGATTCTGTCCATTCTCAAATTACTCTCGTTTTCATCAAGAAAAGGTTACATGTACTTTTTGAAGCAAGAGAGTTTTTCTTATAAAACTTAATTTTCTTTTTTAAAATCTTTCCTCCAAAGGAAAAGCTGGTAGTTTTGCATGGCTGAGATTTCTACTGCTTTATGAAAGTTTTGAGTGTTGAGTGTATAAGTGAAAATACTTAACTAAAAAAGATGTCACTCACAGAATTTAAATACCTGTAACAACTTCATACTTTCTGAAGAACACCACGTCCTTCCATTGGAAGAAACTAACATAGTGTATGTTTTGCATAGTCATTTTTGTATGTTTATATGAAGAAAGGTGACTGTCCTTCCCGTGACTGGGATAAGACATCTGTCTAAATCACAGAGCAGCAGAGGCAGTGATAGTGAGTGAAGCAATGTTCATACTGAGCTTTGATCCTCACATTCCACATGTGACCTTCTATTTCTTATACTAAGCACGCTTTCCCAATCATGCCCTGAAGAGGGTTTCTTGTTTTGCTTGCAGAAGCCTGAAGTAACAGGCTGTCCTGTGGCTGTTATCTTCAGAGCACCTCCATAAGTAAGGAAACCCTATGAACATAAATCACAAGTATAGGGAATGCAACTGGTACACAGGATGTTGTGGGTAATACGTGAAGATGGATTTTCAGAAGGAAAGGGGAAGAGTTGCACGAAGATGCTGATGTGGATAGCAGAAATGGGCCCTGTGAAGGTGATTTTCATTTTTGTTGTCTTTGGGATACAGACTTGAACATTACTCTTGGCTCATTCTGACAGACTGCTCCATCAGTCCAGCTCTGCATTGCACTGATCCTCCCTCACTTGTCCCCTCTGCCCCTATCATCAGGGCATCAAAGAAAGCTAGATACATGCCAAGCTATACGGTGTATTGCTTGGTGTAGATGGATGCTGTCAGTCTTTTTGCACAACCAGCTTGAAGAGCAGTCAATACTCAGAGGGAGTCTTGGGCTCCTTCTTGTTGAGCTCTCAGTCTCCTGCCTCTACCACAAGTGCCTGTAGGAACATACTCCTTCTGCTTCATGCAGAAAAGAGAATGCAAAATTAGTTGAAAGACTTTGGACAATGTCTGATTTTTCTTCTCTTCAGCTGACATTACACATCAGAAATCAAAATTATGCTAATTATACTTGGAAGCCATCTACTTATGCTTCTTTTTTTTTTTTTTTTTTTTTTTTTTTTGAAAAGAGAGCTCCTACTGAATTTGAAGCTTTCACATTTCTGACTCAGAATGGAAATGCTTTTTTTTTTTTTTTTTAAAAAAAAAAGACATCACCTCTCTTTTGTGAGCTCTGAAGTAGTTACTACATTCAGGAATGTTTACAGAACTAAGGATAAAGCCTTGATCAGTTTCTCATCCTCTAGGTGAAGCAACAATCAGTGAACAGAACTCTTAAGATTTCTCTGTGGGGTATATGAAATTCACTTTATGAATTTCACAAAAATGTACTATGTACTCACTGTATTTTTGCTTGTGTGTATACTTTTGTATTTTTCATGTATTTCACTAATGAATGAAATGCATAACCATAGTTCTGCAATAAAGGCTAAGTATTGCAGGAGGTATAATAATAATATAGTAATAATAATAAATAATAGGACCTTGCAGAACATAGTCTTTTCCAGCATAATTTCAGGTAGGGGCAGAATGACTTCTTCATCACTTTGAAGCTTAAATTATGACTGGGTGTGTTCCTGTCATGGTGTCTCAGCTAAAAATAATCCTTCAAATTTAACAGCAGTAGCTGCATAGGCTTCTTTGGTTCATAGCTTTTACTAAACAATCACTTTCGGTCTTCAAAGGGTAGTGACTTCTGTCTTATAAAATGTAAACAGCCTAAACTTCTGCACTAAAACTAGCAATAAATGTGAATTCTGGTTTTGAAACGTGAATCCACAAAAGATGTAATTGGAGGGACTACTCCAACATGTGAATATCAAAATAATTTACTTACTGAATAGGAACATAACTTGTATTTGCAACTCAGCCTAATAACACTAATAATTTATGTCAAGACAGGTATGTCACTTATTTTCCTTACAAATCTAAAGACCTTGCTTTACTCATTTAAACCATGAGCTAACAAGAAGTAGAGACAAGCTTATTTGATGGGATGCTTACATGAGCACCACTGGAATTTGAAGAGTGCTATTACTAATAGATAGATTTCCTTACAGTCAGAATGGGTCACAGAATAGGCATTCTTTTGCAAGTTTGCTTAGTTTGTCAAATCAGAAGTTAGGACAAGGGATTTAGTCCTATTTAACTCAATTATTGGAATTTAACTCAAGTTAAACATGAAACAAGTCTAAGCTTGTAAAATCATGCTGTCTTGCAAGTCTGGGGCTTCTGTAACTTCCTTGAAGAGAAAGCAATTTTCCTCAGGTTCTGGACTGTTGGTGTTGACCTACAGTACAGGAATGTGGCTATGACAGTGGTATATTTGTGAGGTCAGTTGCTGTCACCCTTTGGAAGCTGACAGCGCTGTGCACGCTTATAGAGACACTTGCCTCTTTAATCAAGGGTCCAATGAAAACAAACCTTCTTCTATAAAAGGGTGTGATTGCTGGATAAAATTATGAAAAGCTTTGGAAGAGAGGGGTTCCCAGTATACTGTGAGGGATTGGTTGTAATTGGGGGCATCTGTGCTTACTCCGGACCTTCCACAAATTGGGCTTGGAGCATTATCAGTTGAAAAAAGTGATTCTTGTTAAAAGCAAGGGAGGTACTGGTGAACTGTGGATGTGTAAGAGCTAAAAACTTGCACAGTGCTCAAGCTCTGAAGAGTGTTTCTTGGTTTTAGAGGCTATAGGTGAGTATCTTTGTCCTCAACCCCACTTAAGCAGGAAGGAAGGACCGACAATTACACTGGAGGAACGAACCTGTCCTCCTCAGCCCTGTGAAGGACATGCATCTCCCTGGTTCCCAGGAGCCTTGACACCCTTGAAGAAAGCTGAAGTACTGTCTCAGGGTGCACAGACTGTCTCTGCCCCTGGCCCCTGAGGGTCACTGTGGGGAATACCCAGTGGCCCAGCTCTCATCATGGGAAATCCAGCAGCTTTGAATGGTCCTGCAGTCAGCTGGTGTTAGTATTGAGTGCTGGGTGCTCAGACCAGAAGTACAGGTACCTCTCGAAAAAGACAGGGTGTGTAAGGCAGTTGGAGCACCAGTCTGTGCTTTTCAGGGAAGTGGGAGGAAATCGTGGGAGGAGAGAGTAGGCTCTGTGGTTGAACAGGTGCGGCATAGCTGAAGTTAAAAAGGGGACTGCAAAACAAAACATCTGTTGCAAATGAAGTCAAACAGTGGAAGGATAAGCAGTCAAAATTTGCATTGCCTTTGAAGACTGGCTTGGCACAGGAAGTGAGGGATTTACCACGTGTGGTTTATCTGTCAGGGAGCGCGTGTGCGGCAGGGACACTCCTGCAGCACTTCTTGCTACTGCTTCTGAAGCTGCCTGTCCCTGTGTGCTCCGGCAGCTGCTAGGCTGCCCTACAGCTTCTCCTCTGGCCTCTTCTCCTTCAGATCAGGCCTCCCCGAGCTTGTTCATGCTGGATCTCAGTGCCTCTACCAGCCCGAAGCTGTCTTTTGTTAAAAGCTGTGGCTCCACAAGCTGTTCTGCCTCCTGGGTGCCGTGGTGGAGGATGCTGATCAAAGAGAAGAGGCCTGTGAAATTTGTGATAGCAAGTGCCAAACAGAAACAGGGCTCCTTGTCAGCTGGGTTTCTTGTGTAGAGGGAGGCTGCAGTCAGGAGAGTGCTGTGGTGTTGATGTGGCGAGTCGGAGGGGGTGCTTTTCAGAGGGAAGAGTTATCCGTGGTAGGCTGGTCCTGTGTCTGCTGACAGCGTGTCACGCTTCAGCAGTGGTGACTGGGCAAGAATGTACTTATTACAGATGCTTTCAGTGGTCAGTACACAAGGGACACATGCAGCACAGAGCCACTTTCCTAGCTAACGTTATCTTTTGTCCGTAGAACTATTGCTCTAGTGGGGTAGGGGCGGTGTTTGCTCTTGGAGTCCAGTCTTCTCTTCTGGTGACCTTCCAGAGTGAAGTGGGGCACAGACATGTGCCGGGGATCAGACATGCTGCTAGAGGCACAGCAAGAGGATCCATGCCGGTGCCTGCTGCTTCATACCTGGCTTTTGCTGTCCTGGAGGTCAGGCAGTAGCTGAGAGAAGGATTTACAAGCACGATTGGTGTTCCCTTTCTTGTCACTGAGCTGATGGCTTCCATGCAACATGGCTGGGCTCTTTCTCTTTCTCCCTCCTTGTTCCATCTTACCAAGTATCTGTGGTGAAGATCAGGTCTGTTCAGGACCTAAAGGGAAGGCAGGAGAGGGAGAAGCAAAACCCCTTTTTTGCTGCCCCAGACAGGAACAGGCCTTCCAAAACTGATTGTACTGCCTTTTTTGTGAGAGTGCAGCTTGTTTTGTTGCTTCTGAGTGTGCAAATGGCCTTGAGCTCTTCTCCTTGTTTGAGTTGCACAACCAAAGCAAGGCCATACAACCCCTTCTCTTCAGGGGAGTTGCCTCCCAAGTGTATGGTTTCCACCCACCTCCATCTCTTGGTGCCAGGTCCATGTGCCATTTGTCTCAAGCCCTTGGAGTTTGCCTTCCTATACAAAACATTGCTGCAGTCCCGATCCATTCAAACTTCTTACATACACCACTTGCTGTATGTTTCTTTTACACTTTTTTTTTTTTTAATGCTGGCACAGCTTAGGCTTTCTGTGATTCCCAAAATTTATCTGTTTCTTTTAGCTCCTCTATCTCTTTCAGAAGGAGCACAGCACTACAAAGGATGTATCACTTGACCAATTTCACAAGACTGTATCAATTTCACAAGACTAAATATTTATCTTCGTATGTAATAAAGTGTAGGTTATATTTGATATTTTTTAGAAATCAGCATTATTTCAAGGTGAAGATTCTTTCTAAAATTGCAAAGCAATTTTCTATTATTTGGAAAATTGTCCACATGAAGAAAGTTGATGTCTGTATCCTATAAAACAATGATTTATTCAACTTTTAAGAACAATTAAGCCTACTTTATAGTAATCTTGTGGCATCACAAAGTGATAGCAATTTTTCTGCTGTCATAAATAAACTGTCCTTTAATCATTTTAACTATAAACTTCTAATTTATTTTTATTGCTTATGAAATAGTTTGTAACAGTATTAAGATGATATCTAAAACAAATATAAGAATGTTTCTTAAACTTTGCTTTGAGAGGTGTCTTTGATAGCAATTCACAATACCGTATAGCAACCAGTCCCTTGTAAAGTTGTTGGTTTTAGCCATTTAAAACCACTGAAGTCATATAGTATTTAAATGTGCTGGAAAAAAACGTGGGAAACTAGCACAGAATTCTAATGTTGAAAGGGGACCATGTAAAAGTGACATTTTGGGAGTCCAATTTTAATGTCATGATGAATTCCACGTAGTGGGCTTGGTTCACAGAAAGTATTTCGACAGCTGCAAGGCCAGCAAACATAGCATCAGTTCTGGGAGTTGGACCTGGAGCTTCAGCCTTGCTCATCACCAGTGACAGGCTTCACAGAGCTGTTGATATCCCAGCCATCCCACAGCCATCTCATTCTTTTCCAGTTTGTGTTAGTATTGCTTCTCCTCATGGAATTGGATTTTAGTTAACAAGTTGTATGACTTAATTCTGTGGACTTCAGACTTGATGAGTAAAATGAATTTTTAGAGAATTAATAGAAGAACAATGTATTGTTCTTCTACAATACATGCAGTGAAGTGTCTTCAAAGTGTTACAGTGTCATTGCTATAGTTTCACTTCACTTTCAGAATAACATCTAGCTGTTAATGAGAAGCTACCTGTTGCATGCTAATTCCTGTGCTGCAAATATTTAATCTGGAAGTAACAAGGTAACTTTAGTTTCAAAGACATTTTTCTTAATTTGGGGCTTAAAGTTGTCACTTCAGCCAAAAAAGAGCAGTGACATCAGAAACAGTTTTGACTTAACCCATTTAGATTAAACCCTTTGTCTGTTATGCTGCTTCTCAAATCCTTTTTTTTTTTCTTTTCAGTCCTAAAGTACAACAGTTAGGTTATAAATATCAAACATCATTTACTTCTGCTTAGATTGTGTCTTTTTTCTGGCTGTGGGGCAGGTTTGTTTGTTTGGTTTGGTTTGTCTTTTGCTTTGTCACAAGATGAAGTGATATTCAGTGGCATACTGTGATGCCACAGCTGCAGATTAATTGAGAATCATGCTGGTAAATCACACGGCATGGAGATCTGGCTATAGGACATAATGTTTTCAGGGAAATTAAAAAAGAAAAATTACTCCTACCACTGTATCTCCATTAGTTTGGTAATGTTGTGATAATAGACCTGCATTCCTAACTGACATCCACTTGATGACATTGGTTTGGGGGGAGAATTATAGGAAACAGGTGGGGAACAAATCTTCAGTACGAAGTAAATTGAGCACAGTGATCTGCATAGAGGATAACAAATCACCTCAGAGCAATGGGAAGGTGTAATCCCATTTCATTTGACAGATCCTGGTTGTCTAATGTAGCCTTATCTGTGACTATATTCTTGTATATTTGTTCTAAGGCTTCTTTTCTTCCAGGTATGCTGTATGGTATCTTGTCTGAGAAAGGATCGTTTTTTGTGTTTGTTTTTTTTTTTAATTCCTATTTACAATTTGGAAGGACAATAATGAAAGACATTGCTTTGAATTTCAGTGGTCCCTGTAAAGCTGTGGACAACAGCAGTGGGAGAGGGAGCAAAGTGGCAGGAGATGAAAACTGCAGATCTACCTTTTTAATGTTAGCAATATCCCCCTTAGCGTGGTGAAGCTTTCCTCCAAATAAGGTGCTCATAGCTTTAAAGTATGAAGCCTGTGCTTAAGTTCCATTGAGGAATATCGTACCTATCTGAAGGTAGCCCAGACTTCACTGTTGCTGAAGGTAGCCCAGACTTCACTGTTGCTCAGAATAGAAACTTGTTAAAATTGTTAGTATTCACAGCCTCCTTCCTCTGTCTCATAAACAGAGTACCTCCAGAGGTTTGTGGTATGCCCTACATATTTTTTAATTTTTCTGTTCTCTTTTTTTCAATAGTGGGATGACTTAAAGCATGTCTGAATGCATCTGAGATGTCCTTTAACTTTTGCCACCCATCGAGGTAGAAGTGTGATTATAAAATTTTGGCCATGTTTTTGAATACAGGGTACGTGCTTCCCTGAGAAATCTCACCTGCCTCTATTGAGAAAATACAGTGGCTACTCTCTGTCAGAAATTGTCTGTATATTTATCACGTGTTTACGCTATAACTGTAGCTTCAGGTAGGTTAAAGCCTGGTCACACTAGACTTCAGGAATATATTATCTCTTATTTACTTCATTGTTGTGCAGGAATAGAAGGCTGTCCTTTATGAAATAAGAAATGATTCAAACACGTTCCATAAATCTCTTTGTAAATACTTGCTGAATGAAAACACAATGCTGTGCCTGAGGTAAATACCCAGTCATGTCTTCAAGAGGGCTAATGCTTTTGTTAAAGGATCATTCTTTTTGCAGCATTGTATTTAAAGCCACTCTTTTAAAAATCACAAGCCCATTATAATTTTTAACTAAAGCTGTATTTTTATTACTTTTGTTAAGACAACCTACTTTTATAGGTAATCTTTTCCTCTCATCGTATTTCAGCATCGTGCATGTAAGGGAGGAGTTTTTACAAGTAGATAAAGGATTCAAAGACAGTTTACACTCTAACGGGTCCATCAACTTTCTAACTATCATTTGCAGAACTTAGGTTAGTATTTTTAAGATGTACTAATTGTGTGGTCTGACACTGGAATACAACTGTGACTAATTTAATAATGAATTATCTCCATATTCCAGAGTCAAAAATGTTAATTAAAATAGCTGAAGTTCATTACTCTGTCCTAAAGAATAATGACTAATAACCATTTTATAACTTGGGATTATTGCATACTTATTAGGAAGAAGTCAAAATCTGAAGGAGAAGACAGGTTTCCACAGTGCGTGGAAATTTTTAATCTGTTGATGTGATACTGTCTTTTTTCTTTTTTTCTTTTTATTTTTTAACATTTTATGATAATAATTGTGACTTTGGTCCGTGCCTTTGTTTTATGCTGGCTGGCTGGAAAAGAAACTTGTAACAGAGATTTCAAGAGAAAGTGAATTTGGAGGGGAAGCAGAAATTTAGTTGCTTGTCTACACCTAGTGGCACTGTCTCTTTTTTGCTTTGATCAGGTTTTATGATGGTTATGGTCATTATATTCCATGTGCACAAGGTGAAAGAAACCATGTTGTACTACAGAGGGCTAAAGTGATGGATATGTCTTCTGTTGTGCCATTGCTCAGGGTTGAATTTTATCTCCAGTGAGAAAATGGGCGTGATGAATTTTAATATCTCAAAGTCTGAAAAGGCAATTGCTTTCAAGGGCATCAGTAGTTGATATTTTCTCTTTTTAAATGCTCATGTAACAAATGAATTAAACTGCATGTTCTCCCCAAATTGAGGGGTGCAATTCAGAGAGATGAGAAGCGATCTGAGGAAAGATCTTGGCAGAATACCTTTAGCAGCCAAATTGGCATCTGATTATGACATTTATGTGGATGCACCTTTTTTTTTTTTTTTTTTTTTGTGCAGAGAAGCATGTCGAAACATGCTAGAAATCTGAAAGTCTGAGAATGCAAGCTGCATGAGTTAGTGGAGATTAAAATCTGTCAGTCTTAAAATTCAGTCAGTTCCTGAAGGTGGAAAGGATTTTTTTTATATTGAAAACTTGAAAAGGTCATGGCTTCTGCCTTTCTTGATTGTAAAAAAAATAAAATAAAATAAAATAAAATAAATTAATCTGCATAAATGGTGTCCCCTCAGCAAACTACATGGATCTCAAAATGATGCTTTAGCAATATGTGCTTTTGTGATGCAGATTGTATTATTGTGATGGGCATCCCATAACTTTGGAACCTGATGGTGAAAGATGATTGAGGGGAAGGATACAGATTCTGCAAAGGTTTTGGGTGTGGGGATATGAGGTTAGGCACAGCAGTGAAGCCTTGTAACAGACCTGTCTGAGGAGGAGGCTGTATTCAAGTTTTGACTTTATCAGGTTTCAATGAAGCCTTAAAACATTGTTGCAAATAAAGATTTCATTTTTACGCACCATATTTATTAAATTGAAATACAGATCACTAAGGTACAAATTCCATTAGTATTGCTGTTACTTGAATTATTTTTGTGTCTATTTCTTCATTTTTTTGTTTAGAGGTACAAATATTCTTTCAGATGCCTTTATTCATAAAGTATGTATTCATTGCCATTGCAAACCCAAATGGAAATGGGTGATTTCAGATTGATACTCGTTGATCACATACTTGAAGCCACAAATAAAATGATTACTAATAAAGAAATGCCAAGTCTAAATTGGTGATCAAGAAAATTATTCCATATGCTAAGGGTAAAGCAGTATCAGTGTGCATCTTTCCCCAGTAGAAGGGGGAAGATTAAAAGGGGGAAAAAATAAGTATTTCAAAGGAAAAGTAAGCACAAAAGGGAAACTAAGACACAGTGTGAGAATGTTCAAACTGAAGTGCAACACTATAGACAAAAGAAGCTTTCAGAGCGACTACATATGAGTTGTTCTGTAAACTGAAGAGTAGCTCAGAAGCAGAGCACAATATTTTTTTTCCATAATACAGGAGGAATCAATGAGGAGGATCAGTTTCTAAGCAAAGGAACTTTCAGCCTTGTAACAGCTAATGTCAGATCTGAAAATGCTCTGAGAAAATAAAAATGAAAGGGTTCATCAGTGCAGTATCAGAAACGGCGTGGCCAGCAAGACCAGGGAGGTGATCATCCCTCTGTGCTGTTGAGGCCACACCTTGAGTGCTGTGTTCAGCTTTGGGCCCCTCACAACAAGAAGGACATCGAGGCCCTGGAGCATGTCCAGAGAAGGGCTACAAAGCTGGTGCAGGGCCTGGAGCACAAGTCCTGTGAGGAGCAGCTGAGGGAGCTGGGGTTGTTTAGTCTGGAGAGGAGGAGGCTCAGGAGGCCTTATTGCACTCTACAGCTACCTGAAAGGAAGTTGTAATGGAGTGGGGATCAGTCTCTTCTCCCAAACAGTACAACAAGAGGAAATTGCCTCATGTTGTGCCAGGGAAGGTTTAGGTTTGATATTAGGAAAAATTTCTTCACTGGAAAGGTTGTGAGGCATTGGAACAGGCTGCGCAGCGAAGTGGTTGAGTCACCATCCCTGGAGGTCTTCAAAAGACGTATAGATGTGGTGCTCAGGGATGTGGTTTGGTGGTAGGCTTGGCAGTGCTAGGTTAAAGGTTGGACTAGATGATCTTAGAGGTCTTTTCCAACCTAAATGGTTCAATGATTCTAGTAGCAATTTCACTTCTTCAGTCTTCAATGATTATAGACTTTTTTGCATTGAAACAGAATTTATTAAATATGACCATATGCAGAGCACAAATTCATTCCTTGTTTCCTTCACTGAAACCACATTCCTTGATTTTGAGGACGTAAGGAGTTGTTCTTCAGCAAAACAGTGGCATGTAAATACAGAGATGATAAGGAGATAATTTTAAGATTGTGAAATGATCACAATAGCAAATAGGTATTAATTCATCACTGGGACATACAATCACATTGAGTAGGTTTATGATACTTACTTGGCTTAGTAGTTGGCAGCTGCAAGGTTTTAACAAATTTAGTTCTTTTGGAAATATTCATTACATCTCTAATACTGTAGTGCCTAAATAGCTACCTCGGATTTTGAAGGCAGGATAGGAAACCATGAGCAAGTGAAGTTTCCTGTGATATCATCTGGAAGAGGCATGCACGTTACTTTGATAAAAAGCCTTCCTTCTTACCCTGTTGCTGAAAACATCAAATATATAAATAAAATAACCTGAATAGATACTTGCAACAGCACCTAGACACGCTAATTAAAAAAAAAAAAAAAAAAAGTGCAAGCCAGGTATAGCAAGTACCTAAGGGAACTTTAATATGCTTGTGGGTACTTTTTGCAAACTACCATTCTGTCCAGTTTCTATTTCTTTGCTTTATTTTTATATTCCCTGTATTACATGTTATGTTCCCCTAAAAGGAAAGAGCTGGTAGAGCAGAGTATAGCTATTTGCCATGCCCTAGCTGTTGAAGGCACTGAGTTGAGAGTGTTGGAGCTGACTGGAGGGAAGAAGGTTGTTGTCTCCCCTGAGGTACACAGAATATGAGCATCTGGAGATGGTTGGAGCCAGCAGAAAGAATCAGGGAAACATGAATATCTGAGTCTAAAAACTGAATCACAGAATTTCTAGGTTGGAAGAGATCTCAAGATCATCGAGTCCAACCTCTGACCTAACGCTAGCAGTCCCCACTAAACCATATCCCTAAGCTCTACATCTAAACGTCTTTTAAAGACTTCCAGGGATGGTGACTCCACCACTTCCCTGGGCAGCCTGTTCCAATGCCTAACAACCCTTTTGGTAAAGAAGTTCCTCCTAACATCCAACCTAAAACTCCCCTGGCGCAAAGTGCTAAGAGAGGGACAAAAGGTGGAGGTGATAGAGGGAAAGAGGCTTTTGCAATTGGTTCTGTGGAGTTCAATGCAATCCTGGAAGTCCTAAAAGGATGATGTGCTGAGTTGGAGAAAAGAGACTCCTGTGAGGATGCAAGGGGAAAACTTAATTACAGATTCTAATTATTTCTTTTCTGGCTGCAAATAAATATGGAATTTGGAAACTGGAATTTTGATTGCAGGATCAGCAACTAAAGAAGACAACACAGAGAAGAGAGGGATAAGATAATGGAAAACAAAAAAATAAAAGTTGGAATAATTTGGACTGCCTTTCCTGATTAGAATACAAAATGTTACAAAGCTCCTAAGCTACAGAGGACCTCTGTGCTGTTGATATTTGTATAAGGTCCTGAGTATTTTAAATCTAAATTGGAGCTTTATATCCTGGAATCCTTTAATGCTTTTTTGGTCTTTTCTCATGTTTAAAGTATGAAATTCCTTGTGCAGTTATACTTCTCACAGAGGACATGATAGTGCTTTCATAAAATCTTAACTGTCTTAGAGGGTGTTACTAATATCGACTATAGTATTGTATTTTTTTCCCTCTTTCTCCTGACTGTGTATATCTCTAAAATCTTAAGCTTCCCATGTGGAAAAGTGATTCTTTGTTTTAACTGCTAAGCAAATTTATAACGTATATTGTCATGCATATTGAACGGTGTTAAACTTGAGTACTTGGGATTGCTGACTTGCTTCTGTTTTGCTTGGAATATTATTATTTTTAAAATACTTTTTTTGGGGGAAGGGACACCAAAAATCACCTACACTCAGTTAACGTTTAGAGATAATTGTTTGTATCCCTCAAAGCTGATGAATTCTGTTTCCTAATTTATAGAGAATACACTGTGTTATTTTTACAGTGTATCAGATGGGAAAAGTACCTGCTTTATAAATCTTTCTGTACATTTGCTACCAACAAAAGGCACTGCAATTATATCCTTTTTGAACTCATAGAGGGAAGATGGACATACTTTGCACCAAAGAACGTGATACGGTGGTCCAATTTTTTGAAAAAAAAATCAGTGTTCACATGACAGTAAGCATCAGCATTAACTTCAGGTGCAAATTAGTTCCTAAACAAATAAATAATTCCAAAGTAAAGAATTCAAAATCTATATAAAAGGTACAAGGAGAAGGTGAACATGTGAGCTGAGTACAGAGAAGAAAGTTTTACAAGGTGTTATTTATAAGTCAAACAGTAGCATCAGCCAAGTAATCTTCAGCAAGAAGGTGTAGTAAGATAAATCTCATAAACGAGTTTATCCTTTCTGAAGGTCTGATCCTATATATGTTAACTGAACGAAATTCCCTCTGACTTAGATAGTCTGAACTCCTTAACAGTTCTTACATATATTTGGTCTCCCTAAGATAGCACCACCTAAGGGTGCTGCAATACCCTTCTTGCCTAAATCAGCACATTCTTGATTTTCGGTTTTGCTTGCTTTCCTGAGATGTTACAGATTTGAAAATAACATACATAATCTATAAATGAAGTTCTGAGTTGAGTGTCTCATTAAGAGCCCATGAGAGCACCTAAATTTTCAATGTTAATATAATATGAAACTTGTATATTTTGATACTAAGCAAAAGCTGTAGGAAATGATACAGCACATAGAGGAGCCAGCCTATTTCTGCAGTTAAGAGAACTGTAATATATCAGGTCATCAGAGGATTTTTGCTATAGTTAACAAGGCCTTTTTATTGTCATGGGTGAAAATCTGTAAAAACATATTAAATATTTGTATGGTATCCTCAGTTCTCTGGGGTTATGATTTTCAGTGCTGCAGTAGCGAAGGCTGGAGACAATATGGTACTTCTAAGGCAGCAATGACTTGCCAAGCTAAAACAAAATATTAAAAGCAGTCTTTAGGTGACAAATTGAAATCTCTTTGCTGAGGCTGTAGCTCTGGGTTTGCACAGTTTGAAATGTTCACTTTGGAACTTGTTGGTGAAACCCCTTTTGCAACCCAAAATTCAAATTCTCTTCAAGCATTGTTCTTGTATTGAACTGAAGCTGAAAATAGGATGAATGCATAGGGTTTTACTGGCCTGCTTCTGAGCATGTCATTTATTGTACTCAGTGTCTGCTAATTGTGTGCGGAGCGTGGATGCTCTGGCCTTACTGTCCATGCCAGCTAGCCCCAGGTTTGTAGCATGCGGTGCCCATCCCTGCATGGAGGAGCTGTGCTTTGCAGCTGGGTCTCAGGAACCACTGGGCAAGTTACCTGAGAGTTTCTGAAACTTTTCTTTGTGTGTCATTTAACCACTGAATTTCCATGGAAGCTTTTAAAAAGTGTGGGCTGCAATAACTATTAAAAATGATGTATGGTGACTTAGGAAGAAGAAATAAGCAAGATGAAATAAGGCTTTGAGATTTTTTTTAATTTTTTTTTTATTCCTGATCTTTTGGGACAGTTGAAGACTGAAGAGTTCTCTCTAAAGAAAAGTTGAGATTGAAGGTGTCCACAGCTAGAGTCCTACCTCTTCACAGTCTGGTCACCACTTCTGGTTTTACCTTCAGAGGTATGCAGAGGCAGAATAGGCTCAGGGCAACAGCGTGGTTTGGCCACGTTCCTGCTTTGGCTGGGCCAGGTCCCAGGAAGGCTAGGCTGGCAGCTGGCACGTGTTTCCTGGGGCAGCACTTCTGCTACACCTCCTCTCTTCCCTCCCTTTCCTTGCTGGGGTGAAGCCCTGATCCTTGCCCAAGTAGCATTGCCTCTGGCCGGTGGTGAGCCAGGCCTGGTCCAGGTGTAGCTGTGTGGTTACAGCTGTATCTGACTTTGGTTTGGGATGAGACAAGTCAAATGCAAAAGTTAGGGGAACAGGTAAGTGCTTTCAATTTAAAAATATGTTAATAGGTTGCGTGATCATCTGCAAATGTAGCTGATATGTGAACGCTCTCCAGTCCACTGAATGTGTCTGCGGATTACCCTGTGCTCACTGAAGATTAAATGTCTCTGGGTAATGCAAAAGGACTTCAAAAGGACTTTGTTTTTTTGTTGTTGGTGGTTTTTTGTTTTTTTTTTTTTTTTTTTTGATAGACATAATAGCTATGATTTTGCTGTTTAAATATCCTAAATCCAAGGGAATTCTCAATAAATGCAGTCTTTGTCGTAGACTGAAGAGCCGTGCTTTGAATAAATATGGCTGCTAAAAGAATTTACTTGAGCAACAGTAATTGCTTGGTAGCATCTTCAGTGCTACTTGAAACCGGTAGCTTTCTTCGGTTTTACTTGAAACTATTCATGTAAAAATGTCTACTAAAACCGAACTCTTTACAGTCTGTGACTCTAATCCAGTTAAATGTAGAAGCTATTCTTGAGTGATTTTTTTCTTTTCCAAATTGATCTACCATTGGCTAAACAAGCTGATATGTGGATGTGCAGCTAAATCATAGATTTGTTTCATTTTCATATTCTAACTCTGGTAGTTTTGTGTTCATTGTGATAAAATTCAAAAGGAAATAAGTCTGTTAGGAAGATAATTTGAGAAATGAATCAGAGTGACTCAAAAAGCACGTAGGTGTTAGGGTGACTGCTAGTTTCGGTTCATATAAATACCTATTTTGATAAAAAGACAAACAAAATAGAAAAGTTTTTAAAGAAATTAAAAACAAACACGATTTTCATTGAACTGTCTTGCAAAGGAAAGGAAGGGAAGTAGGTTGGAATATTTCACAAAGCAATCTCCATTACAGTGAGTTCTTGTTTTCAGCATTGTTAGTGTTGGGGTTTTGTGCAATTCCCCATATGATGTTACATGTAACAGTTAACAGGATATTCTGCATATTGCTAAAACTTATAAGTATGCTGTGTCAGTGTACAATTCAGTTTTTGCTTTTTCACTTGAAATCATTTCCAGTATATTCTCTAACTTTTTTTCACTTTTTCTCATAAGGTACCAAACTTTGGGTTTGAATTGTGTATTTTCTGTTAAAAGGTGATGATGTTCTTACGTCTTCATAACATTGAGTTTGGAATGATTTGTGCATGAGATGTTTCAGTATGAATTTTCTTGAACTTGAAATGTGAAATGTTCTTGCATTTTAATTGACGCATTTTTACGAAAAGGTCTCTGTGTCTTTATTACTCATTTCTCGAGGAATTATATACTAGCAATTAAAAACAGTGCTTTTAAAATGTTGCTGAGTATTTATGTCAAGGTAATCCCTCTAATATATGTTTGTAACAAAATTTTAAGATCATACTTATTATCTTAAAGTGCTATACTTGAGAACCACAGGGAAAAAATGAAAAGGCAGAATTTGAATGTTTAATTTGTTTGAAAATTTAAGATGTTCAGGTGTTATAATTTCTGGTCTGTGCCAGCTCAGACAAAAGTGCAATAATTTTATTTTAAGCTCAATGTATTTCATCTGCTGACACTTCAAGATGAAATGCTTAAAGTCCCTTTTGTGGATATATAGTATACTGAAAAATATTTACCATCCTGAAGTGTCAATGTACTTCAGTAAGAAAGGATTGTACAATGTACTATTAATAAGAAAGGATTGGGAAATATTTTATGACAACTTGTCACTTGAATATGCAATTTTGCCTGTGCAGTTCTGTGTATGAATTTGACCCAGCTAAAACTAATCCTTAGCCAGGCCCACTCCTCCTTGCAAAAGTGCTCTTGTGGTCTTGGGCCAAGGGGAAGTGGGAGCTATGAAGAATTTATTTGCCACTTCAAGGAATCCAAGCCAGCTTTTAATTTGTATTTGTTTCCAGGCCAAAGATCACATGGGTGTTGCTCCTCTAGCACTTACAGTGCAAAGGCATTTGCCGTTAACCAGGCCTTGGTTGAAAAATATTGTGTATTTAATAAGAATCATAAAGGTGACCACATCCTTATTACGCTGTGGCATAACAGGAAGATAATGGGCTCCGAGGGAGATTAGTGAGATTTTTGAGTCGCAAAAGCATTAAGTCAGTGTAAATCTGTAAGTAAGCCGCTCAAACCTGCTAATACAATAATCTCGAACTCAGCGCACAACCATTGCTGGCATTAAGACATCTATGTGGTCACCTCGTACGTGGCTCTTTTTCAGACTCAGGTAGCAGTAGCAGTCCTCTAAGTCTTATTCATGAATTCATGGTGAAATATGAAGAAGGAAAGTATTTAAAAAAAAAAAAAAAAGTTACTGAAGTGTGCACAGTAAAAGCCAGGGCAGGCGTCTGGTTTTACCTGTTTCACCGATAGCAGGACTATCAATTTGAGCTGGCCGTGGCTGTCCATTTCCTCTGCCGTAGAGCTGTCCATGGCAATTTGGCCTCCTGAGCCTGATTTGATGTTCCTTCTGCTTCCATCCACCTCTCGAAGGACTAAAAGAGCCTCACTTGGTGGTGTTTGTAAATCCTAGTTTGACTAGTCCCATGCTTTTCTGCACTTGTTCTGTTCCAGGTTAGTGCAAGTAAAACCCCAAGTGAAAAGCACTGTTACGGTCTGTTTAGCTGATGTTAGAGTCCTTCTAGTGCAGGAGTGGCATGTCTTTTAGAAATTCATTTGACAGTTATTTACTTCAATGGTTTTGGAAATGACAATGTTCTTTGTTTGTTTGTTGTTTTTTTTTTTTTTTTTCCTCATTCTTTTTGAACCCCTGTTTTATATGTGTGTGTTTTTTTTCCTCTGCCTAGACCTGGTTAACCATTTCTGTGAACAGGTCCTCAATTTTTTACTTTGTCCCTACTTTCCTGTCGTAGCCCCATCTTCCCCTGGTGTCGACTCCGTACCCTTACAGCGCACAGGCAGTCAACACGGCACACAGAACGCAACCGCGACCTTCCAGAGGGCCAGCTATGCTGCAGGCCCAGCCTCCAATTACGCAGACCCCTACCGACAGCTGCAGTATTGTCCTTCTGTTGAATCACCATACAGCAAATCTGGGCCAGCCATCCCACCTGAGGGGACCTTGGCTAGGTCACCTTCCATTGATAGCATTCAGAAAGATCCCAGGTGGGTGAAACCTTAATTGTCTACTATTTCTTGTTTGTGCAGAGGTTTGAAATTGCAGTTTGCTTTGTGTCTTTCCGCTACTGAATATCACCACCAAAAATACAACGAGAACAAAAAACGCCACAACCCGAAAACTGATCGTAAGTATAAAATTTTGTTTCTATACCAGTGCTGTTCTAATGCTTTGCCTTGGAAGGCTCTCATGAGCTCTTCTTTGAAACGAAGTGATAGGTGTTGTCTTGGATATGTATATTTAGCCTGCTTTCAAGTACTGGTGCTCCTCGAAGTCTTCTGAGAAGTATTTTATTTTTATTTTTTTCTGAAAACGAAAGCAGTGGTATGACTGTTTTGACTGACCATTTTGGATTGAAGTTTTAAGTCACTCCTTGGGCAGCAGTTGTTACAGTTGTTGGTTTTTCTGCTGTTAGTATTCCTAAAAGCTTCATAAAAGGATATTCTGGTACTAGGCAATGAGGCTGAGTGATGTGAAACAGCCAGTGGTCAGGTTTGTGCTTCACCCTGTGTCTTGTGCAGGCTTCTAATGCTAGTGAGTGGTAGCAGAATGTATGTGCATGTTCATTGAGATACATTCATGTGCCTAGGGAAGGTGCAAGAAGAAACTTTATAGTCTCTTCTGTAGTTTTATAGTTGGCATATGCCAAGCAGGCACACAGGTGGACAGGTTGTAGAGAGTTTTCTGTCAAATTCTTTGAATTCCATGGTAACAGTAATGAAAACGCTGACTATGATCCTTGATGCACTTGGTGATTTTCTTTAATTTTCAGATGGAAAAGAGAACAGGTATTTTTGGTAACTGAAGTTTAAGCCCATCATAAATGTTAATTTATACAAGTTTAGTTTTGTGGGTTTTTTCCCTGTGGCAGATGGTGTGAAGTATTTATTTATTGTTATATGTAATACATGACAAGAGAACCCAAAAATTTGCTCCAGCAAAAATGGTAGAGGTGTTTAACAATTTATAAAGGCTTCTCTTGCTGCATTAAGAATCCAGTATCCACAAACTGATCTCTCTACACGTTTAGCATCATAGAAGTTCTCTCTCCCTCCCCCAAAACCCCAGAGTAGATAAATATTAAAGCACATCAAAAGTATCACATCTCATGACATCCGCAGCTACTACAGAGTTCAACTTCTTGAGAAAACTTCCATCTTCAACATTTTTCATTAGCTTTTGATATTCCTCCAGAAATTTGAAAAAATATGAACCCAATTCCTCCCCATTTTCCCCTTGCCTCAGAACAAGCATTGGTAACCAGAGAGAAGTGGTCTTTTTCTGAAACCTAGATGTTGCAATACATTTGTGTTCCAGAAAATAAAAGCTCATGAAAGAGAAAAAGCTTTGCTTTGTGAATGTCTCATTTTCAAACTTAAAGAAAATTGTTTTAGGAGTGCACTAAACCAGAGGAAAAATTACTGTAATCCATATGAAATGTTCTTAAGAAATGCATGATGTTACTGAAGGCACTATTCCAAATAGACAAGAAAGACATATTTGCAGTATCTCTACAGGTGCTAGATATTATGTCTATTTAAAATAAAAGGTCACCTCTGTTTAATTGCTTTGCTATCACTTTGAAACTGATAGTCAGTTACTGTCTATGAAATGTGCTCGTAAAAGAAGATTTTCTCCTGCAGATTTTTCATTTGGCAGCTTTTTACATTCTTTCTTGTATTGTGACCATTTGTGCGTTCATGAGTATTGATTTCTGTAGGTAAAGTAGCAGCAAGTAGACATCGAGGTATAAATTGAATTTGATAAAATCTTGGAGTCATTAAATACCCTTTTGTTATGATCACAATTAAATGAATTGGGATTTTTCACAATCATTTCTACAAAAGAGGTTTGTGTTACTCTATGGATCAAATGAATGAGATTGTGCATGGTGTCCATCACTTAATTTTGCTGCCCTGCTTGTAAGTGCAGAATAATTCTTACAAAGCACTGTCAGTAATATTACTGCTGATGTTGTATCTTAGTATCCAGAAGCTATAGTCCACCTAGGCAAGCTGCTTTGTGAAACTAGTTGTGGGCCAAAGCAGTTGCTGATATTTCAAAGATTGGAAAGATTGTAAAAAATTGGCAAGTGTGCAGAAAAGAAATAAAAGTGGTCAGAAGACTGTTAATGTTGATTTCTGTGGATAGAGTACAAAATCTTGGATAAATGACAAGCACAGAAAGGAGGGGACAGATGACTTTCCAGATGCTTGAAAAAAATTTAAGGACAGAACTTTATATAGTAGCACTTAAGAGATACAATTATAGGTAGTGGTTTTAATAAGGAAAATGAGAATGTCTCAAATATAAGAACAACTTTCAGTAGCTGTGGCAAGTTTCACTGTATTGTTCAAAATGTTATCACTTACATCTTCAGGCAGAAAGAAACAAGAAACATGTTGGCTGGTAGATGGACTTGAGAAAATGATAAATCTTGAGCTTCTTTACAGAGCTGTTGCTGCCTTTGTGGTTGGTTGGTTGGTTTGTTCCTTTTAAAAAAGGTCTTGTTTAGTTGTTGATGAGAGTAGCAAGCATAATTTTCAGACACGAAGCCTACCTGTCCAAACAAGCATTCACTGTCAGAGCAAAGTGCAAGACAAAAGCATATTAACTGCAGTTTTTTGAACAGCATTTGCTGTATGTCAGTCAGTTTAGGATTTAAAAAAAAAAAAAAAATGCCCAGAAGAGAATATACTTATCTTAACAAGCAATTATGGTTTCTAAAACTGAACGTTGTTTTCTAGACTTCAGTTCAGCTGGGATTTCCATCTGAAGTCCAAGAAAAATGGTTGGCAGGCACTGAAGTAATTGACAATTTTTTCCATTGTTTTCACTGTGTAGTTTGGATTACTAATACTGTCGTTTTACATACATGTTCTGAGCTGACATTTGGCGAATGAAATTTTAGCTCAACATCTGTTCTCCATCATCCAACTGTCATAAAATACAGTGTAATATTCATTAACTTAAACTTTAGGAAAAAACTTTCCAGAAAGTATCAGAATATTTATCAGGTTTGTGGTCGTGGATAATTTTTAAGTTAGGCAGACTGTTAGCTGGTATGAACTGACGTAGTGAAGATTACATGCATCTATACTGGCAGAGAGTCTGATGATTTGTCTTATTTAAAAAGGAAATGAGCCCTCTTTTCTTACCACCTGTCAGAAATAAAACTTATGTGTATGGAAAAAGAGAAGTCAAATATCAAAGACAATGTACAGGTTGATTCTTCAGAGCATCCTTGTATATTTACTTCAGGTCAAAAAAGGAACGGAAATATGCAGTAGAGATGTGATATAAACTGTTTCATGCCATCATTTCCTATATGAAATGTGGCATAGAGAGGGGGTGAGAGCATAACATTTTCTAACTATTGTCTTGCTTTTGTTTCTTATTAAACTGTGAATGAGAGAAGGTGTGAGTATTTTAAAGTATTGGAAATATATGCTTGCTGTATTTTCTGCCCTACATTCATTTAAGAAGGATCAATCTGTCCCTTAGTACCAACAAATTATTTAAGGTTTGTCCATCCCTAGAATTTAGGGCAGCTGGGGAGCCCTAGAAATTCAAATGTTAGTATGCAATTGTCAGTCTATGTACCTTCCAATTTCTACTCAAAAATATGTGTAAATTAAATTGCTTAATTTCTGAGTTTTTGAATTATTACAAAACCATGCGTATGTACCATTCCTGATGAATCATACCAGCTTCATAAGAGGTGAAAAACACATAATTTTCTTATATTTCAGCTAAGTATATACCAATGACATTTTGTAGTAGCAGTAGTTTTGGTTTTGAACTCCATGTGTCTGTTTTGATGGGTTGAGTTGACATGTGTCTTTCACTGTTTTGTGACTCTTCTTTATTCTTTATTCTTACCTATTTTATTTACACTCATATATACACAAATATTTTTTTCCCCTCAGAGGCAAGATGCTGGGTTACAGGAATTTTGTGAAAAATGCTCTGTGAAGGCTATCAAAATGAATTTCAGTGTTCAGATGTTCATTTGCATTATATTGATCTACACTTAACAATATTCCTTCATGGGATCCTCTTTCCCAAGATATGTATTTCAGAGCCCTTAAAACTTTTTCTTCAGGAGAAATGGTCTCATTTGGTGAACGCAGCTGCGAAGTGCAGACTGCAACAATGATTGCATTTTTTGTTTTTAGGGAAAAAGAAAGGAAAGCTAATACCAACAGTAGCAGTGAAATCATGTTGCAACTGCAGAAGTAAAAAAAAAAAAAAAAAAAAAAAGTTAAATCCAACTTCTTCTCAGCAGCTCTTGCTTTAGAACTGTCTGGGCATAGGTCAACAAAGTAACGGAGCTTTCCAGGTATTGCATGATTGAGCTGTAATGCCCAGAGACGTTTCTGCTTCATTCTGTGCATTCAGAGCCCACATCCCATTCCGTTACCTCTGCTGGCTGTAATTTTCCTTCTAAGCAGAAAATAGAGGTGCGTGCTGGCTGCCTATTTTCTAAACTTTAAAATTGGCTTTCTTTCCACTTATGAAAGGAAATAAATTAGATCAGAACATTCTGTATGGACTGTAAATTTCAAAACTTATCTTGTTGGTATATTTTTCTTTTTCAGTTTTCTTTTTTTCCCAAAAATGTGCTGTTTCCAAAATGCAAGCTAGAAAGCTTTCTTTTCTGTATAAGTGGTAGAAGTAAAATAAACTCTAGTTAACTTTTGTGTTCCAGTAAAAGTGCCTATGAGATCAGCACACACAGTTTGGAACGTGGCCTGTTAAAGGGTAAATGTTTCTGCAGGAGTCTTTACCATGTATTTAATCTTGCTTTGTTCCAAGGATTGTCTCAGTGTTAATGGTGTTAGTCTGCTGTAAACCTGAATAGCAGCCAGGCAGTAGAGCAGTGTAACAAGGTAAGAAAAGTGTAAACCCGCACGTGTGGGAGCTTGGGCATCTTTGTGAGAATTTATCTGGTAGCTCCTTCAGGAAGGGTTGTCACACACAGAAACAGACTTGGGCAGAGGGAGAAGGCCTTGCTGTGATCACTGTCCCCGGGGGTGTTCAAGGAAAGGTTGGATGTGGTGCTTAGGGATGTGGTTTAGTGGGTGACATTGGTGGTAGGGGGAATGGTTGGACCAGATGATCTTGGAGGTCTTTTCCAACCTTAATGGTTCTGTTATGATCACAAAATAGCACTTGGGCTGTCAAAGTCCAACAGGGTGTTGGTGGGTGTCTGTCCTTCCTGGTGGAATGCAGCTTGCAGTAGTTATTTATCCAAGCAAGGGTGGATCTACCCCATTCCAGGCTCAAGCCTTTACCACCAAACTATCACATCGATATCTCTGATACTGAATTAATTACATTAAAACAGTCTGGGGAGATAGAGTGTGTGTGCCTGTATTGAGAGGTGGGGTGGAGCTGGGGTACCAGGACATCTCTCTCATACCCGAGACGTAGAAGACTGAAGGTGTATTCCTGGTGAGAATGAGACAAAACAGGGATTGCAGATGTACCTCTCCTATTCTGTATATGCAATAGGCAAATCTCCTTTTCACTAAATAGTTTTCAAAGGTCTCTCTTGCCCTCCTCTGAAATTAGGAGTAAAGTGGAAGGGAAAGTTCTCCAAAGGTGGTGGTAGTGGGGAAGCCATGGGAAACATTTCTTGTGGATCTGAGCATGTGTATGTTTGGCAACATAGACTCAGTTCCAGAAACACAATGCTTCAGCTTCTGTGGTCCTGCTAACACCCTGCTAAGAATGTTGTACAGAAAATTTGTATGGACCAAGACTTGTATTGGCAGAACCAAGCAGACGCTTTTTGAGAGTGACTGTTTTGTAATGCTGTGGTTAAGTATATCTTTCCTTCAGAAAAGAAACATCTGGTTAATTTTCCCTGCGTGAAAATGGTACAGTCTCTCAGGATTTTGTGTATATTCCTCCGAGTATGAAAAAATGACCCTAAAGAGAAGATAAAATCTAAGAGTCTAAACAGGACAAAAATACACAATTCAAGACTAGCAAGTCCAGAGTGAATTGCAATTCTTCATACAGATCTTTTCTGTATAAATGGCATGAATTTTTAATTAGTCTGCAAAATGGCTTTGAGAAAAGGTGGAAGAGCTGGAAACTAAGCAGAGATCTTTCCCCTTTGTGCTTTCAGTAAATAAGGATGAAGCCTACTTATTTAAACTAGTTGAGGTGGGGTTCACCGATTATTTTATCGTCTGTTAACTTGGAATTTCAGTAGACTGATTTGGCTGGAAACCTTGGCTGGAGAAGACTTGCATTAAAAATATTTAGTTCCAGCTTAGGCATGGCACAATTAACAAGGTGCTAAGTAATCCAGTGTGGGTCAACTTGTGGTGAAGTGGAGGAGTAGCACCCAGAACTTGTAAAAAACATTCCTCTGTATGCCAACAGTTTCTCTTTCCCCTGCTTACATGAGGGTAGTTTCAAAATGACTGGGGAATCACTGGACAGAGGTGGAGTCATTCCCCAGTGCACAATACGTGATTTGGTGTGCGTGGAAGCATCATCTGCAGCTGTTTTGTGTGTGTGTGTGTTTGTTTGTTTTGTTTTGTTTTTCAGTTGAGTTTGGCCCATACTTTTTAGCAACCTCCTTTCTCTGTTTCTCTTGGAAATCCTTAGGAGAGGAAAAAAAAAAAAAGTGTACTCTATAAAAGTAGAGTGTACTCTACAAAAATAAAGTGTCTGTGTTTTTAGCCCATGAAGCACTAGTATCCACTTACTATTCTATATGGCTAGTACCAATTATTGACTGTGCAGGAGGCTACTCCGTTTTGTTGCCATCCTATCATCCTATTGTTTAAAATGAGATCTGATCTCATCACTAGCAAACCTGCCATACTGTAATCACAGAACATCACAATTTATGTATCACAGTAACGTGGATATTGCTGATCCATGTAGTTTGAGTAATGAGTGTGTCCTGAAGTGCTTAGAGTTCCTAACCATCATCAGAGAAGAGGTTATACGTAGCCATTTTATTTGGTAGGGTACTTACATGCTATACAAGGTATAATTTTGAGATAGAGATGATGTCTTAGTTCTTGTTTGATTTGAAAGTTTAGCTCTTACAATCTTCAACCTCCAACAGAAAGTAATTTGTTTACTTTGTGCTGGAGGGATAGAAGTGAAAGACCACTTATGTACTTATCAATGATACAGGGCATTCAGGAGGACAGTGTCAGGAGCTCCTTGTAGAGTTGATAAGTTCGGAGGAAAAAAACAATGGGAAAACAAAGACCAAGGTCTTCTCCTTTTGAGCCATTTTTTTCCCCTCAGTAATGTGTCTGCCAATTGATGAACAGCAACAAATAGCTTTTCCAGTTTCTTTCCTAATCTGTCATGTTTTAATATCTTAATTGATACAGAAAGAAGCAGGTGGACAGTGTACCTCATTCTCATACTGTCCATAGTCCATTTTTGGTTCTTGAATGGCATCACAGCTTCTAATGGTGAATCTATGTCTCAAAGCAGTTTCTGCCTTTGTTTGCCACGCATTTTGCTCAGTATCCTGTGGCTCATTTGCAAACTTTGACAGATGCAAAATCCGTGTGGTGCCTTTCTGTGATGACAGACTGTAACAGCCAGAAAATGTTGCAAGTATATTTTCCAACCAGACGTTAAAAACACGGGGAAGAACCATGCTTTCAGGTTTTACTGGGCTCATGTAAGCTGTTACAATCTCCTGGCAAGAATAAACCACATAAGCTTCTCAGTAGTAGCTCTTGGACATCTCATCAGCCAAATGGATAATAATGATCTTCTTCTGTACAGGGATGTTCAGAGTAAGTTAAATTTGTAAGGTGCTTTGAAGTTCAAAGGGTAATCTTGATCTTTCTTTGATGGGAAATGTGATGGGAGGGAGGGAAATGCATTAGGTGGAGAAGATAAATGGGCAAAATTTTCAAGAAGCTTGCTAAAATCAAAACACGTGTTCTGAAATTTTCTCCAAAAGATAAAAATAAAAACTGAAAATCATTTTCTGACACACAAATTGCTGTGCAGAGGTTGTTAGTTTCTGAAGCTGGACTGCAGTGTGATGTTGTACAGCTATTATATAAGCAGGAAACAAAAGCCAACAGATTTTGTAGCAGTTGTACAAAATAGAGAAATCCTTCACTCTCTATGACATAAGAGAATACAACCAAAATGTTTGCTCGTTTCTAGTGTAGAGGTTAGCTAAAAATGATATATGGAAAGAATGATCAGGACCATCTCTTGGTCTCTCATAAAATCTTACAGCTGTTACAAATTAAGGGCCTGACTCTAACAACCTGTTCTGTACGTAGATTAAGGCCAATCTCTGCCAGCTCACTGAAGGTCAGAGCCTAATGTGAGGCCCTGCTCCTAGCCTTTCCTTCCCTGTTGTACTGCTGTTCCTGTGGTGATCTCCATCACATTCACTTAAATCTTCCCCTTTACCCCATTTCTACTGCCCCACTCTAGGAGCTCATTGAATGAGTCAAGTTCAGAGATGCATCACAAGTCTTAGCATTAAGCTAGTGGTTTCCTAGGAACCAAGAGCCACCACTGATCCCATAGAAATCCTGCAGCCATTGTTGCCAGGGAAACTCCCAGTCTCTAGACTTACTCTGAAATATTTGTTTTTTACTCTTTTTTTTCTTGTTTGTTTGTTTGTTTTTAAGCCACTGCAGCATCAGCGGGATCATTTGCTGTTTAGCTTGCCTTCCACCTCTAATAATCTGGGAAAGGGAGTCATGTTTATCATGCAACAGAGTAGAGGGAACTGGGTAGCAGAAGACCTGGAAGGAAATTGAAAGTTTTTCTACTCCAGAGGAGCACAGAAGGGGATGTCTAGATTTCCTGATTATACTAAAGGTAAACTATGGAGGCAGAAGGCACTTGTGGAGGAAGGAGGTGCTGTGCAAATTCTGTTGCAGACTAAAACAAAACAAAGTCTCTTCAGGAAACGTGCAAAAGCTGTACGGGGATCATGCTCTTTTCCCAAGCACCAAGTAGTGAGGAAAAATGGCCTCAAGTTGCACAAGGGGAGGTTTCGGTTGGATATTAGGATAAGTTTCTTTTACCGAATGAGTTGCATGGCGTTGGGATAGGCTGCCCGGAGAAGTTGTTGAGTCACTATCCTTGTTGGTCTTCAAGAAGTGTGTAGAAGCAGAACTTAGCAGCATGGTTTAGTGGTGGACTTGTCAGTAGGAGGTTAAAGGTTGGGCTAGATGGCCTTAGAGGTCTTTTCCAACCTCAGTGGTTCTGTGATTCTATGTACAAACATACGCACAGGGACACAATATAGGGACTTTTAAGTAAGTTGAAAAATAAAGTATTTTAATTTAGCTTTCAACTTTTTAACAGTAATTTCAAGTTAGCTTGATTACCCTTTTGTTCCCTACCAGGACATAACGTATGTCATATATTACGTTTTTGGAGATGAGGACTGGCTTTTTTTCTTTATGCTGTTTGGTGCTATGTTTTTCCTTAATACCTATCAGAATTGGAGTGTCTTGAATGTAAGTCTGAAAGTTTGTCCATGATAGTTGATGTGGCTAAAGGAAAGTGATTGGGTTTCTGTAAGTGCAAGTGAGAGGAATGGATGCCAACAACACAGGTACAAGATAGTTTCTCAGTCAATGAGGCCCTTACCTACATGTTGGTCAGGATTGTGTTGCTCTTCTCTTGGAGAAACTGTGCTGATCAGTCAGCCTTGTCTGTGTCTGTTCCAGCTCTTTTTACTAGGATAAAAAGTTCTTGACTCCCTTTGAATCTTGGAAATACTCAGAAACTAAATGGCCTGTTTAGCTGTTTTTTTATGTACTTTCATTGTCCTTTGAAACACTCAGGCTCCATAACTTTTTTCAAAGCAATGCCAGCTAACGTAGTGTTTGCAGTTTGCAATGTCTTTACGGAAACACCAGTATGATTTCTGTCCAGGACTTTTATGTGCCTCCTAAAACCAACAAGGTTATTTCCACAATTTGGCAGTGTGGGGTTCTGCTCTGACCAAACCTCCTAAGGTTCAATTTAACTGTGTAACAGCCCCATGTCCAGTGATTATCTCATTGCAAGAGGGAGAAAATACTCATTTGGGCCAAGAGGAGCAACCTACAGGTTTTTACATTTCTTTGGAGTCGTTAGTTTCATACTGGCTCAATTGTATGACTGCTATCCCCTTTCCAGGTCAATACTTTCAGCTTAATATTTGTGAAACTTGAGTGCCCAGTTAATTATCCACTTACTGGTGTTATCCTGAGAGTCAAAATATCTCGGCCTACTTGCAACTGATACTTTCCTGTTAATGAAGTTCATTGTAGATGAAAGAATACAATGTTTAAACTATTTTAGTCATAATTCTTGTCAAACGTTTCATGAATAAAAGCTGCTTCTTGTTCTGTGACATTATCCTGTAACCACATAGTTGTTTATATCGCAGTACTTAAGATTATGGTCTTAAAGGGGCATAAAACGGATGCTTTTTTTCCTTCCCTACAATAAGTTGGCCTTTGTGAGGGGTTACCCTTTTCGTGCCCATTTGAGTATTCTGTGTGGTTCTTTGATTTCTTCCAGTAGCTTCTAATAGGGACGACTTGACAGTTTTCTACATCAGAGTAGTTGCCAAATCTCTTGTAAAACTCTGACAGCACACAAATTGGCGCATAGAGGATTCGTTAGCTGTTTAGACATCAGATCTTTCAGGAAAAAGTGGGAAAAGGGGTTTAATTCCTCCTGTGCCTTTTCACATCGTAATGGAGAATGAAGTTTGTTGTGGGTATCCAAATTGTAAAATCTCCGTTTAGGCAAGCCTTCTGCAGCCATGTATATATAAATTATTTTAAATTCGCAAAATCCTCTCTGTGGGGTGACACCTTCATTGTCATACACTTAGTCTTCTCTAGTGGCTGTATTTTTTTTTATTTCTTTTTTTTTTTGTCAGCAGCTACATTTATTTTAATGAAACTTTATCCTAAACTGTAAAGGTTTTATCTGCAGCCGCTAAGGGATAACAGATCCTGTCAGCCACTGCATTTTCTGTGGCATGTCTCCAGCACCCATCTGTTATGTCTCAGCCTCTGCACTATTTACGCACCACAACCTTCTCCCCCCCCCCAGCCAAACAAAGTGCTGCATAAAGGCTTCCTTCTAAAGGATGTGTGATTATCTATACCTTATTTTGTGTGGGTCCGGTTTTTGGGCCTGATAACTGAAAATTCAGAGCAGTTTCTTCATGCCGTGTAGGAAGAAGGGGGCTGCTTTTCCACAGAGGGGCATCCTAAGTGAAATGTCCTCGTGCTGTCGGTGGGCAAGCCTCCACTCCTTATGCACTTCTTGAAGTCAGAACGGTAACAATGCTCTTCTTTTAATCAATTTATAGCATGTTGCACTGAGTTGTGTCATCTAGAGGGAGGCGAAGTTTGAGAGGAGAGTAGCACTGCATTCACGTTTGGCTGCCCTGCCAGGGTATAACAGTGTAGGAGCTGTTGATGACTGCATGCATGTGACAGAGTTTCACAGGGCAACTCAAGAGCTGGTTCTCAAAATGCACGCTGAATTCCTCTCCACATTTTCCTTTCCAATTATTGGTGCTTGCTGATTTGGTTTTGGAGTCAGCTAGGTGGAAATACTTTCCTTGAGGGCTCTGTTTATCACCCCCTATATGCTTGTAATCATATCAGTTGTGCACATGGGTACAGTGAAAGTGAGCCTAATAGTTTCTAATCCCCAGCAGGTTTATTACTAGGCTAGACTTGCCTCATAATAATACAGCTAACAGCTTTTCAGAATAATTTGAAATGGGAATGCAGAGGCCTTATTCCTGTCCTGTTACATATTCATTGACATAAAGATCAGTCTGTTACTGAACTTACATCTTTTTCTTCTACCATTTTAAAAGAAAATAAGGTTTTGGCATAGATTTTGCTTTTATGTCATGACTTAGTTTTTAGTGAAGTGTTTTGTGTTTTGTTGTTTTGTTGTTTTTGTTTTTTTTTTAAATTAACACTATGCATAGAACTGGAGTCATCAGCTTCTGAACTGCTTTTCAAGAATCCATTATGAGGAAAACTGCTGCATTTCCACTGCTAAAAAGGAAAAAAAAAAAAAAAGTGTTTTTGGAAGGGTGAAGGGAAGAACTGGTAGAGTGCTTTTTTGTTCAGAAAAATAATTACAGGGAAAAATTCAGGAAAGCAATCTATGCATCAATCTTTCTAAAATGTATTTCAGAGTATTATTTATATTGCTTCTGTACAATTAAAAATGGAATGGATGGCAGAGGAATGATAGAGCTGGTAGGTGACAGCTGATGCATTCAAAATAGTGAAGGTAGCCCGTCACGCTTGTGTTGACAATTTCAATATAGCCTGAAGGATAATGAAGTGCACGAAAGTTTCCAGAACCATTTTAAAATAAACTATTTATGAGCTCATTTCTCTATCATTTTAAACTTCTTTGGAAAATGGAGTTCTGTGCACATGGTATTGATTTATTTCCTTGGTATCACAGGCTTCTTGGGAAAGCTCAGCCCCACAGTGCTCCCAGTTCTGCTGAGCAGCAGTATGCCAGCAATATAAGCTAAATTTTGCAGCCTTTTCAAAGAGGAAATTCCATTTACTTCGGAATGCAACTTTGAATGGAGTAAATGCAGCAATGTAAAGGAATTTTGAAATGAAAAGTTTACAGTGGGCCTTGATCAGCAGTGGTTAAAGATGCAAATTGGGATTTTTAGAGCCCTGTTATCTTTGTAGATTTCTTAGGAAAAAAAGACTTGTATGACATTTTTGGATTAAGACAAAAACTGGTGAATTTCAGGAAATTGAGTGACAATAGCTTGCAATTATGCGTTTGCCCTCAGTACAGCCAAAGGATGGGGGTTTATCAATATATGCTCCTTGACTTTGTGCAACTTCCTCTGTAGGGGGGGAAATGTTACAAACGTCAAATTTGTGAAGTACATGTAATGAGAAATACATAGATAAAACTTTCTGGACTATTTCCTCTAAAATGCCCTTGTAGTTTCCTTCTGCTGCTGTTTAATAGCAGATGGATAAGTCTCAGCCTCTTAACAACAGCCAGTAGTAGTTCAGTTTGGTGTTTTGTTTTTTTTTGGTGGTGGTGGTCGTTTTGTTTTGTTTGTTTTGTTGTTCATTTTTTTTCTACATTTGGGCAGATAATGCTTGGGGGGGGGAATGTTTCATGGATAATAACTGTCTATGTGAGTAACTCACTCAAAAATGTTTAGATGTCAGTGTAACAAGAAATTTCTGCTGCCAACATCTTTAGCGTAAGGATTTCATTGTAATCTGGATGTCATGGATCCAGCTTTATATTTTTTAATTAAACCTATAGAGAAATATATTTCATGTTTTTCTATTAAGACTGAAGTTTGAATTCATCTCTCAGTGGTAAAAAAAAAAAAAAAAAAAAAAAAAAAGCAAATGGACTTTTAGTAGAGTGAGTAGTAGTTTTAATATGCTAGTGTTTGGTTTTGATTTCTAAGTTCAGAAAAATAATAATATTCTTTTGAAGTAGAAGCCAAAAATAGTATGAAAACTAACTGGAATAGATATAGGTGTTTTTGAGTTTTCTAGGAAGTCAGAGGCCTATTCATTCGGTGTTTAGAAATCTCAGAGGCAAGAGACCTGGCTGCTATCAGCTGAGCATTGTAGTACTACTAAAAAAATGTAATCCCTGACTTGAATTGTTTTACCTCAGGGAAATAAGTTTTTGGGAAAGAGAACATTGGCTTCCCCATTCTCCCTAAACCCATGCAAACATTAAGCTTTGTAATACTGAATTCTCTTAGAATCCCAATGAAAACTAGACTGTTGTGACAATTTATGTATTCTTCTCAATATATGCAGGTGATAGTGGTAATGATGCAACTCTGGTGAGAACATGCATCTTAGATTGAAAGCTATGAGAAGTGCTAGGTGAATTACTCGCCTGTATTCCTTGTTAAGATGTAAAACAAGGGTAAATACATGGATTTGTGCTGTTTCTGTGCATCTCAGTAGCATTTAAATGGTCCAGTGGTTTCATTTCACTGTACATGATATGATTACATAAAAATGCACATCCTTGCATCAGAAAGCTTATGTTTGACTTGAAATGCAGGAAGATAGGATGAGCAAGAGAAGGTAGAAAGGAAGGCAGGGTTAAAAATAAGAACAGTTAAATTGTTTAATTACGTGCATAGATTTACCTCTATGAATCACTCAAAAGCTTTTATTCTTCTCAACAAATAATTACTAGTATCCCCAGACTGCTTTTAATATAGTGAACATTTTGCTGCTTTTTTCATAAGCATGTCTCAGTAGAAAATGCAGGATTGAGAGAGAAAGGGGTAGGTCAGCTGTGAAAGTCCGTAGGAAGGAGGCTGTGTGAAAATTGCAAAAATGTTTTTTGGAAGACGTGGACAAATATGTGCTCATGGTCGGTGTTACAAAATCATTTCCAAGAGTGCAGCAAAGGGCAGAAATGTGAAGGACCTTGGACATCTATGAAAATTCTGGAAAATGTAGCCAACTATATTCACCAGTCTCATGCTGTCATCTTGTAAAAATAAAAACTGCTATGAAAGCTGTGTTGCTAGAAAAACAACAACAAAAAAAGCATATCTTTGAAACAGGCCAGAAGCCTAAATGTTCAAGTATTAAGTCTAGTCAAGTAACTCAGGGGAAAAAAAAAAAAAGTGGTTTCTTTACCACTCCACACTTAGCACTTCCTAGGTTTTAGTCTGTGTTCATATATATGCATATGTGTGTGTGTATTTATGTGTATCTATACATATAGTATTCAGGACTTCTAGGTCAAGCACATTTTTGGCCGTTGGATGTTTCAGAAAGTGGAAGCACAAAACACAGAGGCTTTTTGTTTTTTGTTTTTTTTTTTTACAGTAACACACTAGTAGGAATTTAAGTTTTTTGTATATATTACAAAAGCAAGTATAAACACACACTTCTGGTGAATATATCTATATATTTATTACACAGACTCCATAATCCATGTATACATGGCATAGAGCTGTATGCCCTGTGTCTGTATGTAGGTGTGGATACAGAATATGCTCAGGAGCAGCGTGTGATTTTGGTTCAGAGGCACATCAGCATCATGTTAAAAGGATGTGCTCTTTCCAGAAAGGATTTGGTTGTTCTTTCTCTTTGCTTCAGGTAGAGATGTTGCCCACATCCTTGTGTGTTCTTTGTACTAGACAGTCCAAAGAGCCTTCTCTGTCTGCTCTGAAATGATGAGCTCAGAAGCTGCAAAGTTTACATACCCAAATTCAATTGCAGCAGTTATTTTTATTGGTGCCACTGGAACTTGCTTGTTTATAAGGTGTAAACTGCACTATCATTTTATTTTAGTTTTGTCTGTGGTATCTGTCAGTGACAGACATCTCAATGAAAGGACTTGTTAATTTTCAGTGTTTTAATAGCAGGTTGGTCACAGAGAACTTCATGTTTTCAAGTACAGAGAAAGTATGGATGCTTTTGTTAAAACAAAACAAACAAACAAACAAAAGTTTTACAACACTGTATACTACCATAAATCTGATTCAGTGGTTGTAAGGGTGGAGGCCACCCCTGTCAAGCAGACTGATGTGCTGCATCATACTTCTGCGTGTAAGTTATATGAAGAACCCAAATATGCGTTAAGGTAGTGCAGTTCTAAAGTGACAAGGATTGCTTAGACTCGGTTTACATCAGCTGGTGTGAAAAGAAAGCCTGGCATCTTACTAAGGGTGTGATATTTGGAAGCTCTACCCCAATAAAACCCATATGTAAAATTGAAGTTCCCATCTTTGTTTCATGAGTGGGTTTATGATAAAAAAAAAAGAAAAAGAAAAGCAAGTAGGTTTTCAGTTTGAAGGAGGCAAGAGAATAAATAGGCTTTGGATTAGTTGTAGATGATTGGCTTCCTAGGAGATTCTGCTCTTCCTGGAAGACATACAAATGAGACCTGAACTTGCCCAAACTTTAAAGAGGAGGCTCTCTGTATTAATTAGTATTTTAGTCTCTCTCTGTGAGCAAATCTTTGCTTGGTAAAACAAGTTGGACGTATAGAACAGCAAAGTTGTTCTTCAGATGAGATTTAATTGTTGACACATATGGTAGTTTTTTGGGATTGTTTTTATGTTTGAATTGAATGCAGCAATTTTTTAAGAACAATCATTCCTGATTATGGTTTTACTCTTACTGTTAAAGGCTCAAATCCCCCCTTACTGAGGAGTAGTGGAATAATTTTAAATGATGGCATGCTACATCACATTAGAAGACGCTTCCTTCTTTTGGGCAGGAAGCAGACTCCCATCAAGCTTAATGGAGAATTATATTTTGCAGACTTAGAGGATAACACTTTCCATGGAAGCTTGAGAAACGAGGGAAAGTAACGAAAGCCAGTTTTCTGGTTTTCCTGAGGAGTGCTGGAGAACGTCACCCTGCAATAATACAAGCCTAACAAGAATCAAGTGAAGAATCCCCCTGGTGTGAACCTCACCTGCACGCCAAAGAATTCAGTCCCCCTGGTCCTCAGAATAGATAATTTCCTCCTGTCATGTTCGCTTGTTTGACACTTTAACAAGATGTAGTTGAGTGATCTTTAACAAGTAACTAAAAATACGTAGTAGAGTGACAGATATAAAACCAGTATGAATTAAAATGGTCAGAAGATTGACATTGAAATGTTTCTTCTAAATTTGTCAAAGGGAAAAGAAGTAGAAAAACACTCGAGCTACGGTGAAGTAGATTTACATGTGAACTCCAAGAGCAGTGTTCCTAGTGGTACATTTGCTTCCTGCTGTTGTAATCCTTGTAATCCCCAGGGGTATTTCTAGCTCCTTGGCTTCTGAATTATTCTTATTTAAGTAAGACCTGTGGGATGCTAAAGTTTGCATTTAGCATTTGGTTAAACTGCGGCATGTATGTGTCCCTGCCAAATAACACTTCCTTGGAATGGAGATTGGTGTCTGCCCTTCATTTTCCCCTTTCTTATTACTTCTAGAGCCTCTAGCAATGTGCTGCATGCCCGGGTGTACAGCTTTCTCTTCAACTCAAAAGCATTTTCTGTGCTTAGGCTGGGGATTCTGTCCCATTCCTTCACACATAAAGCTTATTTTCCCTCACAAAACAGGATGCAAATTTAGTTTTCTTGGGATAACTGCTAACTTCTCTTGTGAAAGAGGAGAAATTTGGAGCAGAATTTCATTATGGCTGCACGGAGTTCTGTGAGAAGCCAGGGGGTGAAGCCGAACTCTTGCTCACTTACATGTACGTACATCCCAGAGGCAGTGTGATGGCACCTCAGCCGCAGACCGTGAGTATGACTTCATTCCTCATCATTCAGAACAACTCATAAAGCAAATTGCAACCTAAATTTGGTAGTGGAAGAAACATGCATACTCCCTGAGGTGCGTATTCCCTGCTATACTGTGCACAGTGTGTTTCTGCTGCATCAGACTTTGGTCCCCATCTTGTTTATTATTTGACTGACTTTTCCTCACTGACAGTGTTGTAGCTGGCAGAGCCAGGAGATTTCTGGAGCAGGTCTAATGGAAAAAAAAATTATGTATTTGAGTTGGTAGATGAAGCTGTGAGTGTTGATAGTAAGCTGCTGCTTACAAATTGCTTATGGATTAGTTTAACAGTAGCAGCTTTCAGTATGTATCATGTTTCTGGGAAGCAATACTGAAAGAGATGCCTAAATTTTATTTTTCAACGTTACAGGTTGTATATCATGTAATTAAACAAAAACAAAAACAAAAAACAAACACTCATCTTAGTGAACGTGGACATAGCATATTGTTGACTAAGAGGTACACAACCGCTGATTAGAAGATGGCTACTGTTTGTTTTGTAGATTAAAAAAATATATATTTTTTTTTCACGTTGATTTACTTGGTTGCTTGAGTTACCTGTGGGGGGCCTAGGAGGTGATGCCTTTTTTGTCTTCCTCCCACCACTTCAAAAATTGTAATAAGAGCCAAATTCAGTCACAGATTTTACAGTATGCCATATGGAAAGCCATATGAAAAAATAATGTTAAAAAGGTAGGTATCAGGAATCTTCTGTCATAGAAAGCTAGTGAATATTTTCAGAATTCAAGCTGACCTGAAAGCAGTGGCTTAATGTCCCGTTTACTTGTTTTAGGATGTATCAAGCTCACTGTCTCCTTAACTTCGGAAGTCCTGCCAAAGGGTTCTGCACTTCAAAAATAATCAAAAACATGCAATCACGTCTGCCTTTCCCCACGGAAGGGCACTCACTGAGGGGTGTAAGGGTTCTCATTGGAAACAAATTAGTAAAGTTGTAGTTGATGCAAAAACGTGAATTATTTAAAATATGACATGTTCCATGTTTGCAGATTTCAAGTTATTTGAATGTGTTCTGAGATGAGTTGTCTCTGCATCTTCATTCTGAATTTACAAAACAATTTAAATATGCTAAATGATTTTGTTGTATCTGCTGATTGGAAAAAAATGAATTTGTTCTGTACTTTTTTATTTTTTTATAGTCAAAGAATATTATAGATGTATTCAGTAAGAATGCATATGCATGAATGCACATATACGTATTCAGTTACAAATATACCCTTCTACAGCTTTTTGTGACTGAAAAAAAGTTGTGCAATTGCATTTCAGTCTGCATTCTGGAACATTAAGCTGTACTTTTCAAGTACGTGAAAATTTTTTTTGTTTAATAGAATTTGAGCACAATACCTCAGCACTTTAATATACGAATTTAGAAAGTATAAAATGCTGAGAGTGGGAGGTTTCTCTGCGCTTTCACATAGGATGGCTTTCTTTTTCACAAGCTGATTTGTTCTATAATTTAAAATTTACTGTTTTGATGACAGTTTACATTTTTCAGTGAAATAGTAGCTACTAATTTGACAAGGTTTCATCTGCTGACTATTTGCCAAAGTTTTGTTTCCAGTATAATAAATAAAATGTAATAGGGAGAAGGGGGAAAACACCCAAATTGTAACTGTTTCTGGCAATCCAGTGTTCATTTCCACAGAGCCTGTCTGGGATGAGGGTGCAATAAGAAACCACTTTTAAGGTGAAGGAAAAGTTAACCCCTGCTTGCAGTCTTTTACATGGGTATTTCTTCTGATACCAAGTCAATCACACTAATGTAAAGGCTTTGTCAGTGCCATGAGTAGCAAAGCTAGGAATAAGCTACATAATCAAAATTAGATTCTTTATGGTTTATATCAAAAAGATGCTGAGATGGATACTTTTGCTGGTAAGTCTCTGTCAGAGTAACCTATAATGGTTGGAAGTCACTTATTTTTCACAGTACAATCCTTTGCTTTTTTTAAATTGGTTCATACCAAAGTATTTAAATGAGGTTAGTCTACCCAGCTTTTTTGAAGAAGACTAGACTGTATAAATGCATAAGTACTTCACCAGTCTTATAAGAAGAGGTCTATACATTCTACAGCCATGCAAAAATAATTGAAAATGCATGAAAATGCCTCCTTTTGTAAGTAAGAGGCGGATCAGGGAGAAAATTATTCATTTTTCAAAGTTTGTTGAATAATGCGTAAGAACACAAAGAAAATTTGGGAAGCATTTTCCCAAGGGCATAAGCCTCTTAAGAGGATGAATCCCTAAACATTTATCTTTTATGTTGGAATACTTCATTGTAACTCATCTGTGACAGGAAGTGTAATGTATGATTTACAATAAATGCTCTAAAATGTACTGGTCCACAGATATAAAACAGAATTGAAATTGCTTTCAACCTCTCTTTAAGTTCCCAGTGTGGAAGACGATGCCACTTTTCACTAAAGGTAAGCTTACAACACTGCTACTGTTGGGCAGGCAGCATAAGTAATATAATACAAATCTGAGCTTAGCAGCCTGGGTTTTGATAACAACGTGCAGAACCAAAATTGTTCTGCAAAGCAATTTGAGGAAGGAGTCTATCAGTTTCTACCTCTATGGGTAGGTGAGGCAGTTTTAGCTGAAATGTACTTTGAATTGTCAACATAAACTCTAGTTTATGCATACTCTTGAGATTACTGAATTCTCAAAATGATACTATTCTGTTAAGAAAATGTATTTGTTTTATGTGAAAGAAAGATATCTGTCTGTAAGACTTCCAGAGGATGGTATTTGAATGTATGACTGTGTTTACATAGCATATTATTCCTAGTGTGGATTGGCTCCAATTCTGCAAATTTTATCAATGTTACATTCCACTGTTGTCTTCAAAAGAAGACTGATAGCACTAAGGGAGTGATAAATATATATGCATACATCTATGTGCATGTATGCTCATCACAGAGGCAGACTTAAGCTAGAAATCCGAGAAAGAATGTGATGAAAGGACTTAGCAGTAGAACTTTGGAAAAGAAAGGGATGGGGGTCATGTGGCACCCCTCATCTTTCATTTGTACTGTCTAGTGCAGAGCTCAGCCTGCATCATGCCATAGGATGCCCATAGCACTGCTGTGCAATCCCAGCATCTGTAGATCTAGTTTGGCTTATAAAGCACAAAACCAAGTCATAATTTAGTATCTAACAGCTTTTGCCTAGGTATTTATGTTTAAACTTCACCCATGAAACAAAGCTTTGCTTTCCTGATTGCTATAAATACTAATTTTTGATACATATCACAGTCCTCTTTCCAGTACTTTGAGAGAAGTCAGATTTTTACACAGTCCCTTTCATGCATTCTTGATTGGTTTTTCTACAGACATCCTTGCATATCTGTGATCTACTTTTTTTTTTATCGTCACTGATTGCTTCAGGCCCAGTGATATTTACCTATTCCCTTAATCCCCTTATCTGTTAATTGGAAAATTCCTCTGAAATTTCTTTAGGTAGAATTAGACATAATTTATTGTAACAGGTAGGAAGTCGTATTACTTTATACTTCTAATTAGTAATTCTCTCTAGTAGAGAAATGCATCAAGAGGAACTCTTTCTGTAACTTTTCATACTGTTTTTGGAAGTGGGATAAGGGGTTGGCTTGCAGTATCTTGTTTGGGATTTATTTTAATTACTTGAAAGTACCTTCTTGAAGCCTTTTTTGTTCGTTTGTTCTTAATTTTTAGATTGATTGACAGCATATAATTATAAACTCTCTCCTTGGCTTTTAAGGGTGCTTTACATCTCCTCGGAGGTTCAAGAACATTGATTTTCTTATGTATGAATGAATGGGTAGTGGCTGGCCTTCCAAATTTCCATTGTTCTGCCATATGTTATTATAAGATCTACTGGTGAATAAACAACTGCACTGCATATGAAAACTTGTTGCCCAGTTTTCACAGAAAACTGTTGGGTTAATGCTCTACATATGTTATTTTGACCACAGGTTAAATGCAGAAATGTAGTATAAATCTAATGGTAAAAATGCTGAACACTGACTTGATTAAAAAATTGGCAGTTTTAATCGTGTTCCTGGTACAAGTTCTGATGCTAAGAAAGTTTGCTATGCAGGATGGGAATGTCAGCTCGTTTGAAAAGTAGAAGCCATAATACTTAACACTAACTTGTCATATAGCACATTGGAAATTATCCATTATAGTTGTTGAATGCTCATTTTTTCTGATACCCATATCTCTGCATAGGTGGACAAAGATGAGCTAGACTTTGAAAAACAATTTTTTTTGATCTATTTTTTATTATATTATTAAACTGAAAATCCTCTGGGATAGCAGAGTTTATCCTGAACAACTGCTCCTTGAAGGCCATCTGGGTTTTTAGGTGATAAAAACAATTTATTGAATTTTTTTCCTAACACTGATATTCAGGAGTACAATGCAAGATCTGTATTAAAATAAACTACCCTAGGGGGCTTCCCCATCATCTGTCTGTTTTGCACCCTCCAACCTCCATATCTTTTGTGCTCTGCTTACAGACTTTGCTTATATAAAATCCAGAATGGAAAATGGTTTATGCCGATACTGAGCATTTCTTACCTCATATGGGGTACGTTTGTTTATAAATTCCAAAACATTAATTATTTTCATTATACTATACAACATGGAATTAAATAAATCTTGCAAGTTTTTAGACTGGGAGCTTAGCAAGCTATTAGCTGTGTGGCTTCTTGTTTGTTTATTGCAAAATGTTGTTGAAAACTTCGTAAGATTACCTTAGTTTTTCTAACACACTGTTCCTCACAGAATTGTTTTCTAGATTGCCTATCTTGATTACATCATTGTTAAGTAGCAACATAACTCATCAAAAATATCCTAGCCACAGAACTATCCTTCCCTTGGAAGAAATAGTTAGCGCTACAGAATGACGGATTATTCTGACGTTATCAGAGGAGACAGTTGAGCGCTGATACAGGGAAGTGAAGCTGTGTATAAGTCATTGCCATCTGGTGTGTTTCTGTGATGACTGGGCAAGATTCAACTGGCCTGAGGTCTTTGGGCTACAGTAGTATGGTACCTCATCAGTAATTGCAATTGACATACATACCTGCTACACTGCCTGCTGTTCAGCTTTGACGTAATTATGTGACCTCCAAACTTGAATTTAAGTGCATAATGTGGAAATTGGGTGCCCCAACATCTCTTGACTTTTTACCAAGGTTGTTCCTCAGTGAGAAAGAACAAGTGTATGTGTGTACAAATACTATTCACAAATGGAACAGATTCAGCAGAGGCTCTGTGTGCTTTCTTTCCGCTGATGAGAAACATTTTAAGCATGTCTAAAGATTGGGGTGGGAGCGGGTTGGCCTAAAATGAAAGCATTATATGCTGGCTGGGTGTTTGGCGTAAACTGTGGTTATCCTTTTCTGGTGTGCTATTTCAAAGCTAAAATGCTTTATCATTACTACTGTGAAGTATTTTCATTGAACTACTAAAAATGTAATAGTTCTCACTATGTTATGAGTCTAAAGTTTGTGTATGACCAAAAGCTGGGTGATTTTATGCCTTCCTACGCTTAAAAATTCTAGCAATAACTGCAATTTTTAGGTCACCGGGTGATATATATTTTTTTTTTTTTGTAAAAGTTGGTAGGTGAGGTTGTTTATAAAAAATGAATCTTCTGCTGGACAGTATTCTAGTATTAACTGGCATTTCTGGAGAAACAAGGAAGCTGAGGAAGGCTAGAATTTTGGCTGCTTTTGTTACAGTCTGATATTACTTCTTTGAAAACAAGCAAGGACTTCGTAATCCATCCAGATCTGAGGATCAAGTGCAAAGTTAGTACAAGAAGAAAATTAAAAATGCTGACTTGTTTACAGGGTGGTGTTAGAGAAAGATGGAGCAGCCCAGTCCTATAAACTAACTCAGATCTGGTAGACCTGTATTAGCATAATACTGTGTAACACTGCTGATAGGTTCCTTCCTGGTAACTGGCTTTAAGACATGAAGTTTTGTCTGGCTAAGCCAAGATGTCCATAAATACAGGAAAGAATAGATGAAAACAAAGAAGGGCAAGAGAAAACAACCTGAGTAGACATCAGCAACTGATGTCTCTTTCAGGATAGCACACAAGAATTAGCAGCTGTCATCCATCACCTGCCCTTTGATTTAGCCTGCTTGAGATGCCTGTTGGAAACCAACCTAAGAGAAGGCCGTGAATTCCTCTGATTCTTGAGAGGTTATAGGTGGACCGTATGGTCTGTCTGATAGTCAGGCAACACTTGCTCTGCAGACTCAAAATGAGTCTACTCTTCTGTTAAAATAACGTAAGAAAGATTGCTTATTTAATTTTAACTTTTATCTTTCTTGTCTCATACCTTACTTACCAAATCTCCATTGAGCATGCCATTGATCTGTATTCATTACCATCCTTGGATTATTTTTGTTGCTTTGTAGAAAAGAATGCTTTCCTACGCGACCTATTGATAAATGTTTACTTTCTAGATGTTGAAATAGTTTAGCCTATAAGGCCCCGGTTGCCTGTTCTAAGCTACTATGACATGCTGAGGCCTCCTCTTACAAGACAGCCTCTCTTTCCTGCTTAACCAGTGGCAAGAGGATCCATCAGAAGAGGTGCTCTATGAGGGCTCAGGATTTGAAGCAGAGAAGCTTTGCATAATCACTCCTCAGCCTGTATACCCTCTTTCTTCTCATGGAAGATGTAGAGTCTTCATCATTACGTCGTTGTCATATCACCTACCCAAGACAGCTGCTATAGAGTCAGTGTTTTTCAGCTTAGCAGAGTCATAACTGACCAATCATTTTCTCAAGCCAGAGTCAAAAAACCTACTCAAGATCAATTTTCAGGAGAGAAAAAAAAAAAAAAAAAAAGACTCCTAGCCAAAATTCATATGTAGGCAGTGACAGAGAAACAAAGAACATGGCATCTTTCTAGAAAATCTTTCTCTCAAGGGCCTTCAGGAAGGAATATTACTTTAAGTCTTCAGCCACTAGGAAAACTGTCAAGGCTCTAGTTCTTTTCCTTCCCTCATTTATGTGTGTGCATACACACACGTAAGGAAAAGATGAGGAATGCCAAGCCTTCTAAATAGATTAATCAAAACTGAAGAAGAAGCTGTATGTCAAGACAATGGATTTAGCATCTCTCGCTGGAGCGGTGTCCTAAAGAGGTCAGCTGATGTGAGGGGTCTGATGGAATATTATCTGCATATCCACAGTGGTTTGCACCATTGGCAATTCCTTTGCTTTTCCTCTTAAGATTGCTTATAGATACTAAATATCAATATTCATAAGCTGTACCTTTTGCAGTTGCAGTTTAAGGATAACTTTCATAACTTCTTAAAGCAACGCTCGTAGGAGTCTTGCAAGAAGTTATTTTAAATCTTTTTTGCAAACTGCATCCTGAAGCTTATAATACATTGAAAAGAGACTATTACAGTATCCTCTTGCAAGAAAGATGTAAAATCCTCCTAAGAGAAGTCTTGACCATACAGCAGTTTTTAAGGATTTCGTACAGATGGATGTACTAATGGTATGTGTACAACTAGATGGAGAGGCGGTCTTGGCAGTTTTTTTTACACTTACAGGCACGTTGCTGTTGATACAAAGACAAAAAGGAAGGAACAGTCCTGAAGACAGCATAAGCTTGTATGGAGGGTGCTATTCTTGAGGTATTAACCCTGTTTCTCTACAGAAGGATTTGCTGATGTGCATCACTGTACTTAAGCTGTATTTGCTGTGTCTATTTCTGAAGTTTGTTTAGAATATAAGTTCTTCAGACTAGACCCTCAGTGAAACGAGAACAGAATATTTTCATACAACTTCCTTCCAGAATCTATTCTTTTCCCAGGCTTACCTCACTTTAGATAAGTTTCTGGAAATTTTTGATGTCCACTTCAAACCATTGGTAAAGAGAAGGCAGCTGAAAAAAACACTAGATTCTAGATGTTAGGAAATATGCTGTCCACTAAGATTGTGTGTTCCCACAGTAACTTAAGGAATAGCAAATAGTGTTGGATAAAGGAGATAAAGAAGATAAAGGAGGGGGGTGAGACGCAGCTTCGTGGTCAGAAGAGTAAGACTGAATTGCCTGAAGTGTTGGCAAGCAATTGTGTAAGTAAAATTACGGTGAAAATCCTTAGATAATTACTGTCATCACTGTTCCACAGAATGCAAGTAACCAGGTAACGAGTACGCTTTTATAAATGTCATCTTGCAGGCATTCATTGGGACTGGCAGAACTTACAACTGCAGCCAAGGAAGAGCAGCATCGTGCTGTATGAGGCTTTACATTTACTAATGCCGATGCTATTAAAATCAGCTGCCACATAAGACCTGAGAGGGAAGTCAATTTAGAGAACCTTTTTAAGTCAGGAGACTGCTAATCAAACTTCACTTTAAAAGTGTTCAATTAAATATTACGCTAACTTCCCTCATTGTTTTCTGTTACAGATCTTTTATGCATCCTTTTTTTTTCTTTAATAAAGATTGCCTTTATTAGGTTTCAGATGCATATTCAAATGTGCACATACTGCATGATTTGTCTTTTATCATAGCATACAAGGGCAACTGAAATTATAAGAAAAACTACCGTGAAATAGCAGTACCCAAAGCAGTGCTGTTAAAGCAGATACATGTCCGCTGTCTACATTATGCTTTCTCTCTTTAATACTGCTGTTATGCATCCAGGAGAGTTTTGTATTTTCTTTCTCTCAGATTGCTGTTGACTTCTACCTGTGATTTTTAATGTGGTCCATCCACTTGTATCCTTCTGAAAGAGAAAGCAAAGTAACATTGGAATAACAATTCTGAGTCAGATCAAAGGGCTGTTCAGGCTGGTATTCCTTCTGTGACGGAGGCCAGTAATAAAACCCGTGGAGAAGAGGACAGAGCAAGCCTGTTGTTGTGTGGAATGTTCTTCCAGTCCCACTGCCAGGTATCATTAGCAAGGAACGCAGCAGCTTTGCACTTGGTATTCCATTATGGAATTGTTATTCCTGCATTTATCTAGTTTCGCTTTGAATACAAGTGAGCTTCAGCATCCCATCATGTGGCACATTTCTGAGCATATATGTACCGCGTGTGAAGATTTCTGTGGAAACTTCTACTTGGTGGTTTCGTTAGGTGCTCCTTAGTTCTCATACTGGAAGCAATTGTAGACAGTATATCCATATTCCCCTTCTTCATGCCACTCATTATGGTATAGATGTCTACTGCAAACCCTGTAACTCAATTTTTTTTTCCAGGTTGAGGCATTCCCCAGGTATTTAGTAGCATCTACTGTGGAGGCCATTTTATAAGTTTTAGTCCTCTGTGACAGGCTTCTCTTCCTTTTTTTTTTTTTTTTTTTTTTTTTTTTTTTTTTTTTTTTTTTTTTTTTTGGTGAGGTTTACTTCATTGCTTCTGTGAGAAGAAGATGAGAATTATGCATAAAATTCAAGTTACTGGCATATATGTTAGGAAAATGATAAAGCCATCTTTGTCTTAAATGATTTTCCTAATTGTTCAAATTCATGTTGATTTCATGGATGTTTCAGAGTACTAAGGTGATACTTTCTTAGAACTTCATTAAAATCCAAGACTTTGCTTTTCTGGAAAATAGTGTGCTCCTTCACATCTTCACAAGATTTCAGTGGTTTGTGTGGTTGTGTGTGTTCATTGATTCAGTTTTTTAGAATAGATTCTAAAATTTGACTAAGGTTTTACAGGTCTGTGGTTCCCATGCAACGCTCCTCTTTTTTTTTTTTTTTTTTTAATTAGCATTTCCTGCAGCATTGAATTTGAGACAGCTTTGTCAGTGAGGTCCCTACAAAGAGCTTGTTGAACTTTCCCACACTGAACATGGAAATAATGAATGTCTAGTTTCTGTGCTGTCACCTTCATCTTTAGGAATTTTTTTTTTGTACTGCATTTTGGACACCTGCTCTCAGGATTGTTTTTGACTCTTGATATATATTTGAAAAAGGATTAATCATTGACTTTTATACCTCTTTGAAAATTGTTCTTGAGCTATTGTTTTGGCCACTGTTTTGATCTGCTACACTTTCTGTGTTTAACATGTTAGTTCATGATATTTTCTTTACCTTGCTTAAACAATTCCAGGTTTTCTGAAGCCTTTCTTAACCTCTGATTCTGACCTTTCCCTGCTATTTATTTATTTTTTATTTTAAATTAGTTTGCATTAGACTTCAGTATAATGTCCTAAACAGTGTTAAACCTTGGAAGAGTATAGAAACTGGTAGCTGCTCTTCTTAATCTCTTTTTAGCAAACTGCTTCATTCTAATGTTACTCCTCTCCTTGAAGGCAAACAGTAGTGATGGGGGGTATGGGGAGGATGTGTCTACAAAGATATTTAATTTCTGTATAAATTATGAGTTTTGGTAGACTTTGTTTGAAATTATGGTCTAGACCTTTTACATAAGTGAGGACCAACATGGAAATTACATTCCCTACATGATTAGCAAGGACTAGCCCTTCCATGCACTAACATTGCCAATAGCTAAAAATTAACGCTGAGATCAACCTCCCCCTTTCACTGGTCTTTATTTATATCCTATTTGTATAAATAGTGCTTTTTGCTTCCACTCATCTCTGTTTTCTCTGTGCATGTCATAGCTGCTGTCACTGTTTTTGCTAGATGCCTGGTAGTACAGTCTTGACGTTGTACCTGTCCTATTTGGGCTTGGGCATACATCTGGTTCTTGTTTATAAAGTACATTACTTTTATGGAATAGTATTAATGACGTATGATGGAGTTCTTACATATTTAGTTTTCTGAAAGATAGGACTTGAGCTCTTAAATTGGAATAGTGCTTTTCAACTTTTTGCTGGTGATCACCACCGAGAAATGTACTTTGTAGGTAACAAAAGATCAATTTCCTTTAGAAGGTAGTAATTAACCTTTTAGGTTTTCATTGGTAAAGAGAAACGATGAAAATGCTAATAGTTCTAATAGTTTTTCATAACTGACCACTAATTGTTCCTCGAAAAGTTCCAGAAAAAGGATAGGGAGCAATGACATGGAAATGAGGAGACAATGTTCAGGTGCTCTTCCACTACCCTTACCCTGTTACAGGAGAGAGACTTGAGGCACAATCACGTAGTCTGTCTGAGATACCAGGCGAGACTCACTCAGGTACCACTGTGCAAGGAGGCTACATTAAAGCAAGACATCAGAGAAACGTAATTGTTACCACTACCGTAAATTTTACTTAATTTGTGTTTTTTTTTGGTCTTTTCCTAATTCATGCGGTAGCTAAGGTAAGCCGTTTCCCATGCCCTCTGGAAGAAGACAGTGAGCAAGGAGAAACTGCTTGATAGCAAAGGTGTCTGATTTGAATCACGGAGTCTATAGACTTTTTTACAGGGCAGTTAAGGGGGCTACATACTGTAAATTGTGGAGGCGTAACAGAAGATCTCAAAACCGATATAATGAGGAGCAGTTTAGCTATCTGTAAAACTTGTTTACAGTTGCCATCCTAACCATCTGTTCTCTTTCCTTGTGTTGTAGTCAATTGGGGTAGATGATATTCTGTAATAGGTGAAAGGTTTTTTTTTAAAGTATGGTTTATGTCTTCGCATATACATTTATAGAGTGCATCTTATAACAAGGCTTAGATCCCATTGGTGCTATTTAGGGATGCTACTGTATTAACAATGATATATTGCATATGCAGTCAATGCTGTGTTTACAAAGCATTTCCAGTTAGTCGTTATGGAAATGTAAGTTGTGTCCTTTTCCCATCTGGTTGTTTTTGTACAGGCTATGGCTTATTTTTGGTGAAATAATTGTTGCTGTATCTTTTAAAAGAGCTTATCTTTACTGTTGGTGGGTAGACTTCTGTCATAATGGATCATAATGTCTCTTGACAGGAATTGCCAGCATTGTGTGGACTTCAAGATACAGCTCTGTGCTCTACCACTCTAGCTGATAGGTATTCACAGCACCAGTCTTGTATTGTATGCACACTTGCTGGTTAATGTATGAAGACCACTGTTTTTGACATCAAGGATCACAGCTGCTTTCTAGGTAGCAGACTAGTATTAGGAACCTAGAATAGGTGGTTAGTTCCAGGTGTGATATTGCAGCATGCTTCTTTGGAGTAATGAATGCATGGGAAACATGTGTAAAGCTTGACTGGATCTGGTTTCTGAGCTGCCATCTAATCTACAGACTTGATTCCCCAGGCCATGTATGAGAGACCTGTGACAGCCTTTTCCCCTCTATCTTAGAGAGAGCTTCACCATGCAGGCCTGCTACTTTGACATCAGTTACGAAGACCACAGGATGACCAAAAAGGGTGAAAAATCTGATGTCATTTTTGAGAATGAAAGGTAAATTCCACTCATTGTAGGCATTAACATTAGCTGAAAAAAGCAAAGCTTTCATTTAGACCCACAGATGAAAGTTCTTCTAATATATTTTAATATATTAAATTTTAGATCTTAATATATTGCTATGGATGTCTTTACTTCCCTGCAGTATTTATTGGTATTTGTCACACTTGTATCTACCCAACACCAGTCTATCTGAGGGCCCATTCTGAGTGCAAACATAATAGTTTATGATAGTCATTTTACAACACAGTGTTCACTTAAGAGTAATTACATCTTCTACTTTTGTTTTTGCGAAGTATTAGGAGTTTAGCGTAACTCCTGTTAAAGAATGTGCGCAGTCTGGATACATAGGTCACAGCTTTCTCTGAATAGAAAGAATATGTCTGTAGAGCAAGTAATGATGATTCTGGGGTTGCATGGTCCCCTTTAAAAAAAAAAAAGAAAAGAAAAAGAAAAACATTTCTGCCGACATAAATAACTATGTGCTGTAATGTTTAACATTGAAACTAACACAATAGTTTTTGGCATCCAGAATGAATTGTGTTTGATGCAAGACAACCCCAGCAGCTGTACTTTAAACAAAGACACAGTAAACCTTTCTGCAGTTACAACTAGCAATGTATTGCCTTCCTCTAGGATCGTAGTGTATTTTTCCCTGAGTAAAGGGCTTTTTAATTCTGTTTATAATTGCTTGACTACTATGCAAGCATAGTCTGATCATGGGAACAGATCACAGAAAGTTTCAGAAGGTGATATGTGCTACGGATGGATATATTCATGCTTGCCAAGGAGCTCAGAGTATTGACATCCTTTCACGAATGTTTAGTTTTATAATTTCTAGTTGTTACTTCTGAACTACTTGTTGTTTGAAAGGATTAAAAGAATAAAGCCTTTTTTTTTTTTTTTTTTTAAGTAGTCTTTTGGCAACTAAATGTACAGGACTGCAAATCCTTAATTAAAGTATTTTATCTCTAAGGAGCAAACCTTAAAGGCAACACAGATAAGACACGTATTACAAAGTACATGGTATAGTAGCTAGCTGACAGATCCAGACCTGTTGGTCAGATATCAGCATTTCATAATTCATACCCTGTTCCACTACCATAGTAGCTTATGGTGAAGTGGGTCGCACAGTTCTGACAGAAAAAAAACTCTACTTGATTTAGGAAAACTATGTTGGATTCTTGCTTTCAGCATTGTTGCTGGCACAACATGGGCAGAAGCTAGACAGAGAAAAGGTCGAGATTAACTTAGAGTACTATCATAATATTTTGTCATAATTGACGTGTTCAAAGCAATTTTAATTTCTGTTAACATGGAATGTATAAAACACCTCAGTACTTTATAAGGGAATAAATAGTTAAATGGTAAATATGCTAAAACATTTTTGCAGTCTTCCATTTTAGAAGACACTAGTTAAGGATAAATATAAATTACAACTTAGATCATTAGATACTCCTGTATCCACAGAGCCCATGTTATAGCCCCAGATGCTGAAAACCTGTAGGAATCCAAAGAAGTTTTTACTTAGAACATAGGTAGAGAAGCAGCTGAGCTTATGTGGTGGTCTGAGTTTTGAGGTACCTGCATCTACGTACATTATGTTCCAGTAGTAAATCACTTATGTAAATACTTAAGGAGGTAAATGTTCTTAGAGAAACTTAAGCATCTTTTACATATCTTGTTTTTTGGTTTTTTTCTCTGTGCATGTGAGAAAAGGTAAATATTGATTACTGCTGAAATTATTTTTGTCAATAGGCCAAAGAAACATCAAGAGAAGAAGCACTTGTTATGACACGAAGATGTTTTAGGTTTCTTAATATCTTCATTTGCCACTCTAATCCCACTGAGCAAGTCACCTTAGTGCTGTGAGTGCTTGCAATTGCACAGAGCATCGGAGTAGCTTTAGTGTTTTATGTTGTGTAATATAATTGGGTTGTTTTAAAAACAATCTAAAAAGTAAAAAGAAATAAACCATGCAGTTTGTTCTGCTTTGCCCGTGGCTTAATTATAAGAACAAAATCGATGGAAGTTCTTTCCTGTTGTATCATCATCACATGAAACAATAAATGTACTTGTGAAGGTGAAACATTTGAGTTGGGAAGTACTTGGTCTCTTGGTCTTCCTTTCTCATGTTGGTAGTCCTTTCTTATGCAACTAGTCAATTTCATTTCAAGAAATTTGCTTCTGCAAAGACTGGTTAATGAGGATTTTGGGATTAGTCTGTAAATCTCTCTGAAATTAAAGGTAAATGAATATGTTTGATTAGTTTTACTTCTGTACCTGTGCTGGTCAAAAAAACAAATAAAATAGAAGCATACGAGTCATGTGGTTAGATAGGCCATCTATATTAAGGAAAATTTTAATTTTCTTTCTCTCAGAAAGAAAGAAAGGAAATAAATGGACTTAAAATTTAGTTATCTGCTCTATTAAATAGAAAAATAGCATTATTCTTACTATGTTTACTTTTAAAGGATGAACAGATGAGTGTGTTACTTGCATGTTGCTTTAGAAATTATGTACCACCATAGAGGAAAGAAATCAGTATTTTGTATCTTGTGGAGTAAACATTAAATTCAAAGAATCATTAAAACGGTAATAACCAATTCAGTAGAGTATTAATTATTCAGCAGTATACAAGCACCAAGACTTGATACCAATGCTTGATAATGTAATGTTAATTCTAACTAAGTGGAGAGACTTTATGTAGGCCAAAATTGAAGATGGTTATCCCAATAGTGGGTTTTGTTGTGCGTTTTTTTTGTCTCTTGTTTTGATTTTAATTACTAGCTTGGAGCTTTCTTAAAACGAGTGTCAGGTTAGAATTGTAAAATCATTCTACTTGGAAGAGGTTTCATGAGGTACTAATCCAACTGTCTTCTCAATGCCACATCAACATTGAATTTAGACCAGGTTGCCCAGGGCTTTGTCTAGGTGTTCCTTGAAAATCTCCAAGAACCTGATTCAGGGATTCTGAAGCCTGCCCTGAATAACCTCTTCTAGTGCTTAATTCCCCTCATACTGAACAATCTTTTCCTTAAATCTAGTTAGAGCCTCCCTTGTTTCAATTTATGACCACTGCATTTCCACCTTCAGCCACAGACCTCAGTGAAGGATCTACCTCATTCTTCTGGGTAACCTCCTCTTTGATGATGGAAGGCTGCTGTTAGGTTCAGCCCACACCCAACACCATCTCTTCTTCATGTTACAGAAGCTGATTTCAGTCAGCTGCCGTATAATTTTAAGCTTGTTAATGTTAAGCTACCATGTATAATTTTGATCTGTTCACTATTAAAACTTGAGGTTTATTTCAGTTTGTTGCATCACTGTCCTTTGACAAAAGCTGAGGATAAAGTGCTGACAATAAGTCAGTTGATTAGTCTTCATTCTCCTTGTTTAATTTTACAAGTGAATGAGTATTAGTAAGGACAAGTCTGGATTTTTCTCAGGAGCTTGAACCAGGTTTCCGGTGGTAACTGAATCTCGTACATGTTTTGTTTCTTTGTGTGAAATTCATGCTGTTGCACTGAAAAAATTGAAGACTATTTCAGTGATACTCTTCAAACTTGAGACAAATTAGAAAAATATGTCCTGTCTGGAAGAAATTAGAAGAGATATAACATAGTCTTTGCGTGTCTGTGCACCATTTGATTCTATCATGAATTCACAGTAGCTAAAATAAAAGCTCAAGCTTACAGGGAGAAAAATATAAATACTGTTTAAAGAACATATATTAAAAAAAAAGCATACATAGCAATGTGGAGGTAGACAGCAAAGCATATGGTGCCAGGAGCTTGATGCTGGGAACAGTTCCACTTTGTCTTCATTATTAATCTGGAAAGAGCACAAGCATATGCTAACTTTAATTTTCTGTTTCGTTTTGTTTCTTATAAATTGAAGAATATCGTAGTTACCCGTCAGGACAGAGGACAAAGTGATTTGGCACAACTGGGGGGAGAGGGGAAGAAGGGAAGGGCAAAACAGTATTTCATTTGGAAATTACAAACTAATATAATTAGGGGGAAATGAACCAAATTTATTTATTTAAAGATGGGGACATTCACGTAGGAAATAGTAGTATTAAAAGAGACTCTTGGGACTCCTTGCTGGCTGCAGGATGGGAACATAAAGAGCTGAATTGCAGAGCCATCAGCTCACGGAGGAAGAGAGGAGTAATAGCTCTTTCCTACAAAGACATGTTGCTGCTTCTCAGAAGAGGGGGAAACAAGTCAGATTGCGACTTAAGGAAGGCTACTAGAGTCCGTGACAGTTTTGAGGGGGCACAGGATTTTTGATTTTAGTTACTTGTGTTGTCAGTAATTTGTTCCTTGGGACTTAAAAGAAAAATAGTAATTAGAAAAATAATAATCAAACTTTAAGGACTGAGTTCAAACTTTGCAGGGAAAAAAAGGGGAAAAAATAAAAATAAACGCGTACAGTAGAATCTGTCACTGCTGAAAGGATGTTCCAGAAAGTTATGAGCATGGTTAATGAAGTACTTTGGACTCTAAAGTAGAGCAGTGACTACAGGCATCCTTTAAACTTGGCCATTTGGCAATCTGCAAATGGCATCTGAATCTGTTTAAAAATGTGAACAGCAGTTAACAGCAAAGCAAAAAGATAAGTCACACAGCAGCTGACCAGCATGAAGCTAGCTTGTGGTGTGACTGTAGATGGTTTCCAGCAGCCCAGGATGCCAAGTCTGCTTCGTGAACTGATGCTCTTTGAGGCATCAGGTACTTGCCAGCCAGCACTGTGATGACTGAACCTGGGGAATAGGCAGAGACCAGACTTTCCCATCTGTTTTGGAGGGGCTAGATTTCAGCAACAGGTATCTTTATAGCTAATAATGTGCATCTCTTCCTTACTGCTTCCATACTGTGTGGAATAGTGAATTGGGTTTTATCGTTCAAATAAATAAATAAATAAATAGATGTGACCTAATAGAATAATTTCACAGCTTAAACTGTGATCTATCTTGCTCACCTGTATCTTCCTCTTTTTCTTTTGATTTTTTTTCAAACTATTTATAGATATCAGAAATAGAATAATTAATGACATTTCTACTGCATTTGGATTGTACCTGACCTTTGCTTGATATTATAGTATATACTGCTGTCTTTATTCCCTATAACATTTTGAAACTTTGCTTCTGCAGTGTATATATTGAACAAGTGCTTCTTAGAGCTTACCAACTAATGTTAACTTAATATCGTAATAAGTATGAATTCATTAAATGTTATATTGATAATAATAAGCACAGATTCAGTAAATGAAGATATAACAAAACTGTTGATACCAAATTGTTTTTTCTTTTAAACCAATCCTTCAGGGAAGTTCAGCAGCCATTGCATGCTGTGCTCCTGTTACAATTTGTTCTGAAGATTTTTTTTTTAAGAAACAGTCACTGCATATTAAGCTGGACAACTATCTACGTAGCACATACGTAAATTTCTGAGTTACTTTCTAACTTTCCACAGTGTTTGCTGTAGAGTAATATGATCATACAGTTAAGAAATTAGCTTAATTCATGATGTGTACAATTACAGGTTCACGAGTGTAGTTACCTAGGAAAACACTTCTAGATTGCAGACGTTGTCATAAATTTCTTCTGTGATTTTATTGCCACTACATATGACTTCTGTATTGCTTAAAATCATGGAGCTGCTAGCACAGGTTGGACTCTTGCTTGGCATCTTAAAGCATGTTGCTCTGTATCTAAGTGGGGAAGAACAAACTGGAAAATGTGCTTGACTCAAAAAAAAAAATAAAAAAATTATAATGCACTATAACAGCAGGTAAATAATTACTGAAAAGGCAAGCTTCATAGCATTTATTAATGAGGGTAATCCTCTTTATTTCAAAAATATAATCCAGATAATCTTGGTATTTCTCTTGGTTGCTCTTTGAGTTTTTAAGGTTAAATTAAAAAAAATCTTTTTCTCCAGTCATATTAATAAACTTACCCTAGTGCTGATTTTCATCTTCGTATTTTGGCTTTTTCTATCAGCTCTTTGATTGTCTCTCGAATGCAATGATGCCTTAAGCCAAAACTGCTCAGTCACTCAGAAAATGTTAAAACATCTGTAAGATTTTTGCCTCTTAGGATAAAAAATCACAAGCAGTTCAAGGACTGTCAGGGACCCAGTGTTCTCTTCACTATTGTTCTGAATGAATTATTGTGTCTTGGTATTTCCCTGGAATAATCAAGTCTTCTCTCCAACCAGCCTGATTAAACAGGAAATGTATAACGAGAGTTCAAGCAATGACTATCCAAGTTAGAATTGTTTTTCAGATTTCTACGTGCTGTGGTTTATTTAAAGGAAAAATAAAAACATGCTAACATACAAGATATATAGGAGACCTTGCAAATAAAGTAAATCTTAGATTTAGTTGTTTACATACTTTTAGTTTATGTCCGCATAATTATGTGAAATTAACAAAATAAAAAGAAAGTGTGACATCAAACAGGTCAAAATCATTTAAATCAGAGAGGCTTATGCAATTCTGAAACGCGTGCCAGATCAGTGCTGAGGGTTCCTGGTATTACCCAAGGTTAATTCAACTGCAGTACATGAGTTTTCATGTCTGAAGATGGTAGTTAACGATATCAATCTCTTTTCTCTCACAGCCTATTAACTGAGATTGGGGAACATCATCTTAATAGAGGTAGGGTTGAGGCCCCAAATTCTTGGTTGCTGAATGTAATCATGAAAGTTTAGTAAGTTGTTCATTCATGAAGGGTTTGGGTCCTTTCTTAAAAGTTATAGGGAGAGCATTCAATTGGGATGAACATATATTCTGAGCATATTTTGGAAGCAAGTGTTTGGGTTTCATGAAATAGTGGATATGATTTCAATAACAAGTGGTTACTACAAGATTAAAAAAAGTAGCTACACTAATATGATTGTTTACAGTCACAGCATGATGGTCAGTGGAAATTCACTTCAGTCTGCCTTTTTCTCAATTCACTGTATCAATGATCACATTTTATGTTATGCAGTCAGTAGTTAGAACAAGTTCAGTAAAAGGTTTTAAGAAGTGTCTCACTCATTTTTTATACAGCCTCAGATGGATTTAGATACTGGCTCTGGCCATACAACTGCTGAGTATGAACGAGAGATACTTTGACTACAGAATTCTTTAGGGGTCATGCAAATCTCTAAAGGAAAAGTACCAAGAGACTGAACTCCTCAGCTAGCTTATTATCCGTACAGTTTTTCCCTATTCTTTTCCCTATTCTACCTATTCTACCCTTTGTCTGTTTCCCTTTGTTTTGTTTTGCAGCAGTACTTTTTTCAGACAGTATCATAATCTTCAGCTACTGTAAATGTTGTGTAAAATTTTGATTGCTGGTTTCATAGGAAATCAGGAAACATTAATCACTGCCTAGAGTTCCTTACTGTTCTCTGTATATCTTTACAAAACAATTATTAGAAAATGGTTTTGCTAAACTGATCACCATTCTTAATGGGATTCTCACTTGTAGTATTGCTGTCTCCTCCTACTAGGTAAAGCTTCCATTTCTTCTGATTTCAACATTTTTTGCAAGGATGTGCCAGATGCATGTTCAGATAAAGCCTTTCTAGGAATGTTACTGGGTGAGAGTGTCTTTACCTTTTGAGTCATCTGCTGATTCAGAGCCCAGGATGATGGTAGGGGAGTGCCAGCAAAGACAGAAAATCTAAAGCCCTGACTGATGCTTTTTAGTCAGTAAGAGCTTATCTGGGTTTTTTCCCTCTTTTTCTGTTAGAATATTAGCTAGCCCAAAGTCTATTCACGTCTTACACTGACATGGATAATGATGTGCTCTTAATGAGTATTTGAAGGCAGTTATTAGGTAACTGTTCTAATTCAGCTGTGACTTCATTCTTAAACCATACCATTTTATACATCTTGGTAAGTTAATGTTTATAAAGTATTTTCAGCTCTCAGAATGAAATGAGAAATGCATAAAAATTTTTAAAGTTCTCCCTTAGATTTTTGTTGACTTAGCACACTTAGAATGATTTAAATACTACCCTGCTGGTATGCTTCACCTCTCTTCAAATTGTTCTTCCATTATTGAGTCATTTTATGGGTGTGATGCACTCTGTGCTTTAGGTGCCTTCTGAATTCCCCTCTGCTATACCATAGCTGGGACAGATGTTACTATTTTATCTCTCTTTAGGTGGAATCATATCGTCTCACTATGCCTATCTTGAGCTAATGATCTGAGCCCACTCTAGAATTCTCCTCATATTCCAGCTTCGCTAACCTCTGCACATTTTCAACAAACAGATTTCAAAGGATAATTTTCAAGATGTGCTTCTGAGGTCTTTCTCATCTTCTTAGGTCCTTTGTAGCTAGCTTTTCTCAAGCTCCTGATAGCAGTACTACAGGGCTTCCCTTTTGTTGTCCTAAGGGAGGATTCACACTGCCTTTGGAGATAAAAGTGTATTTATTACCCTTTAAAGGCGTGTATTTTTATTTTAAGCAACCTTTTATTTTTTTTATGTTGTCTCCTTCTCTGAAGTTGAGTGAGATTCTGGAGGACCTTTTTGCCTTCATTTTTTTACATAGGGGTGTTGAAATTAAGTCACTGTTATGGAATGGCTCTTCAGTTAAAAGAGTTCAAGCAAGCTTGCATGCCATCAAAATTCCACTTGCATGTTCTGTTATGGACTTCTGTTATGAACCGGTGGATGAAAAACTTAATATTAGCCAGCATTGTGTGCTTGCAACCCAGAAGACCAGCCTTATCCTGGGCTATATCAAAAAAGCACAGCTAGCAGGTCAGTGTCTGCTCTTATTAGACCCCATCTGGAGAACTGCATTCAGCTATAGGGTCTCCGGCATAAGAAAGATGTGGACCTGTTAGAGCAGCTCCAGAGGAAGACTGTGAACGTGATTCGAGGGCTGGAGTTCCTCTCCTGGGAAGGCTGGCTGAGAGAGTTGGGGTTACTTAGCATAGGAGAAGAGAAAGCTCAGGGGAGATCTTATATAGCAGCCTTGCAGTACCTAAAGGGGGCCTACAGGAAAGCTTGGGAGGGGTTCTTTGTCAGGGAGCGTAGTGATAGGACAAGGGGGAATAGCTTTAGATTAAAAGAGGGTAGACCTAGGTTAGAGATTTGGAAGAAATTCTTCACTCAGAGGGTGGTGAGGCACTGGCACAGGTTTCCCAGAGAAGCTGCGGATGCCCCATCTCTGGAGGTGTTGAAGGCCAGGCCGGATGGGACTTTGGGCAACCTGGTCTGGTGGGAAGAGTCCCTGCACATGGCAGGAGGGTCGAAACCGGATAGTCCTTAAGGTCACTCCCAACCCAAATAATCCTATGATTCTAAGACTCCTTAAGCATTGGCTGCAACCAACAGTCACTGACAATACCTAATATCTCTGTCATGCCCTGATGTGATGTTCACCCACTCTACGTAGAGGTAAGTGACGTCACTTGTTACTGTATATTTTACTGAGTTTGCAGCTTCTCTGATCTCTTCTAACATGTCTCAGACTCAGGATAATGGTCAGGGAATCCTATGCTATATTCTTCCTTTGGAATCCTGCAAGGTCGGTCCCTACAGAGATTGAGGTGGTGAATTTGGTAATTTGGTGTAACGTTGAACAGAGCTCTATCATATATCACTGCTATAGGCTGTTGTACTATTCCTGTATATCCTGTATCTTCTGTCTACATTTCCCACCAATTTTTCCTTCAAGTTCCTAAGCATGTAGATCCTTGTTTGCTGCCTTTTAGGGCTAGGCATTCTAGTTCATCTTAGTTCTTAGGCTTCCAGCATTTGTGTGGAAGCATGCGTATCACTGCTGGAATTCTGCCTCTATTTGTCTATCTGGATGTATAACAGTGGTTCTTTAAGATGGTTTATGTATCGCAGTGATTCATCTGACTGCCTAATTATCAGATGTTGCCAGATTCCCACTGGATCCAAACTTCCATTCATCTTCTCAGCTCACTTCCGTAGACTTTTCCAACAGCTCTCCTCACTCCATGCTGGGAACCACCTTGCTTCAGGAAGGGCTTCTTTCCCAGCTTCTAGTTTTGTATTTCTGGTTACATCTTCCTTCCCCCCTCCTCCTTCTTCCCAGTGCTCTCCTGAGTGAGCTTTTGTCCTTGATCTTACAAGATTCAGAGATGAGACTGAATTTTGTTGATACAAGAGGGTCAAAAGAAAAACATGTAAATATTTAATGTTGCACAAAGTAATATATTCATGTAGCGTGTTTTAAAATACCAGGAAAAAATAGGACTCTACCTTTGAAAATAGCAAGAGCATTGAACAATATGCTGTACACAAAACAGAATTCATGACGATTTTAATTTCAATGTAAAGAAGCAATTTACTTGGGGTAATTTTACTAGGGGTGTTTTTTTGTCTTTAATTATCAATTATAAACTAAAAACAAAACAAAACAAACAAAAAAAACACCTCACAACTTCCCAACTATAAGGGAATCAGGCCAAAACCATCTTTGTCCTCTGAGAAATCAGGAATACTTGAGCGAGTCATGTTACAGCTTGAGGTTGTCTTGCTGCCCTTATCCACGACATACACATTGATCTACAGTCACTCCATCTTTGAGGCTGTTCTCAGAGTTGGCAGGGCTTGGGTGGGTCCATTTTCTTTGGGCCATCTCCAAATTTGCTCCCCAGGCATTTCCTGTGATCTCTCCTCAGCTCTGAAACCAGGATGATTAAATAAGTTGTTATCAAGAGCACTGGACTGTTGGTTGGGCCATGCAGCCGTGTACCCGTCTGGCATTTCCTGGATTTTTCGCAGGGACAGTTCATGACTCTCAGAAACTGCACCCTTGGCCTCGCCAGAATAGCCTTAACCACGTGAGGACAATGAACTTTTGCCCCAGTGGTCCTAACACAAACAGGCAAAGTGCGTGTGCACTCTTACCCTCTCACATGATAAAGCTCCCAAATTTAATTAAGGGGAATTCTGTGGCTTAATTCCATGACTGGCTTGAAACATCCTAAACTGTGAATAGCTATTGTGTTTCTTCGGGAGCTCACAGCTGTTTCACAGAAACTCTTCCTGAGCTTTCACCCCCGTGTTTTGTTTTCCACTACTGTGAGTACACACTTGTTTGCTTTCAGTATAACAGTGCATTATTAGTTTTTCCTTTTGCTCAGAATATATTACTTGTGTTTTCAAAGATATTTTGTGTGAGGTTGAGTTTTGTATAAGAAAGGGTACATAGCTACTGAACACTGAAATATTCAGCAGCGTTCCAACAGAACAGACTTTGACATATAGATGTATAAATGACAAGAATTTTGCCAATACACAAGACATAAAGCACTGTTTCACTTACTTATCCCTATTTTATCTTGCTGTATTTATTCATTTGTAGTCTGGATGCTTTCCTAAAAAGACTATTTCAGACTTCATAAATTTCCAGCAATCATAAATCTTCTGTGACCGTTGTTTCAACGTAGTTGTCCTGATGTGTGTTTGTACTACAGAAAAACTGAACACAGATCTATAATTTTGGCATTTCTTGGCCTCCAAATTCTCTGTCTGGTAATTTAAATATTTTAGTAGTATGTTGGGGTTTTAACATATTTACGTGAAATCTGTTAGGATTTAGTTTTGCATTTCATACTGTGCCTCATGAAATGTGACTCAAATGATTTCGCATATTTTCAGTTTGAGGTTGTCATCTATTCTGAGAGCTTGTGAAAGGCATGATTATTAAAGCTGGTGTTTTAGGTTCTGGATTTTTATTTTTTATTTTTTAAATAATTTCTATATCTGATCATTCTAAATGACACATCCTTCTTAACAAAGCAGAAGAGGGAACGAGGAAGCCTAGCAGTAAAAGCCGTGCATAATTCTTGTTTAGAAGCCTTTTTCTTTGTATGTCGAGATAAAGACAAAAAAGAAAATATAAAATAATAATAATAATAAAAAATATTTACTCATCTAGCTTTTGTGTATTACTTACTTGCAAATTGATAATATGTAGAAAAAGAACAACAAAAAGTAATTATGAAGAATGATAGTGGATGGCAAATCAGATATCTTAGAGATATGGTATTAGAGCTACTGTAGTTAAAGCTAAACAGGATAACATGAGAAAAATATTCTTCCGAATTAGTCTAAAGACAAATTTAACATGAAAAAGCAAATGCTAATGACATTTTTCTGTATGTATCGTGTTTGCAAGAATGTTGCTATTTCTTTGGGTATCCAAACTGTTACTGTTTTCCAGTTCATCTGAGAAACATTTGGCAAAAGAATGTAAATAATTGTGTTTATCTAAATCAAATTTTTACTCTTCAATGAAGAAGCAAATTGCAAAATCTGAAAATTATGGAGAAGCAGATCACAAAACTTTGTGGCTAGTAAAAAGAAATCTGAATTTTCTCTTTAACATAAGATTAATATTAAAATCTATAATTGCTAATGCTTTTATAACTTGACTTCTCATGATCCAGTTTGAGTTTTCCAATGAAATGACCAAAGCAGGAAAAACAAAGCCAAAGCTCAATATACTAGTAGTGAGCTGTTAGTGAACAGAGAAGTGCAGTACATCGGAAGTACATCAGTGTTTTGGAATTACACTCCAAAGCATTCCATGCTTGCACAGCTCAGTATTGACAGTGTAGCTTTTCTAAAAATCAAATACTCTTCTTCTCTCTTTTAATATTTTGTTTCAGAAACTCTTGTTGTGTTTAGTTTTTGTGCCTGTTTTTCTTTAGCTTACTCTTTTCATCATGTTATTAATATGAATTATGCATGCTGTCAGGAAAGAATAAGACAACAAGGTTTGCCAAGACGTATATGCAGGACGTGATCTGAATCTTCATAATTCCTGTAGGAGATGGAACTTGGAACGTTCAGAGCAGCTCAATCCAATTTACAAATGTTTTCCTTTCCCCTGTAATATTTATAGATTTTACGTGAAGAAGGATAGGACTAGTAAGAAGTTCTGATTCGCAGTATTTAGATTTAAAAGTTCTTCACTGACCAATCACTGGCTTAGTCTTAAGTTTTATTTCCAATTTTGCATTAAAAAAAAAAAAAAGAAGAAAATTTTGAGTGACTGTGCTAAATTTGATCTTTTTTTTTCCTTTAACGTTTTCCTTAACATTTGCAAAGCTGTAAATGAAACCAGTGTTCTCAAATTTGGAGTTCAGTTCCCTAATCCCAGCCCATCATCCAGTAGAAATTAAGTATTTCTCAAATTATCAATGAAATTGAAAATTAGAGATGTCTCCGGATTTTGAATTTTCTTAAGGGATTTTTCTGCAACTCTAATAATTAGGCATTGAATTTTTAGAGATGGGAAGAATATGAATGCAGCATTTAAACATCATTAATCACCATGCGAATCTGTCTAGTGAATAGGTGCAAGACTGATTAATGGATCAAAGTGGTTTGACAAAGTGGTAATAAATTACAATTCTTATTTTTAAGACTTTTAAAATTCATAATAAATACAATTTTATGAATGCTAACTTGGAATTATGGCATAAATTCAAGTTCAAGCTTACGTTAAAATACTTTTTATTTGTTAAAAGCAATCAGGTTTTAGGCCTTGTCCACAACTTCATTAACTAAATGTACTAGATGCAGTGAGTATAATATAGTGTTTATATCATATCATCCATAATAGAAGATAAACATTTTCAAACCTATTTACAGAAATGGGTCTTCATCCTTTTGGTTTGATTTTTTTTTTTTTTTTTTTTTTTGTGATGAAGACTGAAAGGGAAATCTTGGCCTATAATGTTTTTGTGTTTCCCATTCTCATATGCTTGATTTTACAACAAAAATTTCCAGGTTTCCTTTGCTGTTTAAGAGGTGACCTACCATTCGTGTATGTCACTGAGAGAAACACCAAGCTCTGTAAGTGGTAGCTGTTAACTTTGTTGCTGCCTTAAACTATACTGCTTGCAGTCTGATTCCTGCCTTTCTTGATGTCATAACGGTATGTGCCATTTCTCGGCCCATAGCTAGCTCTTGAACTGGGAAAATATCACTTGTGATCTCATCAGTAAAAACAATGTCATCTCTGGAACCAGACATCCTGAAATCAAGATAAGCTTAGAAATAACAGGAACTTATGTGGGATCGAGAAGAACATAATACAGCAGTTTGTTGAAAACGTCCTCAGTATCACATTGCTCAAGCAGAATTTGCCAACAGTCAATTCAACCTGTGAATCACAGTGTTTGTTGCACTAGAGGAGCACGCACTTCTTCCTGAATTTCTTTGCCAGCTGCACGATTTCCATCAAAACATTTGAAGATGATGTGAAAAGTTTTCATGTTCCCTCCTCCTTTTTGAGGGAAGAGGAAATGAACTTACTGTGGGATCCATCTCAAACTGTAGTATTGGTGGCAAAAGATATGGAACTACTAAATGAGGCATAACAAATTGCCAGGACTAGGTAATGTCCATCCAAAAATAACAGCCCAACTGTAGGCTATAGTACTGTGACTTTTTCTTTTTAGCTGCGGGGAGCTGTCTAATTGTTAAAATGGGTTGGGTTGGAAGCTTAAAGATCATCTAGTCCAACCTCTCTGCCATGGTCAGAGACATCTTTCACTAAATCAGGTTGTCCAAAGCTGTATCCAACCTGACTTCAAATGGTTCTGTGGATGGGATATCCACAACATGATGCCTGCTTTCTAAAAGGGCTTTAAAGTAGGTGTAGACAGCTCCTATCAGTATCCCATTTGTATCAAACTAATAGAAATAGTAATCAAGAATTACAGAATCATTTAGGTTAGAAAAGAGCTCCAAAATCATTGAGTCCAACCCTTAACCTAGCAAGAACGCAAATTATGACTTCAGGTGCTAAAATAATAAACTGAGATAGTAAATACACTTTTTAAAGAGAGAAAAAAAAATGATGCCACACCAAAATCAGATGAAATCAACTTGGGTTAAGTATAAAGTGATATATGTAGAAAAAAAATCCGACCTTCACATACGCAGAGATGGGTTTTAACCTGATATGAGGCAAGGACAACAGCCTTATGAAGATAATAGTTAATTCCATTGTGGCTGTTTTGTTGTCAATAACAACCAAAAAAAGGTGGTGGTACTTGAAAAGAGTGAGATGAGGCTTTTAACAACTTTGATTTGCTTAATGAGTTCTGCAGCATTTCAAATTGTGAGCCCAGAAGTACATCCTGAATTTGGCAATGCTATCTACTACGTCTTGTTGCAGGTCTGTTTCTCTTCATCAAATCCTCCGGTATCTAGCTAAAAATTTCCAAGCAATATTCAGAGCCAGTGATGTTGGTTTTAGTGAAATAACAGTGAGGTTCAGGCTGAAAAACTCATGGACCATTTCATTATTCTGGATGTAATACAGGTTAACATTAATAGAATAAGCCATGGATTAATTTATGTATTCCATGTTCTTTTTGGATACAGAAGATAAGTCATGCATCAGGAGAATCTAGAAGTGCCTTTTCTTTCACTACTATTCTTGTCAAAACAATGGGCCTTAATTGGTGATGCAGTAAAAGGCTCTAGTCTGTATGCAATAGTTCATAAAGCTGTATTAAAAACTAATCCACTAGTAAGCAGTATCTTCTTTCTAGAGAACTTTTTTCCACGCATAAAGCAAGACCTTTTTTGTTAGCCTTAATGGCCCAGATTTACCACATCCTGTCCTTTCTTCTGTGGAGATGTTAGTCCTTATATCTGTCATCTGAGCTTTTGCTTTGCAATTCCTAGATGATGCTAACAAGTGTGCCCCAAGTAGCCTTTCAGATCACGACTGTGGTTCATCCTCTATCAACTTTCCTTTTTTATACTGTCCCAACAGCTTCAGGCTGACTTGAAACATCTAACTGATAAGTACAAGAGCATAATCCAGAGCAGTTTGACACTTAAAAATACAGAAGACTGAAGATTATAGAAAAATCTAATTCTCTAAATAAAATATACAGTTGTACAACAAAAAGAGTAGAAATACAACAAAAAAAAAATGCTAGAAAATCTGAATACTCATTCATGCTGTTTGTGGTAGAGATAAATTTTAATGCCTTCACACTCCAGAGCAGCAAAAAATCCATTAGCACGCAGATTCTCACAGTCATTGACTGTGTGGGAAGATACAGATGGTTTTTTTTTCTTCATTGCAACAATATCACTAACAGCAGGAGCCGAAACATACTATGTCATGTCAACCTGAAACAAATTAGGATTTAAGAATCTAATAAAGTTGGGATTGCTCAGTAGTGCAGTTTGCTAACAGAATGTCATTGCACACAAATGGTATGTGTTCAGAGCTGGGTAGCTCTGGCTGTTAAGACACTTGCATTTCCCTGATGATCTGGGATGCCAGCAGCAACCCCACTGCAAATTTGAGTTTGATGTGCTGATCCCAAATTTTCGTTGGCGCTGGATGATAAAAAGAGCTTTATGGCCAAACAACTGAACCGAACTAAAGTTCTACTAAGAAAAATACCTGGAAGCCTGTCAAAAACCTAAAATACACCAAGTTCAAAGGTTATTATACTGTAAGTGACTGATGCTATCTATACTACACAGATTCATATAAAAGCATGTTAGTATATTCTGTGCACTACCTAGTGAAGATATATACATTTTTTATTAGTGTTATTTCATAAGGGACAACATATTTATTGTATAGTTTTTGTATATTGTTTCTGTTATAATGAAAAAGAAACCAAGAAATCTAATGGGCAGAACTCCTTATTATCAAAATTTAAAATGTTTGCATTTTTACTTCTTATATAGTCAGGGATAAGAAATACTGAAGAGTATACTTAGCTTCCTATGTAGCTATTATATTTGATTTGAAGCTTGTGGTCACAGCCACATATATACAGTTTAAAAAAAAAAAAAGATACAGAGATGTTAATGGTATATAATGACTCTCTTTAATTCATTAGTTTAGAAGAAAAAAATCATATAAATGATTATCGTATCAATGGCAGATAGTTATATACTATATATACTCTATACTACTCTTTAATAAACACTGAAAATGTAAGCCTATGTTATTTTTCCAAAATTGTCTGTCCTCAAATCAGTTAGTTGTTTTGTGAAGCAGGGCACGCAGCTATCTCATTCTGGCTTATAAATTGCACTTTAGGATGCTTGTGTACAAACATGTCTCTTCTGTGTAGCAGTAGTATCAGTTTGACCTCCTTCCTATTACAAAGATATTTTTTAACTAGTGTGTTTAAAAACATAAAGATTGTTATATATATTAGATGCTATCTTTACATCCAGTGCAAAGACCTATCTGTTCTTGAATTGGTTTCGTAATATGAGGAATAGAACATATGCTGTATGTGAACTAAAATAAGTGTTTTTACAACTACCTTTCCAGTAAAATACAAAAGGTAAGTTAAATGTATCTTAGAAGAAAATGTAGATCACTAGCGTCCAGGTGAATGGTAGAGACAGCTTTTTCTTTTTGCTCTCATTTTGTTTAATGGTCAGTTTACAAGTTTGTGGTATTTTAAACAGGTTGATGATAAAGCTGTGGTGATGATGTAGTTTTTCCCATTTCTCTGACATGGGAATTTACTAGACATTTGGAGATTATCTTTTAGTATACTGATAGGTCCACAGAATTTAGCATTACTAATTGCCAGTTTTGATGTATGTGCAAAGATTGTAGAAAGAAAAGAATAAAGTGTCTGTAACTCATAAGACTTTCTGTGTATGTACACAAGGTCAATAGCTATTTAAAGGAGAAAACTTGTCTCTGCTACTTTCTTTTCTGTCACTCGAATAAAAACAGTAGAAGAACTTCTATATGGGAATTCTTTTATTTAAAGACAACCCATGCCATTTATTTTGAGACACCCTGATACTTGCAGGTCAGTTTGCTCTGAAACCAAGTCTTTACAGAAATCAAGTCATTATTTAATTTTTCTGGGCAGCCCTTTGACAAGTCCTTAGCTCCCAGCACTAGGAAATGAGTCACACATCACACTGAGAATTCTAAGGTTTTTAGGATTTATCACTTTCATTGTCAATCACTTTTGTGGTGGATGGTCTTACACTCTTCTGACATTCCATCTGAATTTCAGCAGTAGTCAACATTAAAAAAACAATTATGCAATATGGTTCAGAACATCACATAAAAATATTCATAATTCATGCATTGTTCTCTGTCTCCATTACAGCTGCAGAGGAGTTTGAATATTGATGGATTTCTAGTATCTGGAATTTTATTACAAACTTTAAAAAAGTGTCAAGATTTTTACAGGAGTCTTGAAAACCTCTACAAATGTCAGGATAGAGGGAGATGTGACATTCTGCAACTTTGGTGTTAGGTAGTGGTGGGTGCCATGTCTTTTATTTGTTTATTTATTTTTAAGAGCAGTTTAATTTCCAAGCCAATATAGAAGTCTAATTCCCACTCAGGCTCTTTCTGGTTTTCATCATGCTGCTGTTTTCCCAAAGTGGGCATCCCTCCTCCCTTTGCTAAGCAGCTAAATGTGCGTTCCTATCTATGTTCCTGTCTTCCCCAAGCTCCCAGAAGAACAGATAAGAGTATGGGGCAATCAGCCTGCCACTGAGGAGCTGCTAAATAAAGTAACAGAGAACTGCTCTGTCAGAAAAGAAGTATGAAATGCCAGCTTCTTCTGTAATGAAGTGCATGTACAATCTTGTAATTCTGTAGCATGCATGAAGTAAATTGAGATTGCTTACCTATATCTGAAAGAGCTGTGACAACCCACTTACAGTGCACTATGGAACAAAGGAAGCAGATGTGGAATGACCAGGTCCCTGAGGTCCAGAAGTGTTGCAGGGTCCTTAAAGCAGGCTCTATAACGCCAGTAACTTTCCTTATGACATAAGGTCAGGCGATGAAAGGCAAGAAAATCATCTTTCCTCCCCACCTTCACCTACAGAAATGGGGAGAGACCTCTTCTTACCATAGTCCTTACTGAATGGAACGGACATCAGTCGTTTCAGTCTGACTTCACAGTCCACTCCACTCGATATAGGGAAGAAGCACGTGTATTTCAGCGATGAGAAAAATTGGTATACATCTTCCTGGAGTTAGTGAACTATAAGTTCAATCTGAGAGCAGAGAACTGAATGCGTCAAAGGAGCTGTGCACTCACCTTTTGGTGTGATTTTTGACGCTTTGGTGCCAGAAGGATAGTTTACACCTGATTTTTTTCGTATAATTAAGCTGAGAGGAAGTTTTTTTTAAAAATACCCTTAAATAAGTTTTATTTTGTTCCTGAGCAGCTTTTTGTGACAAGATTAAAGCTGTGTGGGTAGATGAGCTCTTCTCATTGTACAAAGTGAGATCAGATAAAACTGCTCAAGCCCTATCAGCAGCTACTTCATGTTCCAGACATGATCTTGGTCCTCTCCATGCATGTTTTCCTGCAGTCGGTGTGTCTCCCAAGTGCTGGAACAGCCCTGATGTAGTCATGATCTCAGTAGACAGATGCCACTTTCCTTCCAGAGGAATGTTCCCATCTTGGCAGGTTCCTGGCTGACTTCTCACCATCCTTGGGGTTGACATGGCATGAAGTAGGCACGGAGAATAATTGAGTTGAACATTGTCTCCACAGTTTTCAAATGGGGCTTTGGACTGTTCAGATTATGCTGAATCTTTGTAGTGAACTGTGGTGTAGTTCTTTGATTTAGCACTTCTGCGTGTTGAGAACTGCCTGTCAGTTAGTCCAGTCAAACCTGGAGATCTGGGGCACTTGCCTACCCTCCAAGGAAATGGGCAGTGGGTGTATTTTAAATGCTTACAGTTCATAACTTTACCTCACAGGAAACCTTTTCAAGTAGTTTTTCCCCAGAGCCCTTACTTGGATGGGGTTGGAACTGGGTGATCTTTAATACCCTTTCCAACCCAAGCCCTTCTATGATATGTAAGATAGAAGTGCCTTGCAAAGTATATAAAGTAAAAACTAACTGTTCAGGAAGATGAGTCTTCCTTTTGACATCTCTGTATTGATGAGTCATTCATTCTTTTATCACGTTAAAAATTGGGAGCAATTTTAACTTGCTAAAATAGTCCTGAAACTTCCCTAAGCATTCAGCTGTGAGAGGCACTCAAATATTTTATTGACAGCTTGGTGAAGGAACAGGTAGACTGTTGCCTTAAGATGTCATTTTAGTAAGTCCTGTCCTCTGTGAGTACTAGTGATTGACCACTCTTGCGGCTACATGTGCTAGGTTTATATTTAATAAGGTGTAGAAATGTTGAGGGTTTTTTAGGCACGTGAAACAATTTGCTTTTTACTAAGCTACTCTTATTTTCTTTCACCACAGCTCTTGTTTAACAAATTGTTGTCAATAATCTGCCTCCTGGTGCTGGTGTTTTGTTTTGTTTTTTTGTCTTGGATTTTCACCCTCTTTAAAATCATCCAGGCCTCAGTGTCTGCTCTGCACCTCAATGGCAGCACTAGGTAATAATATTTTGACCTGGAGTTTAGTGATTTTTATGGAAAGCTATCAAAATTCTTTCAGAAGAGCCTTTCAGAAGAGCCTTTTTTATAGGTAGCAGAACGGATGTATAGAGAGATGAAATGACACAGAAAAGATAACAATACAGTTATGCCTCCCATTTCCTTGTCCCTTGCTGTGCTTACTCTGCATGATCTCTGCCTGACCTACAGCGTTTTTTTTCTTAGTTTAATTCATTGAGTTTGTGGCTGTGAGTATATTGCTTTGCTTTTATCTCATGTCTTCAAGCCATAACTCTTTATCTTATGACTCAAAGCTGCAGGATCGAAGGCTGAAACTGAATTTCTTTCTTCTGTTCTTAGTGCTCTGATGCTCTGGAAAGAGAAGGCAAATAAAAATGGGCAGAGCTAAATAACTGTCAAAGAGAAAATACAGGGCTAACAGGAGACCAGGATTTTAAAAGTGGCAAGCAATTACATGTACACTAATTTTGGGTGCATAGTTTGACAAATAGCCAAGCCCATTTTTAGTGTAGCAGCCACAATCATTAGTAGCTATTGATAATCTCAGATAATCTATCTTTTTAGATAGCTAGATTCCAAACAGATAGCCAAAATGAAATAGTTTTAGAAAAGGCAATTAAAGTCTGCAGAAGGTATGACTACTTTTATTGCTTGGGAATTCTGCTCTTAGCCGTTAAAAGAAATGTTAACCCAGAAATGCTTGTTACTTGGCTTCTGAGAAGCTAGTTCTTAATTTCTGATGTGTTTTGACTCCAGCTCAAAGGGACGGCTTTAAGCAAAGGCTCAACTGCCGTTCGCTTTGTGTTGCAAACTGATGGGAGCTGCAAAACTTCAACCACAAGCAGACCTAGCTTGTGCTGATTCAGAACAGGCAATGAGATGCATGTCCTGGGTGCATCCTCCTACACAGCCCGGGGCCCAAAGGCCAAACAGGTATTACAGGTGCAGAACTAGATAGGCATGGCCTCCCTGCCTCTCTCCCCATTCCTGCTAAAGCCAGGGCTGCCTCAAAATAAAATTGCATCACGCTGGGGTGAAGGCAGAATGAGCAGCAGAGAAGCTTCCTGGGGCAGCTTCAGCTTTCCTTGTGCTTTTGAAACATCTTGAACTGGCTGTGTTTGTGTAGTCTGGAGGCACAGGTTGATGTATCATTTATATGTCTGAATAAAAATAAAAAGTTGTTTTATAACCTCATTTATGATGGATTTCCTCATCTTAAATTCTAATCAAGCAGACTTTGCATAGTTGTTTGTGTTCATAGGAAAGCAATAAGGTGAAATAGGTATTGCTGATTTGTTTTTCTTCAATAACAGATTTCCTAGTTTCTGTTGCTCTGAATTTATGTTGAATTTTTAGGACATTTCCTCGCATGTTACATTTCAGCAGCAGGATTCAATGACTGATTAGTATGCTGCAATGGTTTTGGTCCTGGTCTTGCTTAATAGCACTAACCTCAAAAGAAAAAGTTAATTAGAGTGAGTAAAGTTATTAAAAGTGCCTATTTGATTTAAAAGCATAAGCCTACATTTTCAAGAGTCTTAGGCATTTTGGAAACCTTGTTAAATTAAAATCCTTTATGAGGATTTTGCCTTTAAATCACCTCGTTGATTTTGAAAATCTTAGTCAGTGCCTTTCATTGTCTTACACAATAAATGATAATCCTCCACAGGTGAAAATATATTTTATACCATTTGTAATTATAGAAAAGTGCAAGGACACCATCACCAACAGCATACATTTAGTCAAAATCCTTCACAAAGCCCAAGAGCATTTCAGGTAACAGTTCATTTTAAGCTTCCAGTGTTTAGAAATAGATGAAGACACAAGCAAGGTTTTTTGTTTTTTATTTTCCTTTTAGCTAACTGCAAGGAGAGGTTCTTGGCTGTTTGTGTTACATAGAGGTTACATTTCATAGCTCAGAAGCATAAATCTTACATGCACTGACACCTGCCGCGTCACAGACCTGAGCAGGAGAAGAGCGAGATGACTCAGAGGGTTGCTAAGCATTGCTTCCAAAACTTCTTGTTCGCATCAAGCACAGCAGTACTTGGATACTGCTGCCCACATACTGCTCCTTGGCCCATAGAAAATCAGTTCGGTATTGTTATCCCAAGCACCAGGGAATGAAGTGTCCATAAGAGGCCCAGGTGCTCCCAGCTGGCAACCTGATTATTAAATCCTCACCGGGAGACCAAGGACTCAGTGAGCCTGGTGGCTGGTGTGTCTTCACTTACAGTCACTCTCTTTGGTGGGAACTGACTGGCTACAATTAAGTTGGTGTAAATGATGTAAGATCATATTTTCCTTCACAGAGGCAATATTGAGAAAGCTCATATGCTGAATGGGATCAAAAGTAACCTGCCAGCAACCCTTGGTGAGAGGGATGAGATAGAGGGCAGGGCTGAAGGAGGCAGGCAGTGCTACCACATCTAGCGAGGACATCTCAAGTCCTTGAGTGTTTTGCTTATCTTCTCTGAAAACATCTTCAGATGCTTGTTATAGTGCAGATAGCATTTAATTCATATTCTGTTTTACATGTGCTATCTTGTATGATATAATAGGTGTTTAATGCAGCTATGTCTGTCTGCCTTTTTCTAGTTGTCTAGAATATCCTTGGTATTTAAGACCAACCCTTATGTCAGCTTCTTTAATAAAGAATGTGCTGCGGAAATTATGCTAATTAAGCTGGAGTGTAATTATGGGCTAGAAAGATTATTTCACAGTCAGAATTGAATTGTTGTAGATAAATGTGCATTAACTTAATAGTGTGCAGCTAATTAGTTTTGCTATTTACTCATAGAAGTAAAAAAAAAAAGATGTAATCAGTTACACAAAACCTTCAGAAATGAAAAAATTGCAGAGCCAATGAGAAGCATACTCTCGATATCTTTTTAATTATTGCTTTGGTGAAATTTTTCTTAGTTTTTCTATCCTGAAATGACAGTGGGCACAAGTAACTAATTAACACACTTAACTTTATTTCTGCTTAAAATATATAGTGTCTGAGTAAAACGTCTGGTTTCCAGTTTGACAGTTGCACATCTGTAATTCATGTGAAAACAATTATGACATAGTGGTCTCTTGTGCTCTCCACAAAAGGTAAAATATTCTAGATCTCATTATGCAGCAAGGGAAAGTGGAGACTTTATTTGCTGTGCATATCTAACATCAGTTTTTATGGTCTTTAGCAAGCTGAAATTTGTACTTGATATGCTTTAAAGGAAGAAAGTTCTAAGCACTTATACACTAGACGTTTATTCATTAAATACCACTTTTAATAATGCAGGTGCACAGTTGTGGTAGAATACTGAAAAGCAAAGATGCCCAACTACTTTATTTTCGGAGTTCTATCTGGACCCCTGTCTGAAAGGCTGAAAGCTTCCTGCAGTCTGCCAACAACCACATAATTTTATATATTCCAAAAATCCCCATGTTTGCTTTATTTTTCAGATATACATGATTGTGAAAAGAAGGCTGCAGAATATTCTCCTTAGTGTAAATTAGTATCAGCTTCTGAGAAAGTCTTAATATATTTATTTCCTTTGTGCATGTAAATTCACATGTAGAAATTCTTTAAAAGCCACCTCTGATCATATTTCTTGCATTGGATTCCTGAGTGAAAGAGACTCCAGTAATGTGGTGTAGTAAATTAAAGCAGTGGTCAAAAAACACCATCTCAAACTGAAGTGCGGTGTGCTTCATACTTCATTTGCAGTGTAGTCTACAGAGGTTTGCAGTATGATCACCTTTCTTTATGTTCAGGCAAAAAAAAAAGTCAAAGAGGGAGATATTTTTATGAAACAGAAAAATCATTTCAATAGCCTATATAGTGATTTCTCCACTAATAAATAAATAATGCCAGATACAATATCCTCTATAATAGAACAGTTCCATAGCTTTTCCACACTGTGTTTTAATGAAACTGGATATGAGTTTCATTTTTATCAAGTTATATCAAGAACACAAAGTCCTGAGTGAATTCGTATTTGCCATTAGATGAAAACTTTTGAAGAGCAAGTATTGACATGGACCTAAAAAAATCTCAAACTTTTCCCACTCCCATCCTCCTCTTGTGCAATCTACACAGCTGAACGTTGCTGTGTCTGAACTTGATTTTGAAATTTGCAGCTTGCTATCTTTCAAAATGATTGTCCTGAGATGACTAAAACCATAAAATTAAGCTTGTGTAAGAAATGTATCATACCATTTTGTCATCAGCTTTTATTTTCCCTTGGTCTGGTTCCTTAAGTCCTTCTTCAATATGTTGAACCTGTCTGTTCAGTCTAATGAGTATCCCTCGTTGGTTTTCAGCTCAATTTGATTTTTTTTCCTTTCCTTTTTCCCCTCTTGCCACCTGGCCAGAGGTGTCCTCACCTCAGATGCTTTACATCATGGAATAGCATTTCTGTTTTATCTGTTTGCAGAGATCAGCAGCTGTTAAAAAGAAGAAGAAAAAAAAAAAAAGAAACGATCGCTTGACTGTCATATCTGTCTTGTGCAAGTGTGCATGTGTCTTCCATAAAGCAGGTGATGATGTCCAGCCCCTGGTCTGAGTGGGCCTCAGGAGGAGAGGGAAAGAAATCAGTGGCTGTCAAGAACGGGTTCAGTGCCTGCACAGGAGGGCAGGGGTTGTTACAGCTTTCATTAGTTCAGCATCTGAGCTCACTGTTCATTTATGGGAGTGTCTTAGAGTAAAATCTAATTTCTCAAATAACAATCTAGTCAAAATCGAGTAGATATGTATAGGTTACACATGCTACAGGAATTGCACATGCTGCAGAATCAATGCTTAAGTCTTTAACCACAGTTTAAGCTACTTTAAATTATAAACATGTCAGAAGACTATTTTAGAAATAACTATGGTATCAGTTGCTTAGTTGTATGTAACCATGGTCTGTGCATGGTCACTGAAGTCTGAGGCAATTCTTTACGATAGAGCTGTAGAATGTAAATGTCGGATGTTTTTATAGTTGGAGTCAGTGCTGTCACCTGAACACGAAGGGGACAGTTTCAGGGCAGAGGGAAAGGCAACGTCTTTTAAGTTCTAAGGAGGAAATGTGGGGGAAAAAGGTTACCCAAGGTCTGGGAAAATTAAAAAAAAAAACAAACAAAAAACAACAACAACAACAACAAACTCTGAAGTGAAAAGGGGAGGATGCAATTCACAGCCTGTACTTCTTGCAGCTGGCAGAATATATGGCAGGGTATCACAAACCACCTACCATCTTTGGACAGTTAAGGTAATGGGCACTTGAATTTGGTATATCAGATGATAAGTCCCACCTAGAGCATGCTGCATGGAAATAAGTACCCTGCAACTAACATGATCTCGTTATTTTTTGTAGGTAGCTGTACTTCCCCAGGCTGAGGAAACATTTCTGATAGATTGAGGCCCATATTATCCCTTAATAAATTCTAGTTTCAAAGATATCTTTACGATATTGATTCTGATTTCTAAATGACAGATCCTTGGCAGTATTTCTCCCATTCGTTAATAAGGACAATTGCCCTGAATCAATAGCGTGATTATTTTGTGCGAAGGGTTTATTGGTGTTTCACGGCTCAGCTAGAAGCATTTCTGCAGAACAGCCTGCGGTCTTGTTCTTCTGATAAAGGATGGAAAAGTCATGACCCAGTTGTAACCTGGTATGATGGCAACTAAAAGAGGAGCTGGTTTTGCTCATTCAAAGGATGTTTTTCTGTGAGTTGCATTTTACTGAAGTGAAGCTAACAAATGTATGTATGAGCTGTCAAGCTGTCTATTTTAGGTTTACTTGAAATCTACAGCCTCCTTCTGTAATAAACTCTGTCATCCATGTAAAATCATTTTTTTCTGATTTGGCTTGGGGGGGGGGGAAGGGGCTTTTTTTTTTTTTTTTTTTTTTTTTTTTTTTTTTTTTTAAGGTAAGACACTGTCCTTGGTCTGGTTTTGTTACTGGCAAATGGAGGGTTGTGAGATCCCCTGGTCTTCTAGGCCAGTGGTAGTCCTGTTAGCCTGGTTTGTCCATTGGTTAGCTCATTATTCTTCTGCTAGTTTTTGTACCGTTGTGGGGTGTCTCTGGGTTATCCTGTGGGCCAAACAGAGAACAAAAATGTTATCCTGCTAGATACCAAGCTAGGAACCATCCTTTCTCCTTCTACCTTCCCCTGCAAGTGCAACTTTGTTTTCTGATTTAGCAATCTGAAAAATGAGATACATACTACATTTGTTGGATGTGATTGGAACAGCTTGCTAGAAGAGGGTAAAAAAAAAAAAACAAAAAAAAAACACACAAAACTTCTTGGATATGTGTGATACTTATTTTTTTCATGTATAAACCTGTACTGTTGGTCAAAGGATTTTGAGATCGATTAAAATTTTCCTATGTGAGTCTGTCTTTAGCTAGAGCAATGTGTGGTGCAGCATACGGGCCACGTAGCAGATTTGCAATCAGAAATTAGGTTTGATGGCCCAGAAGGTTTCTTCTTGTCCTGCACTCCCTTGAAATGCTGTCCATATCGTCTGCATTTTTCTATTGCAGTCAGCTAACAGTGAATCAGCGTATTCAGTTCAGAGAGCTGAAAACGTGCTGAGATTTTGCAGTTGCTCTTCTAGCTTCTGCTACTTTTTTCAGTTTTCCCCTGTGAGAGAGTCATGTAAGTGCTGTCTCTGTCTACCCATGTGTGACATGAGGTGATGATATCTATGTACTGCATTAGGAGAAGTCCCAAGAATCTCTATAGAGTTTTAAAATAGATGAAAGGCATGTGACAGGAGAAGTAGCAGTAGTATTAGAGTGTCAGTACCCAGCACTGGTGGGTATTTTTCCTTCTATCCATCAGCCTTACATTTGACTAGTTTTTAACAATTTATCTCTTCTGTTACTGATCCAATGAACTCCCTAGCTCATGAGTGTCAAGTGTATTTTGCATTATGGCATTGTTTTGGTGCTTTTATGTTGAGATATATCTAGTTAGCCTGCAGGAGATCATTTTTTTCGTGCTTAATGAAAACTGAAGTAAAAGCCAAAAAGAAAAGCCTGTATTTGCCTTTTACAGGAAAGCCAAATTCAGGTTCATTTACTGTGTTGCACACCTTGCAAATTTAATGAACAGAGTTAGTGCCTCTGCTTTTCAAAAAGATTGCATAGGAGTGTAATTGTAAAAAAGACAATGAGAATATTGTTGTTTTCTAATTCATTATTGTAAATTCACATGTGCTTTTCTCTTGGCTTTCCTGACTCCATGCTTGAGTATTTGAGGGAAAATTCTGGGGCTTATCAATTTGTATGATATTTTGAATCACCTTTACGTTTTTTTTTTTTTGTTTGCTTAATACTCATCATTTGAGCATCAGAAGAATGTCTACTTTGAAGAGTTTAATGTGCTCAGAAAGACGGGGAGTGCTCTGAAGTGTTGGATAGATAAGAGTGATGCTTGGGTGTGTAGGCACAGAGAGCTGCTGCTTTGCAGTATCAAAGTAAGCCAGTAGTGCACTGGATGGAGTAACCAACCACTAGGGAAGGAGAGAACATGAAGTAGGGGTGAGCAGAGCCATGTGCTGTCACATTGGGTATCATTTTGCGTAATAACTTGATGTTAAAAACAGGCTGAAGAGGTGTTGAGTGCCCCAGCACCTTTCGGGATCTGTTGGGGTGGTTATTTCAGACAAAAAGTGGATGCTCTGAGGCTTTGAGGGAGTGTGTGCTGCTTTCCTCTCCCACAGGTGGGCATGATGTCAACTGGTGCCATTGGTGCTGGTGGGTTAATGTGAAATTGTCCTGCTGCTGGTTTAGTAGGTACAGTGGTGAAGTGCCCTCATGCATGCAGGTATATAAAACAGCTGTCTTCCTCTCTGAAGTGCTTGTCCCACTTCCCTAAGAAAACAGGGCTTTTATCAAGAGACATTTGTTCTTTGGAAATCACACGTTTCTATGTGGTCAGGCAGAGGTGGGATCCCAAAAGCTTTCCGCCCGTGTCATGGAAATGTAGAAAGGTTTAAGAAACTCTGAATGGGAATGCTAGTTCTAGAAAAAGAGACAATTTTGGTTTAATGACCTACAAATACAGAATCTGTCACACCTCTGAGAAAGGCACTAAAGCAAATGACTGTCTTGCAAAGTCCATGACAGAGCCAAGGCCAGACACCCTTAGGTCTGCCGGCTGTTCTCATCTCCCGTCTACATTTCCATCCTCCTGATCTACGAGAAGAGCATGCCCGTGTCTGTAGCAGCAGTGCTGCTGCTGAGCAAAGTTTCACAGCCTGGTGAAATCTTCCCTGTGAAATGTGAGCTCCTGTGCACAGAGAGAAGCAGATGTAAGCGGGTCTCTCAGGGAAGGGTTAATGTGGCATATTTTCACAGCTGTGATGCATTAAGCTACCGTGAAACCCTTCTGTAGTAGGGGGTCAGGGAAATGTTATGCATTTCAGGGAGAAGGAAGATAAATTAGGCAGCCTAAAGACATCTTGATAGCTTACCTAATTTGCCTTTTATTTGCTGTTGAGGCAGTCCCTGTATATGCAAATACCTGCAGAGGAAGAGATGAAACAAGATTTTCAAGACTGTTTCAGCTCAATGGCCCCCAAAAGAATAATGCAACTCTTTCTGACAAAAATAAAATAAAATAATATAAAATAACACTACAGAAACAAACCAAACAAAAAGCAAATGGCAAAAATAAAGATATCCTAAAGTACTGAAGTACCTAATTTTTATTTGCTCTCCACCCCACAGTCTAGAGGAGAGATAACATTATATGAGCAACAGCAGGGTATGGCTACCTCGGGACAGCCATCATTTTTCTTAAAAGTTCCCTCACTGAGAGTAAGGGAATTAAATAAGTAAAGATCAGTATATCAATAGTGTGAAAGATTATTTCATAGCAGTTTGTAAATATATTTCAATTTAAAAATGAAGTCAGGGTGACCTTGAACAGATAAGACTCGTACCTTTAAGAGTGATCATGCTGTTTGCAGGCAGTACCACAGAGCAGTGAATAATGCCACGTGGGCCAGTGTCACTAGATAATCTTCTCTCAACTGTAGCATCTTAAAAACCTTTTCCTCTTGAGATGTTCAAAAAATCTACAGGCCATTCAGCTCCAGATCACTTTTGTTATGTTGAAGTAGTTCTCATCTTGCCTCTTCACAAGCTCACTTCTGAAGGTTTTCTTTTTTTAAAATTTAAATCACAGGTAGTAGTGTAAAAGCAGAAGAGGGATGCCTTAGAATCCTAGAATCATTAAGGTTGGAAGAGACCTCCAAGATCATCTGGTCCAACCATCACCCTACTACCAACGTCACCCACTAAACCATGTCCCTAAGCACCAGGTCCAACCTTAAAGAGAGCACGTAAAACATACAAAGACAGAACTGTTTTAGCAATGAGCAGTAGGGTGTGCTTGCCATTGTACAAGTCAGCTATAGCCCTTTGCAGTATAGGAGACCTGGTATTTTGAAGTGGTGGGATCGCCCCGAGACCTCAAGCTTGCAGTTCTGTTAACGACCTGGGAGAAGTTGAGCATCTCTGTCGCTGCTCTGAAGGAATTCTGTGCACCTGCCATAGCACATCCTCATCCATATCCTCATTTGCAGACACAAACACATCGTGACACCAGTCCAAAAAATCAGTGAGGGAGCTGGGGAAGTACTTCTGGATAGTTCTTCCAGGTTTGGACACATGGAAGCGTAAGACGAGGAAAATGTCAAAACCCTAGAGAATGTCAAAACCCTAGAGCAGCATCTTGAAGGTTCTTTCTGCAGATTTTCAGCAGGATTGCCAAACGTTTGTACAGCTGTTTTATATTCAGCTGTGCTAAATCTGAAATCTGGAGAAGAGATAAGCCACACACTTAAAAAAAAAAAAAAAAAAAAAAAAAAAAAAAGTATATTACTGAAGTGCAGTCAAATGTTGTTGACTGCTCATGCACGATGCACTTAATATTTAAGTGGCACATTGCCAGAATGCAAAATGTTGTTTATTTTTATTTCAGTGAAATTGTCGATCCAGTAAAGTGGGTCAAGGTATGGCTGATAGAATCCTAACACGGCGTATAGAAACAGGTCACAGTATGCCCGAGTAAGTAGATCCAGCGTGTTACTCGAGTGAAAATCAGTAACTGTTGAGCCGTGCATATCTTTATAATTTTTGCCCATTCAAGTGCTGGCAAGCTCTGAGATCAGCTTTTCCATACGTAATGTGGGACTCTGCAGTGAAATGCTTGCTTCTCTTTCTGAACCCATCTGTACAAGTCTTACAGGCTTTGGGTTGTTTTTTTTTGCCTGCAAATTTACAGTTGTGCACATATTTAAATAAAATAAAATAAATAAACAGGCAACCCCACAATGAAGAGGTTATTCCAGTCATTTTTCAGTGTTACAAAGCCATTTGGCAAGCACACGGCTCGAACAGCAGCTCTCTCAAAAGTGTTAAGAACTCAGTTAGTGGAAGAAACAAATGGTGAAATTTTGTGAGATTCAAGAATGGCAGGGTTGGTGAGATGTAAACATTTACTTGGATTGTGTGATATTGGACGCATTTGCTTCTGTCATGCAAAGCCCTGCAGTTGCTCTTCCATAACCTAAGCAGGTAGGTCCATCAACTGTAGTAGAGTCATTGTGCTTTTATTTATTTATAAAGTCAGAATATAATTTCTGTTTTGTTCTCCTGCCTGTGTGCCACACAGACAGACATGGATGCACATAGGATGCAGTTTTCAGGTTGGGATAAACAATAACGTAAATGTATTTGTTTTATTAGAACTGACATTTTTATTCACAGAAGATACATCCATGCTGCCTTTTCCCTGTCCTTACTTCCATATTCAGTTTAAATTATGTCTTTTTTCTTTTCTAACTTTTTCAGTAGTTTTTGTGTGGTTTATCTTTCTTGAAAGACCGAACCAGCAGTACAGTTAGCTCTCTGCTGATACGTGTTCATTGCTGCCTTAGGGGGCTTAGGCCTAAACCTGGTGTTATTACATTTTGTGAATGTATGTTGTTCATATCAGCGTGGGGCTGAAGGGGAAGGTGATCAGTTGCTCGATGTTGCACACTCCTTCCTCCGAGTTAGACTAAAAGTCAGAGAAGGCAATATGATATGTTGAAGGGTTTTGTGCATTATCCAGGGTGAGTGGAATGGAGATTGACATCTTTTTATTCTATTCCTAGAATTGTGTCCTGAGTCTAACCAATTTTCATGTGTTACATTTTCAGAAATGCCAGTAGCAAATATAGTAGTTCTACCTCCTCTTAAATTGTAGCAGATGATTCAGACCAGGCTTACAACCTGCAATAATAAACTAAATAACTATGTGTATATGGGTGTGCTTAGATATGGAGAAGTATGCTTGAAAAAGGGAACATATTTTAGGGAAATATTTCAAATACCATTCCCAATCAATGAAGTATAAGATGCTCGCTTTTGTTTTAGAATCAGAATTATAATAGTTCAGTGGGAAAGGGCCTACAGAGGTCATCTAGTCCATCTGCCTGACCACTTCAAGGCTAACCACAAGTTAAAGCATGTTATTATGGGTATTATCCAAATGCCTCTTGAACCAAGTGTAATACAATCCAACAGTTTGACCAACAGCCCTAGAATCACAGAGAAAAAAGAAGGAACGAGCTGTTAGATAGCTTCTTTGTGTTTCTATCACAATCCTTGTCTCTGGATGATCTTTATTATTATTATTATTATTATTTTTTTGTATTAGGTTTAACATCTTGTCGATCATGCTCTTTTTAAATGTACTATGAGAAAGTCCTTAATGTGAGATCCCTATAGTATTGATATATTCTCTTCCAAATAGTTTTAATAGAAGTACATTTCTCCCCTTAAATGTGGGAGGTAGTTCCTTCTTTGATCTTCTTTTGACTCTTGATTAGTTTCTCTTTGTGTGTGATCCTAAACTATATATAATTTGTTTTTTCCTAGTGCTACCAGAAACCTATTCTCAGAGCTCTCATCTGTGAGCATCTCACAGATGAGCTGAAAGATATTTTCAGTCTTTATTTACTGAATTTTGTAGGGGGTTAAAAAAAAAAAAAAAAAAAAAAAAAAAAGTAAACAGAAGGTGTATCTCTGTAGGCATAAAGTACAGCAAAAATCTTGTAGGCTGGCATTAGCAATGCCAGAAATCTAGGAAACATTATCTTTAGCACAGATTGAATTGTATTTGCCCTTGAGCACCACTTCATATATGATAACCTCTCCTTCACCAGTCTGTAAGACCGTCTCACACAAGCGTGCTTATTAAGATAGGTAGGTACCTACAGATAAGTCTGGTTTAAACATACAATTTTGTAATAAATGTATTTACAGACTGTGCATTCCCTTTCTTTGATAAGTGCTTGGTGGTAGTTCAGTCTTTGTCAAACATATGGCTCTTGGTGGCAGGCATCTTTACAGCACTGCCTTTGGGGAATGCTGCTGAGATTGGAATAGTTCTGGGTGTCAGGACTTGCCTATGCCAACTGCTTGATCAGATGTGAACGTTCTGCTCTAATAACGTAAATTAGAAATAAGAATCCAAGCTCTCATGAAATTTACTGTGACCAATGGGTAAAGAGTATACAGAGACATCACACCTGCTTCTCAAATTCTCTGTGAGGATTCTGATTGGTATCCTTAGTTACCAGCTGGACACCTATGTTATAAAAATTATTTTGTACTTTTTTGAAAACAGGTGCTCAGGTAGATGTATCAGTGCTTTTGGTGTTGCTTTTCTGTGTGTCATCAGAATTTGCAGTAGCAGAAGAAAAGAATTATTGCAAAATTGGAGCAAATATTCAGGTGCTGTACATACCCTGTGCTCAACACAGCACCTTTCAGTGATCCCACATAGCCAGTGCAGTTAGCTGTGTTACTAACAATCTCACTTATGTTTGCAGTCTGCATCTCCTTTCCCTATGATGGCGGGAGCAGGAATTGGTTTCAGTGCAATAATTAGTGTCCTCATTCAGACTGGATTTCTTGGTATTGTTGTTTATACTGCTTCATTTCAGATTTATTTTATTTCGTGTCTAACTCTTAACTGATTCTCTTCATTTGATCCCAGACAATATTCTCTAAGCAAACATACATGTAAAGCCAGCTTACATATAACTCAATGTTCCCCTTTGGGTCATCTTCCACCTCTTGACCGTAGCCTACCACAATCCATGTCATTAGTCACCACTTCCAGCTAAAACCTTTTGAAGGATTCAAGATGAGATGGGTCTTACACTCCTAAAACACAATTTCTGTCAAAGAGACAAGGTGGAAGGAACACAGTGCCCTGGTTTGGTCAGTCCCCTCAGATAAGGGTGCTTCCTAGTAATAATGTACTTCTACAACCTGATGAACTATCTGGAGTGTATTGCAAATGCTGCTTTCCAGCCAAAGCTGCCAAGTTGTTGCACAGCTACAATTTCCTTGCGCAAAAGCCACACCAACACCAGAAGCCGTTAGCTGTCCTTAGCTGCGTAGTGTTGATATTCCCAGGGCAATGTAGGCAGTAGCAGAAGATCTTGAAAATGCATATGCTAGCTTACTGTTCATTTTTGGATCGATTGCACAGATAATTTGATAGGATTTGCAAAAATTGCATGCCATGCATCTCCTCAGATTTACTGCAGCCTTCTGGCTCCTTTCATCATCCATGTGTATCGCCTCTCTCAGATTTCATAAGCATGGGGATGTTAATAAATGACACACAGTGGTTGCTGAGGTTACCCAATAAATTTTCAAATTTTGCTTAATTCTACTATTATATTTTTACTAGGGATTGGAGCCTCTTTTGTTGCCAGCTTAACTCATTTGCATGTGGCACAATATCAGATGTTTCACGGAAATGGAGATAGATTTGATTTTCCTTATCCTTTTCCCTTCCTTTAATCAGACCCTAATCTTCATCAAGTACCGACTACTACTCTATCCAAACTCTTGACTTCTACAATCTACTTTCCTATCCCTTCCAGTTTTTCTCTTACTTTTTGTTTTACTCTCCATTTTAATAAGTATTTTTTGTCACGCAGATATGCCTCCAGGCCTCTGTCCAGTAGACTTCATTAAGTAGCCATCCTAACTATTCATAATTATCCTGAATTTTAAAATGTGCATACTTATTTTTTGAAGTAAATTTTGTTAATAGAGCTGCAAGCTTGCTTTTCTAAAACGTAAAATCATCTTTCCCTACCTCATTTTTTTCCCACCTAGAATAGACTGTTAAAAAACAACTGAAAAATATAAACTCCCAGAAACTAGTCCTCCCTGCCCTGAAGGCTGCTAAAATTATCGCAGTTATTCAAGCAACCTTAACTGTTGACAGAAATTTTTGTTTGTTTTATATAGCTACCATATTTCATTCAGAAACTACTAAAAATATAACAATCTTAGAGACCATCTGCTTGAAATGATAGTGCTTACCGGAGCTAAATTTTTTTAAACTTTTCTGCTTTGTTCATTCGCTCTCCTAGAACTGGTTACATGACAGTATTCTGTGTTAAAAGTTACTTTTTGGAATTAATTTTCTTCTTAAGCCCAAGGTACACACAAACATTGCCAAGAAGTATTTATCCATCACTTACTTGTCAGCTTGTCTTTTAGGAGATCAGAGGGGAAAAGTAAGCGCAGCCTTGTTTTTGTATGTAAATACCATATTAAGACTTCAGGTTCATTAGGACAATTAAGTGTGCCTTTGATTAAGGGACCTTTTCCTTTTGCCCTTTGATTGCCTCTTTTCTCCTGGATTCCAAGATAAGACAACAAAGAATCTGAGCTGGTTATCATAGTACATGGTATACTATTGCACATAATGCTGTTTGTTTTTGTGTGTGTGTATTTCTTTATTTGGTTGAGTAATACACATATTAAGGAAAAAATTTCCTTTGGGAGGCTATTTGGTGTTAGAAATTCCAACACTTTGAAGTATAGTTATTTGGTTTAAAACAACACCTTTCAAATGTTCCCACTCGTTGTCTGGTCATACAAGCTGTTTCCTTCTGGTATTTTATATCCTCTCCAAAATACCAACACCTGCACTAGGGATCTAGGAATGAGAATAAATTATACGAGGAGCTCAAATAATGAATTGCTCATCAGTAAGAGGTTTTGTTTTGTTTCATTTTTTCTTTTTATGTATAAATATTTTCTGGATGATTTCTGGTTGGTTGAGAGCCATGTATATAGGAGAGAAGTCTAGCATAGTTGAACTCCCTGTTAACATTTGTAACTACCTAGGTATCATAACTGTGAGAAAGTAAGTACAAGAGGAAGCAAACACATCAGATAATGTTGTTTGTCACTGCCCTGTGTCAATTTATGATTTGTTAATGAGTTTGTTCAGCCCATTGTTGAACAGAAATAAGTGCTTAACCAAATAACTTAACCTGTAGAGTTATAGTGAGCTAGCATATGCAGCAGATGTGGTGTTTGTCATGCCATCATCTTCAGCTGCAAGCCCTGATCTTATTAAGGGCTAGACGTTAGCTAGTTTTCCTCTGAGAGGAACTATCTAGCAAAGTATTTGGTGCTCAGCCTGTAAACCACAGGGTTCTCTGAACCCTTCTAAGCACCAGCTCAGTTTCCGAGTCTGTTTGGTGAAGGCTACTCAAGTCTCCCAACATTGTGAGGCTGTATTTCTGTAAGAAGTGATTTGTTCTCCTCAAGAAGATACTCATTTTAAATTAGGTATTCTTCTGTGTCATTTCTGTGAACTATTTAAATCTTGTTTGTTTAATCCATAGTTATTGTCCTTATCCTACAGATGAAACTGCTTCTAACATCATTAGCTGCTTAATGTCCCAGTTTGTTCCTAACAGCTGCCAAAGTTTCTAGCCTTCCCTAATACCTCTTCATTGTTCCACATTACCAAAATATCAGTTCAGTGTTAAAGTCTTTCAGATCTATGGTCTAAAAGTCTCCCTTAGAAGCTTTCTAACAGTCTGTGTTGTCCCAAGGATTCACTGGAATAGTCCGCACGCGATTTATTATTACACTTCTGTTTTCTTTGTATTAAACACTTAATGTGAAATGTAATATTTATGTCTTACCATCTAATTTGTCAGAGCAGAAGTAGCAGATGAAATTCTGGGTTTATTTTTCTACATCTATTTATATTCTAGATCTTTACATAAAGATACGACTGTAACAATAACTCAATCTGGCAAATGTTCTGGGTGAGAAAAGAACAAACAAAAGAACAAACAATACTTCTCTTTCATAGTAATCCATTATTATTGTAAAATGAGTCCTGTTTCAATTAAATGTCTTGGAGAGCTGTCATATTTGAGGCATGAGATGCCTGACTTACTTGAGACTGCAGAGCTACTGTAAGCTTTATTCAAACACAGGTGGGGGACTCAATACAAGTTCGGGGAGTCAACTCCTTCCACTTGTTTTAGCTACCTAACTTACACACCTAAATTGGGTTTGTAGTCATAATGGCTGCTCCACTGAAGAGAAACAAACCAAATAGAAATTCAGTGCTGCTTGCTCTGAATTATCCCCTGGTGTGGCTCTTGTGTGCCTCCAATGAAGACGTGAGGGGTTAGGCTTCCCAGGTGCCCCATGCAGGGATCCCAACTGAATGCTGAGGATGAGGTGGTGTCAAGTCTCCTGTTGCCTCCTACAGGGCAAGTGGGATGAATGTGGCCAAGGCCAGAGAGCCCTATTCCTGTATTACCTTCTATGTGCAGCACTAGATGGAAGATGATGAAAACTATTCATATGGCACAAAAATTAGCCCTTAGGAAGAAGGCATGTGGGAGCTGAAGTATCTCGTGCAGAGTGTCTGCATGCATGTCTGGCTTTCGGGACACAAAGCCCAAAGCCATTTTCATGACTTCTTATACCCAGAGATACAGAGGGGACAAATTACCTGCAGAGACAGGCTGATGTTAAGTTCGGCTCTGGAAGCTGCAGAATGCCTGCTGGGGCTTGTTCAGCACACTTGGGTTCGGTTGTTTCATTTGATGCTAATGGCATGTCATGCTTTGTAGGATTAAAGGACACTGCAAACACTGAGTCATTATACTTGCCTATCTGCTCTAGGTTGGGTAGTATTAATGAAGCCTTAAAAGTAATCAATTGTGTAACTGTGTATTATATAACTGTAATGTTTGTAAAATTATATAACAGTATATATAATATATAATACAAATTTTATAATATAACTTTAAGCATGGACCATATCTGGCAACAATAAACTGAAACACAAAATAGGTAATGACTTCCTATATGAGAGCATTTTTTTATTAAATAAAGATTGTAGTATGTAAAAAAGACTTTTTGACAAAATAACATTTCTTAGCAAACCATTTAAGAGTTCTGATTCTAGCACTCCATATTTGAATTTTAATAGAGACAGTATAATGGTGTAAGCATGGATCTTTCTGTTCTTATATTAAATTTTATATAGCCTTTTTTATTTAAGGAAGTTTAGCGCTTAGAGATGTAATTCCATAAAGTTATTTATTCTATAAATATTCTATTTATATCTTTACTCTAGCTATTCTAGCTTTAACTTTTTTTTTTTTTTTTTTTTTGGTAGTACAGTTTAGAATGAAAAAATAGCTTAATATTTGATTGAATCTTCACTTCGTAGCAGAAAATATCAAGATTTTACCTAGACATGTATTTTGTCTTTCTGGCCAAACTGTTGCCACATTTATCCTCTAACAGCAGAATTTTTGCTGAATCTTTCATGTTTGTTTTCACACAGAGAGTTTGGATGGCGAGATCCAGAGCTTCCAGAAGTTATACAGATGTTACAGCATCAATTTCCCTCAGTACAGTCCAATGCTGCAGCCTACTTACAACACCTCTGTTTTGGAGACAATAAAATAAAAGCAGAGGTAAGATCTGTAATTCTTTTATTTTCAACTGTGATGCTGTCTGCCATTTATCCCCACCATTATTTATATGTATTTTTAAGAGTTACAACAGAAATCTTGTATATGTGTCTGGACCAATTTTTTCAAGGTTTCACTTAAGTCACTTGTTACTGTTAGAGAAAGGAAGATTGCAGAAAACATTATCATCACTCATTTGGATGGCTTTTTTGGTTTTGGTTATGAGTATTTTGATTGATTGCATACCATTTAAACACTATCAGTAGTTGTTTCTAAACAGCTAGTGGTATAGTCTTAATCCCACTGAAGCATTTCATTAGGATTTTCACAGACAGAAGATTGGACACTAAATATGAACGCACACAAAATGAGAAATAAACAAACTTACCCTGAATCAAAGCCTGCTTTAATGTACAATTGTGCGACTAGAGATTAATTTCACTGGGTTTGTAGCTTGAACTGTGATAGTTGTTCTATGATCTTGAAATTCAGTGCAGATTGTACCTAAAATGTAATTCAAAAGGCAACACAGACTTTGTTGTGTACCTGTAGCTGATCTGTACATCTTACTTGCTTGTTCCCCGTGGTTGATGGGACGAATTCAGCTTTTGGCACAAGTTAAAACAGAAAGAAGGCAGCACTGAGGGATCTGACAAACACACAGGAGTCAATTAAAATTGAATGAGTGAAGCTGTTACCAGCCCCAGCTGCCTCCCTGGCCCTCTCAAAAATACTGCTAATCAGGGACACGTGGAGTGCACATAAATCCATGCCTGTACTGGCATCCCTTAGCCTGGTATATAGAGGTGAACTGAGATCAAGATCTGCTATTACTTGTTTGTCTGAGCTGTGAAGTGATGCTGGCTTGCTAGCCCTCATTACCCTCACACTCAACACACTGCACACCACAGCAGCTTTCCCTTTGGGGCTTTTTCATGCCGGGGAAATTCCCAAGTGAGTAGGTAAGCATACTGTCTGTTGGCATTGGCAGAGCTGCACTGTGTGCATACATCACCCCAAACATCTCAGAAATAATAACAATAATAATAAAAAGTTAAAGAGAAGAAAAGAGAGCTCTGTTACAGGTACAGCTGAAAGTTTCATTACACACTCTCTACTCTTTTCTCCATCCTTAGTTCACTAATTAGCTTCTCAGTAAAGGAATTGATCAGTCACAGAGAAAAGGCAGTTAAATGATTAGAGCAATTTGTTCATTGTACAATCTGTGCTTCCTCCTGTTAGCCATAGATTGAGAGCTCTTAGGTAGCTATCACATTTGAGGGAAGAAAATGGTTTGATTTTTCTTGCTAACTATTAAGGGAAAAATCGCCTATAAGACTAGCTGTTGTCAATGTGACCCATGCTGTTAGGACATCAGCCTTTGTAAGCTTTGGACTCATGACCTGGGAGGGTGAGAGTTGTCCTGGGTCTGGCTGGGATGGAGTTAACTTTCCCTGCAGCAGCCCACACAGTGCTGTGCAGCTAGAGCAGCAGTGGTATCACACCAGTGTTGTGTCTGCTGCTGAGCAGTGCTGGCACAGCGTCAGGACTCCCTCTAACGCCCTCCAGAGCCACCAGGCTGGGGGTGGGCAAGACGTGGGGAGGGGACGTCACCAGGGCAGCTGACCTAAACCAACCAAAGGGATATTCTATACCATGTGGTGTCACACTTAGCAATAAAAGGTTTCCTTTCCCCTTTAGTTAAATTATTTTGTTTTCCATTAATAATAATTTTACCTTATTAATTTCTTCTCCTTTAGTTAAATTATCCTTATCTCAACCAGTGAATTGCTTTTTTTTTCTTTTCTTCTTCCCCTCCTTTTCTGAGGAGGGGGAGTGAGAGAGTGGCTGTGGTGGAGTTCAGCTTCCTAGCAAGGTAAAACCACCACAGAATATAGCAACATCAAACAGGCTAACACAAGGCAGCTCTCTGCAGTGCTTCTCTGAAAAAGGACAGCAGATGAGATGAGGATTTCCCACTTTATTTGCTATTATTCAGGGCTTTGATGTACTCTTCTCACTATAATAGGTAAACTGTCTTTGGAAACAAGCCAAAATCCATATTTTTTTCAACAGCTCACTGGAGAATAAATATTCATTCAAACTTCTAGTACTGTGAATTTTTTTAAGAAGACAAAAAAAATATGTATCATCGTATTTTCTAATGCTTTATGAAACTTTTCAAACTATAGCATGGAATGCTACCAAGCTATTTTATCTGTATCTATCTATCTCCCTATAGCTTTTAACCAGAAGTACATTTTGTGTTTATGCCATGATTCAGCCAAACACCTAAACATTTTGGGTGTGCTTCTTGGGATCAGGAGCTTCCCCAGGGGATAGATAGCATGCCTAAGGTCTGCTTAGGTTCTCCACTGAAAAATAATTTTTTGAGGAGCCTTTCCTGTGAGGAGATCAAAATTCTGTCAATAACGGGAATGATATACCAGATCTCAACCCCAAAGTTGGCCAAATTCGTACTAGGCTTTTGCCCAGCCAGAACTTGAGTGGTTCTGCTAAACCTAATGGACAAAGCACGTGCTAACTCTTAAGGATGTGTCTGAATTATACAAGCTGAAAGAAGATGCTAAGTAATAGTTGTAGTTGTAGCTCTAGTTGTGCCACCCATGATGACAGGGAAATGCACCAGCTTGAATGCCAGGTGGATAGAAAAGAAGCTCCAGGACTAATTTTTATTTTCCTTGCAACCTATTTTCAAATTAGTAATTAAGAAATTGTGAAGTCCAAATGTGAGTTTGGGATTACACAGCTGAAAAATTCCTATTCTTTTGAAGCATAGAAAACTCTTTTCTTTCACCGAATACCAACATAGCAAATAACTTGGACTAAAGAAAGAAAACTGCCTTGGTGGCCTTTCAAACTCTGGAGAAAGGCCAAACATAGGAACATGTAAATTAAGAAAACTGCTGGTGTTTCATAATCCTGACAGTCAGTGAGGGAAGGCAAATTGGCTGAATTCAGTAGTTTATATAAGTGTTAATGTGTAACATAGCCTTGAACGTCATCATGCACACGCAGAGAATTAATATTACTATGCAACGATTTAGACCGTGGTAGTGTGAAATTTGAAATGCAATGTAGTTGTTAAAGTTTCAACTCTGGAAGTTACCTGACAAAAAAGTAGCATTTGTTTACTTATCGCTAACAAACATCAAATTGTCACTCTGTAATGAAAGTCTATTTTGTCATGTAGTTCTGGAAATAACCATTTTGAAATAAATTCACTATTATTTTAAGCATGATTTATGCTATATTGTCTACCAAAAAGGTGATTAATGATTTTTCATCAGAACTTTACCATTCTTTCATTCTTCCAGTTTTGTGTTTGTGTAGTGATAAACTTGTCCTACTCTTAGGAGCGTTTAGTGATATGTTATAAAATTCATCCAGATGTACATGGGAGGTCTGAAGCCTTTATATTCCTTCTGAGTAGCATAGCATCAACTAAAACTTAGGCAAATAGGAATGGAAAACAGCAGCTGAGACTATATGCATTTCTGATATGCTAACACCTTTTAGGGTTTTACTAACATGTTTTTCTGTTCTAAAATATTTTAATTTCTGTCGCTGAAGTGTGGAAAACTACCCCTTGCTCTTCTCTGTCATTGCCAAGAAAAGGAAGTAGAAATGCTCTATAGAAGACAACCTTGAAAAAGAAATTCTGTCCAAAACACCAAGTACGGCTAGGGAAAAGAACTTTTTCATCTAATCTTGATTGTGTTCTTTATGTTAGGTGTTATTTCTACCCACATGTTGATCTCAGGATTTCTTTTAAATTTGATGATATCACTCTAATTGCATCTTTATTTCTGCATAAGTGTAAAAGCCCTGCTCGTTCTTTTATGCAGCAGCTCTTTCAGACCAATGAGATCTGCAAAAGCCCTACTTTAACTCAAAAGACTTTCAGACAAAGTTGGTAACTGTTCATGTGAAGATGCTACAGGCTGGCTACAGAGCTGTTGGAAGTAATTTATTTTTTCAAGCAGACTCACACACAAAATAATAATAATAAAATAAATAAACTTTCTGGAAACTTCTGGAGTGAAATAGGTTTTAGATTTCTATTAGAATTTTCGTTTTTCTCCTTCCAGCCCTGAACATGCTAGTACTATGTAAATGTGATAAGCAGTGACACTTGGTAAATATGGTGTTGTTACTGCTTGAAGATGCTGCTGCTTTATTCAGCTCAAAACAGTTGAGTCTTTATTTAAAAGTATGATTGCAGCTGCTGGTCTCACCTGGAAGTTTTCCTCACATGCCACTTCTGAATCTCCTTAAGTATTGCTGGCTGTAAGACGATCACTACAGCTGTTGTCAGTAGCATTTCTAATTCTCTACTGGTATGCCCAGTGCTTGGTGCTTAAGTGGTGCAACAGACTAGTATTAGAGCAGAGTTGAATAACATTGATTATTTTTGCTAATATCTGATAGTTTTTCTTTTTTCAGAATAAAACAACAGTCCTAGCTGAAGATCTCGCATACGTGAAAGGGGACATAGGTAGGGAGAACGCTAAAGATTGTAAATATTCTGAGGCAGCCCATTATAGATAGGCATCATAATTCTGAAAGGCAGAATTTCAGAATGCTTTAGAGATTTATCACGTAAATTAGGCTTTCATTGATAACAGTGAAGAATGCGACTAGAATGCAAAAGGAAAGGAGGAAAGGGGTTTAGATCAGATATTTGAAGGCAAATGCAAAGCTATCAGGCAAAAGAGCACAAGAAGGGTCTTTCAGATTACATTTTGTCCTTAGGAGAGGGCTTTTACACCAACAATAGTGAGATTGTGTGCAGAGCCAGAGTAGTTAGCCCTGGATGCCAGAAAGGAACAAACATGGGATATAGGAAAAGAGCAGCATTTTAGATTAGTCAGCAGAGAACATTTCTTTAAAAGAGCACATTCTATTAAACACAGGATTCATTCTTCTACAGCAATTTTTCTTCCTGTAATGACAGCTTACTCCTTTGTATGAGGTCGCCATATAAAAGGATTGAGTTGTGCAGTTTCACACGCCAACACCATTTCACTCTCATGGAACATGGCAACCTGCCATCAGCTGCAAAGGTGTAACAGGTCACTTGGGGTTTTTGGCACCAATGACTCCCTTCTGCAAGCTAGGAAATTAATTTTAGCTATCAAAGCCATAGCACGTGGACATCCTTATCTCAGGAAAACTGTGCAAAGATGCCAAGAACACTAACTGCTGAACTGTCCTGCCTGCAGCCTTCCCTTGCATCCCTAATAAACCCTGATGCATTGGAGAGTTTCCTGTTTATCTTGTATAGTCACTTCACAGTCTTAGAAGAAAAGTACCAGTCCAGACATTACTGCATGGAGTTCAAAAAATGAGTGATTGCATGCCTAAAGTGTTCATTTTCTCTTGCTCAAAACCATGATTCACGTTCATTTTGTCATTAACTTTAAAAGTGTTTCTGCATCTTCTCCTATGAGTTCTTCAGAATATGCCCAGAACCTTTTCAACAAGGTCCCACTGTTCTTTCATATGTCATTCAGTGTGCATAGGCTATGAGTTTAGTAACTCATTTATCCTCATTATTTTTATAATGTTGCTGTTGATGTCATTTGTGAGAGCTTGATAAATATATCTTTTTCTTTCTCATTCGCTACTCTGGTAAGTGCACAGTAGCCCATTTGATTGAAATGGAAGATGAATCACAGAATCACTGAATGGTTTGGGCTGGAAGGGACCTTAAAGATCACCCAGTTCCAACCCCCTTCCATGGGCAGGGACACCTCCCACCAGACCAGGCTGCCCAAAGCCCCATCCAGCCTGGCCTTGAACACCTCCAGGGATGGGGCATCCACAGCTTCTCTGGGCAGCCTGTTCCCTCACCACCCTGATGAACATAAACAGTGTAAGAAAAACATCTTGTTGTATAATGTAAGTTAGTTCGTCATCTTCCAGGATATATTTTATTCTCTCCTATATATCTTTTACTTCGGTAGTTCATGTAATTGCATTGTTGTACTAACTTTGATATCACCCATAGTGCCACCAGACCCATGATGGTCAAGGATACTTACGTGCCTTTCTCTAGAAGGGCTTTGTCCCAGGGAGTACACAACATGTAGTTTTGGGTGATGGACAAATGGTTCATGTGGTGTGACTTCTAGGTCTGCTAGCAAACATTGTCAGAATTCATTAGTCCTTAGTATATGAAGGATCCTGTGGAGAGGTCGGAGGTACTCTCATCATCCTTGCCTTCCAATAATCTTCTTCTCCTGCCTTTCCTTTAATATCTCTTTAACTAAAGGCTGGAATTTGGCTTGTCCAGTTGTAATACTGTCAGGCTTCTATTAGAGACACAATATAAACTCCTTTAATCTCTTCCTGAAAGATGATACAGACACAGCATTTAATTTAAATGGAAGAAGTATCTCATAGGTTATACTGAAAAGTAATGAGAAATTGCAGAGACTCTAAAACATTTGCTACAAGTGCATACTTTTTCTACATGTTTCCTTGTAGACAGAGATAGAAGAGAAAGATAGGGAGAATATGAGAAAATGTCATAAATGAGATACAGATGAGGTAATCATGTATACCAGAGTATATCTGAAATAAATCAGCTTATAGTGAAAGCATATGACTGAAGTTCAAGCCCTAGGTTCATTTTTAGCTGTGTATTACCATGGGCTCTCCTGTAAAATGAGGATGGTAATTTTATTCTACTTATTTTATTTTACTATTCTCAAGGGTGATAAGTTGGCAGCAACAACCTGTCGATAAGACAACTGTGCAGTTTCAGGTTGAAAAGTTTTGTGAGGGTTTTCCCACTTGGCTTGCTTTCAAGGTACTTTTGTGAAATACCCAAATGGTGCTGAAATGCCAGATCCTTCTCTTTGATACGGACGCCTGTGAGAGCAGAGGAGTTCCCTAGCTGAGCAGCGAGTGTGTGAAAGGCTTATCCCATGCCTCTGTTTCAGTGCTTAGGTATGTCCTTCATGCATGGCAGCTTCAGGAGGTGGAAAGTTGCCCAAAGGAGGCGTCAGAGGTTTGCACTCAGTGTGGCTGGGCACAAAATCCTGGATCCTTACTGGCAGCAGGCTCTTGTATAGGGCCAAAATCCCTTTTGTTTCCCTTTCACACGGGCTGGAGGGAAGGGTGCAAGGCTGCATCCCAGTGATCCTGATCTGTCCTGTTTGCCTGGCCCAGTGGCTCCTGTGCCATTCTCTGAGTCACATTAATTTAGAGTGGGATGTAGGGACTGAAGACATATTTACCTCCGTCTTACTGGAAGACTGATAAAGCACAAGTCTGGAACATGTTGCAGCCAACTCCTCTGTTTTGTTAGGTTTTTAGAAATTACACATTTTTTTCTTCCTATGATCAAGATCTCATCACTCAGATATAGAAACTATGACTTGTCTCACCTATTTCCTTCTTTCCATATGAGAAGTTTTCTTAAAAGCAGCCTTTGCTTTTTGCTGTTGGTGGTTCTTGTTTTTTGTTAATTAGCCCCGTTTGATCCTTTCTGCAGAACTACATAACCTCTCACAAACTCTCTGCTCCCTTCCATTTTATTTATTCCAGTAGTCAGTGGTTTAAGATGTATTTCTGTGTTAAGGAAGGCAGATGTAATTGGTCTGTTTCTCCAGAGTATAACAATGATTTCTGTACTTCAAGCCCATCTCTATTGATATATGTACAGGAGAGTACAGTTTATAGCATTTTAGTGACTTTAGCACTAGTTTTAGGTGTCTGCTTTGGATGTCCCTTTGTGCTGTCTCCCTGATACCCTCATTCCTCTTTTAGTTGAACTGTGTGGATAAAAAAGAAGCACTAACTCACCCTCTGTATCACAGCCCTCTGACTGACCATTTTCCCTCTTTAATACAAAACTGAAACAGATGAGGCAGAAGTGGCTTTATTGGTCTAAACACAGTAGTCTGTGTTATTGTTCTTAAGACTGCTTATACTGATAATGGGCTTAAAATATTATTATTTAGAGTAATGATAATAAAGAATATACTTCCATTCACGAGCATTAAAGTGTTATAATTAAGTCTCTTCTAATCTAAAGTGCAATGCTGAGTTCGCTTTAGTTACTAAATAATGCTTATCAGAATATATCAATCTGTTCTTCTTGCTAATAAATTCCAGAAACGTGGTTCACTGTAAAATGACAGGCCTTTTCACTCCAAGTTTTTAAAAAAGCATGAGCCCACCTTTTAGGAGGAGGGAATTAAACTGGTCATCTTACTTTCAAAAGCATTTATGAATGCATTTCTCTGATCAGTTTCACAAGTTAGTTTATGCAATACTGCTTTGTGACATTTATCCCTTCTGACAACAGAGTGCATGTCTTTGCTTTGTGCACAGTCTTTACATGCAATTAGACCAAGTATTAATGAATGTCACTGAGTGCTGTACTGCGTGTACACAACCTGTACTTTCTGTACAGAGTGGCATTTTACACTCTAGGGTACCTCAGTGGTCATTTAACCATGGTTACTCTCAATTTCATTGTCAGGATATTGTGCCGGAATTATAATAATAATTTACCATGTGCCTGGCATATTTCACTTGATACAACTGGGAAAATATTACAGTTGTTAAATAAACAAGTTAATGACAAGCCCCACCAGAGTACCATTTGGTTAAAACAGAAAATAGAAGAGTTAGGATGCAGACTGAAGGCTGCTCTGCAAAACAGTAGCAGATCAGCAAGGATCAGTTCTCGTCTTTGTTCTCCTCTGCAGTGCTAAGGACCTTGATTAATGCTTTGGCTTTGCTTTGTTCACATTTTGAAATTATTCCTTTTGCAAATCAGCCTCAACTGGGAGTAAAGCATCAGTCCTGTGAAGTGACATGGTTTCAGAAATAAATAAAAGTATACGATTTCATAAATGTAATTGAAAATCTAATTGTAGTTAATTGCAGTTATTTTTTGAGTTATTGCTAGATAAGCAAAATTTAGGCACTTTGCATACTTTCTGTTTTCAGTTATTTTGCACAGTTGCATTGTTTTCATCTCTCAAAGAGGCTCGATCAAATGACTTTACAAAGTGACTGAAAACATTATTATTTTGCAAAATGATGGGCTTAATATTGAGAACATGTATCAGGATTTTTACCACTCACCCCACTTTATACTACTTTCCTGTTTCTCCCTCAATGCCACCCCATTATTCCCTCTCCAGATGAGAGTTTTGCCAGTTTTGCCCACTCTTCCCAGAAGTACCTCTGAGATATGTTTTTCTATGATGCTATTAAGTAGTCAGTTTGCCTCTGAATAAGCAACCTTGTATAAGAGAATTTTAGGCAATAAATTCAATTAGCCAGAAAATTCAGATGTGAACATCTGGTGACAATGCTTTTCATGTCATTAGGAGGAAAGAAAAAAAAACGGTATTGTGTGCAGAAGATGAATGCCTTCATGCTACGTCTTACGGCTTGCAGCAGGTGCAGAAAGAACATTGCGGTGTTCCTTAAACCTCTCTCATCGGCCTGGGAAAACTGTCCTGGTTGCATTGAAACATTTGTAAAAGCTTTATCTTTTGTATTTGAAAATACTAGGCTGTAGGAAGGAAAAGTAATGCACATTGAAAGGCAGCGTCATCTGACATAAGTAATATGGTGTTCCCACATTGTGAATGGGCACTAAATACATCTGCAGCTTTTTGAAAAAGCATAATGTTCTAGTGTACATTCCATGGATTTTTGTCCATACATAACCCTTCTGCCAATTGCCTCTCTGATTTATGAGGCCAGTGTATGAATGGAGGAGATTACTTTCCTGTTATAGAGCATACTTTTTTATTACTGTTCTCATCACGCAACAAGCCAAGGTAAGACTTCATACACACTGTATATAAATAAAGGAGATCAATATCAATATCTGTAATTTGATGCTTTCTCAAGATACCTATAGTAAAAAGGTTGGCAGCAAAATGATTTCAATAAGGTCAATGTTAGTCCTGATAGAAAAGCTACATCAAATGAAGCATCTAATGTAAAGACCATCAGATGATCATCAAAATGTTTTTAAAAATACAGAGGTGGCTGTCACTTAACTATTGAGAGCAGTTGCAGCAGAAAGCACCAGTTTCTAGAGTCACGAGGATGCCTAAGGCTCTGAGATTAAAATTACTACCTATCTATCCAGCCACTGAAAAAAAATGTTTGAAGGTACTTGAACCAAAGAGTCTAAGTAATCTTGAAGTAAACTTAAATGCTGAAGTTGGTCCTGCTGTTCTAGATTCACACAGGCATCGCTCAGAGAAGAGTTTGTTTCATGCCGCAAAGAAAATAAAAGCGTAACCAAGAGAAATAAAAGCAAGGTATAAAAATCATCCATTCAGAAGTTTGAAGCATGACAGTGCATTTTGTACTGATCATGGGCCTGATTCTTCCCTTCTCCTCATCCCAGAAAAGTACTGTTTGAACGATAAAAGGCTGCTGTTTTTAAGGCCGGTGTCTTGTACAGGCCTCGGTTCAGGCAGAAGAGGAAATACATTAGATCTGTGAGCCGTGGTTTGACAGGTTATTTGGAATATAGTAACTTTCTTAGTTTCACAAAGAAGTTTGATTTGTTCCTGCATACTTACCTGTATAAAAATTAAGGATTTATAAATCTGGATAAAAACTAAGGATTGTAATACCCATTCTGAACCTTCTTTAACAGGTCTGAGTCAGACCATTACATCTGAGCTGTTGCTGCCACTGTAGTTGCTGAAGAGCAGATGGGAAATACTGCTCACCAGTGTCACCAGCGCTGCTGGATCTGGCTGGGTACTTCCCCAGACATATTGCAGATACATGGTTAACCAAGCAAGGAACTAAAGAAAGGGACATAATTTGTACTCCAGACACAAGTGTTACAGGTTTGGGGTTGTTTTCTTGTTGTTTGAAATTGCTATTTTGCTATTCTTATGTCCAAGACAACTGAAAAATTGCCACAATTCACAGTCTTGTTTCCAAAGCCATATCATAGCAGAAACACTGAGGTAGTCTACCATAAATGAAAGTAATGCCTAATACTGTGGTACATGGCGCATCAGAAGAAAGTTGTGAGACACAGAAGAGAAAAGGAACTTGACCAAGGCAAAGGAAAAAAAAAAAATCAAACCCATACAAGCATGTGTTTATGTATACCTAAAATTTTGTATATTGAACTGTGAGCATTATGAAGTCTATAAGATGAGAAAGAGACAGATGCTTGTGCTGATTTTCACTCTGTTTGTAATAGCAGTGTAAGTGGGGAAGTGTAAGAAAGGTTATGTAGTGCAGCTTTGTATTAGAACTCTTGAATTACACATTATAGTAGTAGTTGTGCCATAGCCTTCCTTTGTGACCTCAGGCAAATAATGTAATTTTACTTGCCCAAGTTTCTATATATCAAGAGTATTAGCAAACCTTTCTTACAAAGGGACATGTTGTGAGAATACATTAACTAGGTTTTGAGACAGTAACTATCCCCCAAATATCTTAGATAAGACAGAAAATTCTCATGTGACTGAGAGATTATTTGGAAGATAAATGTATCAGTTAAGATAATACTTTTTGTTTAAATTGCAGTAGAAAATGTCATGGGAGCAGAGGTCATCAGGTGGCAGTATGATACTTGATCTAATAACTGTTTGTAAATGTATTTTTAATCTGAGAAGTAATGGTCTGTTGTTTATTCTGTGAGGCAAACTGCCTGAGATGGATACAGCATGTCTCAAATATGTACCTTTTTCAATTTTCAATTAGAGTTGAAATGTCAGATGTTTGTCCTTACACACACAAAAAAAAAAAGGAATTGTCTGTGGTCTTATATGTGACCGCTGTTCCATGATCGTATTTGTGTTTATGTTGAATAAATCCCACTAGTAATATGCTGAACTGAATATAGTTAATTGCCACTTCACAAATTTTCATCTGACATTATGGTTATGTTCTCTGGTACTGTTTGTTAGAGTATTTGAACTACTGACCTACTTCATTTGTCTAAAGAATCTAATTTTTTTTTTTGCAAGGAAAGTGTTGAGTTTTCTGTATCATATTTATCTTCACAAGGAATCTGGCCATAGGAGTTAACGGGATGTTCTTAGGTGAAGTATATATGTTGATTTATTTTTCCCAAGAATAAATGTAATCCTTCATACTCAAAGAGATGCTTAATTCTTTTTTAATACCAGAAAGTAAATGATCCAAACCCTTGGCATTAATCATCATTTTTCATTTAATTTCAGACAGTGGTAGATCACCGCCTGAGTAATGTCTATGACTTTTGCATCCTAAATTAATATTGCTGTTGCATTATCTATTGAATGCATGCTGCTGAACCTTCTTTAATATCGTCTTTTTCAACTGTTTCAAAACAGAGAGACCACAAATTTAAAGCAATTAATTTCAATACTTTCTGGGGGCTTTGGCTTGTTTGTATTTTGCCTAATATGTGTGTGTTTGAGTCACACACCCCCAGTGATTCAAAAGCTGAAAAGCCTGGTTAATGCAAGTCATTATTGATCTGTTCATTTTAGGAGATGCTGCTTTGGAGAGGGGGCTTGAAAATTGTCTTCCTGATACCTTCACATTCAGGCTTGGACTTTAGGTCAGCCCTGTGCCTGCAGATAGGAGTGTTGTTTGGATAATCCTATTAATACTGGATGTTTAGTTTTAGGATAGGATTCTTGCATGGGCCTACAAATTACTATTTGCAATGAGTATTGAGGTAAACTGCTTTACTGTAGGTAACTTGTACCTAGCCATAGAGTTTTCTTAGTTGTAAAAAACAAAATCATGCTAAAAGCTTGATTTTATAATAGGCATAGCCTTCCTACTGAGGATGAAAAACAAACTGCATCACAGTATAGAATACATTAAGGCTTACTGACTGAGGAGGCAGCACTTTTTCAGGGCAATTTTAGAACATAATTTTGAGTCTCCTTCTGTCGGAACACATTTTTGTGTCTGTGTTGACCCCACATATAGATCCCAGGATCTAAAGAGGTCACTTAAGAGAAACACAGGGAAAAACAAATGTATATTTGGTAACAGAAATAAATATCCACTCCCAGATGGAAAACTTCTGAGTATGGACCCTGTGCTTTGAGTCATGTGTCACATAACCATTTCCCCAAATAACAACGTGATTTCTTCAAACACAGGAAAGAAGTTCCCCTCTTTTTCCACGTGCTGCAGTTTAGCATGTGGAGAACAGTTCTTATTCAACTTAAAGCAGAACATTGTATATGTACCAGTGGTTGAATTTAGTTAAATTATGCCTGTTGGCAGCTTTATGTCACCTTGGTGTCTGATCTAACTAGTCCTTAATGACAGTTCTGCAAAACTGTTCTTAAATGGGACCAAGATCCAAACCTTGATTTAGACTCCTTAAACAAATTAGACTTCTGAGCTAATGCAGCAATTTGCATAACATTCCACTCTATTTTAAGCTGAAATTGCTCAGCACTTTTTAAAACCTGTAGCAAATTGCTTTGCTAACGAGACTAAATCACTCTATGATGTTGCAGGTAAATTGGTCTGTAATAAATCTCATGTGTGTTTGCAATGTAAGGACTTTGCATTGTCTACCTGCTGCTCCATAGGCATTTCAAAAGAAATAGTGAAGAGGAATTGTAGTTCGAACCAATAATTTTATCTTAAGAGAATTATTGTCCTGAATATTATTCCCTTATCCTATTTTGATGAAGATTTTTCTCCCATTCAAACACATTCTAATTTTTAGGAATCAGCTTTTGGAGGGGTCTTAACAGTTACCGGTGAGGCTGCAAACTTTCCAAACCCTTCTCCAAAAAAAAAAAAAAAAAAAAAAAGTGTTTTTTTTCTTAGATGAAAGTTGTTTTTAATAAGGTAAACAAATAGTAAGTAATGGAAAGTTCTCATGGAAAGGATTTCGGATTGAAATACAAAAAATAGATATGTAATAATGTTATGGATACTATATACAACTGGTCAGTGTGACCAAGCTGCTGTGTGGGCATTGGCCTCTTCGACTGGCCTGTAGCACCGGTCTGTAAGGAGGTACCAGTGTGCTAAACTGGTTATATGTAGTCAAGGAATATCTCATAAATACTGCACTGCCTGTCATTGTCAAAATGCCTTTGGCATTTGGTTCTGCCTTTCCTCATCCATGGAGCAGAATTGCTGGGAATCCATTTGTGTGTGAAATCATAAGCACTCATTTTGCTAGTTGGAAAACCACTCCCAGCATCTATATACATTAAAACCAATGATCACTATAAATTTCAACAACCAGTCTTCAAATGAATTGTGCTTTTAATTTGGGGTCTATTGAATATATACCATTATCAGTGCTAACAGTCAATTATTTTTCAATTGCTGCATATGTAACACAGTGGCATTGGAAATAATTTTACACGTTTAAACACTTACACTTTGACATGCTTTCTTAATAATGGAAATGTCACTGAATAAGTGGTGGATGAAGTGTGTTATATCAATTAAGCTGACAATTAATATATGTGAAGTCTTAAAAGGCTTGACTGTTAGATTATTATTTTTTTTTAACTTCCTTTGGATGAAGAGTTATTCAAAAGTAATTGTTAAAAAGAATATTGAAAGTGAATATTTAGCCATGAATTAATCTTTGCGTTAAGACTGTGGTGCTCATAATGGCTGAGCACTTACAATCTCCTGTTCCCAACAAGATATTATTTTAGAAACACACTTCTTTTTTTTTGGTCACCTATTCTTAATCCACCTCTGTTTCCATTATATTTTACTTTGTGAAGCATGGTAGTTAGAATTCAATACAGAAGAGGATGTTCAAGTTATATCTACTGGCAGCATTTGAACAATATCTCAGATGCCCACTTGCTAAGTATAAATAGAAGAGGAAGGGTGTTTTGATTTCTACCACAGCAATATTTTTAGGCTGTTGGAATGCTTCATTATCTAACAGTCTTTGGCTAAACTGGTTAAAATTTGAAGTTTTACTTTTCTTTCCTTTTTGTGTCTCTAGTTCTGATTTTTACAGCTTTTTAATGGATGGAAGAGGCAATTTCCATTATGCAACAATTGAAAGAGAGTCTTTTCTTTCTCTTCTTTACTGCTGGGAGGAATAGAATATTTTTTTATTTCAGCATTCATTGGAGTTCAAAACAGTAGTAATAGCAAAAACACCTAATTCCTATTTGCTTTGACTTTGCTTCTGCCATAAGCAACAGCCAAATGTGAGGGCTGTTTTTCTGATACTTTGATACATGGAAAGATGACTCACCTTTATTGTGCTCACATTTGAAAAGTTATCTCTCCTTTTAAGTAGGAGAAATAATACTTTTGATTGTAAGTCAAAGCAGGCGTTCTGCTTGAGCTGACAGTCCTGGTTATCCTCGCTTTTAGGGCAAACCTTCCTCTTCCCCAGGGAAGCAAGCCAGTAGAGTTTTCACATCCAATTGTTAGACTTTAAATAGAGAGCCTGAAGGAACAGCATGGCTTCTGTGCTGAATCAGTGACAGGTAGCATGTTTTGTCAATTAAGGTCATGGACTGTAATGCTGTTACTGCTTACACTTGACAATAATTCAGTTTCAAGCTGTGTTACGATTTGTACAAGCTTCAGCATGTATTTATCATGAAAAATAACAGGGAAATTAAGAAGGCTGCAAAATATCCTACAATACTTACACTTTTTTTTATGCTTTTCCCTTGGGGGTCTCATGTTCATAAATTGTCCTTCTGACAGCTTTTAGAGCACAGAAAGTATTCTTTGACTAGAGCACTCTCAAAAAGAGTAAAGGCAATATTTAACCAGTGTAAAACAGAGCAAGAAGATACCGAAAGCTGTAGATCCAGTCATCTTTCCCAAAGGGAGCTAAATATACCCAGGGAGAGGTCCCTCGGTATTTTTTGAATGTGGCTCTGTATTTGATCCACAGACTCCAGTATTTCTGTTGGATTCGAGTAGTGCTTGAGTGCCACATAACTACCTCCTGGCTGTAGTAGTGTTCCAAGTCATTGGGACCAAACTCCACCTGCTGCTTGGAAACGGAGCAGGACATGTTATGGCATTGCATCAAAAGGTAGACGCTTCTCCTTTAGACTAGGTTAAGGAGCCAGCTGGTGATTCCTCTTGTCAGCAAACATGTAAGGCTGAACATGTAACCCAGTTAAAATTTCAGGCATAGTGCAGTATATACTAACCTCAGTTATATACTTACCACTTAGAAAGCTCTGGTCGAACCTCTGTCGAGCCTTTGAGTGGTTTCTTTGGTCATCAGCCAGTGACCTTAGACCTGGTCTTTGGTACTGTCTCCTGTTTGCAGGGTTTGCAAATGAGAGCATGGTTTATTACCACTCCCATCTCACCTCTGTTTTTATGCTGGACAACCATTAACCAGAAGTTCTCACAAAACAGGTGTCTTTGCATTCCAAGTATCTGCATATCCTTCATGTCCTACTATTCTTTTCTTTCCACAAATCCATGTAATCTTTTATATCAAATTAGAAAAACAAGCTATCAAATAATTTATATGCTAAAATCATACAGTAATCAAGTATATCAGCATTGATTCTGACATATTGTAGTACTTTGGACATATTGTAGATCTGACATATTGTCTGATCCTCTTGTCGGGTTAAAAAAGGGACAATATATTCAAGGGGGAATGAACTTTTATATGAGTGGCTGAGCTTAGATGTGCTGCAGAAGCAGACAGTAATTCTTCTGAATTCAGAAGTGACTGTTCAGGAATTGACCTGTGTGAGAACAGAGTTTGTCTTCTGTATTCCTTGATAACTTGGTACTATGCTGATCATGTGGTCATAGAAGGTAAGTAGGCTTTGTTATATTCTGTTTTCCTTTCCTCCAGATGTAGCAAGGCCGTAGCTACTAATGTGTCCATAAGTACTGCAGTAAGAAACCTTCTATCTGTATAGTCAGGAGAGAGGCAAAAGTACCTATCAAAATTCTCTGGAGGAGTGGGATTTGATGCCCCAGTGGTGTAAATTGCTGCTTATCCACCCATCCGAGTATTCTTGGCAAAGACATCTGGCAGTAGCTCTGTTGAGCTCACAGGAGCCATGACAACTTAGCTCTGCAGAGAATCTGCCCAAAGAGACTCAGTAGGTCAGAATTATTCTCCTCCAGACCGCAGCTGTAACTCCATAAAGGACCTGAAGAAATAATTTAATTTTTTTCTTTGCCTCAGTTTCTGTAAGTGTGAACAGGTTCTGGTAACATTCATCGCAGTCTCATGATTTGTGAGTAGTAGTTAAACATGCTGGAGAATATAGTATTAATCAGCTATATCATATGTGATGGAAATACAAACATGTGGTGGGACTTCTAGGAAATAATTGGCTGTTGGAAAAGCAAAAACAAAGTAACAGAGTAGTCCAGGCAGAGAACAGCATCAATAACTGAGCTCCCAGTGGTGAGGAATGAGCTCCCTTGCTGCATGCATGACATAGCTACTTTGCCAAGTATCTGAGCTTGGAAATTCAAGGGAAGTTTGCAAGATAAAGCTTGTCTTTCCCAGGTACCAGTAGGTTCCTTCTACAGTAGAATTTAAGAAAATTTGTCAGGTTAGGTGAAGTGTTATATATTATCAGTTTCATTTCTGTTGTATTACGTTTTTTTTCAAGACAGAAATGCATTTTAGATGAATATTTAATTCCCTTGCTTTTAAGAAACTATCTTTGAATCACTTCAGTCCACTGACAACTTCAGGTTTAGTCAAAGTATGAGTTGCATGAGATGAACACAACTGGGCTGTGCGTTACCATGGCTGAAAAGGGATGGTACAACTCAGAAATAGCATCTAAATGTGGCAGAAGCAGGCGTTTTCACTTTGAAAGGAGCAGAGGACAACAAAACCTGTCACTTGGCTGGTCACTAGGAGATGTAAAACGGCTTTCACCTTGGGACCAGGGCAGGGACCAGGCTCTGGTGTCCTCTGTGTCCAAGAGGAAGAGTGGGAAAACAGCACAGGCACAGCTTGCTGCCGAGCAGTGGCTGAGCCCTTTCCTGCTTCAGATACGTTATGACTTCTTGCTCTGTGGTTAGTATTTTTTCTCATTCCTATCATCATACATAATCTTTTTTTTTTTTTTTTTTCAACCATGAAGCAGTTAAAACATTCATTCAACATATTGTGCTTTAAAAATATAAAACACAAAGATCAGCAGGCGGGTTTTCATTCTGTCGTTCCTGATATTACTCATCATACCAGAACAACTTGTGTTTTTTTCAATGGCATTTTTCTTCCATCAGATCTTGTCTCTTTTCAGAGGTATAAGTGTGAAGCTCAGTGGTTGGTTCACCTTTTGTAGTACTGATGCATAAATTTTTGTTTCTAGTCTGTTTCAGTAAATGTCATCTATTTTATCATGTAGGTGGCTCTTCATGTGGTTTGCTTGGTTTTGAAAATCTGGTTAAGCAAGGAAGCAAATGTATTTTAATCCAAAGATTAAATGTTGGTAAATTCTAAAAGGAAGGAAACAAACAACACCCCAGTTCCCGCTGCCCCCATCCAAACTCCTCCCAGATAGATGTGGTTATTAATGCCTGGCTTGGACAGGAGCAACTGATTCCAATGCACTATTAACAGTGGTAAAGGTGTGATCTGTGCCACAGCACATGTTCTCTTTGATCTATTTTCCTGGTTTCTGAACTGCAGGGTGTCACCATTTCTCTGAGCAGGGGAAACACAGGCTCCTAAATAGATCAGTGCAGTGTTATGCCTGCAGCTGATAGACCGTACCGATGTCCATTCCCAGCGCTGCACTCCCCGTGTGGCGCTGGCTGCCACAGCCTGTCAAGTGACCGGAGTACTGCTCGGAAGGCTGGACATGATAGAGTGACTACGTAAGGGAAGATGTTTTAGTTCATCTTTAAATAGTAGCTATCGCTTTGGTGATTAGCCCAAAGCTGTATTGTAAACGTATACACGTTATAACAATTTAATATGGTAACATCTCAGTATATCTGCTTTTTAAGTGTGAAACTGCTCTATTACTGGGTCTTTCTATTATTTATTATAGAAATAGGAATATGCCAGATAAGCTGGTAGAAGAAAAGAGAGAGCTTCTATTTGATCAGTGGGTAGCTTTGTATAGCTCAATTTTGGAATCTCAAAGTCTGAATCGTTTTTCCATTTATATTTGCAGTGAAGTTTGTGTTAGGTGTATGAAATGCCATATATCAGTTATACTTCAATATTTTGAAGTTAGCAGATAGAGTATGAATTTCTAATAAATTTTAATGTGGTTTGTTTAACCTTTTCCTTCTCTCAAGCCTCATCCTTGCAGACAAGCCCAAGAACAGTTACACAGCCAAGAACAACTACACAAAAATTTCCAAACTTTGTCATCATAAACTTTGATTCTAAAAAAGTCTCACCTTTCTCTGCAGTTTTGAAAATACTCTATAGCTGCCTCCTCTATGTTGTCTTAGGCAGAATATTAGTAGAGGTAGTAAAATGGCCAGGTAAAGTGCCTGGCTTGCTTTGAGCTTTCAACAACAACCCACGCAGTGAGAAAATTTTTGACAGATGTCTTTCTAACTCACTTGAACTTAGTACTCCTTGGATCTTAGCTACAAGTCAGTCTGGTTTCTTAAAACTAGATCCAGGTTTGATTATTGTTTTTAGAGCAGGTAATACCAGAGTACCCTCAAGCTGGATTTGCTGCAAAATATTTTGTAATAAGTTGTTCTTGAAATTCTTGACATCCTTGATCATCTGCTTCAAATATTTTTGTTCTTCCTGTAGAATGATATTTTATATGAGATATTACATTAGAAACTTACTTCGTAGGCCACCTTAGGAATGAATAAAACTTCTCTCCTACATCACGTAAGGGTAACCCTCAAACTTAATAAAATGAACTTTCCATGATTTGTCCATCATCCTTGTCTTTCTGTTTCTGCAGTCTTCCTCATTTTTGACTTTCAACTTCACTTGTAAGACTTTTTTTCCCAGTTTTGTTGGTACAATATCCTTACAGGTACTATAGTAGCTGCACACATTCCAACTAATTAAATGCAAAAGGAGGGACTCCTAATAACGTTATTGAATTGAGATTTTTTGTTTGTTTGTTTGTTTGTTTTTAATTTGCAGTAGTCTTGTGGTCTTTTCCTACAGTGCGTATTATCTTTAACTTGTGACGTGTTGCACTCTGAAGCAGATGATGTTGCTCCAGCACAAGAGAAACCCTTGCCAAGGCAAACCTTGCTGGACCATGAGAAATCTTGCTGAAGCAACACTTTTGGCTGTTTTTTTCAGAGGTTTAAATTTGTCATTGTATGGTTAAATTGCCTCTGAAAAAATGATACTAGGATTCAAATGGGTGTAACAGAGCAGCTTTGCAAGGCTGCCATCATATCTTTACTGGAGCATAGCTTGCATAAACCACACCTTAAGTAAATGGGGGTAACATATGTAATGCTGGTCTTTATTCCCTAATGTTATGGTTATCACTTTGGCCTGTTTCAGATAAGAAGACAAGGCGGAATACAATTACTGGTGGACCTATTGGACCATCGGATGACAGAAGTCCACCGTAGTGCCTGTGGAGCTTTGAGAAACTTGGTATATGGGAAGGCAAATGATGACAACAAAATTGCTCTGAAAAACTGTGGTGGTATCCCAGCATTAGTACGGTTACTCCGCAAGACTACAGATTTGGAAATCAGAGAACTGGTCACAGGTTTGCATCTTTTGATATTTTTTGTTCAAACTCTATGCAGGCCTTACAAGCACAGGTCTGTGGTGTGTGTCAGTAGCTTCATCAGTAACTTCTTGTTTCATTACCATCTTCCTTGCTGTAACAAAACACTTCAAAGACTTCTGGATGTGTGTAATGTATGAATAGCTTTATTCGATATTATGTAGTCTGTTCTCTGGGGCAGGCATGGTTTCCTGTTACAGTTCCTGATGATTTTACTCTCAGCCATGAATGCTCTTGCAGGAGATGCTCCATGTACAGATGTGGGATTGTGGGGCAGAATCCTACCATCAGCTGCGCTCTGTTCTCCATCCAGTCTAGTGTAGGGCTGCCCATGAAGAAGTCAGAATTTACTGAATTTTCTTAGACACTGTTAATGATTTCTTTTGTATTTCATGTAGTGAGAAGGATGGTTTTGTTGTTGTTGCTTTCAAATTTTCTTGAGGCTTCGAAAGGAAAGTGGAAAAGCATGCTGGAGAGATAGACAGCATCCTCTTCTGAAGCTTTTTTTTTTTTTTTTTTTCTGAAATTTGATATCATGCTATGTGATGTATGTTAGATGTAGGATGTTCAGGTAGCGGTAAATTTTTTTGCTCACTAGAGTAAAATCCAGTATTTTTAAGGTTGTTCAAGCTTTTTCCCTTATGAAATTCAGGTTTGTTTTTTACAGAAATACAGAAATGCTTTCAAACAGTACCAATCTGGAACATTTGGAGATTCCTTCCCCTTAAACTATCCTATTTAATATGCTAAAGAGAAGACGGATGGCTTTTTTGATTTTTTTCAATTTCTGATTTCATTCTATTTGATTGCTAATTTCAATGTGGTAATTAATGCTACAAATAAAAAATCTTAACATCTTTTCATCATCCCATTTTACAATGCCTGAATTTCCATTATGATTTTCCTACTACAGTATGTGAAAAAAGTTCTCATTTCTGTCATAGAAGTGTCAGAGTACACAGCATCACCTGTGCTTCTGCAGAAATTATTTAACGTGGTGGGTTAGGCCTCATTTAGGACACAATTGATAAGATTTCCATCCTTCAGTTGGCTCCCGATTCCGTCCTTGAGGGTGTCTGAATAAACTCCACGGTGCTTATTAAATGTAGATTTTTATATTTGATTTTGTTTCTTGGTTACAACACCTATCACCTTGTACTCGTTAGGCAGGATTAATGGTGCAGAGATGCTGGGTTGCACAAGCTCTGATGGTGCCTCCTGCAGAGTGACAGAATTACTGACAGATCTAATAAAGTGTAACCACTGCTTCAGATTCAACATACTTGTTTGTCTCTTGGTTATGTTGTCTATGCCCCGGCTCTAGGGAACATTCTGTTCTTTTACTCTGAGAAATAAGTGGCAAACTGCTAATGAACATCAGCAGTACACTTCAGCAGTTTCAGTAGCAGCTTCCATGTTGTCTGTAGACAGAATACATAATGTCATCGGGTCATTCAAAGAAAAGATAATAAGCTACAGTTTACATTCCTTCCATTGCACAGTATGGTGTTAAATTTTTCTGAATTCCCACAGAAAGGATGTGTGTGCTGCGTGCCCTTAAGCTGTTACTGCTGAGAAGTTTAGGTGCCGACCGTCAGTGGTAGGAGCCAGCCTGTGTGGTTAGATGCAGCTAACGGGGACAGTAAGCATCAGGAGAGCTGGACGTCCATGGAAGGCACACAGAGAGAGGTGACTGTGAGGAATGGAATGAGAGTTGTTGGTAGCTCAGGATTTCATTCCTGGGCCAGCTTTTGTTTTGTTTTTATTTGTTTGTTTTGTTTTAATTAGTCAGTACATCCCAGAAGGCCACTGTTTCCCCTGGCTGCGTCTCTGCCTTTCAGAATGCAAATCAGTAGCACTGGCTTTGAAAATGAAATCCTGATAGTGGTGGTGTTCTGCAAAGCTCCTTTCCAAAGCCGTGCTCATAACTGTACCTCTCATCCTCCGTCTCTTAGAAAACAGGCTGGAACTGTGCATCATAATCAGTTCTCCTTTGCTTTTTTGTGAAGTGTTACCGTGTGACAGCTGCCCCAGTTAGATTCCTTCCCTCTGTCTTTTCTGGGGAAGGAAGGATAACTCCTGCAGCAGCTGCCTCAGTAATAAAAAATATTTAACTTGGTGGTGGGCATGAGGGAAAACAAAAATTTCTCCTGCTTCCTGTCAGCTTTCTTGATTTGAGGTGGCAGGAAGATAATTATTTCAGTAGTGCCACCATAGCCTGAAGGAAGTACTGGGAAAATAATAGCAAATGGGTATTTTAGAAGTAAACATAATACCTTGAGCCTTTCAATCCCACGTTCATTGTGCATCCTGTCTACATAAAGCTGTTCTCGTTTGTTAGTTCTGGAGAGGGCACAAAGTTCCTGCCTTAAGATGTCATATGGACTCTGCCAGCACAGCCTCTAAGTATTCCTCATGCATCTGTCCTCGGAGTGTTTCTCTTGGGTGGAGAAGTATCATTATCTCAGTTTTGCAGATGGGGAGCTGAGCCTATCAGGTCTAAATGACCTGTCCAGAAATCTGGCAAGATGAAGGTGTGAATCACTTTGAGTAGGCACTTAGCAGCGAGGGAAGAAATATGGGCAGGAAATGTTTCTAGCAGCTCAATTTATCTGAACAGTAGCGAAGCATTCACTGCCTGCTTCAAGTACCGTGAAGCACATGCCCACCAAGGTGAAAGTTATGATATTAGTTCTTCCCTCAAACATGTACATTTTCTTGCTTCTTGTTGCTTCTCCCCAAGGAGCTTAGAATTTCAATTTCCAGCTATCTCAAGACTGGTTTTGCAAGGGTACTTAAACCTGCAAACCAGCTTTCTATCCTAGTAGCTCCTTGCTTTTCAACATTGCCCTTAGCACCATGTATGGCTTCTCCCATATTTTTTTTCAGAAATTTCTTTCTGCCATAATCCCCCCCAACACTTTTCACTTCTTCATTTATCTCATTGTTCTCCTTGGTAGCAGAGGGCTTGGACAAATATTGAAAAACTTTACTAAGCTCAAATTTTTGAATTTGGCAAACTGAACCTTATTGCAGTGATACGTTTTCAAGACTTCAATTACACAGAGCAAATGGTTTCAGTACAGGCTCCCAGCTCAAAGGTTTGAGAGAACTGGGCTGCCCAACTGTGATGAAATTAAATGGTGTTAATACCCATCCAGTACCTCTTGAAATACTGAAAGGTTCCTCTTTGAGAAACGCTTCCATAGCAACTGTTTTTTTACTAGAAGAACCTGGGTAAAGTAACTGAGGTATAACAAAAAAAAAAATGGAAATGCTATGAGGAAGTGAAATACACTGATAAAAACAGGGTTTTCATAAGGGCCTGCAGTGAGGAATCTGCAACCTCTGTCAATCTCCAGAGACTCAAGGAGAATCTGAATTGCAATGCCTTGTTTTGAGTACATCTGTAAATGAAAATCTATGTAATCTGAATGCATCACGCTTAATTTAGCTGTTTTTTCACCCAAGCCCTGTGCTTCTATATTCCACAATATCTCCTGTTCATGGGAAAAAATAAAAGCCTTTTATTTTTAAGTAATTGTATGTTAACACTTTCCTAATAAATATAAATAGACAAGAACACAGTACAAAATTAGCACAGATTCTGCAGATGGTAGAAAAATGTTATCACTTCTTAATAATGACAATGCGTAGCTGATTGTGACTAAGCTTTTCTTTCCTGAGTTAATGTTAATTATGAACACTTTCATAAAATTCTATTTTAGCATTCTTCCTATTTGGTTTACTATTAGGGAAAAAAAATAAAAAAATAAAAGAATAAAACAGAAAATAAAAATAAAATAAAATAAAAAAGTAAGATGTGGTAGCAATAATAATGCAGGAATCTGGTAACTGGTTAGCTATTTCAGATGCAATGATGTGAACTCCTATTCTCTTAATTCTGACAAACAAAAATCCATCACCAGTGGAAGAGCTGTTTCTGCTTCATGAACATTAAGCTAGCTAAATTAGAAATAGCTCCTTTTAAACAGGACTCCTCTATGGCTATATCAAAAGTTTTTGAACAGTATATACCATATTTGATTGAAAGATAAAAGTGGATGATCCACTTTTAGAAAGCACATGATGATAAAGAAATAAAGCTATAAATAATGATAGGGGAAATTATTTCTTACTTGTACTGGCAGCCAGCCTGCCGCTTATTTGGTTGACGTTAAGGTGTCAGAGATTTAACTATTGTCTAATGAAAATTAAAAAAATATGAAAATCATAATTTCACCCCTCAAAATTAAATAAGCACAAACTATGTAACACTATAAATACATACTGTATAGAAAGACACATGTAGTCCCAGTATATTTCATTCACATTTATATTCAATGAATTGAAAAACATACATTCTGTTCCTGCCAAAAATAAATATATAAAAACTTTTGTACGTTATATTTCTTTCAAAGAATTACTAGTTCCCCAAGTGTTGGCATATAGTAGGGTTGGACATGAAAAATTTTCATCTACTTCATGGGTTTTGGTTTCTATTATGTGTTTATGTTGTCTCTAATTTCAGCTCTGGACAATTTGCTTTTTGGCTTGGTTTGTCACCCCATATTACACAACATTATTATGTAGTTGTTTTATGCTGTATGTTGCATTTTTAGCATTTGCCAGATGTTTCAAATGAGGTGTTTATAAACTTACTGATACTCTGTCAGTGTTACTGAAAGCTGTTATATGTTATCCTGCTTGTAACTACCTGGTTTGAGGTAACCACTGCAGTTTAAACTTCTTTGTGATTGCATACTGCTTATTAATAGGTGCATAAATTATCAGCAGGTTGGTCAGGAAACTCTGCAAGGTCTCTTTGAGGTTTGTATGTGTCTGTGCTAATCAGTGCAATAGCAAGTTAGTGCCTGCAGTGATGTGTAAAGCAAGTTTAAGGGAATATTCTGTTTAAATTGACCCTTTGGCTTATCTCAGTGGAAGCTTTATCGTGATTTTTATTTTCATCTTTTAAGCAATTGTGGACTATTCTTTGGCATTTTCAACTTAATTGTACAATGTCAATTCTTCTGTTAGCAGTTCCCAAAGTCAAAGTAACACAATAGTGGCTGTTTCTTATCTGTGATGTTATTTTCTAATCAGACTTTTTGACATATTAGGCTTTTGATTTCATATATGGTAAATAATATTTAACAATATTATGGCAAAGGACTGAGTATTTAGTACTTAGGATCTTGAAGGAGTTTATCAATTTAATAATTCTCTGAAAAAGTTCCCTTGACATTAGCTCAGTTACTGGAGTGTGTAAACACAGATGTGACATATTATTGTGATGTAAACTTTCACTTAGAGGTGGCAACTATTTGTAGTCCTGTTGTACCTGGGAGATTTGATCTCAGGATGAATAAAAGGTGTTCTTTTTCACTCCCAGGAGATATTCCCACTGACTTGAGTAAAGAAAAACCAAACCCTTCTACTAGTTGTGTTGTTATAATATTTCTCACAGAATCACAGAATCACAGAATTTCTAGGTTGGAAGAGACCTCAAGATCATCGAGTCCAACCTCTGACCTAACGCTAGCAGTCCCCACTAAACCATATCCCTAAGCTCTACATCTAAACCTCTTTTGAAGACTTTCAGGGATGGTGACTCCACCACTTCCCTGGGCAGCCTGTTCCAATGCCTAACAACCCTTTCAGTAAAGAAGTTCTTCCTAACATCTAACCTAATATATCTCCTTGATATATTTCTAAAAATCTATTATTTCCTTTTTTGTTGTTGTTCAGGTTTATACTAGATGTGCTCTTCCAGTGTCTAATGTATTAAGTGTCCCATTTATTAATTATATTTAAATGTTGTAGTGAAGCAATGAAAGTATAAGGAAGCCTGGCCAGTGAGAGGTCTAAATAATTATCATCTCTTCATGTTTAATGTAAAAAGATAAGTAGGAAGGTATATATGTATAAGGTAGCTTTCAGAACCAAACAGAAGCTTTCAGCTTTACAGTAACTGAAAATCAGATCATGAAGATATAATATGTTTTAGGTTCACATATGTATGCTGGTTATCACAAACAAACAATTTGAAAAGTCGTGCATGTGCTTAAATTGTCGTGCTGGTATAACCATGATAATACCATTGCTAGAAGGTTGACATAAATTTGGTTCACTATATGCCTAGCTAAGTTAATAAGACTGCCGAAAATAATTTTGGGCACGTAACTCTATGTAGTTAAAGAAAATGGAATCAATGAAGAAAGTTTACAAATGCCTTTTAAGATGCAGCTCTGTGAATTAGCTGCTTCTGCACCTCCAACATCCAATCACATTGTCCTGTCAATCATGGAAATTAGAAAGGGGATGTGTGGAAATAGATAACCTCTAGCATAAAACACAACTTTCAGAAGCATTTGTTTTGATTTGGGCAATAAAAGGCATTAATTCATTTCTTGTTTAGCTTCTCCTCTGCAGATATGCAAATTCCCTGTAATAACTTTAAAGAAGTTCTTAGAAGAACTTACCAAGCACAGAAGCAGGTGACTTACAAACTCTGTTTACCTTTCTTAAACTCAGCAACTGCAAAGATTGTGGAAGAGAAAAATGAAATCGAAAAAACTTCTAAAATTTTCTTAAGGGTACTTTTAAATTTATTTTTTTTTTAATATTAGGTTTAGGAAAAAAATCACAGTTTTCAAATCTACTTGCTTAGCCACTTAAATTTGCTTTTATGTTTAAAAGTTAAATGCATTTTCTTCAAAAGGGAGATTTGACAGGTACTATCTCTAATCTTTCCTGCTGTTTCATTAAATGGATGTAATTGTAAGTACAGTTTCCTAGCAAAATCAATTTTAAAAGTTGATTAAATCTTTTTGTACTAATTTACCTCTGATTTGGAGTTTTAAATGATATGTGTTTTCAACATTAATAAAATTATTTCTGGGCTGAAAATTCATATCTGTTTATGTTGGATCAAAGCCAATGGCTGAATGAGGAATTACACAGTATAGTTTTACTCATATTTCTTTTCTTTGAGCACAGAAGCCTTTCTAGTTCACAAAGTTACCTAAATAATTTGACTCTCATTGTTTGAGACAGTTGTATACAAGATATTCTTCAACCTCCTTCTTCCCTGAGCTCTGTGAGTCAGTAAGAATTTCATATAAAATGCCAAACTCCTCCAAATCTGCAAATTTTGGGTTGCAGTAAAAGCATGAATTTCAACCCATAGCAGAAACTTTACGTATTATACTTTATGGCTCTTTCTGTTACATTTAAAAAGATACTATGAGGTGAAAGGGAAGCCAAGGATTTGTTGTATGCAGAAAAGTAATTGCTGCTACTATTTTAATAAAATTTGCATGTAACACAATTATGCAGAAGTAAAACCAATAAAGGCCTAGATACCTGGCCTGCAGAAGTGGTGAAATGGAGAAATGATATTGTACATTACAGTACAATTCTACAGTCTGATGATGCTTAAATTTTGGATTTTTTGTCACCTACAGAAAACATTGTATTTCTAGAAATGCTGGAGAGATTTCCAAACAAATACAGGGAAGGAATTAGTGGGCACCAGTTACTGTGGCACAAAGTCCTTGTCCTGACAAGCCGTCACACACCAGGGAAGGAGAAGGCAGCGCTGCTCATATTTGTAAGTTGTTGGGAAGCTGATTTCCAGCCTGTGGGCTACAGCATCACCAACAAATTGCAGCACCGCTCAAAACACATTCCGTTTGTAGCTCATCTGTAATGGCAAATCTAAAAGTAATTTAATAAATTGCGTAATTTTGCCTCAGAAATGATGCTGTCTGATCAAATAATACTTATGCAAACAATATTGACAGTTTCAGTGGAATAATTTTCTACAAAATCTATTACAATTTGCTGTCTAATTATAAAACAGCTTTTCCCCCCTTTCTCAATAAGCTGTCACTATTTTGGCCCTGAAAATGGCGAAACCCACTGATAGGATTTGTTGTTTTCATGAAGAGTCATTCTCAACTTTTTCTGAACGATCAGATGAACTCATTCACCCCTGCTGTTACCGATTAAATATGGAAAGGGTTTTAAACAGATGCTGTCCAAAATCTTCCGCTCTGCTTTCTTAGTGACAGGCCAGGGCACTGATCTGGTGTGTCAGTTACACTCCGTGTGTCGCTGTGGGCACGGATGGAGCTGTGACACAAAACCTTCCTCAAGCTGACGGTGTCAGTCTTCTTCAAGACAAATGGGGGGAGTCACGATGACTCCACGGCTTCCTGAGGTCTCGGCTGACAGCACTGCGACGTCCACAGTGGGCAAGTCCCTCACTGCTCTGCCTCAGGGTGTGCTTGGGGCTGCTTCCACAGCTCAAGGCCCTCCTGGAGCAAAGTCAGCATCAGGGAGGCAGCAGGCCCCTGCCCACGTGGCCATGGCTGCCACTGCTGTGACCTGCACCATGGCACAGCCTGAGGCCCTGCGCCACCAGCTCCCTGCTATGCTTACTCAGTTGTCCTGAATTTACCACACCTGGTCCTAGCCCACAGCCCAAGGTGGTCGCTCATTGCCTGCCTTTCCTCTCTAGAATTGGAATAACTCAAATATGAACCAAACCGAACTTTCAAGGCACAATTGGAAATAATCATCTCTTCCTTGTTCAATCAGGGAGATGCATCTTCTATGCAATTTCTTCTGTGAAACTCATTCAGGTTATTCATATGGCAATGAAAGGGACGGAATTCATAATTTGCTTGCTAATATACTACAAGAAGCGTTTTTGTATTTACTTTTTTTTTAATTTGGTCAAATCTAAGTTTAAGATGAAATATCAAACAAGACAATCTGGAGTGATAAATAGAGGACATCTGTTGCAGCATATGGCTTGACGTAACAGCTGCATTGAACTTCTTCAGCAAGTAGTAATCCTTCGGAAAAAATCAGCTTGGCGTATAATTTTGATGCCCCTGCCTGAATGATGGAGTTTTAAAACACTTGCAGTTCAAAAGGACTCTGTAGTTTGAAATGTTTGTGTTTGCAACACAGAAAGCTTACATTTTCTTTTTAAAATATTTTGAGATAGACAAACAAACAAGGAAAAAAGTTAACTAAATTGAGGATAAGCTGAAACATTTTATTTTGTGATGGAATTGCTTTTTTCATTGTGGCCAAGCAAAGTTTATTTTTTATTTTAGGCCAATTTCCCTTCAATAATCTGTATTTCAATCCTGTCTCATCTTGTATATCAATTTTAAGATATGGCTTGTGTTTTTTTTGAATAAGTGTACACTGAGCTTTCCATTTTGCATGTAGCTATGACTTTATAGATAGGTCTTACTTCCTAAATGGTTCTTATGAGAAAGGACTTTAGTACCTAGAGCTTTAACTTGATGTTCATTTTCAAGTATAACACTTCTGTCTTAGTGTCTGTTACAAAACATATATTTGAATTGTGGGTATTCTAAAAAAAACTTCTGTAAAATACATGTTTAAACACTGGGAAAAAAATCTACCCATCCATTTATGTATGCTTGTTTGATTTCCTTGTTTTCTAACAGGGGATTTGGTTGAGAATGGTATTGTCATTATGCATTAGGGTGAAATTTTGTTTGAACACGGTCTATTTTTCTGTGTTTCTCTCATTTAGAATTAAGTGCTTTTGATTTGGTTTCTGTGTTTTATGGCAGTAATATGGGACCAGTTCAATTCCATCAGTTAGGGAAATAAATAAAAAAGCTAGAATCAGTGGTCTTTCCATAGTAAATAAATTCAACTCTTCTAGTAATTCCTCTGCTATCTGACATTAAAGCTAATACCTGTCTAACTTTGTTGTCCAATAATTCTTCCCTTACAAAGTTGGATGTCATTTTAAAGTGTACAGCAGAGAGAGAGAAGTAATGCTAGGTCAAAGTTCAGTCCTGTGACAAGTATACAGACTTCTTCAGTTAATGCAATAGCATTTGGACAGAATTTGTTCAGCAAAGTGTGTGTAAACAATAATAAAATCAGTCCTTCAGGTTTTAGTAGAAACCCATATTTAATTTTGGAATGAAAAGAGCAGTAATCAAGAAGGACAGAGGAAAAGAGCTTTTCAGAGTAAATGCTTATAATTACTGTTCAGTTAAGATCAAGCTTGTATTTGTAAATTAAAAAAAAAAAAAAAAAATCTTTATACTCTGTCCAGGAAAGTTTTTGCTTTGTAAGGCTGTGAATGGCTGCAGAAGGAAAAGAACTGAACTGCCTGCAGCTTCACTTTCTGTTCCATGGACTTGTGACTGCTTATGACTTTCGCCGAAACCCATTCTTTCTCAATTTGCACTTTTCATGGGCCATCTGATGCACAGGTACATAGAAAACCACCTTTGTGCATTTACATGCATGTACTGAATTACATGAAGGTCCTCATAAGGTAGTCATAAATTAACCAGTTAAAATACTATTTCAAGAAAATTGGTGAAGCTTCCTTCTCTGTCATGCCAATTTTGATTATTCATTTATTTATTCATTATGAAGTGCTCTTGTAAGGAGCTATGTTACGAGCTCTGAATTATTCAGGTGACAGAGTTCAAGTGGCCATTTATGTTGTTTTTTTTTCACCCGTCAAAAGTCTGTTACTTATCAATTCCTGATGGTTGAGCTAGCTGTGTAGTATTCTTGCACTTAGCATAAAGAAATGATGCAGTGGTCAATGTTTGACATCTTTTACGTACATCAGTTAAGTTTTCCTGAAGTGTAGGGTGGCTCCTGTGCTTCTTAAACACCAGTTGCATTTAAAGAGATATGCATTTCTCAGTAGGATAAATGATTTCTTCTCTGCCCTGAACTCAACAGAACTGATGTAATGCATACAGAGCCCACACCCTGCTGCCATGGAGCTGATCAGCTCTGCTGAGCAACATTACAATTACAAGGGGCTCTTGAGCATCAAAGCTGCAGTAAGAGCCAGTAAGTGACTTTTCTAGCACTTGAGAGCTTGGGGTAGAAGATGCTTTTCCTAAGGGCACCAGCAAAAGATCCCTTGCGCTTAGCTTCTCAGCAGGGTATTTAGCTCTCAGATTTCAATCTGGTTTGTTATATGCGTAACTCCCTGAAGTACCAGCATGCCTTCAGCTTATAAACAAACAGCCTGCCAAAGCTGTACTCACTGTGAGGCAGGCAGGGTCTCAACTCTACCAGATCAGACCCTGCATCAGACCATGACCAAACTATTAAACTAAGATGGAAAGAAAAGCCTGGATGAGTTGGAAGACTTAGATTTTTATTTTTCACAAAGAATATTCAATAAGCCAAGTCTTAAGTATAAGTTTAAGGCTGCCTTAAACATACCAAATAGAGAAAAATCAAAGGTCTTTTTTTTCCCAATAATACTTGTTTACTTACAGTCCTTGTAATGATTTGGTGACATACTTCTCCTACAGCAGTCAGAAATAAAATCTGTAGTGGCAGTGTGGGACGGACAATAGTTTTGGTAAAAGCTGACTTTTCCAGTTTCTTGGTTTCCATATAAGTAGTCTAAGTTGTTGTATGGGCTTTTTATACATATAAAAGTCATAATTTGAGGTGGCATTAGAGCATACATGGAATAAGTGTTTAGATTTTCCTGATTTTGCACATAGTCTCTTGCTAGGGTGATATTTTTGCATGGAATTATATTATCTCTATTTTCTTAACTTTGAGTGGAATAAGGATAGTACCTGTCTAATCAGGTCATTTTTTATATCCGTGTCTATAGATCAATATTTATGAGTACCAGTTCTGAGTAAAACACTGCCTGAAAAATCTGTTGAAGATTTTAGTCAGGTTGAGTTTGAGCTCCCCATCTAAAGACAGTGTTTTTTTTTATGTTCAGACTGCTCCATTAAATTGTCTTAAAATTTTAAAAAATATTTTGCTTTGCTCCTTTCAGTTAAATGATGTTCTATATTTTGCAGTAGCTTAAATTAATTTGATTTATGCTGAAAGCAGTGCTGTTTCTAAGCTGAAGGCATAGTGGATATACACTGTCTGCTTAGCAGCAGTAATATCCCATCGGATATTACTGGACTGTATTTCTAAAAGTGTTGGTCTTGTCTTCAGTCTAGACTTTGACTTTGACTTCAATCTAGACTTCAGCTAAGAGAAAGATAAATCAAAGCTTTCCCTGGGTCTCTGTTCTCAGTTCCCTCTTCCAATGGCAACAAATTTAAATCACTTTAATTAAGATCTGTGTGTAGTTTTCCATATGAACTGTATCTGTACAGTCAAAAGATCCCAGGGGGACATACATGTTAAGGTATATATTGAATTCAATCATCTTTAAGGTCCTTTCCAACCCAAACCATTCTGTGATTCTGTGCTATATTTCTGATTTGCCAGCATACATAATTCTGCAAAGGATGGCAACAAAACAAAACTGGTAATAGGAACCCATATGATTTTGTTCTAGTGGAAGAACTAAGAATTATACTAATTTGTAACTTAAGATGAAGTTCTTCAGCTATGCATAATTTAAAAGAATTAGGGCATGATTGGTGTTACCACATTAAAGAGAGAATGAAAAAACCTGCGTAGTGGCCACTGATGCCAGTAATTGAGTTTAAACCCTTTTAGCTGTTTGTAGCAAGTTGTAAAATAGCTTTTAAAAATGTTGGTTACAACATTTTTCAAAATTTTTAAAATTTGATTGTTGTCGTCTGTGAAAGGCCTTCTTAGGAAAGATTATTTCTCTCAAGTGTGTTAAACAACCTGTTGAACCTAGTAAATGCACGTCCTTTGATAAGCTCTTCCAGAAGATTTATCTTGGTACAGCAAGATCTCCATAGCAAGCATTCCAGTAGACTCTTTTGAAGAGTCCTTCATCTGATGTCTGCAGACTGGTAATTGGTACTCAGACCCCAAATCCATCTTCCAGCTGGATTGCTTTCAGTACAAGTTTCTCATGTTTAAACTCAAAATGAGATTGCAAGATACTTTTTCTGTGGTCTTCAATTCTTTTTATGTAAGGATGAAAGCTTCAACCTTCAAATAAACATGATCAGTCTGGTGTGGCTATTTTTCACTTTCTGTGCAGCATTCAGCAGAAACTGAAGTGGCTTGCAAACAAACAGGGAGACAAAATACCTCCTTTCAATGTATTACAACCTTAAACGCAAGGAGGAGATAAGGTATGACAAACACAAGTGATGGAGTAAAGAGATGTTCAGCATTGATCTGACCAGTTCCTTATTTCCTCTCCCCTCACAAAAGTCATTCTACAGATGGTAAGCTATATTGAGTTAAATGATTAGGTTGGATTAACAACTCTTCCAATCCATATTCAGCAGGGTAGGTTCCACTATTCTCGGTGAGTCGTTGATACTCCGAGTTCAGTCCCTTCTCCTCCTATGAGCAGCTGATAGCATACAAATATTTAGGGGGCAGTCAAGGCACCTCGAGTGCTATTTCAGACTTGCTTATTGTGCTTGGAAAGCCAATTTAGTCAGGGCTTTTAGTCAGAGCAAAGTGGCAAATGATCTCTATGATTAACTTCTTACTGTAGTCTTAAAAGGGAATGTAATGCATATGGGCTGTGTTCAGTCATATGGACCAGAGATAGGTCCACATTGGGAGATGCCTCAGGTAAAAGATGTTCATGTTTTCTTCCTGCCTCTTGGAAAGTCTGGGGAAGGGATTATCTTCTTTGTCTCCACATAAATCAACTCCAGGTTCTTCTGAGCAAAAGTAATGGGAAATGAATTCCCAATTCCCTTTATAACTGTAAAGCCTTTAATTAAGGAAGGGTACAAGGAGGCACTTAAAATGCCAACCTCAGCAAGCAGCAGAGTCCACCAGCTGAGAAAATAAAATATAACTTGTCAGAATTAAATTGTTTCATCATTAATGTAGTTGGTAGCATTCAAAAACTTAAAATTAGGTAAAAGGCATTGTTGCAGCACAGAAGATTATCTTATAGTTTTAAACTGTGTGTGAGGTTCAACAACTTTGAAGACTGTCAGGCTTACCAGGCAGTGCTGTTTTGTTTAACTATACCTTATGTTGTAATCATTTAGGAGAGCACAGAACAGCTGAATCAAGTCCGGTGATCCCTTCATTCTGTTACTGTGAAGGTTTTATTTCCAGTTAGTGAAATCAGACCCTATTTTCTGGCTCTTGAATGAACGAGTAGGTTTTTATTTGGAGCTGGCCAGTTCCTATGGAAATTTATTGAGCAAAAGCTCTTGTGTGCAGTATCAAGAGTATTTAAAGTAGAAAACATGGGAATAAAGATTAAGTTTACGTGAGTTTACTTCTGATTAGTAAGAACCTAGTGAGTAACAGATAGTACGTACATAAACATTCTTAAGCATTTTGCTAGAAAGAGCTCTTATTTTTGATTCTTCTGTATATTTTTTTTTCTGCTTCTCCAGTTTATGACTAGTTCTTGAAGCCCAAAGTGCTGTTTTGTTACCATCAAAGAACTCTTCTCTGCTTCAGATCTGAAACAGGACTTCTTCACAAAGAAGGAACACATTGCCTTGCATAAGTATTAAATCAGACCTTGGAGAGGGAAGGATTTGCATACCATTTACACCTATCTAGATAAATGTAAAATTAAAAAAAATATAAAACAAACAAACAAACAAACATGACAACTATATTGTTTTTTATACTGAATAAACCCACAGAATACTAGGTATTTCAGGAACAGTAGATGTGCCAATGAAGCTTACCAAGAACAGGTTATAGATAAGTGAATCTCAATATCATTCTGAATGCTTTTATTCCTTTTAATACTGTATTTCTTTTCATGAAGGCATTCATAGCAGAAATCAAACAAAGATTCTTTTCCTTTTAAAGTAACGAGCGGTAAAAAAAAAAAAAAGAGCAGTATTCTTATTTCTGTTTGTGTTTTTTTTTTTGTTTTATCTAGCTAAAATCTGACAGTTTCGGTCTGTTTACCATATACAGATGATTTTAAGTTGGACTTTTATTGGTATGCTAAGCAAAATTTTTTATTAAAATGCAAAACTGTCTTTATATACAGTTCTGTATAAAATAATTAAAACATGAAGTTGTATAACTGAAACAGTCTTCCTGCAGAAGTAATTAATTTTAAAGGGAAACCAAAAAAAGTAGGTTGATTCCTGTTAATTATACTTCTCCTTCAACACAGAGAATGCTAAAGAAAGCCTGGAGCAAGTAGTGTTCTTGCTGCTTATATTTATAAATGTTTGAGCCCACATTCTCAGGTCTTTAGCAGTTTCCACCCACCATCACTCCCTTTGCTTTTTCATAGTGTAATTTAATGTTCATATTTGCAACCTTGGTGATTATGTATGTATGGTGATTATAATATTTTGCATTGTTGGTTCAAGACATGAAAGTGATACAGGCAAAACTGAATTTTGTCCCTCAAGGCTAGCTGTCAAGCCAGGCTACTGTTTCCATGGGAAGGAAAGTAAGAATGAGCTGAGGCCTAGCTCTGAGAAATTTCCAGTGGTTCTGTGACAATTTGTGTATTCAAGGCTGTATTCCTATCGTGAAAGTGTTCAGGTATCATTCAACCCCATTTACGATGCAGATTTTTTTTTTTCTTTTGACAAGAACAGCTTCATTATGAGCACCAATAATGTGGTTTGGTTTTGCTATTTGTTTTTGAATCTAAAACTATTAAATCTTTTTTTTTTTTTTTTTAATATGTTAATTATTAGTCATTTGGTTTTTTGTTTGTTTGTTTTTTGTTTTTTTTTTCAGGAGTTCTCTGGAATCTATCTTCCTGTGATGCACTGAAAATGCCAATCATCCAGGATGCCCTTGCAGTGTTGACCAATGCAGTGATCATCCCTCACTCTGGATGGGAAAACTCTCCGCTCCAGGATGATCATAAAATACAACTTCATTCATCACAGGTGCTGCGCAATGCCACTGGGTGCCTAAGGTGAGTACAGCAAAACATTTGCTTTGCCTGAATCATACTGCTTTATCTTGAATTGTTTCCCATTCTTAGGCACCTGTAAAATACATAATTTTTCCATCAGCAATGAAGATGACTTTCAGTGCAGTAAACTTCAAGTCTGAAATTAATTAGAATACAAGCTTCAGGCCATTCTAAAACAATCTCTAGAAATTTGCCATTTTTCTTTTCTTAATGGCTTTGACCAATCTTCTCATCAAAGTTTGTATATTACAGATGTTTTTTTCTTTGTAGATTTTTCCTATTCCCCCAGTTGCTTAAGTGAAGCCAGTATGTTGTCACTATTACATCCAATTTAATTAAAACAAAAAGTAATTAAGATGCTTAAAAAAAGTAACATGCCTTAAAAGTTCCCGATGCCATTGGTAAAGTTCTGACAAATACATCAAGTACATTTTTTCTGCTCTGTGAAGATGAAAGTTGGAGTGGAATAAGAGATGAACCAGTTTAACATCGTGCAACCAACATACCTAAATAGATCCTTAGAAAATATGGTATGTATTTATATTTATATACCAAATGCGTATATGCAACACCAAATTACACTTACATAAACATATGCAACGTGACCTATCTATTCCTAAAAGTCACTGTAGAGACTGAAAATAGGATGAATAAGAAGAGTTTCAGTTGTGACAAAACCTTACAAAAGGATTGACTCATAGGAATTTCTGAATTCCAATCCATATTAGTGCATTTATATGCTTTAACTTATGAGACAAGTTCTCTAAGTGTTGTGTTTTTCTTTTTTTTCTACATGTATAATAGAGATTCTGTAATCTATCTCAGAGACATGTTATGAAGATTAAGTAGTTAATATTTTTATATACATCACAGGAAATTTGTTAGGTGAGTAGTATTTATCAGTGATACAATATGTATTGTATGTTGCATATAAATCAGAAACCCATCAGATAAAGGTTAATCAAAAAAACTTTATTTGATTAGGAGGCAAATAAAATATCAGTGTTTTATTATGTAAGTATGTCAAGCACCTTTTTCTCCTTGTGCTTTTCATCAAATGAACTATCTTCCTTTCAGAAATGAAATATGAAAAGTTTAAGGGAAAAACTAATAACTATTACTATTGATTGTTTATATGTAATCAGAAGATAATGAAATACAGAGGGTAATAATTTATTGAAAATATACTTGTATTTGACTTAAATACAGGTATGTATATGCATATATCAGCTATAACAGGTTGTGTGTTTGTAGCTAGGTATTTGTATCTGAGTTGTATTAATTTTGAAGAGTTTTGAAAAGAGTTTTGTTTGAAAAGAGTATAATTCTATACAAAACATTCAAGTCCCTAGAAAAAAAAGGTTGCTCATATCACTGTGGCAGAAGTCATTCCATAAGGACTAGTCCCATGTAATACTTTTCACACTTCTGATGTTTAATCTGTCTCAGTTAACAAGCTGCCTCTGTAAGAAATGTCCTTTATAAATTTGGGCCTTCACTGTGCCCCCTCCCTAAACATGCATGTTCAGTGTTGGTCTCCCGACGCCACGATCTGTCTTCCTGTTAACTTTTCCCAACTGCTTCTCCCATCCTTGTTCCTGCAAACCTCAGTTCTTCCCACCTGGTAGTTGTTGGATTCATTGCACATTGGTCTTGAAATCTTTCTTTCTTTCTTTCTTTCTTTCTTTCTTTCTTTTCTTTTTGTGAGTGTATGTGCACGCCCATTTGCAAACTGATGTGAGCTTACTGTAGCCTGCACTCTGGGTCAGCCTGAGGACTTGTGGCCACACGAGAATGGTACGTTTGCCTGACACAGTATATTTACACTGCTTTGCAGCAAGGCTTACTACCAAGTGCTTGATGGTATGCTGTCATAGCAGAATGGCTTCTGGTCATCTCGTGCGAAATAAGCTCATATCTGCCTGCAAAAGACTGTGCATATTATACCTCCTGAATCCTTCCCAGATAGCTGCAATAATTCAAATGCCTGTCCTGAGCTGGCTGGTCTTCTTTCCTTCTAAAACCAGGCTTTTTAATACCTTTCTTATCTCAAACCCTCCTTATTTCTTAGATGCATCTTTCTCCCCTCTGTATCTGCTTCGGATATTTATTTGGCCTTCATCCATCTTCTTTAGATAATTTCATCCCACTTAGTCTGTGTGGATGCTCTTTGGCAAAGCCAGAACATTTGGAGACAGTTGAATTTGCTTTTGCTTCACACTAGTAAGAACTTTCTTGTTTACCTTTCCTCAGTTGCTGTTGAAAATCTTTCTCTCTGAATAGAATGTAAAATTTGAGGCTGTGCAAGGGACAAAAGTATTAGTTGACCTCTGAGAAGGGTGCCTGGACTTCTGTGTTGTATTCATCTAAGGTAATGGGGTCATTATCTGGAGGAAACGGTGAATGTCAGAAAGAAAAGATGAGAAAGCTCAGTGTTTTACAGGAGCTGGTGAGTGTAGTGCATACTCTGTGCTGCTAGTATGCTAATTAACATTCCTTAAATACATGCCACCCCCAATAAGCTTTCACACTTGCCACTGATGACTGGATACAAGCTTCAGATTTCCATTTCAAGATACCACTGGATGGGGAAATAGTGTAAGGCAAGAAGATGTAATGGGGTTGCTGGCTGAAACATCGTGGTGTGTACGTGGTAAAGTTCATTGCTGTTTTCCATGGGAGGGTTTGTTCTAAGACTCTCATTTGGTTGTCCTCCACGATCTTTTTTTTCTCTTTTTGTTTGAGCTGGTCTGTGAAGGGATGTTGGTTAATAGCAGTTGCATCAGGATTTTCAGTGGTGGTGCTCAGTATATCATAGTAGAATGATCTTCAAACTATTTGTCAAATGTTCCTAAATCTCTAATGCTGACAGACTTTAGAGACATCAGGATGTATTTTATAAGTTTTAATGCTACCAAATATGCCAGGACTCATTTTGTTTAATCTGTGCATTTGATTTTCTGATGCATTCACTTTTGAAAGCTTAAAATAACAATTCAGAGGTGCTATAATACAAACCTTCCTATATGCAATGCCAATAAACAGTTCACAGTGCTTACAATATAGAAGACAGGTCTTTGATTTGTGTATTTCTTATTTTTATTTTTTGCTATATTAGATGAGTTATTCTTTCTACTGATTTTCCCGTTTCTCAATTTCTTGTTGAGATATATTCTTAGCTTTTTCAATTACAGAGTAGCTTATTACCTACAATTTTAGTACTCTTACCTGATTATTCATTATCATTTTAAAGCAAGTTTTTAATATGTTTTTAAAAATACTATGTAGGAACACTCCTGTCGCGCAGTGATCCAGCTGAAATCAGTATGAAATCATATGAAGACAGCAGCAAAATCAGACCTTTTTTAATGTTATTTTCTTCTTCCCTGAAAGAGGTTATTTACAAACTGCACTCTTGCATACTTTCATGATTTGATAAAAGAATAGCTTTAATACAATATTGTGATAGTTAATTTCACGTCAAATATTTTGAAATTGTTTAGATAATTCAAAGCTCTAAATACCATTTTATACCTATCTCTTGTGAACTTATTCTTAATATTCATCTTTCCAAAACTGCCAGGCCTCAATGTGACATGTATTAGAGTAATCACCCAATTTACTTGCCACCCCACTGAGATACTAGTACCTTACCTCATTAAGCTCTGTGAAAGCCTGACTTCTTTTTCCTTTTCAGGTTTCAGCTATGACTCATTTATTTGTGTTTGTGAAATACTATATCTTTGTTTTGTCGTTTCTGAGTCATTTATTTGTTCTACAGAAAATCAAGTGAAAAATGAATTTTGAGTCCCCGTTGTTTATAGGAGGTTTTATAATTCCTAATCTGAAATTTACTAATAACAGGAGACACATTGTACAATACTGTTTTAACCTGACATGTCAAGTTTACTTATTAGTAGATCCCTGTGCAAAGACCATCTGAAAAAATCTCAGAGAATATCTTTTCAAGAGTCTTCATCCTGATGTGCAATCTGGAGCCTGGAGATATTGGGGTGTTTTGTTTTGTTTTTTTCTCATGAATTGGAAATAAATGTAAGGTAATAGAATGTAATCTGAGCATTTTAAGGAGCTTTAAGAAAGTATTGCTTTAAAATTCTAATCCTATTTCAAGATTCAAAATCATAAAATGCTGACTTTTTCTTTCTTCCATGTTCTATTTAATTTTTCATCATACATCAAAGGTATTGGGCTGAATGTGAAAATCAGCAATATGTTAAAATAGATATCTCCCCCCATGTTAGTAAATTTGAAATTCTATAGGAGAATAACTCCAGTAGTTTTTCTTCATAAAGCCCCATACTTTTCAAATTTTACTACTTCATATTTTCAAACTTTTCAAATCTTTCAGAAAATATGTAGAATTATTTCTTTCAAATGAAAAAAAAAAAAGGTAGCAAGTTCTCAGAGTAGAAAAGCAAAGGGATAAACTGATTTTAAAATATGTATTGAATGTAACAGACTTAGTAGTATTTTCTAGACAGGTCAACTTTTAGAAGGAGCAAATTACCTTTTTACAACAATTTGTGTTAACTGTGTAGCCCGAAAGCAACTCTTTTTATCTGTTTTGCAGATGAACGATTTGTTTCCCAGACATTTACAGCCATTGCATTTATCCCACAGCCTTATTTCTCCTCTTCTTCTCTAAGCATCCAGAGACTCTTGATTCATATTATTAGGAAATTCTATAATCTCTTTTGAAAACAACATTCTGCTGCATACTGATGAAGGAAAATGTGGGAACAGCATAAAATAAATAGCATGGACAGTATTATTTACCATATGTTCTGATACATATATATATAAAGAAACATATATATATATGAAACTTATTAGGATACTAAACTGATATAGTTTGTATGCACATATGTATATATGTGTATATATATATGCATATAAAAGGGCTGATTGTTGAAGCTAAAATGTGTATCTGTCTTTACCGACCAGTGCAAAGTCTGAGTATCTTCAGTTGCATATAAATGGAGCTAGCTTCTAGTAGTAGGACCAGGACCTTTGCTGATGATTTTTTTTTTCTTTTTGATTCTCCTCCTATCAACGGCATGCAGAGGTTTTCCATCATTGTATGCTGTCATGAGTATAGAGATGTTGGACTTTCCAACCCATCCAGCATCTCTCATTACTTCTTCTAAAGTCTAGGAGCTCTTCTCAAGCTGACCTTGCAGTCTTAGCATCAAGTAACAGAAAGTGCATGCTCTATTAAGAAACCTGTCAGAATCCAGGGTTAGGTTATAGTGCACAAAACTCCTCTTGACTGTGTGTTGCTATTAGCAGCCTAATTGAGGGAGGGGCTTTTACTACAGACAGATCTGGAGAAGAGTCATGGGAAAATGACAGCTACCTGGAGGCATAATGAGGCAGGGTTACATAGAGAGGTAGCTCTGCAAATCCACTCCCTTGAGTTTTCCTCCTCCTAGCCTCTTGGAGGCCTCTCTTACCCTTGAGAAGGGTATAAGCATCACTGTTCTTGTCTTTTTAATACAAAGCTAGTGTAATTAAAATCCAAGCATCATCAGATCAGCAGTTTCGATGCTAATTATCTGGCTACAAGATATTCTATATAAACATACATATTATATATATATATATACATGTATATATATATATTCTATTCTGTATGTATAGTTATTCTGTAAATGTATTGCAGTGAAACATGTATTTTACACAGTCCATAGAGCTGCACACCATGTGTTTTAAGCCTCATTTGGTCACTGTTAGGATGTTGAATCAAGAGAATTCCTAAACATCCATTGTTAAACAGATGTGTTCTCCTGATATTTCTCTTCAGCTTGGGAGTTTTGCTATGACTTGGACTTAGAAGTAAGTGCAGATAAAAGTCTTCTCAAGAAGCTAAGGAGAAGCTTAGCTTTCGAGCCTATAATGTCCGGGCCAATGTAGTTCAATCCCTTTTCATTAAAACCTAAATTCTCATTAATCTTATATTATTTATTTGCCTGTGTCCCAGTAACAGACTAACAACAGACTGTGGAGGAACTGAAGGATTAATGTCAACTCTTTGGTATTTTGAAGAGACCAAGGATTCCTGATATATATTGTATAAATGACTACCAGATAATTTCCAATTCAATAAATACATTTAATATAAATGAAGGTACCTTGATCATGACTTCTACATATTGTATTTCTGTCCAGGATAAAGCTCAGTAGCATATTCATATGCTAAAATAGAAGTTAAAATAATGACTGTATTGCTTACTTTTAAATTTATTAGCTTAGAGGTTCCGTATTACTTGTACACAATGAATTTTGAAAAACTGTCTTTAATAAGCTTGATAATACTTTCCAAATTATCATAGTGGAGCATAGTTCACTGCATGGAATATGGACTGAACTTCTTTTTCTTGCCTTTAAAACAAGATAGAAAGGAGCAAACTCTAAGTTGCACTTACCTAGTGGCAGGCATTTTAATCAGTGAGTAGGCTCTCAATAAAAGCCTACGTTTTAGAGGCTTTGAGTATTTCTAGACTATCACTGACTCAGCTCTGAAAATCATTTGCCATTTTGATGTTGTTGATAGTTAACTATGAATTTAAGTGTCTAACTTCAGGCACCTCAGTGTAAAAACTTGCAGACAGGCTGCTTTCATGGACTTGAAATATGCAAAGTGTATTTTTAAAAAGGCCTAAAACTTTTACTAACTCATGTATAAATGTTCGCTGCCATATTCTTCACCTTGAAAGCACAAGCCAAAACTGGAAAAGTCATAGGAAATGAATAAAGATTCAATCTAATGTGGTCCTTATAATGTGGGTGATGTTTCACCTTTTCAAGAAGGTGAAAGGCCCAATCTAGGAAAAAGTCACAAACCAATTGGAGAGGCTACAATGATGGGTGCATCCCACTTACACACAAATTTTAGGAGGTAAATTTATGCAGGGTATGAGGGAGATTATGCCTTACTGAAATCTGTGATGATTCAGAAATGTAGCTGAAATAAAAACCTTATAATTTGGGGCAGAAGAAGATTTTAGTTTCAATAGATCAGTGTCCTCTGATTACTGCTGTAATATTTTTATTCAGAAAAATACTCAAGGGAAAATTATGAACAGAATTAAATGTGTTAAATGTGTAGCTGTGTCAGATCCTTAAGCACCCCTCTTTTTCATAATGGTGCAGTTACTTGCATTCTACATATTCATGAACAAACTTATAAGGTTTATACAAGGTCATACTGTATTAATTATAGCACTGGTATTCAAATAGCACTCTGAAGTTCAATGCTGTTTCAGCATTTCTGGTAAAAGCTTTGCTTCAACCAATGAAACTGATGTTACAAGTTCCACGTGCATCTGGAAGTTCATTTTGGGCTCAAGTTTTATCAAAATCTCAACCAGAAATTTTATTTTTAAACTGTTGTGGAGTACCTTTTGTATTCTTCTTTGGTCTGAAAAACAGCACATCATAGTTTTTTTGAGACACTTTTTGCTCTGCTATATGCTTAGAAACACGTAACAGCCTATGGCAGGGTGCCTTCTTCCTCCATCATTTTATCGGGTAAGAGAACCTGGACTACTCTGACTAAATCTGCCAAATGCAGAAGGAACTCCCAATGTAATGATTTTGCACCAAGACAGCAAAAAGCGATGGTGAACCTCCATCTTCTGAGTATTATTCAAGTAATTTCTGAGCAAACAAGGAAACTCATACATTTCAATGGGACTTCATGTTTGTATACAAATTAAAAATATTGGACATATTCGTCAAAGTCTGATAATTTAGTACATAACTGAAATTTAGTTCCTGTTATTCAACTGAGATCTTTTCCAATACTCATGATGTGAGCTTTTTTAGGAAAAAAAAACAAAAACACACACTAGGTGTCATACAGTTGCAAGTATTTACATGTTCCTATGACAGGAGTATGTTCTTCCTGTAATTTACTAATACACTTGCTGGAAATTATACACGCACATCTCAAAAGAATGAATATGCCTCAGTTCTGTCGCTTTCATTTTACGATATTCTTAAGTTCAATGATGATGACAAAACTATTGACTGCTTTTTCTTATGCTAAATGGTTTATGATGTGCCCTAGCCTTGGATGAGGGATGTCGTGAATATCTCAAGTATGTTTTGAATGACTGACTATTTTCCCAGTTTTTGATCGTTTTAATTCACTTCAGGCTGAGTGCCTGCTGTTCACTAAAGCCTAATGTGAAAATTACACGTCTGCTCACATTTGCCTGGTTAGGTGGTGTTAATTTACATTTCATTCTGTCACCATTTTAACCAGTGAAGATGTCAATGTTCAGAAGAAAGTAAAGTTGTTTGCTTTGTGAAAAGGGTTAGATTGTACAGTGGAGCAAGGTTTTTGTGTTTTTCGTTGTCGTTTTTTTGTTTGTTTGGTTTGGTTTGGTTTGGTTTGGTTTGTTTTCCATTTCAGAACAGTATTTATTTGTGTAGTAGTGAGTGTTAAGCTTGGCAGTTTTCAGGAACCCATAATAAATTATGATCTGAATTTTGGTGGCCTGCTGACTGAATTTGAGCCGAATCCAAGTCCAGCTGACTGTAAGGGGTGTCCTCCTCTCCCCCATGGCCAGCTGCACAGCTGAGTACCACAGTGACCCAGCCATTTTCTTTTCACGAAGTCTTCAAGCCAGAGTGGCTCTGCCTGTATTGTAGAACATGTCTCCGGGCAGTCACTACAGGCAAACAGAGCTGAATAGACAGAGCTGTGCCTCAACTGTCTTGGCCAGTTGGCCAGAAACAATTTGGTTGAGAAAGAATCACAAGGCAGCAGGAGGGGCAGCAGGCCTCTGGTGTCTGCTGGAGCCACCATGTACCTCACTTGTTGCTTTGCTGACTGCTCAAAATTGCAGATGGTCCTTTTTGAATGGTTACTTTGTAAAGCTGATTTGGTCTGGCTGGCCCGGTAGAAAATACTATTTGTCTCAGCATGACAGAAAAACTGATTGTGATAATTCTCTAGCACCACTTGTGGTCATGATGACTGATTGTAGAGGATGGTGTTTCATTTACCCAAGGAAAATGAGAAACACAAGCATCCCGAGTTTATGTGCCTAGTCACAAAGAGGGTTGAGGTTCTTTGTCCCTCATCATTTGATTTCTTTATTAACCAGCCTTTCTCTTGCAGTGCTAGAGGACTTTTGAAAACACATGGCTCCGCAGAGTGAAGGAAAGGCAGGGCATATTGTGCAGCTTTCCCTCGTTACTGTATGAGAGACTGCTTCAAATATGAACAAACTTCCCTTAGGGATGAGAAGATCATCTGGTCTCTTTGGTCGGTCTGAGGATTTTCAGTAGAGATATCTGTTTGAAGTGTGCTGAGCTTGTTTCATCCTTCTGGGTAAGCCAGCCAGCATCGCAAAGTAAACATTTTATCACCCTGTTTCAGAACGTATTGAGCATGTGAACTGTCTCACTTCAAGCACCAGAGTAATTAATGCCAGCAGCTCAAGTTGAGCCAGTGCTCAAGTCTTTTGCTGCAAGGCTTTCATAGCATTCCAAATTTCTGCTAGTTGGTGAGCTACTGAGAGCTCATGAGAAATATGTCACAGTAATATCCTTAGTACTAAAGCCCTAAGACCTGCAGTCTCCACTAGCCAAACTTGTAAACTTTGTTGCTGTTATGTGTTCTGGAAATATTTTCCCACAAAACCTCACGATGAAGTAAGTAAATAGAAAATAAATAAAAATAGAGCTCTTGGGAGTGTGATGAAATAGACTGCCGAGCCTGCTTAGCATACAGTCAGTCCACTCATGATGTCTGAGCTGAAGACTGAAAAGCAGAAGACCATTTCTGGATGTCATCTTTTGTGAAACTTCGCCTGGTGAGCACTGAGCTTGTATTCTTATTGACACTCCTACATCTGCATGTAAGAGTTTTAGCTCTTGATAAGATTTTTCCCTTGAGTAGAGAGGACGATCTAAGAAGAACACTTTGACAAAGAAAGATGAAGTCCATTACTTGCAATTTCCCGCTTTCTGAGAGGATTTGCAAAGGGGACAATTAATTTGGAGTAAATTGAGACTTTCATAAAGATCACAGTAAAAAGCGTGTGATGCCTGTCACTAGTTCAGTTTCATCAATTGTATCAAATTTGAATATTTCTCTGGCCATGCTAAAAACTACCACGCATGTGAAGTAACAGGGCAAGTCAGGGCAAGCTGCAAGGTGATGCTGGTTCCAGCTCACTGATAAGCCCAAAGCCTTGCAGACACTGCTTGGCTTAGCAAGAGCCTTGGTCCCAGTGCAACAACAGAATGGGACAAGAGTTCTATCATGTCTTTCTTCAGCAGAGTCTGTGATAAGATTCAGGGTAATGTGGCAGGCAGAGTGGAAGACTTAGCTCTTTAAAAAGGAGTTAAACAAAGATCTTAAAGGTTTGAGAGGTTTGGTTGTGTTTGTTTGTTTGTTTGTTTTCCTTCCAATTGCATTCCTTAAATTAGTTTCATATTGTGTTTTCAAGTTCAATATTGCTGTTGAGAAAGTTTCTTTTGGAAAGAATGTAAGCATTTTATTTTATTTTTAATAATAATTATTATCCTGTAATTTAACTAAATCTGCATTAACTATATAAAAATATTTAACATCTATTGGATAGTATTTTTAGCTAGGATTGCACACTACCTACAGAGGATTACTGTGACAAAGTAGTTCTGAAGTATTCATCCTAGGGTAGCTTTTTTACTTTCACAGCTCATTTCTTTTTGTCAGGTACTCATTTATTATAGTTAGTTGGTTACAGCTTCAGCGTTTTCTCTTGAAGGACAGTAGTGTTGTGAAATACCTCCTCCTCTTCCCCTGCTGTCAGTCATCCATCTTTATGTCCGATTTACTATGCACAAAAGTGCTATAATTGAAAAGTGTTTCCAGAGAGGTAGTCATGAAAGGGCACGGTGTGAGTATAGTGCATACACAAATATAGGATTTTTTTTAATCCACTAACAAAGTAAAAATACATAATAAATAAGAAAATTAAAGAAAAAATACATTGAAATATGTGTTTAATTCCTTAGATTCAATTTATATAATTAATTTGTATTGACCTAATTATTCAGTGGACCAGTCAGCTTGATTGATTTTGATTTATATCTACTATCATTCATTGTCAGACTTCACACTAAGAAGGAGTGTCTTCTACTCTATACAAATATGAGAAAATATGCAATGTTGTATGTATTTTTGGTATAACTCATGTTATAGTTGTACAGGGGCTTGTGCTCACAACCTAGATGCATTCTGGACTGCTCATGTGAGTGTTTGCAGTCAATGGGTAGATCTAAGTCTGCCTGGCTGTGGACACATCTTGTGATCTCAGAAATATTTTTTCTGTTTTGTTACCCCACAGAAACAAGAGAGATCTCATATTTAGTTAACAAACTGGGTGAGTGTGATTGAGCATTCTTCTTATAGCTTCTGTGATGAAGAGGGCACAGCAGAGACTAATGTTTCTGCTTACCTTCACCTACAGCAGGACCAAGCAGAAACAAACATTTATGAGGTTGTACAAATACTTGCTGTGCACAAGAGAATGTTCAGCTCCTGGGACAAATTTAAGAAGGAAGACCCAGCTTTATTAACTTTCCAATAAGGTCAGAGATGTAACTAAGATGATGTCTTCTATGCTAGGCAAAAACAATGGAGCTTTTCTTATCCTACTCCCTGACACAATCACGTCAGACTTTTTCGTCAGCAGGCTACAGAGATTACCAAGAAGAGTAACTAAGCCACACAAAGGTAAAGGATCCACCAGTAAAAGAAATTGGAGGGTGGCTGCCACTGGGATAGCCTATGCTGGAAAGGGAAATTCACATGAAGGATATATTTTCCAAACTGAAATTTTACAAGATTTACAGGAATTATACATTTTTTTAATTGTTTTTAAATGTTTGAGGTATACGGTTATTATATTTTTTTAAATTTGTTTAGACTTTACTTCTAAGAGGTCTGGAAATTTTGATTAGGGAAATACCCTTCAATTACATTGTAGACAAAGTGGACTAAAAGAGTCTTCAGGCACTGAAAGAACCTCAGATTCCCCAGAATGCTGTTTTTTGTTGTTTTTGTTTTTGTATAGTTGTGGTTTTTTGGAGGAGGAGAGGGGAATAGCGAGTTGTTGTTGTTTTTTATTTTAGATTTGATTAAGAAACCTGAAAAGCTGAAGGTTAAGTAGGCAGTGTTTCCATCTGGGAGGACTTAAGGGAAATCAATCACCTTCCTTTGATTATGAAAGCAATTTCTGGCTTGTTTTATGTTGGTTGTTTAACTAGATACCAGAATTTAGTGCTGATTGTATAGAGGCATCCTACTTCAGTGTGTCAGGTTTATTTATACACAGATGACCTTTTACAAATAAGCAGCTTGTTTTAACATTTGCTTCTCTGAACCTACGGGTACGTTAAAGACTTTGATATTATTGTTACACAGAATGAAGGTAGAATCACAGAATCATAGAATGGTTCAGGTTGTAAGGGATCTTAAAGATCACCATGCTATGTGAAGAGACACCTTTCACTAGGTCCGGTTGCTCAAAATCAAATCCGTATATATTATCATTAATTGCTAATAAAAAGATGGAGGGGCTCACCAAGCCAGTTTCCATCATTTTTCAGCAGTCCTGGCTATCAGGGGAAGTCCAAGTTGACTGGTAGCTAGAAAATGGGATGCCCATTTACAAGATGGGCTGGAAGGAGGACTCAGGGAACTACAGGCCTGTCAGTCTGACCTTGGGTGCCAGGGAAGGTGATGGAGAAGATCATCTTGAGTGCCATCACTCAGAACGTACAGGGCAACCAGGTGATCAGGCCCAGTCAACATGAATTTATGAAAGGCAGGTCCTGCTTGACTAACCTCATCTCCTTCTGTGATAAGGTGACATTTAGTGGATGAGGGAAAGGCTGTGGATGTTGCCAATTTAGACTTCAGTAAAATTTTTGACTCCATTTCCCACAGCATTCTTCTGAAGAAACTAACTATGCATGCCTTGGACAGACATACACTTCGTTGGAAAAAGAAAGGGTTGGGTGGCCTGACCTGAAGAGTTGTTGCAAATGGAGTTAAATCCACCTGGAGACCAGTCACAAATGGTGTCCCCCAGGACACAGTACTGGGGCCAGTTCTCTTCAATGTCTTTGTCAATGATCTGGACAAGGGGATCGAGTGTACCCTCATAAGTTTGCTGAAAACACCAAGTTGGGCACAAGTGCTGATCTGCTCAAGGGTAGGAGAGCTCTGCAGAGGGATCTGGATAGGCTGTACTGATGGGCCAAGGCCAACTGTATGAGGTTCAGCAAGGCTAAGTGCTGGGTCCTGCACTTGGGGCACAACAACTCCGTGCAGTGCTACAGGCTGGAGGTTGAGTGGCTGGAAAGCTGCCCAGTGGAAAGGGACCTGGCGGTATTGGTCAGTATCGATCAAGAGCTGGTTGAATATGAGCTAGCAATGTGCTCAGGTAGCCAAGAAGGCTGACAGCAACCTGACTTGTATCAGTGTGGCCAACAGGACTAGGAAAGTTATTGTCCCCCTGTACTCAGCTCTGGTGAGGCCGCACCTTGAACACTGTGTTCAGTTTTGGGACCTTCACTACAAGAGGGACATCAAAGTGCTGGAGCAAGTCCAAAGGGCAATGAAGCTGGTGAAAAGTCTAGAGAACAAGTTTTATGAGGATCAGTTGAGGAAATTGGGGTTATTTAGCCTAGAGAAGAGGAGGCTAGGGTGACCATGTCACTCTCTACAACTACCTCAAAGGAGGTTGTAGCAGTGTGGGGCTTGGTCTCATGACCGGGCTTTTGCCAGGTTGAATAACCTGGTCTAGTGGAAGGTGCCCATGGCAGGGGGGCTGAAATTAGATTATCTTGGGTCCCTTCCAGCCCAAACCACTCAGTGATTCTGTGATTCTTCTCTCCCAAGCAACAAGTGATAGGACAAGAGGAAATGGCCTCAACTTGTGTCAGGGGAGGTTTAGGTGGGATACTAGGAAATATTTCTTCACTGTAAAGGTTACTAGGCATTGGAACAGGCTGCCCAGGGAAGTGGTTTAGTCACTATCCCTAGAGGTATTCAAAAGATGTATAGATGTGGTGCTTAGGGACATGGTTTAGTGGTAGACTTGGCAGTGCTAGGTTAATGGTTGGACTTGATGATTTTAGAGGTCTTTTCCAACCTGAATGATTTTGAGATTCTTTGTGTGGGTTTGTATGTGTTTATATAACTATATACTTCCTTTTATTGTAGCTGTCGTTGGACTGAATAAAAGCAGTTGGCAATATTTCTTTTAAGAAAATGGAAAGAGACTTCATTAGAACAAACATTTTATTCTAGAATCGTGGCTGCACATATCATGAAACACATGGAAGGCATTAACTGATTAATTATCCTCCATAATTCTCCATCATAGTTCTGTCTAGACTATATAATGCATGCAGTGTTGCTTCTGCCAGGGTTACGTTTTGCTTGACCTTATTGTAGGCATACAGTATAATTACTAAATGGGGGGTAATTTATGTAAACAAATGTTAGTTTTTCATAGCATGAGCCCTATCATTATGTTTTATTGCTAGTGGATGTGTTATATAGTCAGCCATTTTTCAAGGGTTTGAGTAGATCATTATTGTAAATTATACTTGAAACTCCAAGAATTTAGAGTTTACAAAGTGAAAGTATTATAATTCCTACATATCATTATTGTTTCCTCTCCTCCGAGTTTGTCTGAACTTTAAGCTCTCGCTTTAGCGAAGCAAATATATCTTACCTTGTAAGTAAGACACACTTCAAATTATTTTCCGGTTAGTACACAGAGAATGTGGGAGATGTTACTACAAACCAGATCCTATAGTAGGTAAAAACAAGTATGTGGGAATATCTTTAATACTTTGGTAACTGTAATGTACTGGCCTTCCTCACTTAGAAGTAGTTGCCACAAACTAAAATTGACTCCTTTTCTTCTTAAAAGCCAAGTTAAACTAAGGGCTCCCATTGTTAAATCAAGTGTGGGAATATGTTATGAAGGTAACAGTGAAACTATCCACCAGTTTCCTTCTTGGTTTGCAAAAATACCAATAATCTTTCTTTTTTCTTTCTCCTTTTTTCTTTTTTCTTTTTTTTTTTTCTTTTTTCTTTTTTTTTTTTTTCAATAAGAAAGACATCAATATAGTTTACAATGATATTTGAGTAGCTGGAGTTTTCCTTGGTGTAGACATGCAGTGGTTTTTGGAATGTGACTCCTGGCAAGAATCTAAGCTTATTCATTCCTTTCCTGCTTAGTCATTCATTTCACACTTATTCCTCTCTGTTGGAGGTCTGTCCTTGTGCTGTTTATTTTTGTGAAGCTCATGTGTACAGTAAAATATAAATGCTTTTGCTATATTACCAATAATAAATATTTGTTCATGCTCAAAATGTGCAGTAAGAAGAAGAGTGGTTTCCAGCAGATGCTAGTCTGGAGTTCGCTCTGCTCTTTTAATAGTTGGTGTGAAATGATTTTAGTGGCCTTGGCACAATTCCTGCTCCTGTCTCACTAAAAGCACTACTACTATCATCAGTCTTTGATACCCAGGCAGGGAACAGAAATTACATTGGCAGTGCAACTGAAAGGTTAGCTTGCAGCACTGGGTAGGTGTAGCTGCAGCAACTACACATCACCTTGTTCAGTCAACAGTACAGAACATTGCATTTCCTATATGCCTCCCATTGGCCCAGACTATAAATTCAGATTGCAATTCTCACCTGTAATAGCATACTTTCCTGTTTAACTTTGGTTGCTAACCATACCTACATATGCTTTGACCATTCTTCCTGACAACATCACCAATATCTCCATGACAGTCACAAATTCAGTGGATTTTGAAGAACTGCTTTGCTGTTGCAGGTTGTGTTTACCCAGAAAGTGTGATCTGTTCTGCTGGAGAAAGTTTTGCACCTTTTCTGTAGGGGAACACAGGATTATGGCCATCAGCACTGTTAGCATTAAAAAAAAAAAAAAAAAAAAAAGCTATATAGGTTGGATGAATCTCAGAGTAGGAAAGAGGAAATGGAGAGAGCAATGAGGGATATTAGGAGATGATGGAAGAAAGAGATGTGGCTTTGCCACTGGAACTGGAACACAGTGTAAGGAGAAGGAGAGGTTTGGTACAGAAGAACATCAGTAACTGCTTTGTGGAACCAATGTAGCAGATGGTCTGAGAGAGCAGAATGGACTAGAATGAGCATCCTAAGGAGCACATACTGAGACTTGAGTCTGAAGAAAATTGGGGGAAATCCTAACTTGTGAGAAAACCAGGATAGAACAGGCTGTAGAAATATGGCAGAGGAGATCAAGAGGAAATAGAAAGAAGAGTCTAAAGATGGACCCTAAGAATCCAGTTACTACCATTCCTTGCTATCAGTAGCTGAGAAGCCACAGTCTATGTGGATCATTATAAGACACTTTATCTATTCCAGGCATGAGTTTGTTTTAATGTCAGTTCCTGTTGGGAATGTCTGACACCTCTGCAGACCAGAGCTTTCTCTAAGGTTGCCAGGCAGAACCCTCTCTGGAGCTGTTTCATAGGAGAAGGTTGTTCACTGAGTTAATTAAATAAATAAATAAATTGGTGAGAACTTGGGAACAAACCTCCTTACAAGAAGACTGGAAATTCTGACAGAAGGCTCACTGGAATAAACAAAAAGATTCATACTGAAGCAACAAGATGCAAACTGAAGCACAAAAAGAGCATGAAGTGGAAACCAGAAAAAACAGTCAAGTTCCAGCACTTGAGGATGAAACAAGGAAGATCAAAGCCCAGCTAGATAGAGCAAACTAGGGTCACAGCAGAAGTTTTTACAGGTTTATCTATCCTAAAAGCACAAAGAAAGTGAGAGGAATGTGAGTCCACTGTTGCATGGGGAAGCAATGGACAAAAGGCAGAAGACTGAAGAACGCAACACCTTTTTTCACCTCAATCTTAACAAGTAAATTCTTTACTCAGTACTGGAGTGGCTGCGTCTGCAATACTGTGTCCAGCTTCGGGTCCACTCAGTTCAACAAAGATGTTCAGAAACTGGACTTAGTGTAGGGAAGAGGCCACAAGTTTCAGATTGGGAGGTTCAAACTGGACGTTATGCTTCACCAAGAAGGCATTGCAGCACTGGAACAGAGAGGTGGTGGGATGTCTGTCTTGGATGTCTTCAAGGCTCCCTGTGCAAAGTCACTGACTTTATTTCATGTTGGTGATAGTGCTGCTTCAAGTACAGGGTGGACTGGTTATCTCCCAGCATATCTGAGGTTCTCTGAGTGATTCCAGAGTTTCTAGTCAAGCCCTCAGAAAACAAGGAAAACAGAAATTGAAAGCTCTGGAAAACAGAAATTGAAAAATCTGGAAGAGTACAAAATTCCCTTACCTCCTTTACCCGTACAGGCCATTATTTCGCTTTCTGCAGTGCTCATACTAATTTCTGACAGAGGCAAGCAGACTAACAGAAAACAATGTTCTCTGCAATGTATCTCTGATTTACACCAAATAAGGCCCTCTTGTGCAGTGCACGAGGTATGTAGTCCTATGGGGATGAAAAGTGACAGTGTAGAGAGCGTACCTTGATCATTTTGTAAAAAACAGGCAAAGGTAAGTTGCAGGAGCAAACTTAAATTTGGTGATTACTTAAGTTTTCATCAGTGCTTGACTTTGTAACCTTACTGCTCTATAAAATATTTTATAATTCATAATGATGAACTGATTAGCAATTGCAGGTATAATTACTTTCAAACGTCAGCTGAACAGCTAAAGAAAGATTTGTGTTTGGAACATCTTTTTTTAATTGCAGTTGTGTAGATTAATGAGTGTTCATTTGGTGTTTCTCTTAATTTTTGTTAAGATCAATTTTAAATCATAGAATAGTTTATGAAGTAAATAAAGTTTTGTGAATTAGTAAGTAGTGTTTTGATGGCATTTTAAATTGAAATGTGTAGTTATGCCATTGGACACATGTATAAGATGTTTATGTAAATAGACTGTTCCACACACTGCAGCATTAAGTAATCACCATGACTTTAAACACTAAGCAGATAGTTTGAACACAAGGCATGTAAGTGGAATTTAGTTTTCAAAATAAGAATCCCTCACAGAAATACAGTAACAGGAGTTCTACTTGCTGCTCTTCGCGTAAATATCATTGTGTAAATGCAGTGGCATCACTCCAGAAAACTTGTTTTTAATGAAACTAACTGTGAAATGACTGAAAACTCTGAAAATGAATTTTGAAGTGTACTGTTTGTATATTATAGCAGCATTAAGAAACACGCCAGGTGTACCTGCTACTTGAGTTCAATGGCAAAACTGTCTACTCTGTGGTATTAAGTGCCCTGCTAAAGAGGGGTTTCTTGCTGCCAAGCTCCCCAGGAAGACCTCCCTCACTGATGGCACAGGAGTGGTGCCAGCCTGCACATGGAACTGGCTGCTCTTCTCCTCGGGAGGCTGGACACTGTGATGCTATCTGTCTTTGAGGAAGGACACTGGCAGCTTATTTAGGAGGCAGCATACTGTTTTAGTTTAATGAACTACTTGTTCCCATATGTATTTTTCTTCTAATTAAATTTCATTCTTCACTAGTTTTTGCACAATGGAAAGCAAAAATACTGTGTGACAATAAAAGAGAGAGAAATGGGATTAAAAAACAATGATCAGAAAAACATTGATAAAGCAAACTTTTTGGAAGAAAAAAAGATGAATTCTTTTTTATCAGTAACTACCACTTTTTCAAATATGTATTTATAATGAAAAGAGCACAGGTAATCTTGAATTGCTGCTACAAGCTGCTGTTTATAATTTTGACATCAAGATGAAATTGTAGTCAGAACAAAAGTATTGACCATTACATGCACAGTGTCTAAAATGACATTTGCAAGTCTCTAAAATCAATTAGATCTCCCACATTGAGATCTAACTTCAAAATTCAATACAAAACTTTAATGCTATCTTTTTTTTTTTTTTTTTTGAAAGAAGAGAGGTAGGAGAAGTTCAGTGGATTTTTAATTAGCTTATTTTCCTAATTAATGTGACTTTGGAACATACAGGTATTATTTTTCAATTTATCTCACCAATACCTCCAAAACAAACATGATGATTGCACTTTATCTTTGAAGTAGTTTCAGATTTTATGCTTCTTATGGCTGTTCTTCCTGCCTGTTCTAGCAGTCAACTCCTCTGGCACCACATTTTTTTTAATTTTTCTTTTTTTTTTGCTGTCATGCTTCAGTCGGTTAACAGGGTAGATTTCTAAAGCAAGTTTAGTGTGACAGGCTGCCTGAATCTTCTGGGGCAGATAGTGCCACTCTCCAGATGGACTTTAGGTTATAAATGTGTGCACTGAAGAAGACCTAAGTGTTGTAAAGCATTTTTATATGGAGAAAGGGGAAGAGACGCATACTAGATGTCATGAGAAGATTACTGTTAAGAGGCTATATCAAAGAGCAAATGCAAATGTATGAGGTTTTGCCTCCTGATTTATAAATGTTAAACAGTTCAATGTAACTAGGCATGTTCTGACAGAAGATTTCATTGTACAGGTTCAAATTCCAGCATTCATCTACGTGAATTGCTGCAGTAGTCACAGCAGTACTGCTGGCTGGCGGAAGCGTTAGTTGGAGCAGCTCCGCACAGCAACAAAAAGTGTGGGTAAGCATTGGCAGATGAGCACAAATTCCTTGTTTTTCAACTGCCAGAATGTGTAAGAGGTGCTGCTTCAATGGAGATCCTCAGAGAGCTGGCAACATTCATGGCAATGGTGTCTCATGGCTTAGTAACATGATGCTGAGGGCAACGTTTGAGGTAAAACGTTCAGACAAGAATGCAGATATAGTTGGTGAGAAGCAGGCTTAAGGCTTCAGTTGAACCCAGGTATAGGTTACTTCTGCTTATTGTGGCTGGGCTAAACCCATATTTTAGCCAAGAGAAGTCATTAAGTTTTGTCGTAGGAACTTGCCTACACAGTGGAAGAGCAGAGAGCAAAGAGCTGCGGAATAGCTATTTCTCAGTAATTCTCCCTGTGAATACTGTCAGAATAGAGCATGCTCCATCATGGTCTGATCCTGATAACAGAGTGGGTAAGGAAGAGGGGTTGAGTCTTAGCTGAGGACTCTGATTCCTGTACCCCATGTGGCAGGGGAGGGTGTAGGGCTGCCAGCAGTGTAGCATCCTGCAGATCCCCTCCACAGGAAGAAGAGGAAAATGCAGGACTGATCTGATCCTCCAGTCTGTGTATGTATAGAGCTATAAGAACAACTGAATTTAAAAATTATATGGGTACGGCCTTGGGTTTATGGGGAAGCTGAGATTCAGAGGATCTCAGATTTAGACCAAATGCTTTGCGCTTGTGGAGGCCAATGAATTTCAGGCTAGTCCATTGAACTATGCAGGTCCTAGGGCATTCAGAATAATAGACCTTTAACCAAAAGCACTGCTCAGTCTTGAGTGGCTGTAGGAGTTGAAAGAGAAGGAAACTCATGATCAGAATAACAGATTTGAGAGGGTCAGTTTTGTACTGAATTGTTATGGGGGACGGCAGGAGCAGAGCTGCTCCTCAGCTGTTGGTGAACCGGTTGTGACATGACGGGCAATGTCCTCACCAAAAGGCACCTCGAGCAGCACAGGAACTTCTCAGGAGGATCCAGGAAGCATCAGGAGAAAGCAAAGGATCAGTCAGTCTCTAAGGATGAGTCAAGAAATCCAAAAGGAAAGCCAGAAACAGGGCTGGGGAGCAGCACTGCTACAGTGTCACTGGGGCAGGGACTGATGACCAGGCCTGGGCTGAAATGGTGTCCTGAGCCATGGGCACAGCTGTGTGAACCTGGGAGGGTAGCGTGTGTGTATAATAAATGTGGTAAATTAAATAATATAGAGGTGATATATATAAAGGTGACTGTGATCATAGTAATTCCGCCATTGTGTGTTCAGCGTCTGTACGTGCATCATCTCACACAAAGGAGATGGGCAGTATCCTTTGAGGTTACATGGGCCTTCTTCTGGTCTGGGCACAGAGATAATTCAAGCACAGGAAGCTGGAACGTGGAGATGCTTTATGCATGTAGCTATTGTCTTGATGGGTTGTCGTTTTGCCACAGCCACCTGCTCAGTAAGGAAAACAAAAAAAACAAAACAAACAAACAAAAAAATCCACTAGTATTGCAGAATTTTGGGATTAGCATATTTAGTTCAGAAAGCTTTGGCAGTAGAAATCAGATAAGCTCAGAGCTTGATAAAGTTGTATTAAATAATTTGTACTCTTGTACCTAATGTAGGAAATTTTACTGTAATTCTGGGAATTGTGTTTGCGCTTACCGGAGAAAGCTGTGTTGTTGAGTAACTGACAATTAACTGAGAATGTTAAAATAATAATTACGAAATTAGAATGAGTGTTTATTCATAAAAGAACAGACACCTCTATAAGCTGTAATTATCTTTTTGCTAATTTGGTCTCTGACTGGCACACAAAGCATACAAAGGATTAAACTCTTCCCAGGCATAACAGCACCACAGGCAAAGCATTGTACCAGAGATGAGGTTTTGTGCACTGGGTGTGTTGAAAAGCAGGTCATACGGGAGCAAGTCTGATGGTGCTGAGTGTTTGTCACTCATTGTATGCTTATCTGTCAACTAAAGAATAACCACAGCTACAGAAATCCCTCATTGTAGGAATGATTACAGAGAGTTTTTGGCTCAACATTGCCACAGCATCAGCAACTTTCTATTTGAAAACAACTCTCAACTTTGCTTGTTTAGTTGTTTGGTTTGCATAATTACCTCTGCCCCTCAGCCCCCAGTTATTTTTGTTGTTGATTAATCATGGGATTTTAGAAGACAAATATGCTGTGCTCCTTGGCCCAAAGAATGCAAAGTAAAGCCCCAGTTCAGTGACGCTTGATGGAACCAGGAAGCACAAAAGTGATCCCAAGGACAGAACATAATGATTCTGCTCTGTAAGATGCACGCAGCTCTGGCAAAGTCCATTGTTTTGGAGAATGGGGTTTTGGTCATGTCTTTTTTTGTTGTTGTTGTTGTTGTTTGGTTTGGTTTGGTTTGGTTTTGGTCCTCTTCTTTGACTCCATGCAGGCAATTTCGTTCAATTTATAGGAAGAACCAGGATGAGGCAAATATGGTAACATGCTAAATGAATACATACTATACATACTACTTGCAGATGAGAAAGTAAAATGTATGAAGGCAAGCGTAATACATTTCATGGCAAAGCAAAGGACAAAGTGGAAGAAGAGAGCCTGCTATTCATGCAAGAGTTTCATGGGCATCTTGAGGCACTGATGGAAAGTTTGAAGTTGGTGTTTAGTTTAACAGAGACCAGTGAATTGACTCAAAGAGTGTGTGATAAAATGAAAGGGGAAAAACGAAATCCCTAGTGCCAGTCCCCCAATTGATCATTATGACATACAACAAAGTTGGACATTGAGACAGAGCAGTGTAGGGTTTTGAAAGAGGTTTGTTTTGGCAGAAGAGCTAAGTTGTCAGACATCATCCCTAGGGTATAAGCCAAAGGGGCAGAGAGCATTGAAAACAGTGCTAGTAGTAGAGTGTTCATTGTTTTATATGGCATGGACTTGATGGGGCTAAGTAGGGTTATGGTAGAGTGATTCCCTTCTTTTTTTACAGGTTATTTCAAGCAGCAATGATGCACAATGACTCATTAGGCTGAAGGGCACGCTAGAGGGTCAGTTCTTTCATCATCTCTCAGTATGCACATAAAGCCGTTTGGAGATATGATGAAGTGACATAATCTGAGGTAGGATACACACTCTGGCAATTTCAGGTTAACTGTCGTGAAAATAGGACATAAGCGTACATACTTATTTCTTATTCTGAAGGCAAATTTAGTCCAAGTATGAGAATTATGATATATTATGCATCACATTTTATTTTTTTACAATTAGGCAATTTATTATATTGACTTTTTTTTTTACAGGTATTTAGCATAAAAAATCATAACACTGTGAGAGATGTTGTTAGTAGAAAGCATCATAGATACCTTGATGTTTTTAATGGAGTTAAAGCATAAAAATAAGAAAATTGAGGGGAGAGATTATTCTGGAATAATAAAATGCAATTTCACAAAAACAGTATCATAAAAATGAATGATATGACTAGAAAGAAATAATACGAGCGAATAATAAATGAATTTTGAGATGCCTAACTGAGTATTGTGAAGGAAATGCTGGTAATATAGAGTGAGTGGATAATAACAGTAAAATAAAAGGTAGAATTAATGAGTAGTAACTAGTCTAAACTAGGAACTAATATTAGAGAGCATTTATAAGAATTTTTAGTTTGGTAGAGCAGAAAGATCCCTCTCATGTTTGGAAAAATGCTCCAGCCTGAAAAATATCAGTCAATTCAGTCATAGCAGTTGATTCACTGAGAGCATCAGTATACACACAGATGAAAAACATTTGACTTCTACTTTTCTATGCTGTGTGGTAACTTAATTTGTTTCATTCCAAAGTGTTTCATACTTTCTAATATTCTAATGAGCATTCTGCTTGTGACAACTTCTTATCCTCTATATTAAAATTCCTAAGTAGCTGATCAGAACAAGATGAACCTAATAATCTAATGAACTGACTGGTATTGTAATTAATTGTGCTTATCTGATTAGTCAACAACCAAAGCTGATTTACCATCCTTTCTTCTCAAGGCTCTGCACTGATAATGTTTTTTCAAGACTGTAAGGAAGATGCAGGAAGGCACTTGAAACTCAGATGTGACAGAGAGATTGCTTTGTAGGTTAGGGTGAATCATCTTACTTAAGCAATCATGATCCTATTTGTTTGTTCCTGCAGGTTGATAGGATTGCTTATTGCAAGTCGTTTATTTTTTTCTGCACTTAATCTTTATTCATAGGATTTTCAAACTGTTAACTCTGCTAAATATATTTACATTGTTTATGATCTGATTTTGGTGATTATCTTTCTCACTTGATTCTAAAACCAAAGCAAAAGGACTGTATTACTTTCCAATATATTGATTTATAAGACCTGAGAAGAAGCATATTAACAGTAATGCTTTTAGATGTTTCAAACCCAAGGGCACGTGCACACAAACTTTCTGAGCTTAGGTGCTATGGAGGTATTTGAAAGGAATATGCAATATTTGGTTCAGTGACAACAGTGTCAATTTAAAAGTCAGCATAGCATATGGAAAAGTAAGCATTAGAACACAAAGAATACAATCATTTGTCAAAATAGGAACCAGAATGCACCTGTTCAGATTTGTACGACTGCAAAGTCACATCTGAATTGTCATCTAGCCCAAGGAGAATGTTAGTCTAACACAGAGTGAAAAAGTCCCATGAGATCCTGCCCCAAGATTGCCCTTGTACGTATGCTGTCGTAAGTTAATGTGTATATAATAAGCAAGCTCGCCGGTTTTGTTTGTTTGTTTGTTTGTTTTGTTTGTTTCATTTGTTTCATTTTTTTATTGTGGCTTTCATGTTTGCATAGACACACATTGATGTCAGTAGATCATCAAACTAGGAGATTTCATTTTTGCTTTCCACTGTTTTGAAATATCCATTTGTCTGGAAATGTAATTGTCTGACCAGCTGACCATAAAGTCACTAGTTTTATCCTTTATCACAGCTTTGTCTGTTAACTGTCTTGTCTTATAGAAGGAATTTGATAGCTGTGGCATGGGGGTTTTAACTGTACAAGTTTGGTTGCCTTCAACTGAATTTGTGTGACTAAAACTTTAGGAGGTCCTTCAGGCCAATGGGTTCATGTGGCATAAGGACATTCTTGCACTTACCAGGCTATTTATTCACTGGATAGTCAGGTTGCCTTTTCTGTCTGGGAGGATGACTGACTTTGGTGTTTCATTTGTACATGTGAACAAAAAAGGAGGCTAAAGTAATAATATCAGCAAGATAAAGTTCTGTATTCTAGTAATTAAAACACTATTTGTCTTTTATAACAGACAATTAAGAGAATGTATAGGCAACAATTGAAATTTGCTTGAATACAAGACCCACAAATGGCTGACAAATTATAAATATATATAGAAGACTTCAAATCACTTTTTTTTTTTTTTTTTTTTTTTTTTGCTTCTGTGGGGTAACGTAACTATTCTTTCAGAGAAGACCTCTTAAGTGCATGCAGCAGACCATGTTCTAAGTGTCTTTTTAAAATGGATCAGGTGATGACTCCAAAGAGAACAAACTCTCAGGACTTCTTGGGTTCATAATTCCTTGACAGAGAAAAAGAACAGGCAAGTAAACCAGTTGATTAAGAAAGAAAGTAAGGTATTCACCAAAAAAAAAATAAATCAAAAAGACATAACTCAAAATTTTTTTACAGATTTTTTGGTGTGGAAGTTTTATTAAGCAAACTGCTCTGTCTGGAAATGTGTCATGCTTACTTTTAACTGTTTATTTTGTGTGATGGTCTGGCCCTTTCGTATTATTCTAGATATGAACATGACTTCTGTAGCTTGGACACTCTTGCTAGCACTGAACAATTTAGGGTAAAACCTGGCAGCAGGTCAGGAATACATTTTGGCCCCATGTTAGATTCTGAAGTTATACTTTGATCATAATCAAATCAGGCAGTCCAAATATTTCTCAGAGTACAGAGAAGAGGTTTGCGTGTATCCCTGAAAATCACATGAGCTGCACTGGGAATAAGCCATGGGGAAAGAACTGTCAAAACCAAGAATTTTTGTTTTCATTTGTTAGTATTAGTTGTTCTAAAGCTAAAACAAGGTCAAATACATCACAGGATTGTGAGGAATTTCACACACCATGTGGAGATGACTAAATTTCTTTCCTCAGGTTTCGGGTAAGGAAGAAAATCTCTTTTCCCAGCTGTTGTATATGTTAAAGTTTTGGCTGAAGGAGAAGGATTTTTTTTTTCTGTAAAAATATTACAAAATTAAAATTGTGTTAGAGCAGTAATATTTAAATGATTTTACAAAATGATCTCAGCAGTGTAAGAAGTGCTGATAAATAAACACAGTAAGAATAATAGTTTTAAACACAGTAAATCACTGTCGTTGCAGAAAGAAGTGTATTTTTATGCTTATTCTGTACTCTAAAGCATTTTGCCTGCTTCTTTCCAATTACTCTTATGAATGCAGCTGTAATGCCAAATTTTTACTGAGAATATATGAAAAATAAAAAGGGGATATTTTTCTTGTCATGGAATTATTTTTTATGGTTATTCTTGCAACTCATGCAAGACAGACTTTCCCACAGGATTAAACAAAATAAATACAGACTTCATATTTAAGTGGGGAAGAGAAGTAGACATAGAAATGATGAAGAAATAACCTGAATTTAAATACTTCAGAAATTGCTTGAGCAATTAATGTAGAGGAAGGCAATTAAGAACATCAAAACAGGCCAACTTTTAAGCATTTGAAGAAAATAATCTAGAAAATAATAGGTTGAATGAGGTTAATTGAAAACCATTTATGTCTGATTAGTGCTTTTGTTCAGAATAAGATACCAAGCTGTATAGGAAAATGAAAAAAACAGGAAAGACTACTTTGCAACACTGAAGCATCTGACACAGTATTTTTGAGTTTCACAGTGAATAGAGTGGGTGGCCAAGGAAGAAGAAATTAGACCAGTATGCTTCCCCCAGCCATGTAGACATTTATCTGGGAGCTGTCGTGGAGAGCGATGCCTGTGTTTAGCAGCCTTGGTGGCTTTCTTCCCTATGAATATGTTCAGTTGCTCTTGGGTTCATGCAAAAATGAAAACCTCCAGTATCTTCTGGCAAGAAATTCCAACAAAAGCACCTCACCTAATTCTGGAACAGATAGATCACATGCAAGGAACGATGCTGCTGTACTAGCATTTGTGCTGTTCTTCTGTGTCTTGTAGCAACACCTTCATTTCTTCTAATACACACAGTGGCAGACCAGAAACCCCTCCAGACTGTCCACATCCTTTCTTCTTCCGCACTCAGCTGTGTTTATTGCTATACATGATAATATCACTTAACACAGGTTAGGAAGTGCATGGCTCTCACACCACCAGCTCCAAGCACTATTTAGAAGCTATTGCTGAAATGCTGTACACCTCCCCTTTCTTCTCCTGCTGTTGGATGGTTATTCGAATTGTCTGTTTTCTCTGGGAAACAGAATGACTCCATGGGGTTTCTTTTGCACCTAAGAGCAAGAGACCCAAATCCAGGGTTAAATTCAGGATTCTGGATTCACGAGGCCAGTGCCATTTCAGGTTCACTTCTCCTACTTAACTTCTTTGCTCTTCAAACCTCTTTCTGGCTTCCAGTCTTCCTGTAACAGATGTGATTTCTTTGGTTTTAATAACTCTTAACTAGAATTCTCTTCCATGAACTTCACTCACTTTGAGCCCATATGTACTTTTGTCAGCCGTGACTTCTTTAGGGAAGGATGTCTACAGCTCAATTTCACTCGGCTACCATTTGTTTTTTGTTTTAAACCTGCCTTGTCTGGTGCCATCTGGTGACACACAGTTTTCCAGTTGGAGTGAAAAGTTGGTTTCTATCCACCTTCTCCATGACCATAATGACTTCATAAATTTCTGTCATATTCTCCCCGACCTGTTATCTGTCTGTCTTTCAAACCAATGAGTTCTGGCTTACTAAGTTGCTCCTAATGGAGAAATATGTAGCCTTCCTTTGAATCTTTTCCAGTTCTGCCGTATCATTTTGAGTTGAGGGGATCAGAGTTGCATACCATAGTAAGGATGATGCTCATGGTGGTACAGTGCTGTTCTCTTCTAGTTTATGTAGCTTGCCATACATCCTTACAGCCCATTTGGCTTGTTTGCCTGCTCTTGAGTGTTGTGCTATCTTTTGATGGGGTTATCTGTTATAATCCCAAGGTTTTAGTGGTCAGTTCTGAGACCAGCATATTGTAAGCGAAATCAGGAATGTTTTAATTCATTTTATCTCATATACATCACTTTACATTTATCTATTTTAAATTTAAAGTCGTTCTGCAGCACTTCCTTGTTATCACTCATCTTATTACGCTGAATAGTAACTTAGTATCTTTATCAAATTTTCATTTCATTGTTCATCTCCTGTTCCTGATAGCTTATGAATAAATCACTCCACTGGTGACCACCTTCCATTGTGAGGACTGACCATTCATTTCCTATATTTTAACGATTATCTGTCCGTTATCTTTCAATGCCTGCTTAGTTTCATTGCAGTCCTTTTGTTAGAGATCTTGTCAAAAGTCTTTTGAAAAGTGAAATAAATATTATCAATCCATCTGTCCCTTATCTAACATGCTTATTGCCTCTGTATTGTATCTTCAGAGTTCAAAGGTGGAATTGTGAATCAGCCCCCTTTATTCCTCCTAGGACATCTTATTTATTTCTGTGCCCCTAGTTCTGTATTTGCTTATAGTTTGCTGTAGTTTACAGCATTTTTCAAAACGCTGTTGTATTTACATCTTTCCAGTGCTGAAATACCAAGGTGGCTTAAAGTGAGAGGCTGTACACCGTGGTTATGGCACAGGCAGGTGACAGTAAAGACTGTGCTTCATCATTAGGGATTCAAAGGATGACCTCCCTAAGATTTTCAAAGTGCAACTGCAGTGTATGTTCAAGCAGAAACAAAAGCTGAATTCTACCCAATACATTCTCATTTTAATTTATACAACATTGTGCTTTTCAGTGGATGAGGCAGCCATTCTAAATTCTCAGGACTGACTAGTTTATTGTGCTTCCTCATACTTAGAGGAAACAGAAAAGACTTCACTGGAAATAGAAGTCCCCTTTTTTTCATCTCTGGATTTACTGCAGTGTCCTTTACGAATTTCCACTCTCATATCCGGGTGTGAGTGAGTGACAGAGTGGTGCTTAGCTGCTGGCCAGGGCCAGCCACCACACCACACTTCTGTGCAAAAGGTCTCTGACACATTTAGAGCTCCATTTAGAGAGTTTGCTCTTTAAAGCATCTTATTAAATTCTGGGAAAGAGTCAGGTTTGAAATGTTACAGTTCAAAATGGAGAAAAATATCTTCACATTGGCATCCTTAAACTGTTCCTGTTGTGACCTTCAGAGTCTGCACCACAGCAGCTTCTTCCCAAGGGCAGTAAGTGACACTGTATTTCAGCTCTTACCAGCTGAGTGAACACCGTGGTCAAACTGAATTTCACCTCGTGCAGGTAGTGCCTTAAAAGTGGTTAAACTGCTAAGCATTAAGTGCAGTTAACCTTACGCAGTCAGATTTATGTCCAAGAAAATAAATACCAAATCTGAAATTTGCTGCAGTTTCTTTTTTTTTTTTTTTCATTCTATAATTTAAAATATTTGCTGAACAAATTGTATGCAATTCCGTTTATGGTGTTTAAATAGAAGTTGCACTTCAAATGGCAACACATAGCAAAATGTGGGCAGGCAGTTTAGAAACATTTTTTGTTTATTTCATATGTCGTTCACTGTAGCATGAACTTTTACAGAAAATATTGTATGACATAATTTTATTGTTTTGTTTTTATAGAGAAAATTCTTTTAAGATGTTTATGGCAGTGTAAGTTCTTTTTCTAGCAGGTATCTCTTCAAAACATATCAAAATAGCAAAAAAAATGATGTTAGATGTCAGTTGTTTCACAGATCACACACACTGGTCATAAAAAAAGAGTACATTTAGCCTAAGGAATAGACAGACAGGCAGAAGCACAGCAATAAAAGGTACCTGTTGAGTGCTTGACTTGGTAGGCTAATTGCTCTGATGTTTTGAAAATGAAAGGTATGGATGAATAATCAAAGCTAAATCACATTGTCATAGCATTTGATAGAAAGGTTAATAACCAAGACTGTATCCACATTAAACTGTCAGATGTTTGTCTAATTGCAAAGTATGCTTTAAAGTGAAATTAATACCTAAGAGATAAAGATCTGAAGCCAATTTTTTTGTTGATATAAATTGTTCCTGCTTCATTAATTACAGTTGAGCTATGCTAATTAGTAGTAGAGAATTTGCCTCAAAACCTGCGTTATTTCTATCCACGTGCAGGATTGATAAATGATTACTAGTCTGTAAACCAACTTTATTTATAAGAAGGCTATAATTGGTACTGAGAACATTTAACAAGAAGAATTTTTCATGGTGATACTATTGCATGTCATAGTTGGATTTAGTGCAGTGGTAAAATGTCCTGCATTTTCCTGTTCTTTTCAAATGATACTGCATTGAACTGTCATTCAAATCAGGCAAAACTGCAAAGTAGATCTAAGGCAGTTACTGAAAAATCTATTTTCATTTACTAGTACGTCCAAACAATAAGCTGGTTTTGTAGTCACTAAAAGCCTACCAGTTAGAAAGTCATAATAATGAAGATGAACCATCTTCTGTCTTTGACTTATTGGCTAGTTTAAATTTGTATGTTATCTGAGAAATAGCTGTTCTCATCAGCTAGTTTAGTTTTCGGCAGTAAGGAACTATTAAATAAATTCTTAGTGTACAAATCATGATTTAAAAAATATATAATTTGTCTATAGGAAAACACCTTTTAATCTCTCTACTGCATGTCCAAAGGCTGCACTGAATACTTACAGATAAGTCAATGGAACTCAAGATCTACTCCATTATAAAAAGCCCTTAAAATTTCATAGTTGTCAGTGGACTGCTGCTGATTGTGAGCATACTTGACTGATGTCCTGATTGCATGGCATTGGTTGCTTCTTTTTGCTGTAAATGTTAATACATTAGACTCTAGCAACAACGAGTCTGAATGCATATAGAAACAGCTGGAAGTAAGCAGAAAAGCAGTAGCTCTTATGGAATCATCTGTGACATTGCAGACCAACATAAATAATTGTAACTGCTCGCTGCAGCTTATGATAGGACTGGGGATGCCAGCTTGCCACCAGGCCAAGGCTCTGTTACTGAAGGAGAATGCTTAGCCAGTTGGACAGAAATAAAACTAGACAGCATATAAGAGAGCACATGCAGAGGAGGCCATTATGAGGGTTGGTTGTTTTTATTATTATTGTTATTATTTTATTTTAGTATGTTTTTAAATGAATACTTTGTACATTCCAAGAAACTGAGTAGCTGAGAGAGCTGGGAGTGTTTAGAGAAGTCTCAGGGAGGACGTGAGCCATGTATATAAATACCCTACAGGAGGGTGTATAAAAGACATGGCTAGAATCTCAGTGCTAGTGAGAAATAAGCCAAAAGGCCATGAGCAAATGGATCTGGACGGGCTTGGGAGGTGGGTCTGTGCAAAGCTCATGAAGTGCAACAAGGCCAAATGCAAGGTCCTGCATCTGGCTTGGAGCAATCCCAAACACAAGTACAGCTGGATGGAGAATGGACTGAGAGCAGCTCTGAGGAGAAGGACTTGGAGGTGTTAGTTGATGAGCAGCTCAGCAGTGTGTGCTCTCAGCCCAGAAAGCCACCCATATCTTGGACTGCATCAAAAGAAGCGTGGCCAGCAGGGTAAGGGAGGTGATTCTCCCCCTCTGATCTGCTCTCATGAGACCCCACGTAGAGCCCTGTGTTCAGCTCTGGGACCCCAACACAAGAAGGACAGGGACATATTGGAGCTAGTCCAGAGGAGGGCCACAAATATGATCAAAGAGCTGGAGCACCTCTCCTCTGAAGACAGGCTGAGGGAGTTGGGGTTGTTCAGTCTGGAGAAGAGAAGGCTATGAAGAAAGACCTTAGAGCAGCCTTACGATGCCTAAAGCAGGCCTACAAGAAAGCTGGGGAGGGACTTTATCAGAGAGTATAAGGATAGGACATGGACTAATGACTTTAAACTAAAAGAGGGTAGATCTAAATTAGGTATTCAGAAGAAATTCTTCGCTCAGAGGGTGGTGAGGCTCTGGCACAGGTTGCCCAGAGAAGCTGTGGATGCCCCATCCCTGGAGGTGTTCAAGGCCAGGCTGGATGGGTCTTTGGGCAACCTGTTCTTGTGGGAGGTGTCCCTGCCCATGGCAGGGGGATTGGAACCAGGTGATCCTTAAGGTCCCTTTCAACCCAGACCATTCTGTGATCCTATGATTGTAAAACATTCAAATACAGAGAATGCCACTTAAACCTAAGAAAAATATATTTTATCATGAGGGTGGTCAAACACAGGAACAAGTTGCCCAGAGAGGTTCCAAAGTGCAACAGGTTGTCTGGAGCCACCTGCCGTAGCTGACCCTGTGTTTAGCAGGGACCATAGACTAAACAATTGCTGTGAGTGCCTCCCAATCTCAGTTATTCTGTGATTTTCATGTTCAAATTGTTTATGCTCAAATTCAGACACAGGAGGTAATCGGTGACAACTTGACAACATATGGCATGGTGCTTTTGGTATATTGCTGGAGCACAAAAGTTTACTTTGCTCTTCTACTTGTCTTGTTCGTGCATATTCATAGTCATATGTAAATACACTTTCTTTTTCTTTTAGTGTTAGCAATAACTCTAGAAGCGTGTCATCCCTCATGCTCCACACACACAAGAATAGCAGCAGGGCAGGAGCAAAGCCTGCCCCACAGTCACAGTTCCTCTTAACAACTTGGCTGCACTGGAGTCTGCTTTCATGACATACTCTGAGCAGCAGGCTGAGCACTATCTCAACCGTGGCATATTGCATCACTGATGGCTGTTCTCATGGTATTTCAACTAGATGTCTCATCCCAAAGCAATGCATAATATCCTTTGGTCCTATAGCTAGATACATTGAGGCAGCTTGTTTCTCCTGACTGCAGATGTGTCATTCTCTATGTGCTTATCCAACAGGCATCTAATGTCAGTGTCCATGTCATGTTCTGGTATGCTTTGAGTTGTCAGTGATGATGGCACGACTGGCCAAATGTTTCAGTGGGACTGCTCCTTTCAGAGTGAGCCTCTGAGCAAAACCCATGTGAAGAAGTGCTTTGAGGGTGAGCTTTAGATGTCACAAGGTCTCAGTTCTGCCAAAGAGACTTGGTGGCCAACCATCGTGTTGCAGATGGAGTATGGAACCAAGCTGTAGTATGCACTACACATTAAGCTGTGTGATAGTTTGAGGCCCTGGACAACGCCCTGGGTCATGCAACATAAAAAAGTCCCAGGTCTGCTGCCTTTGGTGGGAAGCAGTGATCACTGGGAGTGGTATCATAAAACATAGCCATTGACAGACTACTTTATAGAATAGTTGCATGCTTTAAAGGGCTATCCAAGTTGAAACAGTGAGTTCATGAGCAGGAAGTTAAGAACCCATTTCATGAATTTACCAGTGCTGACTCCATCTATGTGTCAGTTTCTGTGCCTCAGGAGAACCCACCACAGGATCAGACAACTTCCGTGATTCTTTCATAGGCATTTCTAACTCTCCAGCTCTCCCTGCTCAGCCTTTCTCTCATTCCACTGAGCCCCATGTTTCTTACGCACATGACACACAGCATGTTAGCAGGGCAATTTTCAGTACTTAAAGGTGATTGAGGCAGTCCTGCTTTCTAGCTTCCTCATTTCAGAGCAGGTCCCTTTGCAATCTTCAGTACATAGCAGAGTTCATACAGAGCACCTCACAGAGAGAGTTTCATGCAAACCTGACATCCTTGTAGTCTACTGCATGATGGCTTTTAGGACTAAAGCTCCTCCTGCAGTGCAGCAGCCTTGATAATAACAGGAATTTATGCACCAAGTACGTGTTTACAGCTGAACAGATTAGACATTCAGTGTAATATGTAGATGGGTCAGCCTGAAAAGGCTCTTCTGGGTATGATACTGAGGATGAAATTGTGCATGTGAGGGGGAGTTATTTTGGATGTTAAAATATGGGGCTTTCTAGCAGCTCAATGAACATGTGCTGAATAGCAAAATCTGCCTGCTGCCTCACTCAAAATTATTCTCAGGCATTTTTTTTCACTCAGTTGCAACTCGGTTATTCAGTATTCTCCTGAGGGGTTTTCCCGTGCTAGTATCCTCAGTGAAACATAAACTTAGTTCCTATGACATTAATGGCATTTTTTTGAGTTCTTGGTTTATATAAACTTTCCCCCCTCTCTGGGAAAACTCTCCTTTTTTTTGGCTATTATTTCGAGTAGAAGGATGGAAAAGATTGAAGCTGTTATCTTTAGTCCTTCTTACTCAAAACTTTTTGGAATGAAGCTATACTTTGGATTCATCTTAAGTTTCATACCAAAGATAACTTCAGAGTTACTCCTAAATTAGTTTATTGCCCTTTCTGTGTCTGTCCTTTCTTATGTCACATTAGTTTACAGGAAAAAATTACATATACTGAATATTAAACATGCTTTTTCTTTTTAGCAAGGGGCCATAAGAAGGACCAATTTCATCTTTGCTAAACACAGATAATTTTTTCTCAATTATTATCGTACATGACTGCAGTCAGATTCGCAGTCTGTGGAACTGTTGCTGGTACAGAAAAGGTCGAACTACTTGATGAGATCTGAGCCTGCTCAAGGAACACAGATGCCTCTGTAAAAGCTGTCTTTGCAATTTCTAGAACTACTACTGGGAGTAAGTTCAAGGTTTGCTAAGTGATCCCATATCCAGAGAGGATGACTCTCAGCACAGCGGCTTTGCAGGTGATCCTTCCATAGAACTCCATGTCCCTCTCTGGAGAGGACACGCAGGAGGGAAGGGATGCCATACAGAGGGATCTGGACAGGCTTGAGAGGTGGGCCTGTACGAACCTCATGGAGTTCGACAAGGCCATGTGCAACGCCCTGCACTTGGCTTGGAGCAATCCCGAGCACAAATACAGCTGGGTGGAGAACAGACTGAGAGCAGCCCTGAGAAAGACTCGGAGGTGTTGGCTGATGAGCAGCTCAGCTTGAGCCAGCAATGCGTGCTTGCAGCCCAGAAGCCGACCGTATCCTGGGCTGCATCAAAAGCACTGTGGCCAGCAGGGCGAGGGAGGTGATTGTTCCCCTCTGCTCTGCTCTCAGGAGACCCCACTTGTACTGTGTTCAGCTCCGAGGCCCCCAGCACAAGAAGGTCATGGATCTGTTGGAGTGAGTCCAGAGGAGGGCCACAGGGATGATCAGAGGGCTGGAGCACCTCTCCTGTGAAGACAGGAGTTGGGGTCCTTCAGCCTGGAGAAGAGAAGGCTCTGGGGAGACCTCATAGTGGCCTTCCAGTGCCTAATGGGGGCCTACAGGAAAGCTGGGGAGGGACTCTGTGTCAGGGGGTGCAGTGATAGGACAAGGGGGAATGGCTTTAAGCTAAAAGAAGGTAGATTTAGATTGAATGTTTGGAACAATTTATTTACTAATAATTTAGTAAATGTATTTACTAATTAGTAAATGTATTTACTGATTTATTTATTGGAGGCACTGGCACATGTTGCCCGGAGAAGCTGTGGATGCCCCATACCTGGAGGTGTTCAAGGCCAGGCTGGATGGGGCTTTGGGCAACCTGTTCTGGTGGGAGGTGTCCCGGCCCATGGCAGGGGCAATGGAATTTGATCTTTTAGGTCCTTTCCAACCCAAACTGTTCTATTCAATGCCTTAGTTATCTTACAGTCATCAGGATATTGTATGGAAAAGACTCTAAAGGAGAGAGAAATTGCTTAGCACCACCCATCTTCCACCACCTCAAATCTCACCAAATTCACTGAATAACTAAGGTAAGCACCAGGACTGACAGGAATCAGGTATGTGTTGTGCGGTGAATACCTCTGTACCACCCAGTTTGTATGCGTAGACCATTGGATTGACATCCCCATTGAGTATGTCTGGAGGGTCATACCTTCTGTTAGTTATCAGGTGATGACATGATAACTGTGATGCATCTTCCCATAAAACTGAAGCTGGATTATTGTAGTTCTCTTTCTATCTGCAGATTATTTGCAGAATTGCTCTGCCACTATTCAGAAAGTAGCAGAGTGATGAGCCGTGGGTCTGAGCTCTTGTTCAGACTCTCTGTTCTTGGTGTTCTTCTCTTGAGAACAAGCTGTTTACATTAGCTGGTCTTTGGAGGTCTGAGTGAGACTTTCTGATTAACCTGAGAGTTACTCTTCAGTACTTTGTATTCTTGGTATTCCTGTGTGGGTGAATTCAATTTGAGATTAATTTGACTAGTTTATGGATGTCTAAAGTGCTCCTTGTCCTAGATTCAAAATGTCAGCTTGCACCCGATAAATCTTTTCTCACATATACCCTGTGAACAGAGCTTCCACACAGAAAGAAAATATACCAGGCAATCCAGATTTTGCTGGGCTGTCTTTCTGATGGAAAACTATTTTTTTCCTGAAAACTTGTGCATTGTATCTCCATATCCTTTTAAAATCCAGAAAACATAGTTTCGCCTTTAAAGCTATTTGGAGACTGATACTGGAAAAATAGGTGTTTAGTTAGTGGGACATGTTACTGCTGGTAGACAGTACTAATGCTCCATTTGATGGTTTGCCCAGTGACCTGTAAATTCACCAGTGGCAAAGCATGTCTTACTCCCTGCTACACTGCCAGCTATGGCTTGTTTGAGTTAACAACTAGAAATAAGAAAATTAAGATGGCAGAGGGCTTTCTTTGTCAGGTTGAGTAACCTGGAACTTGTTTCTCTTGCACAGAACTTCATAGCCCAAATGTGGTCGTGGTTATGTTAGTGCCCTTCTGTGAAAGATCTCAGTTAGCAATGATTTGCAAGGTTGTTTCCTTCAACAGAGGTGAAATGGGAATAATTAGATAATACAATATATTTTTTAAATTATCAAATAATTATTTATACCTAAGTGTTCATATGAAGTTTGGATTTGTCTTGTTTTTTAAGCTATTTCAAATCTAAATAAATATGCTAGATCTTGAGAGCTGCAGTAGCTGTAAGCTGTATTCAAGAGATGGTACTGAATCTACATGGAGACTTTTAAAAAAAGGAGAAGCAGTCATGGGAATTCAGCATATCCACCTTACGATTACAGAACCAGCTGGAGCATAATGAGGAAGGATGATAAACTGTAAAAGTGAACCTGGCAACTCCTCCATACAGGGTGAAGAAGTGCATTTTCTGTGCAAGATGTGCCCCTAGTGTGTCTGTATAAAGGCTTCATATTCCTTGCTTAGCTAGAAGTGAATGAGGCAGACAGCTCGCAGCTCAGGGACTAGAAGGTTGTCTGTATCTGTATTGCTGGCTTGTTGGGGGGTTTCTGGTGAGCTTGGAGAGGAGCTGAGAGGCTTCCAGTCCAGGCAGGCTCTGGTGACATGCATTTGGCCATGCTAGAGAGAAGGAGAAATCACCTCAGTGAAAAGACCAGGGAGAATGTATCTCTCTGTTTCAACTGGCCTGTGGTTCTGAAAGCTTGCACTCAGCATATGTAACTTAAGAAAATGAAAAAGCCTGGACATGCAACAGTAATAAAAAATGCTACATCTAGTGCTGTTTAAAGGGATTCGGTAATATTTTATTTTTTTTTTAATGATACTTCCTCAGTATCCTCTTATTTTAATTTGTACAGTTACTCCATTTGCAGTATTCTTTCAGGGCTGGATACAGCTTTCTTTCTCTTCCTGTTTTTCTTTATCTTGCCAGAGGGTAGTAGAGTAGAATTTTAGATAAAAGAAGTCCACTAATCCCCTCTTCTCCTCACCACCCACCCTCCACCCCCAGTGGACTTTTCAGATCCACAGCTCTGCTTGTCCTACTTTTGCTTCCCTTCAGGAATTTCAGGCAGAGCTGCTGAAAGGGGACATTCTACTCAAAATGTACCTAAGCTAGAGTCTCCAGTACTGCAAAAGCATAGGCACTGTTTGGGGAAAGCCATACACTATAATTTTTATCTTCTGATTTCTGTCACCCAAAGGGGGAGTCAGAAGATTTCCATCACTCAAAACAGAGAGCTAATGAAAGATTTTTTTCTAGCTGATGCTTTCTGGATGACAGAAGAGAGTTTCCTCCTGAGTTAGAAGAAATCTCATCTACTGCTTCTGTAGCAGAAGAAGGGAAGAGGTGTTGGGTTCAGGGATCAGAAGAACAAGATGACATAAAACTTGCCAGAACACAGAACTTGCAAGCCATTACTGAGGGCACATTTCTGATGTGTGATGCAGGGAGAAGTGTGGAGTCTCTAGAAGAATGGAAAGCATGAATTTGTGTACTGGCAAGATAAAGGAATCAATTCTGGTTACAGCTCCTGGACTGTATGTTTTACATGGGACTGTCTGCATACATGAAGGGAACAGTATTGAATTAATTGAGGCAGTTTGTGCGGGGGAGAGCAGGGCTGATTAGGACAGTGTGGGGTGGCAAGTATAGCTTGAAAATCACATGTGCTTAGGGAGTAGAATCAATTAGGAACCTGCATTGAAGTGGTTGAGGGATGGTCTAGTTATGAGAGTACTTGATTAGCAAAAATCTTTGGTGCTTTGTTGGAATGGTAATGCTCTTTTTTTGGATGATAAGGAGGCAGAACAGAAGTAGATAGAGCAAAGAACTGAAAGGAAACCTTAAGTTCTCTCACCTTCCTCCACCTAAAATTTATTCCCTTCTTCCAGGATTCTTATCTTCTTTCTGCCTTTGATACAAAGGCAATTTAAAGTAGAGTAAAAGAAAGAAAGTGCTTTCTTTTTTCCCAAATCAAATGTCCAATGTCCTCTTTTCCATTTCTGTACATGCAGTATTGAGTACCTAGGGCTGGTGTGAGTGCCTATCTGTTCTTGCTTTGTATAAACTTCAGGACTGGGGAGAGGAGAGCTATGGATGAGCACCTCAGATGTCTACCCTTACTGATGGAAACCATCTGAAAAGTTTTACCCCATCCCTGAGACTGCTACTTTACCCATTTCCAATCAGAACCGCTGCACAAATTTGAATACAAGTTTTCTCAGTTTTTCTTGATGTTAACAAGTACAGATTCTATTTATATATGCACATTGATACAGAATTGTCTTTTTATATCAATATTTTGAACTTTATAACACATATTATTCAGTAAAATTTGTTTCAGTTGTGTTTCTATAAAGACGTTCAGAAAGCCCTGTGGCCCTTTCTGAGAAACACAATTATTATAAGATGAGGTTTTGAATTTTGCAATGTAAAACAACTTGCAAATTATGATGTAAAGAGAATATTTTGGCATCCGTGTTCTCTCAGAAAGAGAGAAAAGAAAACACTCAAGTAAAATGAGAAACAAGCAATACCAGGTGTTTTATGTTATGCTTTGATAATCTTTTTCTCACAGGTTAAGAGCCCCAACTACTGGGCTCTTCAAATCCTAAGAGATGTCTTTGGCAAAACCTGTAGACTTTTCAAGGCTTGATTTATATGTACATATGCACATTTTGAAGACACTTTTTCATAAATATAAAACCATTCTTTACAAAAAAAAAAAAAAAAAAGAATAAAAAGATAAATGATCAGCTCTTCTACAAATTATAGTAAGATGAGTCTCAGCTCAGGTAGGCGCATGCTGCTTGGCCTCTTAGCCCTTTCTTGTGGAGGACCTGATGACTTCCATTTGCTCCCCTCTGTGTTACATTTCCGGAACTCATTCACAGCTGTCTTCATTATTCACAGCTCTGAACTGATGAAAGGAGAAGAAACAAATGTTTTATCTGTATGTTAATTGCAAAAATGTTTGAGGAGGGGCAGTGGGCATGGGAGCTGTGCAGGTGGTGACCTTTGCTGTTGCCTTGCAGGAATGTCAGCTCTGCTGGAGAGGAGGCCCGCAGAAGGATGAGGGAGTGTGATGGCCTGACGGATGCATTGCTGTACGTGATCCAGTCTGCTCTGGGGAGCAGTGAAATTGATAGTAAGGTTTGTCATCTTTGTCTTTTCAGAAGCAAGAAATACAGATATTCAGGGTACCTCAGGACTATATAGTGACAGTTTTAAAAAAAATGCATCACAAGGGGTGGCTTAGCAAAGAGTAGTTTAGTCCATCTTTTTCTTTTCCTTCTGTTGAGCTGTGTATTTCTGTGTGCTAAATATTGGATTTGTGTCTCGCTATGTAGCGTGTGCAGGTAATCATGTCTTCCTTTCACTTGGATTATTAACAGAAAAAATGTAATAACTGCTTTAAGAGCAAATGTCATACTCCAAGTAAATGTCCTTATATTACTCTGCCAGGGTTACCTTAAAATTGATTTCCAATACCTAGTATGAGACAGACCTAATAATAGTGTGATAGGCTTAAAAGGCAAATGAAAAAAAAAAAAAAAAAGTGGACAATTAATAGGCAATTTCACAGTGGTACCAACGTGATTTTTTCTTTAAAGAGGATCAATGAATGCTTTCAGTAACTCTTTTAAGATGTATTTTTACGTCAACTTCACTTCTTTGAAAGTACTAGGATATGGACATGATTCTCCAAAGGTGAAAGGCACTGCTTAATTAAAAGGACATCAAGAACTTACAAACTGAAGGGCTGTAGTATATCAAATACATTAAAGTATTCCAGAGAAGAAGGAAAAGGCTAGCTTCAAATACTTTTTGCATTCAGTATATGGTGCTAAAGTAATTCTAATTGTTGCTTTAGGACAACCTTGGTCAAATTGCCAATCCTTAAGAATCAGAGTAGTGTGTCCTTTTACTTAGCAAAGCTTTAAAGCCTCCTGGCTTTGTATTTCTGAATGACCTTTCACAGAGTTGTCTATGAACCTCTGGTATTTTGTAGACTGGAGAGGGAAAAACCCCAGAACTTTCTGTTTGTTAGCTAAACCGAATAGGTGAAACTTGCTCAGACATCCAGGGGACAGAGGAAGGAATAACGAAAGGTTTGTAGAACGCAGTGCAGGTCTGGCAGCAAATACCCCAAACCCACCACAACTGAGTAGTCTAGGGTAGGCTTTCCATTAGCAAACCTTTAGTAGAGTAGTAATGACCGAATGAGGCTCGCCCACAAAGTAGGCACCACACTTTCAACAGTGCCCTGAGCAAACCCAGCAGCCACCTTCCTGCCCCTTAGTGCCACCTCCTGCAGAGCAGCCCAGAAATGTGGGGGTGATTTTTGCTTCATTAGCTTTGGAAAAGCTGAACTGGGAGTTGTTTCAAAGCTCTCTGATTCAGTTTGTCTATTAGAAAGAAGTTTGGGGGGCATCAGTGGAGCAGACCAGGAGGTAGATTGAGGAGTAGGGAAGAAAGCAGGTTGCTCACCATCCCACGGCTTAGCTGCTGCTCTTTCAACAGTTTCTTTGTAGGTGACCAGGCTGATTTCAAGATTGTTATACTATTAAAGGGGCTAAATAAGGAGCACAGTAAGCTCCTTGTTTTGCCTCTTATCACTAATATGCAATGCTCCCTTTATGCCCTCATTTGTAACTGTTGTGGACTTGGTAAAAACTGTAGGCTAAATCATACTGAGGAAAAAATGAGGACATGAGACAAAAATTATTCTCCCTGGCTTAGTAGTTTTAACCTCTCGTCCAGCAGGTTTTCAACTCTACGATGTAAAGCACTTGTGCAGTTAAAGAAAAAAACACCATACTGTTGCCTCTTGTCTTGCATCCTTTTCACAAAGTAGAAAGTGGTTTTAATTAAACTTAATAATTTAATAACTGGCTCTAAATCATTTTGTAATCTAGTTTCAAAAATGCTGCTGCTATAACAATTTTATAGTTCCTTTTTTTTTTTTTTGAAATATAAATGTCATTTTCCAAATGCCATGACAACTGTGCTACTAGATAATTTTATAGTAGCGTTATTGACAAAGAACTGAATGCTGAAAAACAGGTCCCTGCTCTTGCAGACTCCAAAAGAGGGCGTGGGACTTGTAAGCACAGGCAGAATTGATAAACGATTCATGCAGGTGCAGTTAAGAGTGCATAAATCTTATCAACATTATGAACATCTTGGCAGTGGTATCTTCTAGTAAGAAAAAGCTATGATACTTAATGATGTTAAAAGTGAGTGAGTTAGGTGTGGTTACGTGACAAAGCTACTGTTCTTAATTTAATTTGATCTATTAAAGAAGAAAGGCTGCCAAACTTGTATTTCAGCCCTTTTTGATGAAGCTAAAGACTGTAGGAATGAGGAATGCAAGGTCCTTTGAAAGTTCAGAGCTATAAATCAGAAAGAAGTGAGGTCTGTCCAGCAACATGAGTAAACCAGCTTTCTTGTCTTGTATTAGTTTACCCAAATGACAAAGGTATCGGTTGCCTTCGAGGCCATGTCAGTTTCTGTTGTGAGGTAAAATTGTCCTCATGGTGGACTCAGCAAGCTGTTTTTTGGCAGAATGAGAATATGAAGAGTGAAAACTACTATTAGTAAGAATGGGAAATAAAATATCAATCCATAATCAACAAACACAAAGCTGCAATTTCAGCAAGTTACGGCTGGACAGGTGTAACTTAACAACAGTGAATAAAATTCAAATATGGAAGTATTAAAGAAGAGTAAGAGGCAACAAACTTTTTTAAAATTTATGGTCACTATAAGGCCATAGCTTCCAGGTTGGAAGGTACTAGGAGGTTTTACATTTTTATATATATATATATTTATTTTTTTATATATATATATATATTTTTTATACGTGTTTATGTGTTTGACTGGGGATTTCAAATCAGTGCAAGTGTAATGTGAAGTTTCATTTACTCAGAAAATGATAATAATCCTGTCTGGAGAAGTCTCTTCAATACCATCTCAGAACTAATGTCATCTCAAAAACTGTGTGCCAAATGCATACCTGGCATAAGCTCATACAATACATAGAAGTAAATGAAGCTCCATCTGCTTGCCTTGCTGGTGAACATGGCAGAGTAGGATATAGCTGAAAACTCATATTCATTCTGTTCTGGGTTAATGGAGCATCAGAGCTGGGCTGTAGTGACTATCACTTTTTTTTTTTTTTTTTTTTTTATCTCCACAGAGCATTAGGAACTGTTGAAACAGATAAAGATAGATTTTCTTTTTTTGAAAACCATGCTCTCCCTGCCCTCAGAAATTAAGCAAGATTCTTCTTACAATGATAGTCAAAACAAATTGAACCAGGTAAATGAGTAGGCTTCAAGGAAGTCTAAAATTGAACTTGTTTTAGACTTGCAGAAATTCTGCTGAATTATCAGTGCCATCCTTTTCCTCCACTGGGTCTCAGTCCGTTTCTGGATCTTCAGCAATATCTTTTGCACAAGGCCCAATCTATTTGGGGGACAAATGAATGAAAGGCTGTTCAGAAATCATTTGCAGCCTAGCTAAAAGCAAGAGTCCTGAAATTCGTAGTCTTACTTCTCAGCCTTGGGAAACATGATTGTTAATGCTACAAATACTTCTGAAACAGTACTCAGATCCATTTTTTTCTGGTAATTTTCATAGAATTGATGGCAGAAATAAATGTTATTTCTGGATTAAAAGCAAACACGTACAAAACTGTTGACACTTTCTGTGTAGTATTTTCTGTTCACCAAAGTGGGAATTCACTGGATTTCTCTGTGCATTCACATTCTCTTGATCACTTTTTACCTTGGCTTCTGTTTTATATAAGGCTCCAGCATGAAGTTTTGAAAGACAATAAAAAAATCATGGAAAAAATATTGCCCATATTGCTGTTTTCTCTCTTTCTCTCCATAAAAAGAGGGTGTGAGATAGTGCCAGTTTTTTCTATATCTCTTAAGTAGTGGTTACTCAGGAGTAAGTTTATGAACAGATAAAAATTGTGCTAGGAAAATGTATGTGCAGAGATTAGTGATATTTTGTCTGCTTTGTATACAGAGTGAGCAAGGGAAGGATTTTAATTTTTTCTGTTTCTCTTTGTTGTATTTTTTTTTTCTTTTTGTCACACTTTTCAGACCGTTGAAAACTGTGTGTGCATTTTGAGGAACCTCTCATACAGGCTAGCTGCAGAAACATCTCAGGGACAGCAGATGGGAACAGATGAACTTGATGGATTACTCTGTGGCGATGCCAATGGAAAAGACACGGAGAGTTCAGGGTGCTGGGGGAAGAAGAAGAAGAAAAAGAAATCACAAGATCAGGTAATGAAAGTTACTTGCGATTGCAATGCCTGTCATGAAAATATTAATAATTTATGCACTGTATTAGAAATAAAGTACATAGGGCATAATATGCAAAACTGTTGCCTTTGTTAATTAGCTGAGAGCTCACAGCAGAGTATGGTTCTGCAGTAATGAAAATAAATATATTTGCTTAACAGAGCTCCGTGTTACATGTTGGCACCTGGAAACTGTAGTCATGTGTATACTGTGAATGGAATAAGTACTGTAAACTTCTCAGTCAATTAAAGGAAACTATTAATGATTAAAAGTTAGTCTTAACATTCAGATGTAACCTGCATCCATAGCCATGTGTGTAGAGTCCTTGGTACAGACAAACATCGGGCTTATAATTAGAATTATAGAATCAGAAATCATCTAAGTTGAAAAAGACCTTCAAGATCAAGTCTAATCATCAACCTGACCTCACTAAAACATGTCCCTTCAAGCCATGTCTACACATTTCTTGAACACCTCTAGGGGACTCCACCACCCCCCGGGCAGCCCATTCCAGTGCTTGACCAATTCAGATATATGTATTTGTTTCAAAGTTAGTCTCATACTCTGCCTTTGCATTTTAAGAGGAAACTATACAGGACTGAATCAAGTGATGTGAGTGAATGTTGTACATGTTTTGACATAATTAATGTTGTTAGTGAAGATTGAGAATTATGGTCTTTAATTTTCTCAAGTTATTTGAGGTACAGTTGGTTTTTGGTTTAGGTGCATTGAAAGTGTGTTTATTTCATTACTTTCCCATTCTGATGGAAAAACTGGGGAATGCTGGCAATGATATTACAGACCTTGTTTTATCACACTAAATAGCAATGAGAATGGCTGCTGATTTGTGAAATTTTTCCAGTGACCTGTGATGGCAGCAGGTAGTTCTCCATCTCTTACTAGACCTACTCCTTTCCGTTACTACTTATTTCTCGTTCAGATTGCTCAAAGGCAATATTCATTTGAGCAAGCAATTAGGCAAACAGGGTACTTGAATAAATGATATAAACAATTATTGAAAATATTCCAGATTTCATAAAGGCAAAATCTATTAATGTGGAAGAGTTGTAGGAACATTAACAAGCTAAGATTCAGGTGCTGAAAAATGCAGTGGCCATGACTAGTAAGATTTTAATTTCACCTGTTCTTGTAGTTAAACACTGCAGTCATTAGATAGCCGGCATTTATTATGGCCTTTTGGGGGAATTCCTGTGTTAGGCTGCAATGAAATTAGAGTGCCAAATCAAACTAAGTTCATCCCATAAACCAGTCATCATCCCTGTTCCTGAATTAAGAGTTCCCACAAACTACACTTGCAGTTATCTAAAGTGCAGAAAGAAAAATAGCATGTCTGGATATGAATGGGTCGTACTGTAACACACCTGTCTTTCTTTTGTCACTTAACTTCAGATTTCTGCTCTTTACAGCACTGGCCAGTGCATCTCTTGGACAACAGTTTCCCAAAGAGATTGTTGGACTGACATGCCTAGGGACAGCTGGCATAGACTTCCACAGTCACTAGGATATGCAGGATGAGAAATCATTGTCCTGTTTGTTTAAAAGTCTTTGGAATTTCAAAAAATGCTTTTGGTGAGGACTGTTAAATTGCTGATACAAATTTTTATTTTATTTTTTTTTAATGCGGATACAAAGAGCATAGCTACAGCATTATAAGAGTATCTTAAATGCCTAGGATCACTGGAGAAAGTTTTTAGACATTAATGGATTTTGTTTGGTTGTGGTTCGTTTTTTTTTTCCCTAGATATTCTTGTTTTAATAGTCATATTTTGTATAGGAAAATGTCTATGTTTAATAAATGAAAATGAAATCACTTGTTTTGTTATCAGAGGTAAAAGACATTTATATTTTGATACTCTTTAATAACACCTCCTAATTTACATTTTTAGTGGGGAAAAAATAGAGAACACTGAACTCTTACACAGTTGAAACCTTTCCAGTTATTCAGTATAATCCTGCGATAAACATACTTTTTTATTAAAAGAGAAATAATGTGATAGATAATTGGTTGTGTGGCACGGAGAAGCACCTCAGTGAGTGATCTTTTGCTCCTCTCAAAGTTCCTTAGTAATGTGAAAACTTGAAAAACTTATTAGAGTACTCTTACTCTCAAAAGTCTTTAAGTTCTTAAAGATTTTTATATTCAGCTTTTTATTCTTCTTGACTTTCATCTCTTCTTTGCACCAGTTTCAGGAAATGAGAGATTCGTATCTTATCCACATAACGAACAGTTTGTCAGCTTCAGCCACAATATATGTGGGTAATTTCAGCTGAAGCAGGGAAGCCTGGAAAGAATACTTGTTTATGACTTGCTTCCTCCTTAGCATAAGCTAGGAAGAGTAATTGAATATAGTTGTCTTCTTTTTCAGAGATGCCTACTACATCCATAGCCTATCTCAAATAGACCTTATTGATCATTCCTGATGGTCTGCAACAACACAGTAACTGTCCCAGTAATTCACTGGTTAGAGTCATTTAACACACTGCTTCGGCTCATTAATATTGAGCAAGGTGAACTACAGAGCAACTTCTGCCACGTCTTAGCCACTGTTTGAGAAAATGTATTGTTATATCGTTTTGGGGAAATTGCCTTTTTTGACTTGGGAAGTTTATGTTTATATCTATAGAAAAGAAAATAAATGGGTGAAGATCAGGAGAATTTCTTTAGCGGTAACTTCTTTTCTGACCTGTGTTAGTCCCACATGCCTCGTGTCTCAGGTGAGGCGTTGGTCTCATCTAGGAGGAAGATGCCAGAAGCCATTAAGCCCTTCCGTGAGTTTAGATGAGATCACACATGCAGGAGGAAAGAGCTAAGCGTGGAAATAGGGAGAGCATGAAAGGTCACGGATGTTTTTGCCCTCTGCCTCCCAGAAAGGATCAGAACCTGGCTACAGGAGCATCTTTTTTTGTGACCCTTTGTTGCATGACCTTTAAGAGGCTACCACAGGCGCAGTACGTATGCTGTGCATGATTAGCAGTTAACCCCTGCCTGTGCATGCCACTCAGCTGCTACTGGCACACACATACCAAGTCTGAAGAACAGTGCAGGAGGCTTAAGCAGTGCTTCACCGCCTTTACTACACCCTTGCCACATGTGCATGTGAGGTACCAAACCCTTCGTCACCCCTCCAGTGACTCTGAGGCATCACAGAGTTGAGAAAAGGTCTCCCACAGACATTTTCCTTCGTAGTTGGTGATAAATTTATGTGATTATGCACTAAAAGTGAGTAGCAAGAACAGCAGGGAAATGCAGTAATCTGTCACACATTTTTTAAAAATACTTTCTCATTACTGGGAAGAATGGCAAAACTGTGTTAAATATTAATTTATCTGCAATTATGATTCCTAGTGCGTTATATGTACCAATACAGCGTGACCACATATACAGCTCTATTCACATCAGCTGATTTTCACTGATTTTCAGCAGTCCTTGGGATTGTATGAGTGTAAATACTTGAGTTTGTTGTGTTTTTTTTTTTAATTATATCCCCACATGTGCACAAAAAATATATTGGATAGATCTGATACATTTGATACATGATAGGTACTTTGTCCCTGAAATTGTATAATAATCACCCTGTGCAAACTGTGTTCAGTTGTATAATGCATCTGTGATACATGCAAATTGGAATGAGATGGATGAAGACCTGAACTTGTGCCCTCAGACATCGCAAGTCAATCATTAGTGGACTTACTAAGCCCAGATTTGGTGTGAAGTCAGATTTGATCTCGAAGACATGTTTTTCATTTGTTTTCCAAAAAGTTCTGACAGTGCAAATGATTGAACTCCAAGAGTTAAAATAAGAAGCAGGTTTTTATGTATTTTTTATGAGCTGGCAAGAGGACGTTTCTGGCAAGAATGGTGATTTATGTGGACTAAATTGGAGAACAGTGTCATATACAGTGAAATGAACCTATTGGTTTAAAGGCAGAAATGAATTGAAAAAAAATCTTAGAACAGCCCTATAACACCATTTTTTTAAAGTGACTTTTTTGTTCCAGAAGGCAGTTTTCCTCTTGTTTCCCAGCCACAGCTGGGTATTGCTGTGCCAATTCTCTTAAACTATCGTAACTTTTGGCCAGTGCAGTGAATTTTATATCAGAGCAACTTTCTGGTTTTGAGTAATAGCTCGTGTGTTAAACAGTCCCACTAGCTTTCCATTTTGGTGTTTGTTTTACTTTAATTCAGAAAAAAAATTAAAAAGTATTCTTGATTCTCAGAAGTAATCTAGCAAAATCTTGTTGCGATTGATTAAGATATGTTAACTGTTACTGGATAAGGCTTCATTGTCCTTTAGATTATACATAGATTTCTAAAATTAGCTTAAATAAAATTATAGTTTATACTTCTTGAAAATGAGAGAATCTAGGTCTTTCCCAGTGTGAGTACTGTTGTTGTTATGAATCACAACTGATTAAATCAACTAGGAAAATTAACAGTTGCAAATCGACACGAGAAATTAATTTGCCTGTGCTAACTTTGTATGTCTAGTAGATATTTAATGTTCTGATACATATTTTTTATCTACATAATCACAGTGGGCATTAAAAGCTTTATTTTGTACCACAACATGAAATCTGTACATGTCAGAGGTGCTATAAAAAAGACTGTATTAAAAAGTCAAGGCTTGGTTTTAGTAGGGGTATTAAGACTGTAAATTTTCTAAATCCATTTATCAGTGCAAAGCAAAGTAAAATACACATTTACTGCATACGTAGATAAAAATCATGTATTTAAAATATCATTAAAAATGTATTCCACAAATTACTTTTGTTTAGAAAAATAAAAATGGTCCTTGAATTTCCTTCTTTTAAGATGTTTCATGCTTAAGTGCAAGTTTTGTGCATTCCAGTAGAAAGGTAAATCAGTGTTCTTCTAGAATAAGGTTTCTCTTTCCAGTAGGAGTAGCTTTTATGCAATATCCAGCTTGTTGTCCAGGTTTTAATATCGACTATTTTGGATATCAGGCTAGGATCATTTTCATGACAAAACACTGTATTTGGTGGGAGGAAGAGTGTATTTATGTGAGAGTTGGTCCTACCAAACAAATCAGAATCTAAAACCTGAAGGGTTGCCTGATGCTATGGCCAAATGCACGCAGAACACATGCAGGCATTCAGAAGTTACATGGCTGGGGAAGATTTACACCTCAGCCATGCTTGGGCCTGTCAAGGGATGGCATGCTCATGCCCTTGAATGATTTAGTTTTCTAGAGTTGTTAGTTTTTCCCTCTCATGAAAAGAGAGATTGCAGAGAACTGATCCGATCTCTTCCTGTGCAAGTTCTAGATTTACCTCTTAATACACTTATGTTCAGTCGTTTTCTGTTCCCAACCAAACAAATAAATGTCAGCTAGCTATGTCACTGTGATTTTTGCCAATGCTACAGCTCTTCTGTAAAGAGTGTTCTGTAGGAAATTTCGTTTCCCTATGAAGAACCATCACGTGAAATGCTAAAATTGAGAGTGTTTGCTTGTGTGCATGCAGATGCCTACATGCACACACATACAAGGTGTTATAGCTTCAACTGAGACAGTTCTCAAGTATGTCACTGTTTCTTGCTGACAATCTGATTTTTATTTTCCCACAGTGGGATGGAGTAGGACCTCTCCCAGACTGTGCAGAACCACCCAAAGGAATCCAGATGCTGTGGCACCCTTCAATAGTCAAACCCTACCTCACACTTCTTTCTGAGTGCTCAAATCCAGACACGCTGGAGGGGGCAGCAGGGGCACTGCAGAACTTGGCTGCTGGGAGTTGGAAGGTAGGAATATTGACCTGATAAGTTTTTCTTTTTAATTCAGAACTTTCTACAAATGACAGCAAATTGTTGGTATAAGTTTATCTGAGTGCTCCTGATAGTGGAATAACTCTCTGTTTTCACAGAACTATCTGCAGTCAAAGCTGAGATAGTATTTTAAGTCTTCTGAATTGATACAGATAATCATATCATAGGAAAAGTCAGCACACAGCAGTGAAAATCACATTGGTCAAGTATGAAAAATTGCTGCTGAAAAACAATATCCAAATGTGGAGATGCAACATCTTTATGAATCTGTAGTGGCAGAACCATGAAAAATGAGTCAAAAATATCACCAGTGACAATCAGATGAAACCATATTGTTTTGTCACTGCAGAAACTGGTTGACATTTTGTTTCCTATGAGAAAGTAGGCAGGAACATAACAAGATATAAATTAAATGATGCCAACACAAATAATTTCATCATCTACTTTTTTAAAATATTAAGAAATTATTAACATATGCCAACAGAATGAGTAAACGTGTACAATTAGCAAGAAAATGCTTAGTCAAAGCACTATGTTCCAGCGAATTCTACTTTTCAGTTGTAATCTAATGATCCATTTTTCCCTCTCCAATTATTTCTGGTGTACTGAGGAAAAAAAATAAGAATTCATTTACTAGATTTAGAAAATATTCCTGGATTTAAAATAAATTGGTAAAATCAGAGATAACAGATGAGCTTGTGTCATGGTTTAACCCGGCCGGCAGCTAAACACCACGCAGCCGTTCGCTCACCCTCCCCCTCCCTCTCTGGGACGGCTTGATTTACTTTTTAGGGCAATTTCTTCATCCCTTTTCTGATGTCAAACTGATTTGATTGGGTGAAAGTACTATCTATCTAATCCTGTTGTATAAAGGTAATGCATTGGTTTACTCTCCATGGGAAGTTTTCATATTTACAATGAACATATACATGTATATATAGGGAAATGCAGTTACGAAAGTTAGGTCTTAGAAGATGTCCTGTTTGGTTTTAAGCATGTGGTCATTCGTATGTGAAGTGTGTATAAGTACCAATTTCAGTAAGTATTAATTTCGAAATATTAGACCTGAGGCTAATGAATGTCATTTTTTTCCCATACAATTTTATTGGAAGTTGAGTTGGCACATTCAGCAGATCTTTAGAGGCTGATTGTGTTTTTTTTGAGTACTGCATTCCACCAAACTTATAAAATTCATTTGACTGTTGCATTCTATGACATGATGAAGTGAGTGAAAAGTCTCTGTCCAGTGGTTTTGCCCTACGAAGTGCTATGTATACACTGTGCCTGAAAATCATTATAATTTTATTATTCTCATATCGTAGACCACATCAGATGATTGTGTAATTCTGGCACAGAAAAGTGATAAATGTGTTTTATTCATCCGGGAATGGGTGTAGCCCCAGTCCAAATGAGAAAACAATGCATTCATATTTGCCAGCACTAATAGGAGTGCTAAAATCCAAGCAGTGCCCTCTCTCCCATTTCTAATAAATCTGTATCTGTCGTCCTTTAGTTCACAGATGTGTACAGTGAACTAGAGAGGAAGAAGAGCTCCGCAGAGCTCTTGGACAAGTGATATGGTGGAATAACTGATTTGAACTTTTAATACTATTCATGCTGATACCATGGAAAAAGCTTGGTTGTTCTCTTGTTGCTCTATTTTTCTAAAGATTCACCAATTTCATTACAAGTGATGTGCAGACACAGAATGAATATCCTTAATTTCACATGTCATACCAGCCATTTTTGTGAGGGGAATAATCCTCTTTGGGGATTACATAAGCATTGATGTTTCCACCTTTTGACCTCTCTTTTCCACTGCTGCAGTCTTCTGGATATAAAATGACTGGAATAAAAGATAGAAAAATCTTAAGAGGTTATTCCTAAGGGAGATTTTCTTTCTTCTTTTCTTTTTCTTTTTGTTGAGCTCCTGCAAGAAATTATGTTTGTATAAAGAATGGGAAAATGGGAAATGATTTTTTTTTTCTTGAACTTTATCAAGAAGTACTTTCTAATAAAGCAAAAGAGGAAAAGAGCAAACTGTATTATAACAGATGAAGTTGCAATTAATAATAAATAGCAATTGTGGTGGTATTTTCCCCCCCCCAAATAACATAATCTTAATGCCAGAAGAATTCCAGAGTATATGAGGTAGCCAGTGCACCAGGCACTCATACACTTCCAAAGATACAGTCTGGTCTGGAAAAAAAAAATCCAGTGCAGTTCATATACATGTATTTGTATGGTTCTTTTCTAGCAGTTCCACCCTTCTTGTTCCTGTGGTATAAAGCTGACTAAATCCCCTTTGGTAACAGAGAGGTAACACTTTTAACACAGGCAGTGCTTAATCAATGTCATTATGAAGGGAAAGTGAGCAGATAAAAGGAAGCCTCAAATAATTACAAAAAAAAAAAAAAAAAGTCTAAGGGATTTAGATAAATGTCTTCCACCAGAATTAACAGATGATGTGTGTCTAAATCCCCTAGACTACTTTTCAAAGTTTCAGACACAGAAGCAGCAGTACATAGCTCTAAGGATTAACAGATGAAAAGGGCTGAAAGTGTTTTTATTTCGGGGAATACAGTTTTTCATTGATCCATACACGTAAAATCAACATATGCACATAATAAATCTTAATCTCTAGTACATTTTTAGCACTGTTTCACTTGCAGGAATTCCTTCTAAAGCCAAGCACTATAAAAAAAAAAAAAGTGCTAAATAAATGTATTTGCATAAAACTATTCTGTGTGAAGATAAAACACTTTGGGCCAATGTTTTGCCATAATATTACCCGAAGTTCTGCCATGTATTGCCTACTTGTAGAGTAAATTTGATTTTTTTGATATGACTAATACAATATTTGGTCCCTACAGTTATTATCAGAACCCAAGCAATCTGTAATGAATCAAAAAAAGGAGCATAATGGTGACAAATACATTAAGCAGTCGAAATGTAAGTTTACCAATAAAACATGATTCTGACCTGAGGTGAGAGAAAGGATATTTTCAGTGCAAGAATTTAACTTGGGAAAGATGATGTCTGTATATCTTGATTTTGACACATATTCTGGTTCTGAAGAATAGATTGACAGTTTACACAGAAAGCAGGATTTTGGAGTAGAGGCTGTTTCAGGTGAATATGGAAGTTCCTTCATGTTGCTTTACTGCACCGGGCATAATTACACAGGGAGGACACAGGTATTTGAATCTGGTGGAAAGAAATCCATTACTTTCATGGAAAATGACATGCATATGCTGTATGATGATAATGGTGGATTTCTGGAGACTCATTGCTTTCCAAAAAGTTCTCCCCCATCAAATCATAACCAGGGTAATCTCACAGTATCCTGAACTTCCTGCAGGCACAAGGAATGGCACATTAAAAGGAGAGGCATTGATTTTAGTTGTTTTCTTTCATTTCCACTGTTACTTTTTTTTTCCAGAAGTAGACTTTATCTAATTGTATTTATTACACTTCCAATTATACTTAATTTGAACTTGTATTCTAAGGCTGCTTACAACAGTGAAATAATAAAAACCTAAGCAAATACATTTCTCATCAAACTTAGTGACAGTTTTCCCTGAGCAAATAAGGTTTGGGGTAGCCTTTTGAAGTGGTGGAGACTCTTTACCTCCCATTAGGTATCCACTTCGATTGGGAGCTCTGTTAGCTTTCCTTACCATTTAATTAGGGTGTTGTCAAGTTTGTGGAGTATCCACAAATAGAAACAGGAGGTTCACTGACTCACCCTGCTACATTCCAAAGACACCTGTCTACTCATTAAGAAATTTCTGTCACTGTAACACTTCAGACTTGAAGTCCTTTCTGCAACCTCATATCGTTTATTTTAATACTTTGGATATCAAAAAATTATGAGGTATAACATTACAAGACTTATCCTGTAAAAGGAAATCTCCAGTTATTTTTATGTACAGTCTGGCATCAGTACGTTTCCTTGGATGGTGGGAATAAAAGAAGAGGCAAGTTCTTGTTAGTTTTCACCTTGGTCAATAGGCTATTAATGCATTCTATCTACTGAGCATGTAAAAAGTTATGTTCAAAATGTCCTGCAGTTAACAATGTCAAGAATCCAAGGTTATGTCCTTTCTGAACAACATTTTGCTCTCAGAAAGAAAGGAGAGATATTGAGATATCTGTATATTTTTATGTTTAGCTATATATGTCTGACAGCTAAATTTAGGCTGCTGTCAGTTTATCTGCCAGAGAAATTTTTGTTGCTGTGAACTTGTCACCTGCAATGTTATTTGCTCTCTTACTTACAATTAAAAATACAGTGTTGTCACCACAAGTATAATGTCCTTAGTTTTGGTAAACCCCTAAAACCTCATTTCTTCATTCACATGACCCTGTTTTGTTTTAATGTGCTACTATAACTTGTAAAGGTAATGCATAAACACTTCCTGCATCTGCTTTAATGGCAGGATGGCTGGCTTCATTTTCCTAAGCAACCATTAGTCTCTTGAGCTCTGTAACACTAGGAACAAGTGCTTCTCTGTTTAAGTCTTGCAAGAGTATGAAGACAGAACATTCCTCGGGTTCTTTCTGCCTCCTGTAGTGCTCTTTGGTTAGACAACAGAATGTCCCTGCCTTTGATCCCCAACAGGTACAAAACCCATGTGAATGGGGTTTCTGGGTCGACGGCCTGATCTCTTGAGATAGCTAGATGAGATACCAGTCTTTGTTCCTTAGGCAAACAACTACATTTATTTTCTTAATTCCATCCTGGAGAAATCTGAGTCTCCAGGGAGTAAGAGCTCTATTAAGTAAATTATTAGATAAAGAAACTGAAAACATAAAAGGGACTGATTCAGTCAGAAGGTCAGTGCAGCGACTTCAAAGAGTAGAAAGAAAAGAGTTTGGAGCGCCTTGCCATCCAAACACTTGCAGATAATGAATAATTATTGTCTAAAATAGCAGACATCAAGGTTATCAATCTTCCTCTTATCAGGCAAGGCCATATTGTGGGTTTCTTGCCAGGCTTTTCTGGTGACTAATTATTTACATGTTAATCCTTCAGAGTTTCATCAGGCTGTGCCAGGAGGATATTTTTTGGATTCCAGTGAAAAGACTTTCTTTTCTTTTCTGCAAAGTATTAGTATTATGAACTCTTATATGACCGGATGGAGAAGACCACTTACAACACACCAGCAAATCCACAAAGACAAACTTTTTAAGGAATCAATGCATTAATCTAGCAGGAATTCTTACCTGGCTGGAATCTCCTGCATAGATTAGGCTGCAGGAATTAGTACAGAGAAGCCTATTAGCCCTGTAGGAAAGATAATGATATTGAAGGGCCAAGAAGATATTCAAGAAACAAGACCTGCTGCTGGAAACAGCAGTATCATTGACATCGTGGGGAGATCAACATGGGTATCAGTTTGTTGAATGGGAGCACAGCCTAGTAATGCGAGTGCAGTATATAAGTATACGCAGTCAATTTTCTTCCCATGATATGCATCACTTTTGTCCTGAAGCCTTTCTTTTATAATGATAGTAGGTGCGACACTTAGAAAAGTCATTGTAATTGCTCTTAGATCATTTTGAATACAAATTACCCACTTGTACTGCAGAATCAAGAAAGACAAGGTGCAAAGACAGCTCCTTCTGAACTTCATCTTTCTCAAACACTTGAGAAAGATGTCTTGAAGACATTGAAGATGTCTTCTGTTAACAGCATTTAAGTTTTCCTTTATTTATTTATTTGTGTATTTTTACCCACCCTATTATACATTTCTCTCTAAGGTCTAAGGTCCTGGAGCAAGAGGAAAGTAACCAGTTAATACATCACAGCAAATTCTGTCTCTAATCTTCCTGGTTCTGTTGGTAATTTGGTTTGCTCCATCACACCTACTGCCCTGATTTGGCTTTCGTTTTGTGTTTTTTGTCTCTCCAGTTCCCCTTAACACTTAGTATCTCTACAGAGTCTCTGCATCACAGTGTTGACCTGTAGCAATACAATGCTGATTCTAGTCAAAACTGGAGTATATGATGTTGAAATGTTCTGAAGGTATTCAGATAATGCTGATGTCAGTGGCAGGAAAGTGAATCCATCCAAAATATCAAGTCTATTCAATTGTTGGCATTCCTTGGGGGTTTTTGTTTGTTTGTTTGACTGGTTTGGTTTGGTTTCTTTTTTTGTTTTCATTTTGTGCTAGGCATTTGTTCACTTTAGTTTGTTCTCCTCTGTCAGTGATTTACCGGAGAATATAGAAAACTATGTAAAACACTAGAAGGAGTTAACTTGTTAAATGCTTTCAAAATTTTCTTTAAAAGAGAAATAAGTTTGATACAGATGAATTACTCTTTTGTTGAATTTTAACCTGATGTAATCTTAATCCCTACAGGCATTCAGCTTTGGAAAGAGTCCTTTATAATAATAACAGTGGCAAACTAAGAAATAATTTTCCAGATTACTGTATTTTTCTTCTTAATTACCGTGACAAAAATAAAAGAGAAACTACTAATGAAAGTAGACGTAGCGGAGCACTAGATTCCTTCAAAGTGATGTATAGTAGTTATGCTGTCCGAATTCAATTATCGGTAAAGACTATTCGTGCACAGATTGTGGCTCCTGTGCTTGTCTCTGATAATTTAGCTGCAATCTGATGCAGCAATAATGATTTTGTTTGTTTCCTTGTTCCATCTGAAGTGTGCGCCGTTCCCATAGGAGTTCTTTCTCTTTACAAACTGAACAGTTATTTGATCATTGACACCGCTGCTGATTTGTGGAGTAACAGGATGATTAAGTATATTGGCAGAGTGCCTCACTTACCAATAGGCAACAAACCCTTTGTCTCTTTTCTTTTTTATGATTTTTCATCTCTTTCTTTTATACTCCACTGAGCTCATATTAGCAGCTGACCTGCAATGTGGAAATGTAGGAATGTTCATGATGGCTTTAGGCAAACAAAAGAATTATCACTATACGCAAGAGTGAATCAATTTTTCCATTCTCTGAGAGAATAAAATAGCAGTTTTGAGGCATCTCAATTTGAGTATTCCTGAAATACACAGAGCACAGCATAATTGCTTGCAGAGACTTGTCCTAATTGGCAGTTTAAGGAAAGAGACACAGACAGTTCCTACCACTTGCGAAATGGAAAGTTCTCCGGAGACTGTTGAAACAATTAATAGACATTTCTGACTTTCTGCCTAAGGTGCTTCACTTGAAACAGAGCCAAAATGATAGCGATTTGCCATGAGAAGCCTGTGAACTTTTCCAAAGCAGATGGCATTCTCACCACTCTTTTCCACTTTCAGAAAAGGGAGCTGGGGGGGGGAAGAGGAGTGTGTAGGGGAGAGGAGTGATTTCACGCATTCTTTTCTGTCTTTCGCCTATTGTTTTATTTATGTGTTTGCATATGTGCATCTGTAAAACATTATAGCTGGAAGTTTCCCCGTATGAAAACTTGGAAGCTGTATTATTGACTTTTATGATCAAATTAATTGGTACATTACATATACTGAAGACTTGAATGTCATTTATTCAGTGAAGTGATATATATATTCTTTTTTTTTCATACTGAATTATTTCAGTATTATTCCTACAACATCTTTTGCTCTCTCCAAGGTTAAAGAATATATATTCTTAATTTATTTCCTAACTCCACCTGTTTCTTTTAGATTTTTGTTTTGAAATAGATAATGAAAATGCAACAACCAAGAAGTCTGTTGTAAGCCTGTCTTTCATAAAACAAGTGCCTGTGTTTTCCCTTGGTAGCTAAAAAGTTCAAAGGAAAGCGTTCACAGAGGTTTTAATATGGAGGTTATAATACAGTGAAAGTTCAATAAAATCATTTTAGATCCTCTCTGGTATGGAGCAGACATAAATAATTAAAAACAAACAAACAAACCAACAAAAAAACAACAAACCACCCCACTGATTCCTCATGTAATCCACTGAAAACTCTAAATCTGGGATGTACTTCTACAATGAACAGCAGCATCTCTCAATATGCTGCCTGCTAGCTTGAACTCACTCCTCAACCAGACAGGCTCACTATATTCTCAAGACAACTTCACTGCAAGCTTGAACTCTCACGCTGGCAGTCCTCATATAATCGCAGCAGATACACTGGCAACCTTCCCTGGGAGAAGCATAGAAAACACAGGGATGGGAGTTTTTAAGTGCAAAGAGTTATTGCTTTGGGTACACCCAGCTGCAGGTGACAGCATATTTAACTGGCAGGTATATGCATGGTTACTAAAAAAGGAAACTCAAAAAGATTACTTTGGGTAAAAGAAAGATATTTTTCTTTCAGCAGATACTTTAATCACTGATCCTTAAGATTTTGTTTTGTTTTATATCTCATGATCCCATACACTGGTTCTGGAGAAGTTGGTGCAGAAGCATAGATAGATCATAGATAAGATCAGTCCAGAATCCTGCTACCATTTGTTTATATTCTCTTACCTTAGAGCTATTCTTTGCTTTGCTGCAGAAAATGATGGCACATTTACATTTTAGACGTATTACATTATTGTGCTCAATGATGTTGAGAATCCTACATCCCATTTACCTGACTTGAAAGCTTATTGTAACCATTATCCCTGTTGTCTACAGCAAAGTCCAGCCAGATAGTTTTTGGTATGCATCTTTACTACAGAGGAGAAATAATAAAATAATATTCTTTAAATGCTGTTTTCTTATCCTTTTTCCCAATTTCCCCCGAGTCACATTACCTGAAATGAATTTGTACTCCAAATATCGCAACATTGCAGCCTTTGCCTGTCCCTATTTCTGCCGTTATTATCATAAATTCATTTTGTTTTGCCGCTCAGGGGCACCTGTCTATAGTATAAACAGATACGAGCTTTTTAAAATGAGCACCTGAACTGTGATAAGTAGAAGCCATATACAGAGGTTATGCATGATGTGCTGGTAGTGAGCGTGCTTTCCTTTTTCTAATACTTCATGTCATGGAATTGTTTTTTACTTTTTCTGTTTCTGGAAGAACACTACTGTGATCTAAATGTTCATTAAGGTGCGAGGTAACTGTTCTTTAAGGTTTTGTCAAAAGAGAAAGGTCACCATTATCTGAAAATGCTAAGGCATCTGAGTTTCTGAAATATTTGAAACATTTCAAAGTCCAAGGGGTTCCAGAACTTTGCCTTCACCTTCCCAGTGTGAAGGCATGATAAGCATCCATGCCATAAAATGCTGAAAGGAGGAAAAAGCTCTGCTTCAGTAAATTCCTTCCAAATATCAGTACAAGGAATGTGAATTAGGACTGTATAAAAAATCAAGAGAAGAGTTCAAAATACTGGAAGTAGTGCATGCCTGGTAGATGGCCCGTTTCAAAGTAGACTGTGCTAGGTCAACCTGCACATCCTGTAGGTGTCAGATTTGGCAATAACCATGGATTTTAAAAACACAACATCACAGTTTTCATCATGTTTGCATTTTTCTAGCTTCTGGAGCTAACAGTAGAATGAAGAAGTGGATAGTATAGCTAATGTTTCGTTCCTTCAGATGCTGGGAACCCCAGGTTGTACAGCCATGAATGGACCTCCTGTTCAGTGCATGGCACACTGTGCAGACCCCATCCACGAAGAGGTTCACTGGCATGATAGTATTTAGAGCTCTTAGGGGATTTTCATAGAAGTAAACAACTCTGTCCATCACTTCCACTGTCAAAAAAAAAAAAAAGGGTGGGGTGGGTATTCATGTAAGAACATGTTGCTTCACTTTAAGATAAAGACAAAGACATGTCAGTGGTGTCATCGGGTGCCACGTGGAAGGTGCATACAAGTTCCTCTGTTATGACTAGCTGCTGAGTTTATCCTATAGGCAAGTGGTGTGTGCAGCATGGCACTGCACTGGCCTGCACCTGCTCAGGTCAACTGGTATGTGAATTACTAACTCCTTGATGTACAGTGCTGTTCCAGTTAGGTGGAAGTTGTCAAAAATCAAATGTATAGTTGTCTCTTTTTTTTTTTTTTCTTGAACAAGTTGGCAATCACAAGAGAAATTATAAAATCATTTTCCAGATTTTTTAACTGATTAATTCTTATGATCACAGCAATGAAATTCTCATACATCTTGAACTTATTTAGTAGTATATATTTTGTAATACAAATGTTGTTGTTTTAGCAGCGAACAAACAACATTAGATGTTGTATAGCAAATGCTGATGCAAAGCAAGTTTTCCAAAGGCTTGGGCTGTAAAATGTAACCAGGTGTGCTAGAATTCAAGTCAATTCATCAATTAATTTCTCTGCCACCATGAAAAATTAGTGTGGATTTCCAAATCAAGTATTTGCCTGGCATCATAAACGCAATTATTTCCTCTCTTTTGAGTTTACATCCACATGCTTCTGTTACGCCTTACTCTGTAACCTCAGATGCCTTGCTATCTTGGATGCATTTCTCACTTTCTTCTTCATGTTCTCCCATGTGTCTTTACAGTGGTCAGTGTATATCCGTGCTGCTGTCCGCAAAGAAAAAGGACTGCCAATCCTGGTAGAACTGCTTCGAATAGACAATGACCGGGTGGTGTGTGCAGTAGCTACAGCTTTACGAAACATGGCCTTAGATGTCAGAAATAAGGAGTTAATAGGTATGTTCTTTCCAATCTGTCTCTATTTTCTGTACTTTTTTTTTTTTTTTTTTTTTTTTTTACCTTACGGCAGGATAAGCAAAATGAAAGCAATTATTCTCACATTTCTAACATAATTTCTTTAATTCTTTTTCTAATGTGTTATATTCACATTTTATGTGACAGCTTAATGCTATATTGCAAGGAATTGTTAAATTAATTAAACATCATGCAACACTTTATGATTTGTCATACTGTAATCTCCAGAAGAAGAATAATGGCTTTGTTCTGCTTTAGCACTTCATTCATAGGCTGACAGTAGCACTTGCAATTTCCAGATCAAGAATATGAGCAGAGCAGCCACCCCGATCCTCAGATTCTCTATTGCAAGTAATATTATGAATCATGGACTTTAAAGATGTTTCCAGGAATTTACTGGGCATATTAGTATCTCCAGCAAGAGAACGGGGAGATACTTAATTTTCAAACATGTGCAGTATAGGAAGAAAACAATTTACATATTTACATAAATCATTGCTGTTTCTGAATTCTGATAGTATGGTAAGCAGTCTTCTTGAGTTTTCTGGTATTTTTATCATTATTATTTTTATTATTATTAATATTATTATTTTGTTTATCTGTGTTGTTGTTGTTTTGGCTTAGTTTTAGCTGAAATTCATTCAAATGCTATGAATCATCGAAATTCTATTTTCATGTTCGGTCTTTGAAAAATAATCACTTTATTGGGCTTGAATTACTTCAACAGTTCGTGACAAAATTATTTCTACTTCCACTGTACATTAAGGGTATATTTTTCTTCATTTTTGCTAGCTACTTAATTTGTTATCATTACAGCATACTTATCCTCCTCTGCCTTTAATTACAGAATTCCACAAATAGAAACTTTGATCATAATGCTTTATTATTTATATTCAGTGCTATCTCAGGGTTAGTGCTTCATTACAGCAGTGCTCTGCAACTTGTTAAAACAAGGCAATCACTCTCCTGACATATTTTACAAACTAGTGACAACTTCACTGACAAAATGTTGTAAAGCAAATAGAGGTAGAGACTGGTGAATAGTGTAAACCTGCTAGGCTTACCCAGGAATTGAACTCAAGACTGATGCTTTCTTCGCATGCCAGAGCACCGTACTTGGTCAGCTTTTGCTCATGTTACAGTTGATAAAATTGGCATGAAATTAGAGTTGTTTGATGTATTGTTTTCAGCCTTCAGGAAGCAAGATACTGCAAGTGTGGATGTTTGCTTTTTTTTGTGTGTGTGTGTGTGTTTGTTTTTTTCTGTTGTTTTTTTTTTTTAGAAATTTTAAAGTAGAAATCATTGCTGAAGCCAGTATATCAGTCCATCTAATCTGGGTGAATAACTGATGATCTTTTTATTTTGTCTCATGATCCCACCTCCACTTTCAGTCTTCAGCATGTCATAGTCTATTCAACATCTTAGTCCTTTTCTTATGGGACTTTCTCTATAGGGTTCACAAACCACATTCACATTTTTTTTTCTGTAATCTCTTATTTACTTATTGACAATGCACAAAATATTTAATAGTCAAATTTACTGAGTGTAAACATGGTTTTGTAATGCTATGAATTAGGCTTTGGTTAGCTTTCCTATACTGTGATTTTCATTTTATAATTGAATTTTTTTTTATTTCCTTTCTGAATATTCAAATTTCATTTAGGAATGTAAAGCTAAGCATGTGAAAATAGAGCTGCCTTTTAATATGACATGCCATACAAAATACTCGTCAAATTATGGATAATAAGATTGCATAGCTTCCGAATGTTAATGTTTTATGGAATATTCAGAGAACATGTGATGTAAACAAAGAAGAATTTTAAAAAGACAGAAAAAGTCTGTTGACAATAATCACCTAATAGTTTTATTTATCTTGCCAGATGGTTATGACTGCAGTGCTGCTCAGAGTTAAATTATTTGTGGGGTGATTCTGGGGAATTGTACTTTATAATTACAAAACACATTTGTTGCAGTTTAGAAAAAAGTGCAAACATGCCAATACAATAGGGAAGGTATGACTATAGTTCCTGAACCATTTGAGCTATGATCTTTGTATGTTTATTTCTTTGGCTTTTATCACTGCACTTCAAAGAAACAGTAATAATGGTCACTATTTCTCTTGTTCACGATTATTTTATAGTGAATTGGTCACATCATAGATCTGATTTTCATAAATGCTGAACATCTGCAGTTGTCAAGGATTTCAACTCATTGTAAGCAGTCTGGTTCTGTGAATATTGAAATTCCACATGTTCTGAGATACCTTCACTGTTGCTATGGAAAGGAGGGCTCAAGGAACGCTTGTTAGCGTTCATCACATGAGCTCTTTCTAACTAAGTAGAATCAGCATCCTGTTTATCGTGCCTCTTTGAAGTTTCAGTTTGTGCATCATATTCTTGTGGTGACAAACTCTACCTCACAGACTGTGATTTTCACCTTAGGATAACCTTTTTTAAAGGTTAATTGTCCATCTGTATACACAGTAAAGATTCTGTAGGTATAATCGCATTTCTTTTCAGTGGTGCTGTGGTTCCATTCCCAGCTGACAAAATTTTACTGATATAGGCCACAAAATGTGATATTTCTTTCTGCTGCTGCCAAGCAGCCCATAAATCAGTGTTGAGGCATCTGGCAAACATATCAGAAAGATTGCTAAAATTCAGACTCACCTGTACCAAACTACAAAACAAACAAAACGACCACAAATTTCTTTCTAGACTTTGTAGAATTTACCAATCTATTTTGGTTTTGTCACAAATCTATCAGGTGTGTTGTTATATTGAGAAAGTTTGGGGCCAGCTTTCTCTTAAACTTTTTCTCAGCCATCCCCATATAGCATTTTGTTGTTGTTTGTTTGTTTGTTTTATAGTGATTTTTTCTTCCTGGCTTTCATTTAGGACCTGCTCTCTGTCCTTAAAACGACCCTCATTTTTCTCCTTCTCCATCAGTTCTACATTGTGCCATGTGCTCTCTAGTTGAAGGTTCAGACAGTGGGCAAATTCATCTTTCTCCTCACCAAAATTAAACCACACTGAGATGAAGACATAGTAAGCTCAGCCTATCTTGTACTGATACTAGGTAATCCAGCACCTGTTTTTCCCTCCTTGGGCATACTGCCCAGTCATTTTCAGGTCATATTCATTTTCCACTTGCATTTCAGGACCATCATCTGTACAAAATAGCAGCTGTTCTATGTTGCTTCTCAAAAGTGTGCCCCATGGGAAGGCTCATCAATGTTGTCTCTCTCCCAGCAGTGCCATGGCTGAGGGAAGTAGTGCTGTGGGCCTTGGGGATGTATGACAGTTGATATTGCCTGTTGTATTCTTTCAGTGCACGGTTTTGTGCTTCGGGTCTTTCTGTCAGCTTGTCCTTATCCTGACAGTGATTTCCAATGTGATTCTGGGCCAATGGTGATTGAGAGAAATATCGTACTATTATTTCAACAGCCCCACTCATGCAATTTCTGTGGCCACTTGGGCTATATTTTTGTGGTTAAATAAAAGATATTTTAAGAAACCAAAAGTATTTTGGTCACTCACCCTTGAAAAAAAAGGAGGACAATTCCACCTAATGCTTTTTGTTGACTTACTGACCTATGCAGGAGCTATATATCCTTATATATCTCTTCATTTACAGTATGTGGAGAAGCCATGTATCTGTTCAGGTCTCTAGATTCTAGTGAGGGGATAAATTAAAGTGCTGCAGTAATTAAGACATCACTTTTGTGGATATCATTGCAAAAGCATTATTCAAATAAGTGAAGTTAGTGCTAAAAGTTCAGTTGCATTCACAAAGTTTTGAATCAAGTCTTGAGACAGGGCATGCAAAGGAGGGTTATTTTTTAATAATTGTTCCGGGCTATAAGGTGTCAGTACTGAATTATTCTCAATTCCCACTCATCTGTTGGTGATACAGTTAGTTATAAAGATAGTGTATCAATTAAATTGTTGCTCAGCTTGTGTTGGAACCTGCTTAGTCTTGCTAGGTGTCTAAAAGTTTTGTATCCCATGTAATATACATGAAATAGATTCCCTTACAGTTGGCAGACAAAGAGAAACTCTCAGAAAGTGATTGAACTAATATGATAAAATGGATCTCACCCTGTATTACTGCCCCGCCACTGTGAGAAATTAAAAAAAAAGGGGAATGTGTAAATTGCCGCTGAGCCATCTCATGAGCAGTGTATATGTATTTGAGTGTCTGAAGAAGACAGTGTTTGGTAGAAAGTTTTATTGCTAAATCAGAGAAAGTTTGGTTGAAATATGTATCAAGAGTTCACAACTCTAATGAATTGTTAGACTCATAGAATAATTCAGGTTAGAAGGAACTTCAGGAGGTCATCCAGCCCAGCCTCGTACTCAGAGCAGGGTCAGGTATGTTATTTCAAAGTGTGATATTGATTCACATTTGGAAAGATTTGCTTTCAGCTGCTGGCTGAAAACATGTCAAAAACAAGCATTTGCATTCTAACAGCAGAATGTGACTTGTGGAGCATAAATAGCTATGTGGGTTCCTACTATCCTAGAACATGGCCACTTTTCAATACCATAACTTTGTTACTGTCTCAGTAATAAATCCAAGTGGAGATGGTATTTACTTTTTTAGTTACAAGAACAAAAGCTATAAAAATTCTAAGTGCTAGTAATGTATATTGATAGAGAATACAGTGATGGACTGGAAGGTGATTATATAAAATATGCGGTTTTCATCTCACTTAGAGTGTATACACACAGCTTTCTTTCCTTTTTAAATGTGAACACTTTTGAATTTGTCACATATACATCTGCAAGAATCTGAGTCACTGATTTTTTATTGAATTTTTAATTGACTTATAAAGCAGCTTAGTCACTGAAATGTTAAATTGACGTAAATTCACAATGCATAAGATGCCAGAAGATGTTAATCACAAACTGTAGACATTTTTTCAGAAGTTGAAGAAAGAATATATACCGCTATTTGTTCAATGTGTGTTCTTCTTTATTGCACTTCATTTTCTATGTTTAGTAGTTGAGCTGTGCAAAACATATATTACAATAAACAGATACCTGAATTAAAAGATGTTGTCGTCAAGAAGTTGATTTAGCAAATGGAAAAGATGGTCATGCATTAATAGCTCATGTTCCTTACTTTGTATCAATGAAGAGAAGAATATTATTAAACACATAATTTAGCTTTGTAGTTTTATAACACCTCTATGGCAAAGTTTAGACTCCCTGTTTTCTAACGTTGTATACATAAGTTAGCTGAGAACTTAAACTGACAGAAGTTTAAATGTTAAATATTTTTCCATTACAGTGTAAAAGCTTTCTGTCAAGGAGATTTTGACATTTCATGTGCCTTCAGCCACTTGTGCATTGCCGTTTGCTCTGTTTTATCTCAAATATATTTCTGGCAAGCAGACCAGAAGGTTATAGAGGATAGGAAAGGTTTCCTTCCTCAGTCATTTCTTATTAAACAGCATTCTCAAGTGAAGAGATTTAGGGAGAAAAACAGGGTTGGTAAAACTGAATTCTCATTTTTAAGATCAAAGTCACAATCAGGCATTTTTAAGACTACATTAAGTCTCCTTTACATCTGAACATCCCTATAGCATAAGTATGGCAGTATGGATTTGGATCAGTTTCCCTCTACCATGAACCACATAAAAATGTGCTGTTTAAGCTAGTTAGGTAGGTTTCTGCTATAGACTGCAGAGAGAAAACAGCACATCTAGGTGTTCGCCCCAGTCACCTTTGTCACCATGAGTCTTGGATCTTAGGGTGAAGCGAATCCTGGGTGAGAACCTAGAGCAGTAGCCAGGGACTTGATGACTAGCGTTTGGGAGACTGAAGATGAGCAGGTAGAATCTTAAGAAATTCTTTTGATAAGCAGAATAAGTTGTTTTGCTTGCCTTTAATTAGCTTAGGTTTTACAAGGACAATTAGTGAAAAAGCACTGCAATTTTTCATTACCACTCAAAGCAACAGAAAGAACTGAATACAGGCTCAGGTCTAGCATATCAGAGAATACCACTTTCAGAGATGGGGTTTTTATTGTAATCGCATAGTCAAAGAAACACACAGCATTTCTTCTCTATAAAATAAGATCAAGATGCTTCACAATACTAACCATATAACACAGCCCCAGGTCAGCCTTTCTTTCCTCATAGTAGAATACACTGCAGAAATGCCTAGAAAATATATTGGCATCTATATTTGGCATTTATATCTTAAATGCCAAAGTCTCAAGAGAGTCATCTGCAATATTGCAACAGGAAAACCTAGATTCAGTTTGACTGCCAAAAGAAAAACAACAAAAACAAACATAAAAACTAACTAAATAAATAAGCAGACAACTGATGTACCTTCTCACCTCTCTGATGTGCATTTCACACATAAGAAAGTGCCCCAACCTGTACGTTACGTTTTGAGATGATAAACAATTTCAGTTTGGTTCTGGTTTTCTGCACACGGTATAAAGCAATTAAATTGAACTGTATACACTTCTCACTCAGAAAATTGACATTTCAAACAATTCAGTATTAATTTTCATGTCTGTTTCTCAGTGTGTTCGTGCTGAGAAGTGCTACTTATCTTTTGGAAATTCAGAGTTCTGATCTAAAAAGTGCATGTAGTTCAGTTGCATATTGCATTAAACATGCAACAGTAGAAATGCAAATGTCTTAAACTGCCAAAGTAATTTTAAAAGTACCTTTAAATCCACAAGGAATTACTCCATATCTGCAAAGCAGTTTTAAAAATTGAAGTTTTGTGGCAGATGTACATTAACAGGTAAGTGTATCAAAACAGATGTTTCCAGCCTGTTGTGTATCATCTTCAATTCATGGAACAGTAAGTTAATTTTATTCTACATAAGATGCAAAATACCTTTCTCTCCTGGAATTGTTATCAATTTAAGCCATTTTCAAATGATAAAAATTACATACATGTCATTTTTTACTAAAAGCACATTTCCTTGAAGAAACTAGAACTCTTATCCTTCCCATGACACATCAATGAAAGAGTAAAATACGGCAAATTATCATTTGATAGAGTAAATTTAAAATTCTTCTTGCATGTGAAGACTTTAGGAATGGGTCTAGGGCACTGTAGTTTCAAAGAATGTTGAACATGGAGCTGAGAAAGGAAAAAAGCTAGCACGGGTGTAAAATACCTGTGGGTATGCAACAAAGATGTTCGTTATCATCTGTTAGCTAAACATTTGGACCATAAAATGTCTGATTTTCCAAGGGCAATATGACAAAGATAAAAGAATCAGAGAGTAGTTTTTCAAGGAATGCCAGATTAGGAAGTAGTGCTGATATCTGCATTCTTATAGCTGGTGTTTTATCCGAATCTCAATGTAGTTAAACTGAATTTAGTTTTTCTTTTCCATTCCTGACCATTAACGTTCCTAGTTGTTATTAGTAGCCCCAGTCTACAAAGAATGTGACTGGATTTCTCTGATGGGTTATATGTATTCCTTCCCAAAATATGGGAGCTCCTTGTGCTCGTTTACTCTGTGACAGTTGTAAAGAGTCAGCTTAGTCTCATACTTGTTGGTTTCTGCATGGCATCTTCAGATGACACTGTTTTGCTTACAGAATAATTGTTTTTCATGAAGTACTTTGATGTAGGATTTGGGTGCTTGTAAAAACTGAGGCATAGACCAGTTGTTTACATCATTTATACTGTGTTGTGTTTTTTTGGGTTTTTTTTTGTGTTTTTTTTTTTTTTTTTTACTGTTAAAGGCTCTTGTTTCAGATATTATTATTAAAACTTCAAATATCCTTCTGATTACAGAAAGCAGAACAATAGTCTATAGCAGCAGCTTTTGCAAATAAATTCTTGCATATCTTACCTACCTTTATAGTGTACCTTTTTAGGTGTGCGTAGTATCTCTGAACATGCTGTCCTGGATGGCTGGAAGTAGCGCCAGTGTGTTAGCTTTCTGCTCCTTTTGGGGTTCTTCTGTTGAATACTAGTTGAATAGGTCTCAGATTAATCAGCTGGAAACCCTACTTCACAAGCAATTAAAAAAAAATAATAATCCAAGTCTGTTGTTTCATGCATATAACTGCTGGGATGGAATAGCAACAGTTTTGTAATACACAGTGACAAAATACTAAAAGGGTAACAAATCCTAATCATCTGATATAAGTGAGGAAATAATCAATTTGCTGAGGGGCCTTATTATCATAATTCCATAAGGTAAGGCTGTGATTCTGGTACTTAATATCTAGATGGGCTCAATTAAACAAAATAAAGAAATTTAGTTTTCCTCCCAAGGAAAGCCTAGAGAACCCTCAGAATCATCTTCAAAGCCCCATTGATCTCTGCATGGCATCTCTATGAAATTATTTGAAATCTGGTATTACTGATATCATCTTTAGTATTACGTTTTTCATTTTCCTTTTGCTTCCTCTTGTGGCTGCATTATGCAAGAGATTGTGCAAACATTAAAAAGATACAATGACTACCCCCTAGAGTTAGCAATTTTTATATATATAATGTATAATACTTTATAATGATAGATTAGACTTCAGCAATTGATCTAAGAAAGCATTACTATTTAAATCCATGCTTTTGGTGTAGAAATATAGTATGCATAATGCAATTTGAAGGATTGCATTATGACAAAAGAATACAGCACTTTGTTAAAGCTTATAATTGAAGTCTTTTTTTTTTTTTTTTTTAAGAAACCAAATAATTGAATATTTTAGATGTGATCCCTCCAGTACTCCAGATTGAAAACTTTGAACAAGCTTGACACAGAACCACCTCCAAAGAGACCAATTTGAGAATTTTCAGGAGAAAATGGAGACCTGCCCTATAGAAAGAAAAGGAAATAAAATCTGCCTTGTCACTGGTAGGGCTGTTTTGTAAACCCTGATGAATGTGCAGGGAAGGCATCAACAATGAAGGTCAAAATTTACATTTCTTTATAGGCAGCCTTACCTACTAACAGGCTGGGTTAAATATACCGAGAAATTTGTGTGGATACTAGCTGAAATGATTTGAGTAAGCAAATTCTGCTTGCAGTTATATTTCATGAAATTAAGGAAAATGTTTTAAAATACACTCTTTATATTGGTTGAAAGAGTCATAAAACTTCAAGATGAACCTCTTCTTTACACTATCCCATTAAGTAGTTGCAGTAAGTAAGATCTCTCCTTAACCTTCATAGTGCCAGCAAATGCTGTTCTTGCATGCCATGTGTTCCAGCCCCTTGAGTATCTTTGTGGTGCTCCACTAGACTTGCTCCACTGTTGCAGTGTTTACCACATACAGGGGAGACCAAAACTGGGTGCAATACTTTTCATGCAAGCTAGAGGAAGAATCATCTGAGTCTAGATGAAGAATCATTTTTGTGGCTAAACTCCACCACATACAGCCTAGGATGTGGTCAGCCTTTGCTGCCAGGGCATATTTTTGACTCATATTCAAATATGAATTCATATTCAAATATGAATATGAGTCAAAAATCCACTAGCATCCACTAGCACCCCTAGGTTTTGGGTTTCTTTTGAAAATCTGCACTCCAACCAGTTGTCCCACAACCTGTACTGATGCGTGTGGTTATTTCCTCCCACGTGCAGGACTTGCCTGTTAACTCTGAGGTTGTTCAGCTGAGTAGCAGCCCTGTCCTCCGGTATTTTGTCTGTTCCAGTATATTGACTATTCCTCGCAACATTTTTTGTTGCCCACAGGCTTTCTGAGAATGCTTTCTATTCTATCATTCAGGTTGTTAATGAGGATGTTAAACAGTATTGCCCCCACTATCAACACCTGTGGGACACCACTAGTAACCACCTGCCAGTTGGATTTTTCACTGCTGATCACCACCTTTTGAGGCCAGCAGTCAAGCCAGTTTTCCACCCACCATACCATCCACTTATCTGATCAAAGTGTCACCAGTTTGGCTGTAAGGATACTATAGTGAGTAAGAAGTGGGTAAGCTGATGTGTTGATTACTTCAAGCCATGCAGAGTAAACTCTGTAATTCCAAAATTAGAAGTGGATAAACACAATTTCAATGTGTTTAACCTCAGTGACATCATTGCATATATTTAAATTACTTCAGTGTCACCAAATTTCAAACCACAATTTCAGTGGCACAAAATATGAGGACCATGGTCAGATCATATTATTCCTGTTGTGGAATTAAGGCAGTAATAGGATAATTGTCATTAAATCCACTTAAACGCAGGAGTTTGCTTCCTTTACGAGAGAGGGAATTATAGTTCAAAATGTTGTGGTTTTAGTGAGGCACTACCTTGCTAATTTAAAAAGGCAAATACTGTGGAATGTTTAACGTTGTCTTTTGGTTATTTTAAAATCAATAGAAATAAATGTAGTTGCGTTAATGTTCAGTAGTAGTAATCTCTTCAGTAGTAATTAGTCTTAGTAATCACGTGTAGTCTAATAGATTCTGACCTGATCTGATAAATAGCTCAATTGTGTAACAATAACATGAATTTAAAATTGTTGCAGATAAATTGGAAAAAATGGTGGTTGTAGGCAATGTGGTCACAAACACTAATACGTACAAAGGCATTTTCATTCTCTTCTCTCCTTTATTGTAATTTTCTTCAACTTCAGCAGTGTATATCATCTGCAAAATTACCCCCATATTAAATGGCATAGAGTACCTTTAAATTAATTGTTATATAAATGAATACATACACACAAAATTATGTTTGTAAGAATGTATGTAGTTCTACCTGCACCAAAGAGGAAGGGACAGTGTGCTGCGGGGTACACATGCATATGGAAAGGTATTCCATTTATCTTTAAAAAACGCATATTATGTCACGTGATTGCAACAACCAAACTAAAATCTTGTAGCTGTCAGCTTAATATTCTTCTTGTGGAAGCTAAAAGGAATTTTTCATTCGTGACAAACAGGATTCAACTCACAGTAACAAAGCAGCATTATTGAGGAGTGAGTAGGTCTGAAAGGGTGCTAATTATCATAACATTGTAAAGCAATGCTGAGACCTACTGTAAATCCAGAGTTAAGTATGAGAGCAGGAGAAGTAAAAGTACAACTTAGTTTTACAGTGTAGAGTTTTTAGGTGCATGGTGGTGCATTAAGAACTGAATTTCAATTTTCAGTCATGACATAGGCTCTAAGCGGACTATTGTAAAGGGACTAATAGTCAATTTTGGAAAATGGAGTTGGATGCCAGTTAAGTCATTTTTGTTCCTTTGAAAATGTTGCACTTTCATCGCTAAGCAAAGCTAATAGGAAAATAAAATCATATTAAACTATTACATAAAGAGAGTTCCTTTTTTAATAGTGGAATTTCCGTTCTCACTCTAAAGTTATAGGTTCTTAGATGATTGAGTTAGCATGTTTAGAAAATTTATTTCCCAAATCTGAGACACCATAACTCACCCTGAGGCAGTCCATGGCAGAAGGTATTCCTGCTCCTAGCCTCCCTCCAGCCTCTCATTAACACATCGTGTCTACACTCAAACTACTCGTGTTAGTCAGTGCTGCCTGACTTATTGGTCAAAATGAGCTGAGTGAGCAAAAAATGACTTTTCTTTTGCAGACAAACTCTTCTTAAACAGAACAAAGTCAAACAACTCACAAGAGTAGCTGACAGGAGGGTTGGAAAACTCTGCTTGGCCCAGTTGCACTTGTGAGGCTCAAAATGGGGTCATTATCTGATATACTTTCCACTTGCACACTGGATGTCCCCCCACACCCTGAAGGTTGCTTTAATTTGTTAGAATGCAACCACTATGAGCCTTACCATAGTATTGCTGCACCAGTGTAAACAGTTATGTGGCTAAAAAAAAAATAAATGTTTTGGTAATTCCCTTCTGTTTTTTTCTTAAAAATTACAATAAAAAAACAGATAAGCTGCATGCAACAGCCAGACAAAACCAGACTGCTTTGGAATACAATGATATCAGATAGGTTGACATGGCTACATGTATAATTTCCCTATGTAGGTATTAAATCTTCAGGAGTTAAAGGTGTTATCCCCTCTTGTACAATACTATACTGCCAATGTCTAAATCAAGCCCCGAAGAAAAGGGCATGTCTCCTTCTCTCCTGTGAGCCACTAACAATCTGAAATAGGGAGTTCATCATGAGCAAAGCCTCTGAGATGAGGGTTCTGAGGATGGATTTTTGTGCATTATCCACTGTAGTTAAATCCATTCTTCTGCCTTGAGATTGAATATGTATGTGCCTTACATGGAAGAGCTCAGCCTCTTCGTAGGAATACTGAAATTCATCTCATTCGCTTGTAGCCCTATTTAAGCATCTTTCATTCTCAGGGACTTCTCTGATAAGCTACCCTCAGCTTACAGAAACTTCAAAGCCGAAGCAAAGTTATTAAAAAGAGAAAGAAAAAAGAACTGCACCTTTAGTTAAAGCTTCAAACAAGGCAAAAAATGATTGTCAGAGTTTAGCTTATTTGTAACCCTTCCCACATTCTTACAGAAATCAAATGTCTCTTTCTTCATCCTTATTTATTATAAAATGTACTTTAAAATATAAGACATCAGTAGCTATTAGCCTGGCAGTATTAATAAGACTGCAATTAGGAGCCCTATGGCTAGAGATTTGTTGTATATTTGCCACTGAAGTAAACAAACTAAGAGAATTAAATGGTTTAGAAGGCAAATGTTGCAAAATCAATCATGTCTGGTAGTTGGAAGTGTTAATTTGTTCTCTAGGTTTGTTCAGTTATTCCTGAGCAAAGGAACTGTTACGTTTTAGATGGCTTCTTGATAGCTCAGGTCACTGGCCTGAGTTGTATTCGTTTCCTTAACTGTGAATGAATAATCACAAGTCTGTCATTGTCAGGGATGGTAAAGTGCAGAAAGTGTCTAGAGATCATCAGCTAAAAGGCATTCTAAAACAGCAAGTCATAACTACAAACGGATGGGAGTACTTGCAAACATGGTGGTGCTAATCTGTAAACTAGGACACCATGAACAACACAGAATATTCTTTAGTACCAGTCTTGGCGTATAGCCTAGATTAAATTGCAGAGTGAGCCCAGGAGAAAGCATCCAAGGTGAGCTACTCACACACTAATCTTGCTGCAAAGGGCAGTGCCCTGTGTATTGTGCCCCTTGGAGTGTACATAACTCTTGCAGGGTAGGCAGGCGAGTCAGAGCAGGCCCTTCTGTCAGGGACCTGGAAGCCAGGTTTGTCCAGTCACTTGAAGGCTGTGATCAAAGAGGAAGGATATTGTCTGGATTATGAAGAGTACTGGAAGGAGATAAGATGTCCGTGCTTTCTGCTTCTCCTGATCCTGAAGGAAAGGAAGCAGACAACATGAGGGGGTAAGGAAAGAAAGATGGTGATAAAATGAACTTGGGGAATTGTGGGGTTTGAAAATGTAGCGAAAACTGAGATTCAAAGACCTGGATCATGTGCCTTAGGTTGTTGAACCTGCCATGTCTCTTATCTCACTTGCTTCTCTTCTTGGACCTCTGAGTGGTTTATTCCTTTTGCAAACAAGGTAGTGGACCCATTCACTTGGCTTCCAGATAACTGCTCAATTTTCTCCCTGAACTGTCTCTGTCCACCATCACCAGCTACAATGTCTTCACATCAGTCCCCACATTTTGCTTTTTTTTTTTTTTCCTAGTCTGGCCCAAATTCTTCCTGTTTTTCCTTTGACACTGCGATCACATGGCACTTCATGTCTTTTCCACTGCATCTCTCTTCTCTGCTTATCTTGTACCTAAGAATGTCTGCTTAAACTGGGTTGCTTCCAAGACTCCAGCTACTGGACCTAAGAGGTCCAATACTTCATCTGAATATTTTTAAAGGCCAGAAAATGGAAGCTTGCAAGTGTAGTTCAGAAACCACAAAAAGTACAAACTGAACCATTTATTTAAAATCTTTTGATTTGGATACGGTGCACAATTCTCTTTCTTCAAGTTCTTTAAGTAGACCATTTGAAGACCCAATTCAGAACATAGAATGGGGTCGTATATTTGGGGACTCGGCTTCTTCTGTCTTCTCTTGATGATCTGCGGCCTCCAGTGGAAACCTCTGCCATATGTCTATTCATTCATGAAGACAGTCAGTAAGGGTGATGCAACTTATATTACCTTTTTTACAGATTGACGAGGTAGAGTAGCTGAATGTATTATTTAATCTAAGATACCAGCAGTTAATTTGGTCTGTATTCCTAGACATTCTTCTTGCTTTCATTTGGACTTACTCATGTGGGTCTGTATCTTCCCAGAAGTTCAGCATTCACACTGGTTGTGGTACTCCTCTACAGGGCTCTGCACAAAGGAAAATGTTACCTATATGTTCTGCCAGCTGTAGCTGTTCATAGACTCCTGCATAGCTGTCTTTCACAGCAACTGATGTTACAATGCCTGCCTGTCTATCTTGTGATCCTTTCAGAGTTCCTGATCCTTTCCACAGAATTATTTCTCAATAGGTTATGCTTTGTTCTGTATTTCTGCAGATAATCATCTCCTGTGTTTAATATTCTCCATTTGCCTTTAAAGAATTCTGTCTTCCTAAATCAAAATAACTGAATTCTAAACCAGTCCTCAAACATTTTTTCCAGCCCCTGTCCTCTCTTTCACCATCTATACTGCTGACTGTGATACTGGATAGATATAGGCCCAGGATAGAAGATGGTCTGCAGAGTTTTTCGTACATTTTTGACAGAATCCATTTGCTACATGCTTCTATTTTAATGACAAACAACTGATAACTCTTCTGAGTAGCAGGATCCAAACATTTTTCGTCTCATTTGCAGCAATTGCTGTTAGCTTTCTCATGAGAATGTGATGTGACACTACTCTTGTAGGTGCTACTAGTGTCAACAGAAGTGAAATCCACAGGCTGTCCTCCATGAGGCTTTCTGCTATAGAATATGTCTCTTACCTACGAAATGCACAAACATACTGTATTTTTCTGCTGCTTTTACATTTCAATAGGTGCAAAGCACCAGCAGTTTAAAAAACAAATAAAAAATTATAAGGCACATCATGTTACTGCTGTTGTGATTTTGAATAGTCTGTTCTTTGTTTCTGAGTTTTTTTTTGTTTGTTTGTTTTTTCTTCATTCCTGCAGGCTGTACACCTGCAAGAATAACTTCATGAGAGTAAACTGCAGCTGCTCTAGCACTGTGTTCCTTCCAGGGACGTTATGCCCACTTTTCTCCCAGATTACAAAATGTTTGATAGTTAGCATCAAATTTCAACTGCTATGACAGGAGAAAATAAGCATAGGGTTTTTTGGACTAGCTAAAACACTGAATAATTTAAAATCTTAATGTACTAGTGGTTTCTGCTGAAGAAAGATTTAGGTCTAATGGACACTTGTGACTCCACAGTAGTATGTGTGTTTATCAATACATAGAAACCATTCTTACTTTCCACCACAGTTCTATAAATAAATACATACTTTCTGGTTTGTATTAGCTAATCTTTCCACTCACACTCACTTTATTCATTCATTTCCCAGAATATGTTTACATCAGAAAGAATTCAGTCCATTGTGTCTTTATGTATGAAAAATTCTCCTTAAATGTTGTACTGGAAGAAGAGACTAAACATACATGTGCACACATGAAGAGAGGTATTCATCATATGTAAATATTTATTTCATTAGGAATATTAGCCTTTTCAGAAGGAGAGCAACAAAAGGACATCCGGTCCTTTTGCTATGTCCTATGTCAATTATATCAGATAAAATACGTGTTTTACTTTAACAGTCTCCACCTATTAATATGCAGCTTTGTGTTTTATGTTTTTGCATTACATTGGTTTGAACAAGGGAGCCAGACTACACAATCTCCAGGTGTCCTTTCCAACCTCAATTATTCTGATTCTAGATATAATCATGAAATGTACTTGATATTAATATAAACATTTTTTCAGGTGTTTGGGGATCTAAAACCAAATACTTCCATGAATTACAAGGAGAGCATTATTTAACTCAATCTCTGAAAGGAAAGATAATTCCAGGACAAAGAGAACTTGAACATAAGTGACAGATTTATCTACTTTAATTTGTTTTCAGAAGAGGATTTCATAGCTTAGAAGCGGGACGGGTTCCAAGATAGTCTCAGGGATGTTTACTTTTAATATTTGAAATAAATATGTACTGAGGACGTATTTCAAACATTTTCAAAGATAAGAATATGCATGTCAATGAATCCGAAAGCTAAGAAATATCCAATGTAATTGGTAAGTGTGCTTTATATTAATGATTTTAAAAGATAATCTGTTCGGCATAGTTTTTCTGCTATGAATTTGATACAACATTACAGCAAATATTTTTGTATTGCTGATTATATCTGATAAGGAGCTCATATTTAAAGGAATGCATGGCTGCATAATATTGCTGTTACTGCATTTCACTCAAAAGCTGATAGTATTTTTGCCATGTATATGGTCATGTTATGCCAATAAAAACATTCTTTCCTTTCCTCTTTTTTTTTTTTTTTTGTTTTTGTTTTACAAAATTGTCATTTATCTGAGTGGAATTTTTAGAAGCCATTTTTTAATGGCTCTTATGATATTTAAGAGACATTGAGTTTAGTGATGCCGTTTAAATATTTAGCATAATTGTCAAATGGAAGACCAGTGCCTTGCATCAGATCCATCACTATCCTTCAGCTGCTTTACACTGGATTTAGTTCGTAAGCAGGAATTTTTGTTGAGTATTTCAGCTAAGTCAAGTAATCTGGGAACCAGATTGTACCACAGAAATAACATGGCTAACAGGAGCAAAAACTTCAATTTTCTTACACGGTGAAAACTAATGTTTGAGACAGTGATAAATGAAGCCTCACCTCACTGCTCCTGCTCAGCTTTAGGAGAGCAAGATCATGCCAAAAAAAGTATGACGTATTTTTGGCAATTATCAACACTTCTTGTGGCAATTAATTTTCTTCTTCTACCACATTTTTCATTATTGTGTTTTTGTTATGGGTTTGGACTTAAGCTTTGTGGTATTGCAGTCAGGGAACAGAATTGGGGTATAAGGTAGGAGTAGGGCTAAGAGTTGTAAATTAGTCTTGGGGTTAGTGGTGAGGGTTAGGATACTAACAAATGTGGTCTCACAGTCACTATTGTGACTACACTGCCGTCACCTTAACTGCCAAGAAAAATCTGAATAAATCTATGACTCAGCCATGAGCCCCAACATGAAAAAAGGCCAACAGCCTCCTGGGCTGCATGAGAAGCGTTGCCAGCAGGTGGAAGGAGGTGATCCTTCCCCTCTACTCAACACTGGTGAGGCCACGCCTGGAGTGCAGGGTCCAGGCCTGCATCCCCCAGAACAAGAGAGACATGGACATACTGGAGAGTCCAACAAGGAGCTGTGGAGATGAAGGGCCTGGAACATCTCTCCTGTGAGGAAGAGCTGAGACATGGGACTGTTCAACTTGGAAAAAAAGAGATTCGGGGGGATCTCATCAATGTATATAGTACACCTGATGGGAGGGTGTAAAATGGGCAAAGCCAAACACTTTTTTGTGATGCCCACTGACAGGACAAGCGGTCATAGGTACAACTTCAAATACAGCAAATTCCATCAGAATATAAAAAAAATGCCAACCTGACCTTGCTCTGAGTAGAGGAATTGGACTAGATAGCCTCCAGGGACCCTGCCAACCTTTAAGTGTTCTGTGATTCCGGGGTTTGTATGGAAATGATTTTCACTGAGTTTTGTTTCATTTTCCTACCAGAAGCATCAGTGTCCACAGCCAAGTATGACTAAGCTAGGCACCTCATTCATGCACCTCTGTTTTATAGACTTAGCCCTTTGGGGAACAGCAACGGAGTTGGACTAGTCTTTCTGACATAAGGAACGTAGTCATTTAATTAATCAGTGAATGACGCTGGTAATTTATAGCTGTCCTTGCATGTTATTCAAGATACAGGCTCTGAATTTCCTTTTCTTCTCAAAATCTTGAGAAATCTTCAGCAATCCCAAGAAGGAGAATAACCTCCTAGACCAAGTTTGCAGATTTTGCAGTATAAGGCAGTAATTCAGCTCAGTGTACCAAAAGAATGTATAGGGTTATCACTCAGAGTTCACTCATTCTTTGATGTAACGTGAGAAAAATAAATCGCCTCATGACTTATTCCTCTTAGGAGAAAAGTTACAGGACCTGTTAGATTGTGTGCTACTCACGGTGCTCTTAGAGCAATATGTTTTATACATTATTTGGATTTCATAACTCAGGGTTATTCTAGCAAATAATCAGAGTGCTAATTTTAATTAGAAGAAAATGCATATGATTAGCATGAGTATATGCAAAGTCATATATTTGTGTGCAAAATTTCTGAAGGTGACACTGCTTGAGGGTTGCTCTCACAGAAGGAACATTATATTATGCAATTGTAATTCATCATTTGCAGTGGAGCAGTCTATCAAGAAGAAATAGTTTGCCTTTGGGAATGTTGCCCTCTGAATCTCCACTGGTTAGGAGGTCTGCATTGCATCTGAATTCTCGCCTGTTCTAACTGAAAGCATTTATTTTTCTTCTGAGTTCTTCTATTTGTTGTTATTGTTTAGTCTTTTCTAGCTCCTCAAACCTGAACTCCCATCCTTTCCCTGCAGTATGGATTGTAGTTTATATTCAGCCATCTGTCACTGGAGAGGCTGCTGAGTACATGTAAATCTTTCACTCTGACTCCCCTGATGTCTTTCAGAGCACTCTGATTGTTTTGGATAGGGCACATGGAGTTAGGGAGCCAGATGGTCTCTGGCAAATTCTTCTTTTCCCCCAAGTCTGGAGAGAGGACACAACTACTTTTGGAAGACTTGCCTAATTGCCCTCTTCTTTTTGGAAGAAGCAGAAATCAGCCAAGGTTGCAGAGGTTTGGGAGGATAACTTGGAGGATATAAGTGGTTGTGGGCTTTGCCTTAAGCAGATCTCCATCCAGCTTGATCTCCAAGAATGCACAGATGGAAGGTAAGGTATGGCCTTGCCCTGTAGGCAGCTGCATCTTTTCCTTCCATGTGTTACTCAAATGAAAGTGAGCAGCTGTGACTCAGGTTAAAAAGAGCAGTAACTTAGTGACATCGAGCAGACTCACAGGATGTCTGGAGCTGAGGTTTCTCCAGGGGCCACAAGAGAAAATACTTGATCACCAGCTCACCTGAAGGAGCCATCTGAAGCTGTTACCTTGAAACGAACAGCAGTAGCACAGCCCACAGACAAGTAAGATTGTCACCCCTCTGGCTCCTGCCTCCTGAGGAAGCACAGGCAGGACTGTGCTCTGGTAGAGCTGTACTCCAGCAGAGGAGTCTGGCCTGGGATTCATTTGTCACAAGTTCTTCAAACACAGCTATTAATGACCTGCACAACTAGGAAGAGCTGAGGATGCTTTTTTTCCTTTTTTTTTTTCTTTTATTTTTTCTTTTTTTCCCATGTGAAATGTAGAAATTGGTCCTGTCATAGTCCAAACAAAATATAATATAATATGAACTAGATAAGGAAGGCTATCAGATTCATTTTCGTCCTTACCATGAGAACACAGAGTTTAATTCTACAGCATTCTTTCTTGCGTATCTGCTGTATTGAGTCTTTAACATGTAGTAGTTTCAAGTGAATTAACATATAAAACTACAATATAATTTACAGTTTTCAAATTGCTGAGTTCTAAAGAACACAAAGCAGCCTGTCAAGAACAGGATTACACTGAGTCAGAACATTATTATTATCTGCAAATTGAGTTGACCTCTACAAAATACCTAGCAAAAGCGAATACCTGTCCACTTTCTACATGACCCCATTTCTAATAAATGTATCTGTAACTTTATTACTATGGCAGACCTTTCTATGGTCTGCTTTAGTTACATTAAGTAGCAGTTCAACACACAAACAATGTGGCTACATGAAGTCTTTGCTAACAATTTTAAAATTGCAAAACAAAAGCAAATACTTCAGTAGATCGTACTCTGTCGTGGATATAAATTATGTTTGAAGCTTTTTAAAATATTTTTTAAACAGTTAGGACTTCTCCTCTTGACAGTTTTTACGTGTTCTTTTTCTTTTCCTTTCTGCCCTTCTCCCAGACATTTACATCTGTGAAGGTAGCATTAACTAGGGTTTTCTCATTAAGTAAAAATTATTGTATTGTGCACACTAAAGTAATATGAAATATTGATATGTATTCTAGGTGTTGTTATTTTGCCTCCATACAGATTAATTATCTTAACTGCTCCAGGTAGAATTTTCTTTGTGATTATTTAAGAAGTGTTTGAACATTGCAGTAATTAAGGAATATATGGACATTGCGATATGACCTGGAGTGGTTTTGTTATTTGTTTGAAGAATTATTTTCAAAAAACACTATCATTTTACAAAGATATATATATTTATTGAGCTAACATGTTTTCATCTACACGTTGTATTTAATTTTTAATGCCAGAATATATCACGAGGTTTCATTTTGTTTTTATTTCTGTTACTGTTTTCACATAAATCTCTAAACAGTGGAAGAATTTCTGTACATATCACCATGACATATAGTATCTGCATATAAAGGCACGCAAAAGTAATATAAATGTAATGTAATGTAAAAAGTCTTTCAGACTTTTTGGACAGATTTTTTCATGAGTTCCAGGTAATATTCTAGAACAAGTGAAGAAGAAGAAAAATAGCAGCAAATACTATTATAGCTGTTCCTGCATGAAATGTTAAAGCAGAGCAAAATCTAGGTGAAATTCACCCTGGTTACATTGGTCTCCTGTCAGAATCTTTGTCTGTTTTGTGCACAAAGTAAAAACGAAAGTAGAAAAGCTGCTGCTTTATGAATCCAGTTTAATAACTTCTGACATTGGTAGACAGGCTCATTAATTTCAATGGGTGGTGGATCAGGGCATAGATCTTGAAACCTAAACTTATTTTTCCAAAAATAGATTACATTCTTACTTCTTCATTATGGCCTAATTTAAAGTCCCCTGAAACAGACTATTAACAAAGTATTATCCTATCTCAGAAAATAATACAGATAAAACTGAAATTCCACTCAACACTCACATGGCACTTTTCCTCTTCAAAGGACTAGAAATACTGATTAATCATAACATTAATTAAACAACTACTTTTTTACTTTTTTTTTTTTTTTTTCAAATTCAGCCTTTCAAAAGCTGTATTCTCAGCAGGGAGCAGGGAAGAGGATAGCAAGGGGCTAAAACCAGCTCAAGTAATCAGAAAACTTAGCCTGCAGCAATTAACTGAAGAATCACTCCTCTGCAGAATCTTTTTTAACTTGGGCTAGTGGAAAGATGAAAAGAAAGATGACAGTGCAATCTAAACAAGAGAAATAAATCTGTTGGTGTGTAAAGGAGCAAATTAATTATCTATATTTGCCCTACCTGGGTCAAAAGGTTGGCAAACAACTCCTTGCCTTGCCTTTTTGAGTTTGCAGGCCTGACAAGAAATGCAAACAAAATGAATTAAGACAAATTACTTGAGTGATTGTCCACATGGACTCCATTCATTCAGGATATAAAAGTCCAGCATACCCAAGCAATGAAATTCCTTGCATCCAAGAACAATGAATTCCGTGTCTGTCATTTCTGTTCCTATTCAACTGGTAAAGCTAAGACTGTAAGGAAGATGGCCAAAGCTACATGCAAATCTTTTCTTTTTCTTTTTTTTTTTTTGTGTCCAGGAGAGGGGGAACAACAACAAAAGCAGCAATATCTATGAGTTTGTGACAGTTTACCGTAAAAAACGCTGTTTCCTTTGCTGCTTAAGTTAACAAATAGAAGCTTCTTGGTGGAGATTTTTTCTCCTTCTGTAGTTGTTTGACATATCAGGTCAACATGTAATTAAGCAGGACAAGCTAGACTTGAACTGACTCATTTTTATAGTCTCGGTGTGGGTGAGACAGTCAACAAACTACCCTACACATCTTCCCAAATTCATCTTCCAAAACCAGGCTGCAAGTCAGAGAACACACCTAGAGCTGGAATGCCCGTGTATGATGGTTTGTTTGCTGGTAAGGTCACCTCTCCAGCACAAGGGTGAGGAGAGACAGGCTGCTTAGCTGTCTTTCACAACACCAAAGAGTAGCAGGTAAAGGAAGGTATTGGGCATGAAAAAAAATAATCAGGATATAGCTCAGCATCAAGCTGGAGGTGGTTTAAACCAATATGAGGAGAGAATGGAAAAGCCTGGCAGACAGGGTAGATGCAGAGATATACACTTAAATATCAACTATGCAAGAGACAGCAAAGGAACAGGAAAGCTTAGTGGTTAAGAACCAAAGGGCTGAGGAGTACAGTTCAAGTAAGAAAAATATCAGTCATGTAATAGAGGGGAGAAGGGGCAGCCCTGAAAAGGTGAGTTGAAAGCAAGAAAAATGATCAGCCAGAGGGAGGCAAGAAATACATGAAATAGAAAAGTTAGGTTTCTGGTAACAGGGAAGCTAAAGGAGAAAGGTGGCTGGGTTAAAATGCTGCAACATGAAAGAAAATCTATCAAGGATCATGGATCTAAGAAAGCAATTTGTTGAAAAGCTGTGATTGCATTGCACCCCGTTGTGATTTCCCATGGCATGTTCAGGGTGAAATTACCACAATGCCTCTCTTTTTTCTTTGTCCGGTGCTACTGGCTTCTATACATACTTCTCTTCCATCCTTCTTATGGCTGTGCTCTTTGTCATTCCTAGTTCTCTTCATGCCATACCTTTCCCTTGGAAAAGGTAGAACCAGCATCGCTAATCTTTTTTAAAAAAAAAGATAAAAGCTTCTATATTGGTTACTCTGTTAGGTATTTGATTCTTTTACAAGCAAATCTCAATTGCCATTGCCAACACAGATATTGGTGGTTCATGTGCTTTCATCACTCTATGACAGTTTGAGGGTTTCTTGCCTGAAACTATCAAAGATTAATGTTCCTGCTCCCTGTAGGGCTTTATATGCTATACTACCTATGGCTGAATTTATTCTTGATGAAAAGACACTAAAAAAAGAAAACCAATGAATGGTACAATGCGTCAGGAAGGGTATTGTTCCTCTTTGTTGTGGGCCATCCTGAATATGTCTTATATCTTGAAATCTTGCCGCCTGTCATCAGAAGTGGTGGAAAAGTGAAAAGTGTGTATCATGCTTCTGAGGGGAAGAGAGAATCTGAGACCTCCACCTGATCTTTTGTTCCGTCTCAGCAGCCGTGAGCAAAGTGCACCTGGGTTCTTGGTGGCACAGGAGGAGGGTGTGTGTGTGTGTAATGTTTTTTATTCTTTCTGTCTTCCCCAAAAATAATTTATTTCCACAGAGTTTTGAAATAACTTCAGATAAACATGCAAGGAGGTGAAATTCAGCATTGTACTCTAGCTCAAAGCACCTTTTATCCCAACTTAATTGGCAGGCCAAGCTTAATATGAAGCAGCTAAAGCAGTGGCTCTGGCCCATGCATGTCTGGGGTGCTCACTCAAACCATTCTAAGTGCCTGATCCTGTAGCACTTAAATCATCACTACATCCTTTAAAAATGATGGAACAAAGATTTTATTTATTTTTGTTTTTGTTTTTGTTTTTTGTTTTGTTTTGTTTTCTTGATAGGGATAATTGCAGTACTATAATCAATTAGCTTTAAGAAGTTAAATGCCTTAATATGCATTTGCTCTGGAGTGCCAGAGATTACAAATACTTGTGTGCATTCCTAACATAAGATGGTAGGACTTGAGTACCTAAAAAGCATTTCTGACCAAGCATTAGGAGTGAGATTCGAGAGAGCCTAAAGATAAGCATTAAACATTAAAGACAGTAGAGTATCCTACCTTGTCTCTAGCTGCCCTTCCAGAAGGCTGTTAATCTTCTGTAGGTCTACTCATTCTGTGCAGACATCTCAGGTGTCCAGGGGCACCTGAAATCACATTAGCTCTCTGTATTTGGACTCATAAATTTCCCCCAGCTTGCCTGAAGATGGTTTTAGCTTTCCTTTTATGCCTTAGTCCAAAAACGATCCAAATACCTCAGTTCTCTGACACTTGCTAGAAGTGATGGGGCCCATGCTTTTTGGGTTCATGCTTTTCAGTCTCGCTGCTCAGGACTTTTTCCACTTCCCTCATCCAATAGCACTTCATGCACAGCAGTAATAGGAAGAAGAATTACCCTTCATCTTCAGGATTTGCTTCCTCTTCTGTCCCACAAATTACTACATATGTTTGGCCCTAAGGCCCCCTCTGCCAGCATTTCTTATCTCTTAACTTAGCTTGCCTTTAGAGTCTTGATATTTTTCCCCTAAATGTTTCCCTGGCAGTAGAAAATCTGCCTATGAAAACCAATAAACCTTTGTCCTCTTAAATCATGTGTGATTTCACTGCTGCTCTGGTGCCTACAAAATCCCTTTTACTGGCAATCTGAGCCCAGAGTTTGCTACACATCGTACTGACCATCATCATTTCTGTGTGGGCTCTTCCTGCCTGCTTGGTTTGCGACACCTCCCTCTTGCACCTCACTATATTCGAGATCTCCACTGTTCAGGACAGGGACAAGATTCATCTGGAACTCTAGGCACTTTCAGGGCTACACTAATTCAGGTAATGACAGTATCTGACAAGAGAAAGCATAGTATGCAGATGAACTATTTATCAAACACAGTAGTGGTATTTTTGCCACTGCTATCATGTGATGGATACACTCTAATTTATTAGAATGTCAGTCGAATACACAGATTCATGATCAGAATTTGTTCCATAATAATTAAATAGACTGTTTGGGCACATTTATTAAATATTGATTGAAAGTAACAATAAAACCTCTCCCAATAATCTTTCCAAAAAGGCTGTGAAATACCGAGCCTGAATAATCTTAAAAATGGATGTGGATGATGAAAATGCACAAAAGCATGAATATCTGGAAATTTAAATAGTGTACATGTTAGAACTGAGTGAACAAAATTTTCTATATTGCAGCATTCCAATACTGTAGTTCTGGGATAGGGTATGTGTAGCATTGCAGTGCTACAATTAACTGCAATTAAAGGTTGGACTAGATGATCTTAGAGGTATTTTCCAACCTGAATGATTCTATGATTCAATAAAATATGGTGCCATTTTGCTGAGTTTTATTATCTAGCTACAGGGTGTGAATTCATGGGAAACTTTGAGGGGGGAAAAATCATGATGTATTACTTATATTAGAGCAGGCTCTACCTCTGCGACAGGGTTCTTAGTTTGAATTAATATGTTTGAGGTTTCTTGTGTTTTCAATATATTAATTTTCCTAGTCTCGTTCTCTCAAACCAGGAACCATGCCACAACTATATAAGGAATACGCCAATGTGTCAAAGTCATTTTGCAGAGATGAGTGAAATGGAAATGAAGTCAGTGGGGTTACATCAGCAGTGAATTTGTCTCAAGGAGCAGTAGGGAAATAGTTCCAGAAGTGGAACCTTTTCTACAATAATTTTGCTCTTGTTAAATCTACCAGAAGAATAGTTACTTCTACTGATTTTCTCTGTAGGCAAAATCCTTCTCAGGACAGCTATCAGTCTGATCATATGAAGAGAAAATTTCCTGAATTAAGAAATAGATGCATGTACTAAGGTGCTAATGAGACCTTATATGCAAAGGAAGTACGTTAAATCTGTATTGCTGGTGTGTTTAGTAAGCAAACGTTACCATTTTACATCGCAGTATATGCTCCAGAAAGAATCCTGCTCTCCATATAAAACAGTGACTGGAGTTTTATCTTAGAAAAATAACTTGAAAGTTTGTAGTGTCAGATAAACGCTCTCCCAAACTCCTGTGAAGCAATCCCTTTCCTGTGGCAGTGCCCTCAAATTATGTCTGTTTAATATTTTCTTTCTTTCTTTTACAAGTGAAATGGAACAAATAAGCATGATTTCTTTTTCCCTTGTCAAGCTAGTGATTAAGTTTAATCATGTTATGCAAATCCTCTTTAAAAGTACTGAATCTATTTTGGGTCTTATAATGTGTAATGTTGCTCAAATTAAAAAAAAAAAAATCAATTTATTTGTAGAGCAAAGCCGTTCTATATGAATCCTGACAAAAATTAACAATGCCATTTGTTTTTAATACCATTCTCACACACATCTTCCTCTCTTCCCCAGGACCGTCATGAGTTCCCACTCCTTCAGCTCAGGGAAGTTTCTTGAGCCACAGGTTGAATTCCCCAGTCCTCCTCCTGGTAGAGCTAGACAAAACTTTGCAGACATTATAAGGCTAGTGTCCATCACACATTTAAGTTGGGTTTCAAAAACTGTTCTTAGTGTTGAAAAAGAATTCCAAATTCAAGCACTGCAAATGTAATGTGCAGTAATGCCAAAGTCAAGGCTTACAGTTGTTGTCAGCTGTGTTGGGCTGATATAGCTGTAGCTTTGCTTTCATTAGCTTTGCTCAACATTTGCACCACTCTAAACTAGCATAGGATTTCTTTTATAGGTAATGCTAAAAAACTTGAGTTTGCTACAAGCCTCTTTTAAAGCAGCAGGAACATAACTGAAATAAAAAAAGGTAACTGATAAATGGAGAAAAAAAAAAATATGTGAATGTTGCACAGTAATTTTTTAATTAACTAGATCTATAGTTTTAGAAAACACACTTGAAATGCAACAAGTTACTGTGGAATATTTTCTACAGTGTTAAGTCCTTAACTTTCACTTTACACGATGTAACTGTATTAGAGCAAAGGTGCTGCTTTTTCAATATAAGTTCAGAGGCTTTGAATTAAATTTAATTAATTACATGTTTTGTATGGCTACGGCTTTTTTTTTTGTCCCACGTATTTTCAAACAGTTAACAGTTACACTTGTTAATAGATTTTAAGACCATGTGAATAGTGCCTTTATAGATCGACCTTAAAACACAGCCACTTCCCTGACCTTCTATCTGTTTTGCCACCATTTTCTGGTGAGTGTATGGAAGGACAGTTTGAGCAGTGATTTCTGTTCTTGAAGTCAGTTGCTTTACCTGGACACGCGAGCAGCTCTGTTGGAGATGGAAACACTAGAGCTGCTCAGAATAAGGGACGCTGTACTGTCCCACTGTCACACATTAACTACAGAAAGCCTGGTCTGCTGGTTTGATGTAGCTAATACTGATTTGGTCTTCTCAGGGCAAAGTTAATTGTGTGCATGGCAGAAATATTAGAGCTGTTGAGCAGTAACACGTCCAGAATGCTTATACCATGTTTGATTGTTTATTTTAGATTTCCTACTGATTTTTTCCTGACAGCTTCAAAGCCTTAATTTATTGTAAGGAGAAACTTGTGTGTCTAGGCATGTGTACCGGTATGAATGTTGCTGTCTGGGATACAAGGCCAGTTCCAGGGAGAAATCTTCTTGCAGCAACCATCCAGCTTTTCTTATACCCAGTGCTAAGGGACACAGTTGTTGGCTGCTAATGGGATTACTGTGCAGTTCTGCCAGGGGACTCAGGCTGCAATATACTCCTGCACTTTACAGGAGAAAGGAAGATGGGTCCCTTCTGGGAAGGTATAACTGTGTAAAGCAGGGAGTCTCACTGATGTACTGGCCGGGGGTAGACTCTGCATTTAAAAGAGTAACAGCTACAATAAATCATAGTTTTGGTTTGTTGTGGGGTTTTTGAATGTTTATTTGGTTTTGTTTGTTTATTTTTATATGCAAGCTTGATTTAATATATGTTGCAGACTGAAATAATCACCAAGAGCAATAAACAACTATTAATGTATTCATGCTACATACAACAAACAGATGCAGATGTAAATAGCATTACAGGCTGTTCTTGAACAGTATTTCTTATATTTGTAGGGCAAAAAAAGAATTGCAGTTTGCTCAAACAAACTATTCCTGAAAGAGAAATTGGTGTTAACACCTGTACTGCATCTGATACTAACATAGTATTCCTGAAAAGCTAATAGTGCAAACGACTGATTAAGTACTAAATGCAAAGAAATAAAAATATCTGAGAACAAGATTTGTATCTGAATTGCAGCACACTCACTGGTAAGATTCAAATCCCACTGCACACATTTTGTTGGTGATGTTATGATTTTATAATGCTTTTGCATGATATAAAGTGAGTAGTTTCTAAGATTTCACATTACCACAGAAATCAACTTGATAGCCTCTAAGTTTAACATTACAGTACAAGGATTTTGGTTTTCATCTCTACTATGAATATCGTTTGAAATGACTAGCTATATTTCTTCTACAGCAGGCAAAATTGTGAGAAAATAAAAATATTATAGTATTTGACAGGTAAAAGATGTGATTTACCTCTTACCTCTGTTTTCAAATATGGACACACAATGGAATTCATGACTTCAGAATTAAGTACTCATATATACTAATTTATCAGAACTTTTAAAAGTTATCCAAAAAATCTGATTAAATTATCATATTATATACAATAATCATACCTGATTATGTCGTTCATAAAACATGATGTAGATTAGATTACTAATTACATTTATTTTTCCCAATTTTCCTGTCTTTTCCATCCTGAATGATGTACTCTTATGATGATTGCTATATGCAAATTCCTAGCACAGCTGCACTGAAGGTGACTCAGAGTTGTTTCACTGACCTCAGCTGCAACTTCATCAGGCTCTCACCCTCTCTGTTCTTGTTTTCAACACGATGAAAGACTGAGCTGCCATTTTCCCACAACAGTAACATCCTAGCAGTGCATGAGGCACTTCATAAAGCTGTGCTGGAGCGTTCTGCTGCCAGTGTCAACCCTGCCCTACCTTCATACATCCATATAAATAAATCCTCAGAAGCTTCTCATCTGTCATTTTCTCAAGCACTATATGACTTTCAGGTGCAATTTTAAGAAAATAATCTGTGTTCATTTAAACATGAAGAAGTTGGAGTAATCAGCAGTATTTCTTTTCTGTGTCTTCAGTTTAGCATGACCATCTTAAAAATGTATTGCTCCTTTCATTTTGGAATTTTAAGTTCTGGAAGCTAGTGTCACATAAAATAGCTCCTTACTAAATATCAGACAGGAATATATGTCAGGAAGGCACCCTTTGTGATCAGTACCATGCATGCAACTAAGGACGTGTGGAAAACCAGTGTCATCTCTGCACTATGGTTGGTGCAGTGTGGCATTGTATAACTGGTAAAGTCATAGGAACACCAATAAACATAGTTAAATTGCTGCACATAGTATAGAATTGACCTTGTACAGTGAAACTGGCCCTTCAGAGAAGGCTTCTTCTCAAACAACAATTTCATTGGCTTTGCATTCACTGTAGCATTTTTAAGAACTGACGCACATTTTATTTATAATTAGTTGTGTGATGAGTGCTGTGGTGGGAGATGAGGACTTGACAAGCTCTGTAAGTTACGGTGTTCAGGTTGTCTTTATACATATACTTAGTCTTTATTATCGTTGTTTCATTCTCATAAGGACATGATGTAGCCCATATCTGAAGTCTCCAACTCATGCAATATGGAAATATTAACAGAGGCCCTAAGGTGTGAAATGCTTGAACATGCAATTGTAAAAATGTGGCTTGCTCCAAAACAGTATCAGTAGCCAATTAGATTACATGCAATGATGAAAATGGTGCTAATACAGTCTTGCATGTTTTCCCTGTACCGTCACCCTTTTTTACTGTATCTACTGAATTCTCCCTTCGTTTTCTTTCAACAAAGGCAAGTATGCCATGAGGGATCTGGTCCACCGACTGCCAGGCGCTAACAACAGCAACAGCTCAGCAAGCAAGGCCATGTCTGATGACACCGTTACTGCCATTTGCTGCACTCTGCATGAAGTCATCACTAAAAACATGGAGAATGCCAAGGCCTTACGAGACGCAGGCGGCATTGAGAAACTGGTTGGCATATCTAAGAGTAAAGGAGACAAGTATGTTTTGCAAATCATCTTGCACCTTTTCTAACATCTCCAGTAGTTCTAACTAGTCCTTAATGTGTTTGCCTCCTCTGTGCAATCGTGAGTTGAATACTTTAGTTTCATCAAAAATCATGTACCCAGTGTGAAGGGTGACAAGAAACAATGACAACAGCAAAAGTCTCTGCTGTGGTTTATTTTTGATGTACCATCAGCAGGTATGTGCAGTGTAAGGAGGACTAATTATCTCCAGTAACTGCTACCTCAAAGCACTTCCAGAAGATCCTGCTAAATATTAGGGACCAGAGCTGTCAGACTGTGCTCTGCAGAAGGGGTGACATGCAGGTAGAGGGATCCTGTGAAAGGAAGGGACATCACCATAGTTCTCTTACTGCTCCTCTTGCTCTGAGCCTGAATACTATATAGTCACTGTCCTTCTTCACAGCATCCTTTTCCCAGCCACCACCAGCTTGCTGGTCGGGTGGGCTGTAGTAGAAAAATAGATCCATGGATTTTGTCAACACCTTGCTTCTGAGAGAGCATTAGGATAACTAACTGCAGGCTACTTGGCGAGGCACCAAAACATGCAAAGTCTTACACGACTGTGACATTGTCAGAGCAGCTATGGTTTCATCTTGTCTGTTTTCCTATGTACGCACTCTTCATGAAGATTTCACTCTTTATCCTTCTTTTGCCTAAAACAGATAGCCTGGTTCTCATATTTGTCAACCCGCAGAAGTATAGTGCAATGGGACTATGGCAGTTTGAAAACAAAAAGCCTTCACTGTAGTGTACAAAACCTCCCATCAGTCCAGTCCACCTGCTCGAAGCTGTCATCACACAGCCTACTGCAGCATCAGAGCTCTAAAAGAGCCCCACAAAGCCAGGCCACAACCTGAAGGAAAGATTTATGCACCCTACATTTGGTATGAGAACTTATGCTCGCCTATGTGATCAGAGCATTGCCAATATAATCACATTTCTTTTCCTCTATTGTCACTCTTTCTTTTCATACCAAATTCATTACTGAAACATTCTCACATGCTAATTGTAAAAGGTAAAAAGCAGTAGCATAACAAAGTATTTGATTCAAGTTGTGGGAGCTCCCCATGCTCTGCTGATCTATTTACATTTGCATTATTTATTATTACTATATCTATTTAGATTTTTGATTTATTTTTGACAGATCAAGTGTATAGATTGCAAGCAGGTTCATATCCATTTCTCTTAAGTTGAATGTGTCTCTCCTCAAAATAATACATTTGTCTACCTGTTCATTATCTGGTATAGATTATTAATACCTGTTAAGTCTGGGATTTTCGAAGTATCATGGGCAGTTTTAGGAGGATCTAATGGTATAGTTCTCTGTTAAGTATCACTCATACCTATGAAAGACATGTCTATGTTGACTGAAAGCCCAGGTAGTTTTGAATAATTCTAAAATGCCCTCCAAAATTGTGATATTTATCCCTCATTTAAAGTACTTTGAGTTGCATTATTACTGTTACATGTTACACAGTTACAGAACAAGAAAGCCTGTCAACTCACAGCTATAATCATGCTCATCTTAAGTGAAAGTTTCATTTTTTCAGCTTTCAGAAATGTTTGGTATTTTGCACCATTGCTTTAGTTTGCTTTCTTACAGGTAACTCATTGTTTAAAAAACAGAATTGCTAGTTGTTGGACTGGTAGCAAATTCTGGTATCCTCAGTTTAATACAGTAAAACACTTCAGCATGGATTTTTCTTGTCTAGGATGAAGAACCTGTACCTGCAAGTGCAGGATACTGGTCTGGCCATGCATCCTGGTGGCATTGTAGGACACAAATGTACAAGTGCCAGAAGTGCTGGACTGGCCCCATTAGCCTTTGGAATACACCCAGGGCTTTAGTATGCTCCCAGCATGAGACAGCATGAGCAGACCGGTGTTCATAAGGTCATATTGGCCAAACTCAGGTCTTCACCTAGCTCCTGTTTCTCCTCAGTACTTGCAGTATGGTTGGCACATTTATTTTCCTGGCTACTCCATGCTACCAGCACCCCACTAGCCAGTACAGCTGGGAGTATAATAAAAACAATTATGCTTGAAAGTGTTTATCAAATTCCTATTTATTCACCAATTACCCATATATTGCTGTACTCTGGGTGGGAAATGGGGCGGGGAGGAAATCCACCAAATAAGCATTGTGTTACCAGCTTTACTGTCAGCCTCCCATTGTCCCATCTCAAGGGTCACAGTGCACCAGAGCCTCACCCTTAAGAAGGCTTGCTGCCCAAACCAGTAACAAATGCTGCACGTTTTCAGGTTTTCTCTTTGGTTTTGCAGTCCTTTTACCTTTTCTGAGGAAAATATGAATCTCCTCAACGTCAGCCCCAAACCCCATCAATCTTCACTTCAGAATTTGGCCTTTGCAAGGTTTTCTAGCTGCCTTATATGTACTAGTGGTACAGCAAGAGAGCTTAAGTACACAGTGTATGCTCCCTGCATGGGCTGTATTATCCTCCTGGTCCCCTTCTTTGCAACCCTTCTTCACTGAGCTGAGTACACTCAAATGTTGCTGTTGTTTCCTTTTTTTTTTTTTTTTTTTAAATTACACATCCCAAGAAGAGTATATGACTCTAATGACTCTAACTGATTCAAACAGTAGCTTAGAGCCTCTTTTAAAACCTTTTTGAAGAGGAAGATCGCATGAAGTTATGCATGGTTTTTAACATGACATACATTAGATTTCCCTCATGAATAGCATGGTGTGTGCAAGATACAAATCCTAACTGGGAATCCTGATGAAATTTGCCATAAGTTTTTATAAACAGTTGCATTTCTGCATCTTGACTGCTCTGCAGCTTCAAACGCGGTGCTCATCACCCATCTAGTGTTTTTTCTGGCCGCTGCTGAGAGATGCTTAATGCTTTGGGCACACTGTCATGACTTAAGTTTGGCCATTTATAGAAGAAAAAACTCTGGCTCTAAATTCTTCTCCTCTGTACCAAAATTGTAACCAGGACATCTTAGATGTATATAATGCCAGTTGGTTCCTCAACAGTTTTCATGTTGCTACCTCTCCCATTCCTCTAATTATGCTCTCAGCATGAATCCTTGTTCTCAGTGTGCTGATCAACACACATTTTCCTCCTCACTGAATAATTAGTACTGTAGAAATAATGTGTATTGCCCTTGCTTAAAAACACATTGCTCTCCAAGATACCAACATAAGATCTTAGGGTACACTGATAACACAACTTTAATTGTGGGTTTAAATCCATAGCAATGCACTTGAAAATTTGGATAAATGGAGTCTGGCACTTAACAGTCTCTTTCTCACCCTTTTTCTCTCTCTCTCTCTTTCTTTTTAATATATGTATGTAACAGGCATTCGCCAAAAGTGGTGAAAGCAGCATCTCAGGTCCTCAATAGTATGTGGCAGTACAGAGACCTGAGAAGTCTCTACAAGAAGGTAAGGCTTGGGTTTGTGTTTTTTTCCAGACTTGTCATCTTTCACATGGTTACCTGAATCTGGGGGCTGAGAGACTTTAGACCAAAACTTTTATATGAACTGGAAATTCACCTAGAGTTTAAAATTCCAGAGACTTGGAGATGTGTTTTTTTTCCCCGTTTTTAATTTTAACATAGAAATGCCTTTAAAAAAAATGTGTGGTGGTGAAAAGAAGCTGAGAATTTGATTTTCAAAGAATTCATGCAGAAAATGCTGGATCCGGCAGCTCTGGAGAGCGAAGTCCTCTGCATGCTGAACAAACCTGTGCAAGCTCTCCTGCTGTATCTTTCCTTGTTACACCTCCCCACAGTGCCCTGAGGAGGTTACCAGATTTGCAGCCCTTCGGCTCCCAAATTTCCTCATGAGATTGCCAACAAGAGTATCTGAAGGAGTGGTGCTTAGGTACTTATGGAGCTTGACTGAAACTTGGTGGCTTCATCACTTCCAATCAGCTGGTAGACAGTAGCACCATATACTTAGTTTTCAGACAGCCTGTAGAGAGCACCATATGATTCCCACCAGCCCGCTAACCTTTTAAAAATGGATTGCAATGCTGGTGATGATCCTTTGAAACAATTTCTTGTAGCTTTTTTTTTTTTTTAAGTGTCTGCTTAGTAAATGACAAAAGTATGGTTACAGTGTGACTATATTGACAGTGCAACTATCAGCCTGCAGACTTAGTTCTCAAAAGTCTTCTTACTATGTGGATTTTCACGCCTGATCTAACTGATACTTGTAATCTCAGCAAAGAGAGCTAAGGCTTCATCTGGAAGAAAAGTTCAGGTCCTGGTTAAGACTCAGATGTAAGTGAGGGAAGGTTCACGGAGGTGTAGTCCACGCTATGTATGTTTTGCACAAGGAAATCACTTAGCTATGTGAAATTTATGCACCAAATCTCAAACTGGCTGATGCTGATCTTCTGCTTGAAATGCTGTTTGTCTGCATGCCTCATCTCTGACTTGTGTCAGTCTGGGGAGCACGGAAGACACTTACTGAGTCACTCCCACTGTTCACTTCCATTAGTTTCAGTCACCCTTGGTGCCCCAGGGATACCATATGTGATGGCATTTCAAGTAATGACTGGTACTCAGTTGTCCCATTGAGAGGTGGAAGTAAACATGAGCTAAAGTAGGCTTTTCTTGAGGTAAAGCAGTCACACACTTGAGGTGTGCATAGCCTGACTTCTGGGCATGTGGGTGGCTGCATTGTAGAGGATGAACTTTACCACACCATAATCTCTTAGAGGTTTGTATGATGTCTGGCTCATTTTTTGCCTTCTGGCTTTATGCTGTGTATGTAAAAGCACTTTCGGGGGTTGCTCCATGCATGAGATAATCTATATGCTGTATGGCCTTAGAGTATACTGCTACCTGAAGGACATTCTGTTGGCTGCCAATGCGAATTTGCCAAGTAATGTACTTATATGCCAGGCATGCTTGGGTACTAAATACCTTGCATGCTTAGAAGAACATTTTCTGAGGCCATAAGTATAAACTTGTGGTGTGGAAAATAGGGTAGGCTAGCCTTTGAGGTAGGTTACAGGATATTCTTAGCATAAAGTCTGACTGTATATACTTTCAGGAAGTAATTTAAAAATCACTGGATTAGCTAATTTCTATAGACTTAACAAAATCTTGAAGTTCAGTCTCTGCAATATTCCTATTTGTTAATAAGTCCTTACATATGCTGTCAAGCATTATATAAATAGTTTCTTGTATTCAAAGTGTTCAGATAGTTAATTTAAGATTCTTCTGTGTGTTGAAAGATGTGCTAATCTTTACAAAGTCATAATATTTATTAAATTTGCCTATAGTAGGCCGATTGTTTTGCTGGATGTCTGTGTGTCATGACTGTTGGGAAAATAGTGTTTTTGTAACTGGAAAATTACAAAAGTTTACATTGTACTAGGAATCAGCTAGTTATGCAATATAAGCATAGCTGGTCAATAGAATCTTTATTTTGTCCTACTAAAATACTTACGCTAGTAAAAATGAGTGACCATACAGCTGGCAGCATATGATCAGCACTTTGCCGTATCTTGCAGTTGCACAGCCTTTTTGAAGTGCAGGAAAATCCCAGTGCCTAATCATCAGCAATTTCTTCCTATGTGTTGAAGTATCTATACAATTACTTTCAAAGAATTGGTGGCATATAGAGGCACAATTTAGTACTGTGATAGAAGCAAATTACAACTATCACATTGCATGTAAGAAAAAGCAACAGCACTTACCGTACTGTTTGAGAAACTGTGTAGCCAAATAGTTTGAATTGTGGTATGTTTTTGAGCTATATGTTTACAGTAGAGTAAATTAGGAGAGGTAGAAAGAATAAGAGCATTATCTTTTGTATTAATGGAGAAAGAAGGTGATGTATGTTTACTGCTAATACAGTAGTAGTTGATAGATTTAGTCCAACTATATGACTGCATCAGTAAAAACATCAAAACACCAAGCCCCACCCCATTGTGGGTAAGCAGCTTCTACCAAGATGACATTGTATGCCTGTATGGTGAAATCTAAATTGAACAGCCTCTAAGGAAGCTGTCAAGTTTGGCTGTTGCATACAAAATAGACAAAATTGACAGATTTCAGGGTGCCAGCTTCAGTTATATTGCTGAAAAGCATACTTGTGTGCACAGATTTTATTGTGCTGCTCGGTGTCTGACCAAATTGCCTGTTTCTCTGGGCAATTCAAAGCCAAAAACTGCAAAACTTGCAGCAACTGCAGTGACTCAATTAACTTTATTGACCAAATCAAACAATATGCCCTGTCTCAAGGTGCTAGTGTATTTGGCTCAGAATACAAAGAATATCTTTAGAGAAGATACTCTAGGTTTTTTACCCTGAAAAATGCAAAACGCTTCCACAAATCAGTGAGACAGAAGGCATAGAATATTAAAACTGGTAAACCAAGTTAAGCAAGGGATTTAAGTGTTTCTGGAAAGAGTTTCAGGCTAGTTCCTATGCTGTGTTTGAACAGAAAGGCAAAGCAGGTGGACAGACAAACCCTGCCAGTAACACAACTTCTATCATCGAGAGCTCAGAGATCTGGCACCCAGGAACTCCTCTGCAGTGGGCTGATCCTGCACTCAATGAAAGCAATGAGAAGCCCCTATTCATTTCCTAGGAAATTTCCTAAGGCCTCAAAAGCAAGATCTGGAACTTTTGCAGCTAACTGAACCTCCCTGGGGCGACAGCTTAACTAGTCTGCAGCACCCATTGTGTTCTGGGCTTCCCAAGATTTTGTAAAACAAGGACTGAAGGTGTGTGGGTTGCTTTTGTTCAGCTGTTTGCCGGATCAGGAACATCGTGTCCATTTATTAATTGCTAATGTAAGAGGAGTTGCACTTCTCTTTAAACTGTTGTCTTCTTTTCTCAAATAGCTCTTTGTTCACTAAAAAGCTTGCTCAGGTGGAAGCTGTAGCTTTTCTGGATCAGGAGAGTGATGGGTAGATTTCCCACAGCTGGAGCTGCGGTCTCAGTTTCTACTAGGAAAGCTCTAAGTCACCATAACTTACGCACCGTGTTTGCAGAGCTGTGTCATGCTGACAGCTTCTATCCAGTGCACTAGGATTTCCAGTTAATACCTATGGATTGGCTTTAATGGGACGCATAGACTTATCAGGCTGGGCTGGCACGGAGAAGATACAAAAGGTAAATAGTCAGCATTCAGATCTGTGAGAGAGGACGCAGTGTTCACCATCCAGCGTCGGCTTGCGCTTTGGGAAAAAAAGAGAGTATCACTCTCTAGTATAGTTAATTTGGCACTAACTTAAGATAGTCCAAAAAGAAAAAGTTGTAAAAAGTGTAAGTGTTTTCAGTCCTGAAAAGACAGAACAAGAGGAAGCAATGAATTCAGTCTTGAAGTGAAGGAGGTGCCAGATGTCTTGCAGGTGCTTCATCATGGTGGAGTTCTCAAGAAATAGTTTAGTTTGCTGAGCAGCAGCTGAAACAGAAATCTAATCTGAAAACTTCCCATGTAGAGGAAAGCATGGTTCAATCCCAAGTAAGCAGTATTTAGATGATTCAGTGTGGTTAATTTCTAAATACCACAAAAGCTTAGCAAGTAACAAAGAAGTGATCATTGCAGTTTTTCATCAGTAGATGAAATATTTTCTTCCAAAGAGTGACTTTAATGTCATGTCATTTTCAAACTTTGTTCTCTACAAGCAAGACTTAACATTTTCCTAATTGATCATTTATTTAATCTGTGTCTGTTTTTAGGGGTCCATCCCTTAACATTTAAAATCTGGTTTTGAAAAGTTCTTAATGGTCACACAGCCCACAGCTAGAGTGGATCAATGTCTCAGCACTTAATGTAAGATGGGTGGGGTAGCTGCCCCTTGGGACACCCCTCTTCTTGAATTATCTGGGTAGCCTGTACAGTCAGTGAGAGAAGTAAGCACAGCTTGGTCTCTTGAGAGAGGTCCTGAACCACTTATGGCTGGGCACCCAAGCAAGGCAAAAGGAGCAACTGTGGTGATTCTTTAAAGGCCCCTATTTCCAAGTGAGGAACACCAGACCTTGCTCCAATCTTTAGTGTGCTTAGCTGGCTGAAGATGTGGGGATGCGCTGGAAAACCCAGATGTGACTATAGAAGAGCAGATTTCCATTAGCTGCGGACGGTAGACTATTTATCTCAATATTCAAGAAAATAACCAACTATTCTTAAACACAGATAGCTTGTTAAATTGCATGAGGAAATTTGAGCAAAAGGGTTGTGCAAAAAGGGAAACTAAATGAGTTTAACATGAAAGAAAATTTATTAGCCTAAAACAAGCTTCAATTAGCATTAAATGTGTGTAATATTAAAAAGCTGAAGGAACTGTCAGGAAGAATATGTTTTCTATTAATTGGTTTGCTTTGCCTAACCACTTAGGCTTGAACAAAATATCTGTTTACATTCTTTCATTATATTTACATTTACTCTGTCTTCCAAAATTTAAGCAGAGATCACAAAGACTTTGTAGAAATGATTTTTCTTTTCCATTTATTATCATAGGTTTCTGTTCTGCATGGAATAATAGAAATGCTTGTCCTATTCAGCTACTATATGAAAAAAATACATCCAATTACTTGAAACTAGGAGGCTGTTAAAGGTGGTTGTCCTTCAGTGTGTACTATGCCATTTACAGCAGGAAGAGTATTGTGATAGGCATTTAATGAAGTCAGAGTAATCACTCTGAAGATGGCCTTGTCTGTCATTGGCTGGAAAAGATATTTAGAATTGCCTGAAGCCTTAAAAGCTGTTAAGCCAGTCCGGATCTAGAAGACACACTTTTCATGTGACTTTCAGAATAATAAACCGATGACTCTGTGAGAAGGTCCTTTATTGCTAAATGTTCCATGAAAATTGCCAGCAATAAACTTCAAAACTCTAGGCAAGGGGTTTTAAAAACTAAAGTCCTTTATTAAAATACACCTATTCACCCTTTAAAAGTATTAATTGCATCATGCTATCTTGTAGACTTGGAACACTTCATTTAGATTTTCTTCTGGCAAGGTTATCACCAGTCAGACATCCCCACAAAAGATGCTGTCTTTAGGCAAAATTTGTCTGGTGAAAAGGTCTGTGCAGAACTTAAACCCTACATTAAGGTCTAAGTTTCAAATCCAGAACATCAAAGTTCCTCAAAAGAGTGGCTTGACTTGAAGGAACTAACTGTTGGTGTTCTCAAATTGTTCATGTGCATATGTATTTTCCTGTACTGATCTTTCAGTGGGACTTAATGTATTTCTATAAAATCAAGAAGGCCTTTTCCAGATGAGTGTATCACCCTTTTAGGGGAAGGGTGGATTAACTTAAGGTAAATCCCCGCACACACTGTAATATAAAACTGGATTATCTTTACAGAGAAGGCATTGTCTAGAGCCCATTTTTATATTAACTATGAAATGCAAGTACCTGATTAATAAATGATTGACTGATTGATTGATTTATGGCAGTGGGCGGCCCCAAGCTTCACTGTGGCTGAGGACAGAGGATTTTCACCAACCCACCACTCTGGGTCATGGCACGCTCAGCATACTCTCTCCCAGAGCCGAGAAACCAGAATCTATTCCCCAACCCAGGTATTCCGGCTGTCAGCTGACCAGTGTTGAATTGTTATGTTTAATGCATACTGAGATTTGTACCCAAAAGCATTCTACAGACGATGTTTGAATCAAAAGTAGAAAAACCTACTAGAGAATACATTTTTAAATTATACATTTTAATATAATGAACTCTGTAGTTTCTAGACTGAAAACTGCTCACTTCACTGAAGGAGCAATCTGATTCATTTCAGCAGTGTGTCTAAGATAGGCAGAGTTTTGCTTTCAGGACAACATATACCAGAGAGGAACAAGTGGAGTCCATTCAGTTTCGTTTCAGTCATCCAATCATTTATGTAACTAATTTTTTGTCAGAACCTTTCAAACAGAAAGGCAGATATTGATAACCATTGCGTTGCAATAGCAGATTAAATTTATCAAAAACTTTGCTTTCTTTTTTTCTGGCCTGATGGCATCTTTAAGAGAAAAGCAGTAGCTAGGTATTTCAGTAAGAGGATTCTAGGTGAACTAGTATAGCTACTGGGAAATCAGTGTATCCAATAGCCAATGAAATTCTTAAAGTACTAATTTTCAAATTCTCTGTTAATAAAGAAAAAGGAAGAGTTCCTTCAGCCTAAAGTGCAATGAGAATTAGCACAACTGGGCATTTTTAGTAGTGGTATTATTTAAGTTAGATACTATAATTCCATTTCCTTAATCCAGTATAGCCTTTTCTTTTTCTCCCAATATTTTTTTGCATGAAGTATGATTATGTGGCATTACTTCAAGAACAAAATAGTATCTTATATATATGTGTGACATTTAAGTAAATCTATGTAGAAACCTATGTATATATATGTATATATTACTTCTAATAAAATATTTAGAGAAAATAGGAATTTGCATGTTTTTGCTGGTAACACAGGACACAGTGGTTATGCTATTTCTTTTGGTTTATTTTTCCTCTACTAAATTTACCTGGAAGAGAGAAGACATCAGAGAAGATCTCGTTGTAATACCTCAGGCATAAATATCTATCAAGGTTAGGGTAAATCCTTTAATCTCTATGTTACAGGAATACGATTTTTTAAAATGCCCAGCATTTCATCATGCTGTGTGACATCCCTTTATTATGTTGATCAGGAATTAAGCAAATTCCTAAATTGATATTAAATAAAGGAAATGTGAAACATTCATGTGGAATTAACTTATTCATGCATTTTAAAAGCATCATCTGAGTAATTCTGGGAAATACAGACCCTATAAATAATATAGCAAAAGAAATTATAGTCTTCAAATACATATTTCCTATTTCAGTCTGTCTTACATAAAAAGATGTTACTTTTAAATGAACATTTTAAATGTGGCTTTTTATCAAATGACAATTCAGTTAAATAATTATGAAATTGTTATTGGTTTGAATACCAGAGAAAAATTGGTATTATTGATTTTTGTGTTTGTGATTTGAATTATTATTAATTCTACATTTCGTGCTGTATATTAGCCTCCAGTGTTCATGTAAGGTAGGTTTTCCCTTCCCAACACATGTGCAAATATGAAGTATTTCTTCATTAAAGTGAAGATACATTTCCTATTTCACAGACAATAGCAAGTAGTAGCTGCAGGCCAAAGAATTACCTGTTAATCTTTTCAGTCTTTCTTAGAGACAAAAGACACTTTAGTGGAATGGTATGTTAGTCTGGAATTTTCTTTTTCTTTTTAGCTTGATACAATTTTTTTTCGCCATGATTAGAACTAGGCTGCATCACCACACCTTATAAACTTAACGTTTGACTTAACTCCTCTTTTGATTGCATATGCCTTCCCAGGGATTGATTTTCTAAGAGTCATTCAAAACTGTCAAGTAAATTTTAGCATTTGTGTATTTTTCATTGCTGATTTCCTGCTTAAGTAATATATCGTTTGTCTCTACAATAGCAGTTTACAAAATTTATAAAATTTAGCAAGATCGTTCAGTCTAAAGGGGAAATTGTTCAGATAAATTGAGCTGAGCTATACAAGTAAAAACTTAGGGATATGCAAAAGTATTCACTTGTAAAAATGGTATATAAACTGTTCTTGTATTGGGGAAAAAAAAAAGAGAGAGAGAGAAAAGGAAGGAGATTCTCAGCATCTAGCATAACAGAAATATAGTAAGTCTTTTCACCTAGCTGTTTTATCATGATTTGGCAAATTTTTAAGAACAGTTTAGAAAAAAAGATGGCATGTATGTAGCTGAAGTATTATAAGATGTGAAGTCAAACTGAATATTATTCAGATTTTATTTTAATGCCAAGAATTGTCATTTCACTTATGCAGTCAAGCAGATAATTTTTGATTTTGATAATATTTGATTTTCCTGACTTAGCCAACGTATCAAGTAATATTTTTCTGAGTTCTTTTTACCCCTTTGGAATTCTTAACAATACCAGAAAAAAGAGAAGGGACTGCTATTACACTGTTACAATTTTTTTTTGTATTTTACATGGCCTAAAGTTACTGTTACCTTTGACAATATATGAAATACCCCATTTATTAGTATATAGGTAAAGAGTACTGTGACTAGGACAAAGCTCAGCATTAGCTGAATAACAAAAGGGAAACATATTCTAGCCTAGTTCTGTGCTGAATTCTACTTCCAGCCTTTACATACGTACAAAGAGGGCAAAAAGTCTTTCAGAATCCAAAATGCTAACAGTATTACATATACGATGATGACAACACATGATGGAGTATCAAAACTTGTGTTTCTATTTCAGTCTTTAGAGGTATATATTTTCAAATGTCTTATGCTTCTGAATTCCATCATATTTACTGTATAATAGACTTCATTTATTTTTATAATTTTGTATTTGTTAAATTCTCTGTGATATTCCTCTCAAATGTTTGTTTCCAATGCATTATCATGTACCATTGCTTTAGTCGTGTTTCACTTATTTCAGTATTTGTTTCTTTGTAAAGCATTTTACATTTACTACTGTATTTTAAAAGTTAGCAATGAGATACAGTCTATACTCAATTGAATATTCAATACTGATGATAGTATTTTCATGAAAACCATCCTGCGTAGCTAAAGCCAAACTTTGCCTGTCCTTATATTGTTTTGGTAGAGGCTCTTTTACTAAATGGTATTCAGAAAAATTAAATGTGATTACTAAGATCAGTTAAAGCAAAGTTAATCATCCCACTCCTCGCAAATACACAGGTATCTGTGCAACTACATATCTGATATGTGCTGGTAAATATCTGTATGTGCATGTATCTGTGTACTTGAACATGTGTACATGTATGTAAAATGTACTCACAACACAGCATGGACTTAGAAGATGCTGCCTTTAAGCATGATGTTTGAACAGAGAGACTGGGAATTCCTAAAAGAATAAACCTTGATGGTTTGAGCTGTGAACTTAGAAAATACCTGCAGCTGTGCTTGACTGTGGCTTTTCCCAGGAGGGCCTTAAAGGCACGTTAGTGCTTTCCTTTAACATTAGCATTGTAACAAGTCTGCTTCAAAAAGCAGATTCAGAAGTGGCTGCACTAAATTATCAGTAAGAGGTGTGTAGAAGCTGACAGCATTCTCATCCCAAACCTGCTGGTCTCAAGAGGTGCTAAACAAATCAGGAAAGAATCAAAGTTTTTCCAAACCATTCACTAGATTGAACCATACATGTATGTGATGCCAAAGCATTCTCAGCACTGATAGTGTATCTCTTGGTAAGCTCTAGCTTACTTTTGTGGGAACCACTAGGCATTTTTCACTTGAAAACCCAATTCCATTTTTAGATGACTAAGTATAGATTTTAAAGACAGAAATTTAAACTTATGGTTGTGTAAAGTCTGTCTCTCTAAGGTACTCCACCTTTTGAACTTTGCTGAAGTAAAGAACATTTAAAATGCAACCCAGGAGTGAGTATGTTTGACTTAGAGCCTTCTTTCTGAAGGGAATTATATAACTGAAGTTTCTTAAATATCCTTAGGGTAAGGGAGTCTGAAGAGGTATGCAGAAGTGGAAGCTCACAGCTACAGAATTTTTCCCCTCAAAAGCACAGTTTCTCAGAATAAGACTAGGTTTTAATACTTGAATACAAAACAAGAAAATTATATGCATATCCTTTTGGACTGGGAACATTCCCACTCCACTTAAATAATGTATTAAAATTTTAAATATATATTTAAATAATACCAGTTAGTGGCAAACAAAACTAAGCTCAGTTCAGATGTTCAATACTGGAAAGTCCTTTCTGTAGTTAAAAACATTGTCTTGTAATGATATATGCTAGGGTAAACCATTTTTATTCATGTCAATCTTTATCCCAAAAACTCACTCAAGGAACACTTCTACCTTTCACAGTTAAATATCATCCTTAATTTACTTAATTTAGTCAATTTTTGCATATCTAGGTTCAGACAGAGATAAAAGCACATGCATGCAATTATGGGCAATAAATTCAGTTTTTCCCAGAAAACTTGAACCAATACGTCAGAGAGCTGCTTATAGTTTTGCAAAGGAATCAAATCAGCAGAGCTTTTCCTGATAATGGAATATGCAAGCACAAGAGAGGGGATGGAAATTAAATTGCATTCATTATTATGGTTCTCAAAGAGTATTTTCTTTTCATAGGTAAACAGTCAATCTGTGATGGTATGACACGTAGCACTGGTCATCTTTTGCTGGTGCTCCTGTGTGATGCTGTACTTATGCTATCAAAATCCTAGTTCTTATGGGTTCTGTAAGAGATTAAAAGTGTTTGTTTAATGTGGCTAGAACATGTAAATTCAATCAGAGTTTGATGAAATTTTAAGCTCAGAGTTTGATGAAATATTAAGCTGGTAGGGTGATATCCTATTCTCAATTATCTTATTTTCTGACCTAATAATGAGTGGTGAAAAAATAGCTGGAAGTCCTTCCTGTTTATTTCCTCTTATCTTCCTAAAATGGCTAACAGAATACCAAAATGACCAAAACATGTCTGCCAATATAGACTCTGAGAAAGAACCCTTGTATTTTGAAAGGTGTCTCTTTTCTAGTACCCGTGCTTTGTTCTGAGCTGTTTTACTTTATTTACTAGATGATATAGTTCATCTTGATAAAAGAGCTATAGCTTCTTCTTCCCACAAGAAGGAGAAATGAAAAGTCTCACTGACAGTTTCTAAATGGTTTTTATTACTTGCAGTTTTACAAAGTGCTTATAAAGTTGTGTTTCCTCCATAGAGATACAGGCTTTGGTGCGATAGTATATTCTGATTTGATGTAACAGTACTAAAGGTCTTATTTACTGAACGGAAAACTCTTAGTGGTATTTCAGTAAAATACAAATGCAGGTCTCTTTCTTAATGTCTGTGTATGTTCGTTAACTGCATGTTTGAAGATGAATGTCCTTAAAACTGAGGCAGCTTAATAACAGTCACTCAGATCTTTAACTCTCTAATTTAAGCATATTTTTGCAAGATCTTTTGAAAGGAAACCAAGGACATCAGGGGTTTATCTAGTGATTTTATCTGAAGGGTCACCGATTCCTTGTTTGTCAGACAGCTACACTTTTGAACAAAGTGATTCCCAGTGCTGCTCCTTAGGAGGCACAAAACCCTAAGGGGTCTTGGTCACAATCATTGTAGGTAATCCTACCATTTTCATAAGAACCAGCTGTGCAAATTTTGTTCTGATGATGATTTTATCATGGTTTGTGTTCACAGGTATAACAGGAAGGTTGTATTTGGTTGATCTATGATTTGATACATACAAAATAAGTAAGGTGTGTTGGATGTTTTTTTGGTTGGGTTGTCCCTGGCAAAACCTAGAGATTGCATTTATAGGGCATAAGCATGTTAAGAGAGCTTAACATTACTGGGATTAAAATAACAAAACAAGTCAAAAATTATTGTAAACACTTTCTTGGACAGTTTTCTTTGTGCATATGAGATAGAAGCAAAAACAGTTCTTTGTGATTTTTATAATTTAAATTGTAGAACATGCCTGATGCAGGGCAAAATAGAAAAGGAGCAGAAGTTCTAGCTGAAGGGCCAGATACTGCATCATTTCCTGTGAAATATATTTGAATAATTTTATTTCTGTATAAGAGGCAAAGTGATACTTTGAAAAATGAATTTATTTCATTTTATTGCAGTGTTTTGAAAGGTTTATTATTTGGCTGCATATAAGCTGAGCGAAATGAATAATGAACTCTGCTGTATCTGAAATCTTGTCCTTGATGCTTTGCCTCACGTACAGTTCCCTTTTCTTACAGCTATTTTATTCATCAGATTAGGTCTTGTCATCTTTGCAACTCACAAAACAGGAAATCAATAATTAATTATGGATAGGTAAAGCAATGCCTCAGTGACTTCCTGAACCCCCCAGAGCTGCGCTGTATAAAACAACCAGGGATAGTTATCTAGCTGTTTTTCACTTGGCTAGATTTGGCAAGCAATTAACATATCTCTCCCTTATAGTTTGGCTCTCCACTGCTAAAATCAAGGGATGAGATCTAACGTTACGGTAGGAGATGTGATTAGAAGATGATAATGCTACCAACAAAACATTTGGGGAAAAAAAAAAATAAACTGGACAAGGCTATCTAAGGTACTTTAAAAGAAAAAATGGGTGGTGCTCTCCAAAGTACCTCAGGCTTTGCAATGACAAGTGAAAATCAGGGAGAGAAAATGTTGTAGATGAGTTTGGTGTGGAAGGCTGACAATCGGGGAAAAATGGCTCTGCTCGCAGGGCCGCTGAGGTGGCAGCTGGGAGGTTTGTGTCTCGTGTAGCAAAGGAGTCTAACTGCTGATTGTGAAAATGGCACTTTAAAGACCCTACAGAAAACTTAATAATCCTCATTCAGCGCCAGGCAGTTCTGTTGTGGTAAATGATTGTCTGGCTGGGAACTTTTTTAGCCTCATGCTGCCCTGAATGGATATTCCTCTTACAACTTCATAAGAAATTGAAGTTTCTCTGTGTCTGCAATGCAGATGTTGTCATGTATAAGTAAAACACATTTGTACATTTAAATTTGGAGTAAAAACGAAAGAAATCCTGAAGTCGAGCCCACTGCATATGGTAAGAGGGGACTGATGTGGTGTGCGTCCTAAGCACAGCCACACAGACCTGGCCAGGGAGTCCCTCAGTGAGTAGACATCGAGGGCTGAAAGCCACCAGGAGGAGTGGCCGATCTGCTGGCAGCTCTGCCACCCAGCTGGCTTGCTCCTTCACCTCCCAGCTCAGCCACCCTTGCTCTTCGTATTCACTCGAGGGATTGCACTGCTCCTGAAATGCCCTCAGTGGGATCCCTGCCCACTTCCCTCAGTTACGCTGGGACAAGGGAGGGTTGGGAGGCCTTCATCCCAAGCTCAAGCAGCTTCAGGTGTCTTCCTCCCAGCATAACGTGTTGTCAGCAAGTCAGCATAGCACCATCATCAGAAGGCATGGAAAGCAAACTCTATTGTCCTTTGACCACTTCCAGTTATTACAACTATATGGTACAAGTGGTTGTACTGTGAGCAACTTTATCCAAATAATTATAATATTGTTAGCTCCACCAAACCTGTGTAATATCTCTGTTTTAAGTAACTTTCTGGCTTTCATAAGCTGTGTTATTAAGACTATATACACAAATACTAAAACCCTCAAATTAATGTGAGCTTGGATAATCCATGTCTTTATTTCATGTATTTGTGGATTTTGAGGGCATGGCTCATAACTATTTGGGAGAGGAGGGGAAACAGGAGAACTAGAGTCAGCAGTCCTATGTCTGTTGAAGTTAGTGAAATTACTCCAGATTTCCACCTGCAGGCTTAATGCAGAATCAGTTTGAAGGATCTAACTCAGAAGCACGCAACTAGTGTGTAAACTGGGACAATGCCAGGATCTTCCAGGCACAATCCCTACCCCTCTGTTCAACAACATATCTTATGTTGTTATCTTATATCATCTTAACATGTCTTGAGTTCCCATTTTGGAAGTAAAAGACGAAACCCTTGGAGTATAAATGTCAAATTCCTCTTTATAAGTGTTTGTAACTTAGCTGATGGCATTAATAAATAAATAAATAAATAGTCAAATAAATAGATTAATTCAGAATACATTATGAAGCAGATCAGTGGCCAGGAATTCCCTACTGTTTTTGAGTTTTCCTTGAAAAAAAAAAAAAAAAAAAAAAAACAAGTAAATCTAGAAAGGACAATCTTCTCAAGAATTGTGTACTGGTAGTAGGAATTGGCATTGTAAATTTAAACCCCAGAATTGAACACCTTTATTTTTTAACATATATGGTCTATCTAGAATTAGTTGGTTGGTTTGTTTGTTTGTTTCAGGAGTGTTTCCAGCATCAGGGACATTTTTAATTCTGTTGAAATCCCTCTTTCAAAGTAAACACACTTCGAGTACAAAGGCAGGGGCCTTTGTAGAGAACAGCCATCTCTCCTGTCCTTCAGCCGCTGACATTTCCTTGCCAGCCACTTTACTAGCACACACAGTGCAGTCCTGCTAGGGAGCTGAAAATTCATGTGTGTTCGCGGTGGTGGTTTGGGTCTGCTGGAGTGGTGCCAGTGGGGAGAGAGAAGCCAGACTCGCTGTCTCAGTAGCAATATTGATGGAGCAGCCTCCTGAGGAGCCCTGGGAAATGTATTCGTTCTTCTTTCTGCCCCCCCTATTGGAACAAAACTATGTGATCCCAGGTTGTAAAGCCTAATGATAAATTTGATGGTTGCTAAACATTTATATTTATGTCAAAAATCCCATTCAGGAGCTTAGTTAGATACATGTGTGGATCACCCCAGCCTTGTTATCATTTCCCATTTCTCACCACAGTCAAGTGACGCACATAACTTTCATATGTCGAGGTACATAGATAATTTGATACAGTTCTGATTTCAGTTACGTCTCAGTGTCGTGACAACACATTCCAGTGAAGAATTGCCCAAACCTGTGTAAGTCTGATGTGCCTTGACTTAGTTCACATCAGATTTATCTTTTACTGTAGACAGTGTCATGCTGGAGCACACCAGTCAGAAAGTTTCATGTAACCTGACAGCAGGGCCTGAGCTCGTGAAAAAGGCAAAACCAGCAGCTCCTGCAGCAATTTCTGGATGAGTTTCAAAGCAAGTTCATCCAATGTTATGTATTTTCTTACAGACACCTTGCCTTATTGCACTATTGTCCACTTGTGGTGGGTCTAGTTACTGTTTCCTGCAAGTGGTTGCCTCTTAAACTTTTACATTTCTACAGCTTATTACCACAAGCAATTATTATTACAATTAATATACTGGAACCAGTAAAATGCCAGCTTACAGGTAGGAAGAAGGACAAAACAGGTCTGGTCCTGTATGCTCTAAGTCAATGGGCTGTTAAATCAAACGTGAGCAGGATCAGGCCTGAGGCAAGAAGTAGCATGGTGGGGAGTTGGCAAACTGAAAAGGGGGAGGGACACATCTTCTGTAGTTTCTAGGAGTTTGGCTGTTTCATTATCAGAGTTGTTGCATCATTTTTGTTTCTTTTCCCTAGTGAGATTTTTCTGCTTTTGAGGACCTGACAAGGATGTTAGGACCTCAGTGGTTAGGAGTCACTCAGGGCAGAAAATGCTCTTCAGAATGGAAGGGTATTTCTCTGTTTGCAGCCATAGTAGTTTTTCTACGCCACTGGTTACTTTCAAGTCAGTGTCATCATACCAGCTGATCAGCATAATCCACCAGAGGGTAGGGTTTCTTTTATTTTTTCTGCATGGCAGTTTGCATCTGAGCTGATGTGGGATTTCTTTCTGAGCAGATGCCACGAGGTCATCCATGCTGGCCGTATCTGTCCCCAGCCACTCCATTTTTTGTCCCTTAGCCACACCATTTTGTCTTACCCCTCTCACCTCCTGGGTCTGTGAATTCTTCAGGCAGGAGCTCTTTCCCTGTTGTGTCTCTGTGTGTCGCTTCCAATCAGGTTTTAATTTCATTCAGTCCTCTTGGTGTTACTGTACTACAAATGAGAGAAATAGCGTGTATGGTATCACCCACCTCAGGAGGACACCACCTGAAGTCAAGGACTCTGCTACCACAGAGCTATGGAAATTTGAACACATTTGGAAATTGTGTTCACACAAAAAATTTGAGCACAATATGGAAATTTCAAACAGAATAGAAAACTACTCTCTCTTTTCTCTTACATTTTAAACATGAAAAAGAATAATGGAGAAAACCCAAATTATCTTTTTATAAGATAAAATACCTAGGTAATAATAGGTATTTGGCACAGTAAGCTTAGTCACCCTGACTAAATCATTATTTCATATGGGCCTGAAGAAAATTATTTTCAAAATGAGTCTGAGTTGAGCAGGGAGACCAAGGACCTGTTGACTCCTTAAGCCCAGTAAGAGGTGTTCAGTGAGACTACAATATCACACTTATTTTCTGCAGTGATCCAACCTCCACCCCAATTCCTGCATTATAATCCCTACAGCTTTCCAAGGAGCATGTGATCAGAAACACATCATCACAGATTGAGCTTTAACACATACCCTTTAACATCTGACTTAACAGAGTGCAATTGAGGGAAAATGCATATATTCGTTATAGCCAAAATATAGAGAAAAGCCCAACAGAAGATATTTTGGAAGAGATGGTAGGAACACAGGATGATATTTCTGTGCTCTGGTTGTTCTGTGCCTTCCTGTAGTGTGCAGTTGCTACCTATTAATTAATTGCTGCCAGTTAACAAATGCCATCCATTCTGTAACAGAACTACATTGAATTTCTTTTCAATCTGTCAGGTCCTTTTGTCTCCCTCTTCCTCTCCTAGATCATGTTTGTGGCTGGTAAATTGGCTTCTGAAATGCAGTCTCACACACTTGGCTGTTGAGTTAGCTTTTGTCTCTGCAGGACACTTATATACTGTACCTTTAAGTACCCAAATCAATTTAATTAAATTTCATTACAGGCACTAGAGCTGAAACAAACTAATGAAAGCAGCCATCACGTCAGGTGGTATTTATCTCGGCATTAAATTGAAAATACTCCCTTTAGGCTCTTAAAAATTAGTTTCAATATTTAACACTAATAGCTTTTGGAATTGTTGATGGGGATAGTTTTAATGAATTTGTTACAAACTGTTTACCTTTCCAAAGAAAGGAACTTTTTTCTTCTAACAGAGGAGAGCTAAAGACAGATCACTTAAAATTATTAACGTTTTGAAATACTATGGCATCTGTGAGCTGGCCATAATGCTCTTGAGAAACACCATGAAGTTGTTCATACAGTGACAGTAATATGCCTTGTTTAGTCAAAAGCAATGCCAAGTCGCAGCAATATTCATGCTAAAGTTCACTCTTGGCCCAACTTATTGAGTTGATCATGCTTGCAAACTTGAAAGTTATATAGCACATTTTATTTGAAGACTTTACAACAGACGTTACCCTCAGCAAAGAGAAAAGTTAAGATTTGCAGGGAGAAGAGGGGCAAAAAATCTGCCACAGAGAAGAATGCCATTGCTAGCATCCTAGCTGCAGCTGGATTTCATTCCCTAATGGGTGAGGTACCTTGCAATGCTCTTGGTGAGGAAGCAATGCTGACAAAGTATCTGTTAATACTCCACAGAACAGAACTGGTGCCACACACAGTTTCTCTGCAGTCTGTAGGACCACGCACATTACAGGGATTTCATCCACTTCCCATCAGAATAGTGGGTCTAGATGTTAATGTGAACAATACAGAGAGAGGAGGGAGTAGGGAATGGGAGAAAATTTAGACTTAGGGGAAGGTTTGGGTCACTATTTTTCTGAATTAAAATAAAAATAAACTATTTAAGCTACTCACATGCTAAGTTCACACTGTAAGTTTGTAGAAGTTTATGTCAATTCATGGAGCACAATCATGCCTCCTACATTCATTTTCTAACTCTAGTTGTCACAGCTTGTACAATTCCAGTTTCTAATGTGGACAGGATCTAGAAAATGCAAACTTGTACTCTAGCTTTAATAATTCATAATTCATAGCGTTACTAAGCATTCATCTTCTAATGGATAATTTGAAAAAAGATTTATCTGGAAAAGATGGAAGATAGTAACAAGGGCTTTGTACACCTCCTTTCACCAGGGGCTGACCTTTCTGTAAAGAGTTTTTCCTGAATTTCTTGATGGTTCCCTTTGCAAACAATCCCAGAGTCTCACTTGAGCAGCTCAGGCTTTGCTGAGGTACTGGAACAGGTACAAAATCTCCAGCACACTCCGCAGGCTCAGTCCCTTGATCGTCTCGATCAAAGGATGCATCAGGGAGTGCTATGCCTCTGCTGTGACCCACATGCCAGGGAGTTATTTGTGGGAAACAAAAGTGCAAAAGGACAGTGTGCATGGCCATGTGTGCATCCAGATACATGGAGCTGGAAGCATTTCAGAGTTGCACTGCCTCAGCATGGCAGGTATCTCCTTCTCTTGCAGGTAGATGGGAATAAATAGCCTTTTCTGTTTCAGCAAAGGAGTCTGCTTAAAAGAACTAAATGGTTAGCAAAATGTAACACAGTGAATTATAGAGGTCACCTTTCTTAAAAGAACTTCAGACCCTGGAGAATGAGAAAGAGGGGAACCATTTTTCCTCAGCAGGATAAAGGCACGGGCTTCTTATGTTTGTGGCTTCATTTGTATAGTAGAAAAAATACCATGGAAGTTAAATAACACAAAAGTATTTTACTTACAGTTTTGATGCTTGGATAAGATGATTAGATGTAAGCTGTTAATTATAAGCCATCAGTTCTTTTTAAAAACCTATATGCATGTATTGAGAGGTTTCTAATAATTTCCAATTTGATTCAGCATTAAGTAGTTAGGGGGTTACAGATGTTTTTGTTAGCGCTCTTATCCTCCCTCCACGTTGGAGGACAATGCTTGTGTAAAAGTGGCTTGTTGGAAATGAAAGATTAGATATAGAAATTTTTGGCTTAAGCAGTATTAAAGATTAGCTGTTTCTTTTTCAAGAATTCTTACTATCTTATATTGATTAACCGGTTTTCTTCCTCATAATTTCTTACATGACTGTCATGAAATACAAGATGCAGTTCATTAACATGACTGACCCCCGTGGACATATGCTCACTACCTATTTTAGGGAAAATAATGATCCCACTAGAAAAGCCATGGCCCATATCTCTCTCCTCCATTTTTTTCTGTTAAACTCATGACTGAGATATACCCGTGTTTACACAAATGCATTATGTAAGGAGTACAGACGTTCAGAATCTGTAGGTAGGTGTCAAGTCTGTCTCTCCTAATATACTTACAACATTTCCCTCTGCACCAAATGTAAGTGCCTTCTTTCTTCCTGCTGTTTTCAAAAGAGAAGCCTGTTACACTCTTGCTGAGTTCCATTTCATAGAAGTTTAGTGGAAAGGAAGCATTGAAGCCATCCCCTACTGCAGCTCAGAGTGCCTGGTGCCTGTGGAGGGCACAAAGCTGGAGAGATGGCTTGTGCCAAGGCAGAGGTGGGAGAGGGTGGGCGTCACAGCTGGATGTCAGGAGCAGCCTATGGTGGAAATATCCTTTTCAGCCCCAAAGCAGAGTTGTTTTTCTGTAAGCAAGAGTGAAATTCCAGCTTGTTGTTGTTGTTGTTGTTGGCAATATTATATAATGTTTTTGTTTTTTATCCAGCACAGTATTTCACTGCAACTTTTTGTTTAGTGCCATGCCAGGTGCTTGCCTCAGTTTCCACTAAGCACAACAGAAAGTAGGCATTTTTAGACTGTATCTTGAGTGTTAGACTGGGCAAACTCAATTTGTTTTACAGAGTTAGATTTAACATTAAACAGTGATGAAGGTGGTTAAAACCTGTAAATACTTCAAGACATCTGGAATATTGTGGTTTCTAAGGGCACTAGCTAAAGTCAATTTATGTTCTCACAATACTTTCAAAATATTATTTTTAGTTTCCATTTTAAAATGTAAAGTTCATAATTATTGGGTGTGACGTTGTATACAAGAACGAAATGTGAAACTCCCTTTTTATTTCGAAAATGGCAGTTTCTAACATTTTTATTACTTTGTTTCTTTTCTTAAAATGCATCACTATTACCACAGTCTTAAATACAAGACATACAATTTCTTTCTGTGCATCTTGGAGAAAAATGCAATGAGGAAAATGAATAGATTCTTTTTCACTCAGTTTGAACAAATAGGCACTTAATGTACTTTACTAGACTGCAGATACCCAAGTAGTTACATTAATTTTGATAATCCTGCAGCTTCACCATCTACTTCCTCCATTTCCTAATAAGACAGAAATGATTTAAAGCAAAACCTTGTGAAAACAGGCAGTTTCATGACTTGGAATATTTTCAGATCATTTAGAATGTGAAACTAGAGGCAAGGAAAAAGACAGAACTATTAAACAAATAACTTAAAACATTGTTCAGTGTTTTCATAATACGAATCTTTCCGAAATATGTTACTTTACAGAACTTTCTGCATTTTGATTGTTCTGGTGTTTCAGTACAGTCAGCAAATCAAATCCTGCACCAGTAAGAGTATTTGCCACCCAGTGGCAGGAAAAAGATAGTAGTCTACTTGTATATAAGTAGTTTAAAAAAAAAAAAAAAAAGTAGAGGAGAATACTCTCTACTTAATGCCAAGAACTGTATGGCGAATTTGCTGACTGCTGTCACAATGTTTGATGTTGCAGGATGGATGGTCACAGTATCACTTTGTAGCCTCATCTTCAACAATAGAAAGGGATCGGCAAAGACCATACTCTTCATCACGCACGCCCTCCATCTCTCCCGTGCGCATGTCTCCTAACAACCGCTCAGGTAAGTGCAGGCTTCCAGGGCTGAAGTAAAGACAGAAATAATCCATCACTGTCATTTTTCTCTGTTAAGCAATGTCACTGGCATGCAGATCTGTTAAGAATGATGAAAGCCTACAAAATGCATTATTTACTCTTACCTGAACTATCTATTCAAGGTAGGAATTACCTTTACTTTTTTCTTGCATGACAATGTGCCAACTTCTACAGCAGAAAGAATATTACTTAACTTTTTCTTATGAATTACTATGCAGTGTTTTCCTGATTGAGATTAATCTCAGGTTGATTATTGATAGCATGAGGAAACTCTGCTACTCTATTTGCTAGTCATGACAACCATTAAGCTGTTTATGACTGCTCTGTACACTTGGCAGAATTTGAAAGATCCACATGATTTATGTCAGCTTTTATTCTGATTATATGTGAATGTGTGTATGTGTATATAAGTGTACATACACATGCATATGCAAGCTTAATAAAAGGTTGACTACAGGTCTTCATGTAATATTGATGACAAATTTAGACCACCTATCATTAATTCTGTACAATCCCTGCAATGAATTAGTGTAAGTATGGCAACTTACACCTCCGTGTTAATTTACTTTTCTGTTCAGAAATCTGAGCATTTTTTCATCATCTTATTCTAAGGTAAAACATATCTTGGTTAGATAAAACCATTCTCAGTGAAATTCCTTTAAGGTAAACAGAGTAAAACAATTTTACTACTTGCTCAATCAAATGCTGCCATTCCATAGGTATACTAAGAATTTAGAATTAAAATAGGCCAAACCAATTATTGCCATCAGCATCATGCAGTAGATGGATTTTTACGAAAATAGTTTTAAGTATCTATTAGTGGTGTCTTAGTCCTGCAGAGCAACCACTGAGGAAATTTGAAGTGTCCAGAAGTACAGCCCAGTGAGAGCTGCTATTGACTGTCATTACACAAGTCGGTTTGCAAGGAATTCCTTTTTTTTTTCTTTGCCTTTTTTGTTCAAAATCTCATTTTGACAAGTGCAAGGCACTTGAAATGTCTGGCCCTGAGACCTTAGTTCTATCTCTGCCCAGGACTATCTCCTCACTTCTGATGCTTATAGAACACACTTCAAAAAATATTTCTTATGAATCTTACTGCTCTGAGGAGTCATCTGAAGGCTAGCAAAGGACAAACATAGTGGCTGTTTCTGAAGGAAGAGGAGCCCATGTGATTACAGAGCAGTCAGCTCAGATTCATGTTCTAGAAAACTGTTGGAGAAAGTAATCACAATCTAAATACCTCAGAGATTATAGGAACATAAATGCTGCTTAGGAGTATCTACTTCTACGTTGTAGTACAAGTTACTGTCTGGTAGTACCCATATCAAATCCAAGCATTGATTCAATAGGATTTCTTCTTATAATTCCACCTGAATTTCTTCCACAGCATAGTCACAAGGCTTTGTGGAAAGGAATAGCCAGTAAATGAAATCTACAATAATCGGTGAAACTACTTCACGTGTGATTTTTATAGGCAAGCTAGGGCAAGTTTGCAAACAGTCCAGAAAACATGGCAACACAAAACAGACTGAAAACCATTCTTAAAGAATAGGTGTGATGCTTTGCTAAATGGAAGCCTGCTTTCCTTGGAGGTTTGTCTTGAGTCCAGGACTCTGCAATGTTTTTCATAATGACCCTGGTAATACACAAAGGGTGCCAGTTAACTTGGCAGGTGACGTAAACCTGGGAAAGGGTCACCTACCCTGGAGGGCATCGTTAGAATTCAGAGTTGTCCTGAGACATTGGAGATAACTGCCCAAAGGGAAACAAAGATCCAATCATTTACAAATAAGTTCTAAGGGGAATATCTAGCTAGATGAAAGTGCATTAGAAATGATTTAGGGGGTTTTGTCAGCTGCAAACATAAATCAGGAAATGGAGAAATTGGGATATGAGGACACACTGAATGGGCTGTAATTGTTTAACTCAAAGAACAGAGACGAGATGAGGGCAGCGAGAAGAGGTACACACCAAGTCTTCAAACATGTAACAGGCAGCTGCAAAGAGGCATGGTGTGAACTTTCTCTACTTTCATAGCAGACGAATTAAAATATTGAGCAGCAAGGAGTCAGATTAGCTAGACATTGAACATTTTCTAATGGTAGGAAAACAAAACACAGTAATAAACTGCTTGGAGCAGTTATGTGGTCTCTGTCATCAGAGATCTGTAGTTGTAGACAAAAGTCTGTCAAGAATTATTTTGGTATAGTGCATCCTACCTTGGGGTAAATGTTTGAAGTAAATGAACCCATAATGTCCCATCCATCTCGAGGACTTGGTGATACAGTACTTGTAAGTAGTGTAGAAAGCTCTGTCTATTTTGTGTACTTTAAGAATAAGAGGAGAAAGTCTTGATGTTACTTCTCAATATGTCGACTACTCGATCTATCTCTGCTTCCAATAAAAACTCTGGAGGAAGGCAATTCTGGATTTTAACACTTGCCAAAAGGCAATTGTTCTAACATGAGAGGAAAGGTATAATTTCTACAGGGAACAGAGAGAGATGGTTTTGTTCTTATCAGTCAGTTGTATTCAAAACACTGGAATACTTCAAAGTGTTACCAGAGTACGTGAAACAAAATGCATCCAAGTGTTAGTTACCTTTTCAAGGTATGCATTCTGTTTTGTCCCCTGTGGGAGTCAAGTCTCCATTAGATGATATGGTAACTTAATGTCACGTTTCTTCATATCTTCATGTTTGCTGCCTTTATCATCTTTAGAATTACATCAGTATTGACAAGCAACTTAAAAGCAATCCCCAGTTTTAATACCTCCATAATAAAAGCTATCTGTCCCATATTTGCTCTGTAAATTCAGAGGCTAGGGCCAGCAGAACCAATTTGAACAGAATTCAGCATCACTGTGCAAGGAAGGCTTCCCTGCTCCTTAACTAAAAATTATAACATTGTTTAGAGATGCTGGAAGACATTTCTTATTTATTTATGTATGTATGTATGTATTTATTTATTTATTTATTTTTAAATGACATTGCTATTGCTTTGGAGACTATTTTAACATATATTGAATGTCTGGGTGGCAGCTGGGGAAGGTGTGGAAATACGCACCAGCAGTCTATCTATTTTTCTACCACTATGCCTTTACTAGGCTCTGGGATGCTCACCTTGTACTCCCTCCCCTCCCATTCCCTCCACAACAGGGAAACCACATGGTATCTCCCAACACCTAAATCAGTGAAGTCAGTTCACTTGCAATCCATTATTTTTGTCCCTGCTTTTTTCCCCTTTTCCTGTCTAAGCATCACAAGCTGTGAGTCTTTGTGATCAGCGCCACCCTCACATTCTCCAGTGCATTAAAATCACATACAAACCTGGCACTACAAGTCACCTGGCACTTCCCTGCTTTTAGCTGTAGCAAGAGTTTCAGTTAGCCTCTTTCTTACTGACTGACAGTCAGTCTTATTCACTCAGAGTCAATTGTGGAACAATCGTATGAGCCAATTTTTTCCATAACATTCCCCCCCAACCTCCTTCTTTCAGCAGTCTCAGCTTCTAAACACTTGCAGAGTTTCCCAGCACATGATGAAAGAAATAGTGTTTTAATGTCAACTGTTCCTACATAGATAGTGACAGAGAAATTATTAGACTTACCTTTAAGTGTTAGGGATTCTTTCCTACATGTTTTCTATGAAAAAAATATCTTTCTTTTCTTCCCATTCCCTTTAGAACTATTTCATGGGCTTGTTTATCTTCAACAGAGAAGGGAGGAATCCATTTTATAAGGGCTTTTCTCCTTTTATATTTTTTTTTCTACTCAGTTGAAAGTTAATTAATTGACCATTTTGAGAAGAAAAGCAAAAGTACATATACCAGAAAGTTTTGACACATTAGAGTCTGAAAAGCTAAAAGGGAAAAAAAAAACTATTATTACTGTACTTTTTCTTAATGATCACCTTAGATGATGGGTGTAAGTAAAAAAAAAAGGTGAAAATGATATTTGGAGTTAATAATCGTATTAAAACATTTGTAGTGTATTTGAAATAACAGCACGTTTTCTTTTCTTTCATAACATGGAGGTGTTTCTTCAAACAGCTTGACATTAATCTGCTAGCAAATACATACATTACTAAAATGTTTACTTTAAACAGTACATTCAGTGATATGTGGCGAGAAAAAATAAATCCATTTTTATGATCTAGCAAGTGCCCCAGCCTCACCCCGGGAAATGATCAGCCTAAAAGAAAGGAAAACAGACTATGAATCAACTGGAACAAACGCCACTTACCATGGAAATAAGGGAGAACACACTTCTAGGAAAGACACCATGACAGGTGAGATTATAATTACATAGCATATGTAAAAATCAGCTGTGATAGACGGCTGATTTTATAGGGTTGTCTGAGTTTATTGTAATGTAGAACAGAGTTAACTTGCTTTGGCTGATTCCAAAGTTTTAGCAACCTTGAGAAATACAACTGAAGAAGTATTTGATCTTAATGATACAATGCTTTGCAAAAATGACTTGTGAAGACTGTGATTTTTTATAACAGAAAAGGCTTTAAAAACACTTGTACACTTCTTTTTAATTGTGTTTTCTTTTCAGAAGGAAGTGGGTAAATCCACCTTATATTAATTAGTGCTGTTTCTGTAAGCATGACAATGGTTTAGCACTTGTGGTGATCCCTAATGTCTGTCTTTTGCTGGGATTGGCTTTCTGGGACCAGTTAGATGTTTTTACATGTCACCTATTCCTAGGAGATTCAGCAGCAGTTTGTAAAGTCTGTCCCTGTTTCTTTCCTAGCTAGGGTGATTCAAATGCACAAAATGTTCGTGGTGTGTGTTACGGCATCTATTGCAGGTTTTAGTGAAGGCCTCTCTCTCCTAGTGAGCTCATTAACTTGTTAGCATTTCAGTAATTACAAAATGTTGACTCTTGTCTAGTACAGCATCTCTTCTTTAATTCTCTGCAAAATCACTGTTGCACAGACTTCCATAACCTTTGTTGTTGAGCATTTTATTATATTTACACAGCGATGAGCATCATGGTGTCTTCTCCACCAAACGTTACCTTGGTGCAAGTAAAAAATTCCAGCGAGGAGTCATTCTGCACTTTCTGCCTGTTACCTTTTCCCCCTCCCCCTGCCTAGGTTTTGCTCAGAGAATGCCAGAATGGGTGGTCCTAAGCTCACAGGGACACAAGTACTGTGCTGATTAGTGTCAAGCCCTCCATGCTACAGTGTCTGCTTTCAAGACATGATATGACTCATACAGCTTCTTCTTTGCTACACACCGTTGTGTAATCAAAATCTAAAGGCCAGGCTTTGAACTTGTGTCAAAATGCAAAACAGAACATTAATTAGCAAGACAGTAAAAGTCAGAGGAAGAGAAATGACAGTCAAGAACATACGGAAACCACAGAAACGATGAGTGTCTTGAATCGCCTCTGCAGGATACTACATGGAATTGCAGAAAGTTCTGTCAAGGTACTGTATTTAATGTATCTATAACATTTTGTGTGTTTCGTAGTTACTACACAAAACACTACTATAAACACTTCAGTGGTCATTACTTGTGTAATTGTGAGGACAAGACTTAATTTTTTTTTCATTGCTTTTTCAAGGATCCGGGTAGAGGGTAGAGGGAATCTAAGGAGTAAGAACAGCAGCTGAAAAGGCAGAAGCATTAGTATTTCATTTTAGCTCTGTCTGCAAATTAGATAACCAGATTATATTAGAATGTTTTCAAGAAAGGGTTTTTGCATGGAAATTCTGTGCTTCCTTGCAGATAGTAACTTATTCTTTCATGTCTCTTCCTACTTCAAAACATTATTGATTTCTTTTTCCCCAACCCTTTTCATTTTGTCCTTTACTGTAGTACTTACGTTCTCCTTTATTTTCTTTCTCTTTCTATATAATTTTAGGAGCCTGAGGTCTGTACTTCCCCAGCAACCTTTGCTCTACTTTGATTTTTGCATCCTGTTTTCCTTTAATATGTGTTTGTATTTTATCTGTTCTTATTGATCTTTTGGGTTGGCTCTTAATAAGAAAACTCAAGGCTCTCAGCATCATGCTTGACTATCCATTATTTTTCAGTTACTGAGCTCAGTGAGGAGTATCAAAAACAAATTGAAAAGTTCTATAATATTTCAAAATCTTGTATAGACATTGTATGAATGGATATGGAATTAACAAATCACTTGCTCTCTCTTTCAGATAGATCACCAAATCTCTGCTTGTTTGGTCTCGGCTCAAATTAAGCACTATTTTAAGAACAGAAGAAAATAACAGAAGGAGACCTGCTTTTCAACATTGGACATGAAATTTGTATAATGTATCTGTAGTTAATTAAACAATAAATATTTCATTAAAGAACAATATAAAATACAGTATTTGTGGTTTTAATTGTGAGGCATTTTGGCTTTACTTCTCTAGTCTAATGCAAGTTCATGTAGCAAGTTTATTCTAATGCCTGTATTTCATTTTGTGCATCAAATAATGCATTGCAGCTCATACATCCACAGAGCCTATGGGACTTAGATAAATGTTTTTTCAAGTTCCACCTGGCGTATACATATTTTGAGCTGCTCCTGTGTTTTGTGCCAAGCTGATGTATTACACAAAGCTTTCCTTGACTTATGGATTTACAGAGACTGTAGAGCTACAGATGTAGTCCCAATTTATCCACACCTGTCTCCATGCTCTTCTCCAAAGCTCTTCTCAGTTTATAGTTCAAAAATTTTATGACCTCTTGGCTGGGACTGAAATGAAGGTTTTTTGATGGATTTTTGAAGTAGAAATGTTGGCTTCTTGCCATTGTGGAGAGTTGTCAGGAAACCTCTGGGAAAAAATGGAGAATCTATGAAGTAAACAGTTTGGCTGAAAATGATAACTTATATTGATTTCACAAGGACAGCTAAAAAATAGAGGAACAATATCAAAGTTCTCATTGCCCTCTTCACTTTGCAGGTTTATGATGCCTTGTATATTTACAATCCATCTTCTCTTTTCTGTAGAAAATAATAACCAATAATAAAATTTTATCACCTAAAGTATATTTTTAAGACAAAAACTATTATAGTCCTTTAAAAAAAACACAGGAACTGTAAATGAATGTGATAACGTTATTTATGCCTTGGTGCTCTCCTTTAGAACAAAGAAGATAAGCTTACTGTATACTATCATGGGACTCTACTGCAAAGTTTCTTTCACTTTATTAAATCCCTTACTGAACTAATATGTGCATCACAGTCTGCCTCCTGTATCTTCACTTCCACCAGCAGAAACTCCTGATTAGTTTATTCTTTTGCTTATCAGTAATCTATCATCTGTATTTTTCTCATTTCAGCTTACTTATAAGTCCCTGCACTGTCTAAACACAAACAGCCACAGTCTGTTATAGTAGATAGAGATGCTTGGGTTACTTGAACTTATTACTACTTTAAGAAACCACAGTACACTGTAATCTTTGTCGTGCCCTTTCACCACACGAGAAGGTGGTGGTGGTAATGACAGGCAGTGATCTCTGTTAGATGATATTTGTGAGGCACAGAAGCATTTGCCTTTACTGTCTTGAAATAAATTTTAGAAAATGGGGTCCTGCTGATGGCAGTAAAAAAAGCAGGCTATGCAATCCTGACAGAGGATAACTAGCTGCCCAGTTGATCTTTCCTTTCTTACTATCAGTCTGTGTTTGTGAGTGTAAAAGGTTAGTACCTTATTATTTGAAAGTGTCTGTAAATCTGTTCTGAATGAATACTTTTAGGAACTGAAAGTTGAATGTTAAACCATGAGCCAAGTGACTGAGATATACGGGGAGGGCTTTGGTCAATGATAACTTTGTCACATAAACCATTGACTGACGTAATTTTCAAAGTTGTCATCAGCTGTGAAGACTTCTGTGGGAAGCTATTTTTTTTTAAATCAATATCACCTTTAAAACTGAATGAAGAAAATAAAAAAATAAGGCATTTTTCTCTGTTTTTTATACAACGCAACCACCGAGTGCTGCAGGTTGATCATAGTACTCACTTTAGAACCATCACAATTTTTTCCAGTAAGATGTACCTCTCAGTACTATCTTGTACTGATGTTTATATGGCGCTGATGTTTATATGCTGCATAAAATACACACGCCCACACTCATCAATTCTGGAATCGTTTCATCTGCAGTGAAAATTCTTACATCTCTGTAAGGAAGCATGGCTGCTGGAAAATCTCCATCTCCTGCTCCTTGTACCCCTTTCCCTTCTCCTGCCACATCTTAAAAAATAAGATCATTTCATTAATTCTCTCTGATAATTTTACCATGATGACACCCATCCATGTAACATCAATTATCAGTTACTAATCACCCCAATACCTGGCTCATTCTCTCCCTTCTTTCTTTTATATTTGCCCCCTGCTTTTGGACAGCAAGAGTCAGCTGCTCACTGAGGCATGGCAGAGGGGGAATGGAGTTCCCAGGAGTGCTGCCTGCGTGCTCAGAAGCAGGTACTGGAGTGGGGTGGCATGCGTTACTGGCAGCTACATTGCTCGACTTACATTTCCTCCAGAAACAGAATTATGTCAGCCTCGCAGCTAGACAAAGCCAAGATTTCTTGTCTGTGAATTCTTGGCATTCATTTCCAAGCATTTAATGTGTCATTGTATTCCCTTTTATCGCATTACAAAAATAATACCACAGTTTGCTTGCATTTTGAATTTGTGGATTTGCATTCATGTGACTGCAGTGAAATCAGCAGTGCAGACCTTGCAGCTATTTTTATACACAGACTACCCATTTTTTTCCATCGCAGAATCTGTGATCTGTGAGACTGCAAGTCTTCAATCTAGCATGTGACAAATACAACATATTTCACAGTACTGTGTTGGACAGATATGCACCAACTCTGAACTGTTTCTGTTTTTTAATAATCATAGCTGTTAGGGGCATACAGGATCCTAGTGCCCTTTTATTTACCTGTAAAAAGATGGAACGGTCATGATACTCCTTGAAGTCTTTCTGATTGCCTGTGGGAATACTATGTAAATTAGCATGTTACCAATCTACTATTTTTCATCAGATTCTCCATAAAACCCTCAGGTGTTGCGCCTCTTCTTTTCCTGACAGCAAACAATTATGAATAGTATTGTCCTCTCCAGATCAAATATTTTCAGTCCTGCCTGCCTGAAAACTTGCATGCATGAAGCTTAAGTCTTGCTTGAGATTTATCTGCATGAAACGAAAATGGTTACAAGAAGCCCTTCCCTGTTAATGAGAGTCCAACACACTGAGTATCGCTTCCATTTTGTTCAAGCCAGCTTCTTGTAGCACTCCATGGAGCAAGCAAAGAATTCATAAAGCCAGCATAAAAAAAATTGGTATCACAGAAGGGTCTGGCACTGGCACTGCTGAGAGCCACGCAGGCATAAGGAGCACCATAGACTGTAATGCTGATGCAGGCTCCTCTAATACCAAACGCTGTCTTCAGAAGGGCGAGTTTCAAACACTAGAGCAGAGGATGTAGCTGTAATTCATAAAAAACACCAAAATAACTGTCAAGTCTCACACATCAATCAAGCTTGGTGACAAAATGCAGCCTGAACAGAGAGAACCTTTGTAGATCAACCCTTCAGTGCTAACATCTATGGCAATAAGATAAACAATAAACTACTCAAGCAGGCATCACTACCATCTGTTACCACCTGATGGCACACATGCAAAATTGAGAGTACCTCCCACCAAAAAGACCAACCGTTGTCTGTTACCAGAGCTCATTTACTTCCCACTTTCACAGAAAGGATCCCTTTGCACTACTCAGAGACCTGTGGGGCTCTGCAACATTTCCTACACAGAACTGTCATTGTCTTAGAAACTGCATCCAGCACATGAAGAACCAAGAGGTTTTTTCACCCCTATTAGCTCATGGTCATCAAGTGAAAAAAAATGTGTTGTTTTTCTTCCCCCCAGTTGTTAAATCTCATCACCTGACTATATAAGCCCTGTCTTCATCCTGTTTCAAGACCATAGTGGAGAACTTCAAGAGCACCACCTGAGATCTGTAAAGTGACAACAGGAGACCGTGCAAAAAGCTCTGTCAAAAATTGTACCTTCAGCACGATACCTGTGGCAGATGCGAAGATCAGAATTGGCATTTCACAGTCGACTTTGATGATCAACCATTCCGTTCTTTCTTTTTCCACAGAGGGTGTAGTAGCTGGGGGAAGAAGGATGGAGGCAGTTCTGCCTGCTGGGGTCCATGCTAGCAGGTTGCAAAGGGAAGAAGGAGTGGTTACTTCTTCAGTAACGGTGTCTCTTAGTGACGTGACTAGCATGGGTCCCACAGCCAGCTTTCAGCTCTGCTGCTCAGTCCTTGCCCTCAAAGTTTTGAGTTGCGAAGGTACTAAAAGCATCTTTTGGTGCCTCCGGGCTTTATACCATTGCACAGAGACCTGAGAGAAGTTGAATGGGCAACGTGTTTCAGTTCCTGTGGGGACTCTGATTCACAGCTACTTCTAAAATTCTCTTTCAGGCATATGCTCTTATAATGATAGTCATGATTATATCATCAAAACATTGGTTCAAATATCTGGGAAGTTAATAACACGTATCCAGTAAGAATATTGTGCAGCAGCCACACATCTTTCCTTCGTATTATTCATATTATTTCAAATAAGAGAAATGCATGCAATGTTTCTGGTTCTACCAGCAGGCTGAGCTTCAGCCAGATACCCAAATCAGGATCATGAGTTCATCAGTAAAGGCTAAAGCCTTGAAGGAAAAACCCTTGCCTTTCTTTTTTTTTTTTGGGGGGGGAGCAGGATGGGCAATATATTTTTTGCAAAGCAGTATGATGATGTTGTCTTTTTCCTTAGAGTTACTTCTGATTTCAAACTCTTAGCTCAATTTTGTCCATGTGTTTTCGTAGTAGGACATCTGAAAAGAAAGTGACAGTGGTTTATGGATTTGAGACTATCTTGGCCAGATCTCTTTGGTGTAACTGCTTATTACATTTTTGCATAACTCATTTTTTCAGTTGTATTTAATCAGTTTTCCCAAGAATGAGTTCACAATATAGCAAAAGCACTGTAGGATAAGATTTGGTATAACATCATTCAACTGACCTGAAAGGAGATAAATATTTCTTAATTTCATTACTTGCAACTGCTACCTGTTTAGCCTATGTGTGATACAAAATCATATGTATAATCTGGAATATATTACTGAATGCTAGCTGTATATGAAATTATTTTGTTGATTTATGTGTGAAGTGCAGAAGACTGGTATGAACATGACATAGTGCCTGTAACCATTAATAAGTGTACACCATGTACGTGCATGTACTACAAATCAAAGATTAAGACTATTTAGTGAGAGGGAGAGAAAATGGAAGATTGCAAACACTTTTAAAAATGTTTGTGCATGCGAAATGGGCACTATGTAAGTATTAAATAAAGCCTTAACAACTCATTTTGAGACCAAAGAGGTATGTTTGGTAAAACTGCTTTTCCTTCCTCTTTTCTCTCTCCAGCTCAGAGCACTGGCATCTCAACTTTGTACAGGAATTCTTACGGTGCACCTGCTGAAGATATCAAACATAACCAGGTAAGCGGGAAGACTAAAATGTTACTGTTCTAGATGGCAAGACACCAATGTCACATTTTCAAATGGAAACTACCAAAAATATCACAAGGATAAAAAAATCTAGATAGAAGAAATGAATCATCTGCTTGACCAACTGCTAGCAATTCCACTGGCTGCAGGCAAATTATATTCTTTATGCTAATGCAAAATTTCAGCCCAAGTTTCAAAAATGGGTTTCCAATGGATTATGACAGCATATGCGCAAAATTAGCTAAAGTATTAAGGCTGGTAACTCTTAATGAAATCAAGACAGGCTTGAGACCTGAATGCCTTTAAAGTTCTGGGTTTGTGATGCATAGTCTAAAAGCCAAACTAACATAATGGGCACTTCTGCTTTGTCAAATACCTCGTGATGTCCCATGCCAGTGAACTTGGCGAAGCCCCTTCACATCTCATTACTTGGGTGTATCCATCATGACGTTCAGCATTACTGCTGGCACCGCATGAGTCAGAGGCTTAGTCGTTCTGGAAGAAACTCAAGTATTGAGCAGGCTTGGAAAAGGCACTTCCCTCTATCTCTTAGAGAGGCATATGCACTGTACTTATGTGTATACACTTATGTACTTATGTGTGTACTTATGCCCTCAGGTTTGTCATTTTGCCACTCCACAACTAATGTGTATACATCCAAACCATTCAGTCAGGAACGTTGAGCTTCTAAAATGCCCTGTCCCTGAAAACCAGAAAGCAAAAAGTATGTCTGGAAAAGTAGGGCATTTGAAAAGCGTAACTGGCAGCATGGGTGCCAAGCTAACACAACCTCACAGAAAGAGAAAAAGAGCTATCACAATATTGACATGTATTTCATTCATATGGCCATATATTTCCAGTACAGTATTTCCTCAGTCCCTAGAAAACATTTTCTGCAGTCATAGGCTTTTGTTTCATTTTTATACCTAATGCTACTTTACACTTAATTACCACAATTCCTTAATGTTTTCATAGCTTCCTTATGCAATGTGCAAAAGTTGCAGCATTTTTCAAATAGAGATATAAGGCCAAAAAACATTTCAGACAAGCATTTTAAATGATTGCTAACATCAGACAAGTAAAGGAATATTTAGTAGAATTGATAAAAAAAAGTTTCCCCGAAAATTTTTACTAGATTACCTGAAATTTCAGTTTCAATGAATGATATTTCAGTTTCAATCCACAAACTTATAGTGAGGAGAGTTTCTGATATTCTGTGCCCCCGTTTTCCCTTTATTGGTTTTGCTCCTAAGACAGGATTTCGTGCGGTGTACCATATCCTTTGTTTGTGTGAGCCACTTTAGTGCATGGAGGTGTTTCTGCTTTTATTGCCTTTAAAGAGATAAAGGCCTTCTAACCAACACAGTACTTAGAGGAAGTAAGGGTATATTTTAACAGCTGCTGCAATGTAGCTTCAGTCATGAATGAACTAATCTGATTTTTGGAGTGAGAGCCCAAAAAAGAGTGCTTTTCCACCTTTTCCCACTTGGCTGTCTCAATGAAATGTCAAGTTTATGATTGACCCATCAGAAATAATGTGTTTAACCAGCAAAATTAAAAAGTACTAACTCAGTCCACTATTTTCTACTCAAAAAATCAACCAGCTCTATCTTTTTGGCTTATGAATACATTATTTAGTATAGAATTTTTCTTCTGTGTCCAAAATGAAGCACCTTTGTTTGAACACGTGGAGTGAGATGAAATAGAAATCTTCAGGAGGTTGTTATGCTTCCTGTTGCCATTCTAATATTGTGCCCAGTGTTGTAAGATCACTTGAGGGACTGTTAAAGGCAGTGGACACTGACTGCCTTTTGCATTCTGTGCATAGAGTCCAATACAGACACTTTCAAAGAATATTGTAGAATCATGGTATCCAGCAGTGCCACTGTTCCTCTCTTCTTGAAGGAGCTTTACGAGCTTGTGCATAGTCAGCAGGTTCTGCAGAAACTCTTCTAACACTGATGTTGGAGCATCGATATTCCCAGTGGTGGCTCATTGGAAAAGACACCATCTGAAGACTGGAAGTCTGTGTCATTTTGCAGTCACAAAGACACTTAGTAAATGCTTATAAACTTCAGATTTTCATTAAGCCCCAAGTATAAAAGCAGAGTCTCACTAGGGCTGTCTGAAAAAAACTTTATGGCTTACTTAGGTTAGAGGACTGCATGAGATTTTTTTTTCTGTGTATCATAAATACTTCAACCTCAAGGCAACTTGCTGGAACATTGCAACAACACAAGATTGTCAACGTGAAGCGCTGAGGCAGTGGTAAGAAATTGGTTCAACTTAACAGCAGCAGAAGAACACATTTCAGGGCACTTAGTTTGAAATGTTCTCATGTCAGTGCCCCAAAGACTATTACTTGGTTCTTAACAATATGCTGCTACTCAATCTCACCTGTGGCAAAGGAAGCTGCAAAATGTTTAACATCTTTGGAGTGTGTATCGCTTCCAGTCAGATTCTTCAAGGCTGAGTTTTGGCCAACAATGTTTGCATTGTAGAGCTGTGAAGTAGTCAGAAAGCCATATATACAGATTATATTTACTAAAGTTACTGTGAGCTACACTGCTCAGATCCAGATCTGAATTACTTTTGAAATAAAGCAGCCGCATCTGTTAGCAGCAGTAATATAAAATAATAAATGAAAATGTAAAGAATGTACTGACAAGGCAGAGCTGTGGAATTAATTGACTACCAAGCACTGCTTTGGGGCAGAGGTTAAGACAATGCACAACTTTCTATTTCCAGCATGACAAACAGAATGAGATTTGCTCCTTCTTCCCTCTTGTTGCCTACAACAACATCTTGCATCTAATAACCTGCGGGCGTTGCTATCTTTCAGGTTTCAACACAGCCAGTTCCACAGGAGCCCAGCAGAAAAGATTACGAACCATATCAGCCGTTTCAGAATTCAACCAGAAACTATGATGAGTCCTTCTTTGAGGACCAAGTGCATCATCGCCCACCTGCAAGTGAATACAACATGCACCTGGGACTAAAGTCAACTGGCAACTACGTCGACTTCTATTCAGCTGCTCGTCCCTATAGTGAACTTAACTATGAAACAAGCCACTATCCAGCCTCTCCCGACTCCTGGGTTTGAGACTTGGGCAGATACAAAAGCTCCAGGAACTGTGCATGTGCATGCATACCACAAGACATTTTTTTTCCTGCAAATTTAGTTTGTTAAAGCCTGTTCCGTAGGAAGGCCCAGATAACCAGTAAGGAAAAAAAATAAGAGATTTTTTTTAGAAGGCTAAAAGAAATGAAAGCTAAACCTGGGAGTAATTAGAAAGAAATATATATATATATACACATATATATATTTTACGTGTGGGACAACTTTACTGTTGGCCTGTAGAGTCTAAAGTTCGGTGCTGTGTGTTGAATGTGGCTGAAGGAAGTAGGGAGAACATGACAGTGGATGTGGGTTAAGAGTTAAGCACAAGTAACTGAGCAGCGTACATACTTTATGGGGAACAGCTTCTCACACTTTGTTTAATATCCTCATTCATTGTGAATCTAGGCTTCAAGTTGCATTTGGGGTTTCCTCTGTACAGCAAGATGTTTCTTGCCTTTTGTTAATGCATTGTTGTAAAGTATTTGATGTACATTACAGATAAAAAAAACAAGTGCATTGTGTATATTACACCAATGCCACAGTGTTTCTTCATCTATGGTTCTAAATATTGCTTCAATTTCAAATTTTGAAAGATGTATGAATTTCCAGTTTTTTGTTTTCTTCTCCCCGGTGCGTTTTAACAAAAAAAAAGAAAAAAGAAAAAAAAGAAAAAAAAAAAAAGGAATATTTAGCAGTATTGTTCGTTCTGATATGTGAATTTGTTTGTGGCAACTAAAAAAAAAGGCATTCAGCAGTTTCTGACAATTAACATTCATCATTCCACACTCCTTGTCAACAAAGTGCTTTTTCACTGCCTAAAATTTTAGATGTAGATATTTGAAATAGATTTTTTTCATTTATACCAGTTTTCTTTATGATGATACAGTGTTAAAAGAAAATAAATTACAATTGATCTGTCATCCATATTTGCTAAGAATGTCTATTTCCAGGAATCTATCATACAAATATACATTCTTACTCGTGTGTGTCCACGTATGCATAGTATTCTGTGTGTGTGTGTATGTGTTTGAGCGTGTGCGTTTGTGTGGTGTAAGACCTATTTTCATCCAATGTTTTCCTTGTTCAAATTTCAGTTTTTGTTTGATTTTTTTTTTATTTTTTATTTTTTAACAGTGGAAACTCCAGTATGTGCTTTCTCTTACTCACTTTATTAACCATTGATAGTAATTCAAAATTGTTAGGCCACATACTCACAAAGGAAGGGGTTGTAGGATGTTTTTCAATGAGTCCTTCACCCTTAGGTGCCATTTCCTTTAAAATAGCATCTCTTGATCTTTTCTTGGGGAAAGAAATTTCATTACTCTCCAGCCACCAACCAGCAAGCACTCAAGGAAGAGAGTTTGATCTTGCCATCTCCCTGAGGGAATGGAAAACAAAGACCCAACAGACTAAAGTCTGGAGTCTCCTAACTCTTCAGGCTACAGAAGGGTCCAACTCCTGAACCATTTGGACAATCATTTATTTTAACCCATACCAAAAAGAAAACCCAACATCCAAAATGCATTCCTCAAATATGAAAGATACTGGCCATTTCTGTGCATTTAAAATAAAACCCTAAAAAATAAAAAATTAAAAAAAAAAGAAAAAAAAAAAGTAAGCAACAGAATTAAAAAACAAACAAACAAACAAACAAAAGGAAAGGAAACTAGGCTAAGAGACCAGAAGAGCTAGCATACTAATCTTAGCTCTTGGGAACTTAAAAAAAAAAATAAATAAATAATCATCATCTAGCATTTCTTTGATTCAGCCAAGAGTTTGGCATACAGTTTCCACAGAATAAGATCCAACACAAAAGGAGTAGTTGTAAATTGCTTAAATTACAATTAAGGAATTTGTTTTAGGTTGCAAACATTTCTGTGATTAGTCATTGTAATAGTCTCAACATCACCTGGCACACTTCTGGCTGTGTGCGGGGGAAGAAGTCTCTTGCAAATCATTGCCTGCTCTGTAGGATGCAGACCGAGTAGTTCATGCAGGCAGGTGTTGTGATGTAGAATTGGTTTTTGGTAATCTAGGACTATAGTTTAATCTTTTTTGGCAGCTTTTCCCGGTGTACGATATGTAACCTTATCTGCTCTTTGTAGTAAACAGGGGGAAAAAATCGCATGCAAAAAAATTTTTAAATCGTTTAAAAAAGGGTGGGTGGGAGGGGCACAGTGGGCCAGATGTATAGTGAGGTAGATGAAAATATTATTCATAGTTTTGGACACAGGTTGTTTATATTTTATTTATTACATTGATTTTAATAAGTGACATTTGCAGTGCTCTTTTGAACAAAGCACATTTTCAGTATAAAAACTTTTTTTTAATAAAGAATGTCACTCGCAACTTGAAGTTCTTCTTGCCTGCCTAATAACCACCAGATTTGTGCAGTTCTTCAGATGCAGGATTGCAAAAAGGCCGAAGGGACCCATGGTTCTGTTTAAAGTCCTTTAGAGAGAACGTTACTGTAAACTGGATTATATTTCCATTCTTCAAACTACTTAAATGCCATATTGCCCCCTTGCAGCTCCTCTTAGAAATTAGTTAGAGTCAAACGTTGACCATTGCTCAAGTGAGACGTTTTGGACTGATGAAGTGGCATAAAATACCTTTTGTCTATAGTTTGTGTTCTTTCGTTTCCATTCTTCTGTAGTGGCAAGTGCTCCAACTAATAATGTTCACTCTTGCTGTACTGAGTTTTGAGAAGTGTGGAATTACCTGGCTTCTTTTCCAGGCTTGAAAATCCAACACTGCTGCCATACTGAACGGGATACTTATGATGCATTCTTTTTAATACTGAGGAAAGTATCATTGCCTATTGCTGTTCCCTTCATTCTTGTACTAGATCACACACAGAAATAGAGGAGAAACAAAACTGTTCCAAAAAATGTATAAAATGCAATTGATGTACTGTAAAATGTCGGATTTTTCTTTTTCTTTTCCTTTTTTTTTTCTTTTTAACAAGCTTCGCATTAGAATCTTGATCAGTTGTGTAGACCTATATAAATCTCACTGTTTTATTAAATGCTGTTTATGGTCTGGAAGGAATGGTTAACCTATCTCAAGATTAACAAATTTGCACTAACATGAGCAATATTGATTTGAAAAAAAAAAAAAAAAAAAAAAAAGTGAATTCAATATTTAAAAGATAAACTATGATTTTAAAGGTATATTAACACTGAAAGTACATTTTGACAAATAACATATTTAAGCCCAAAATATAAATGGTTATGTCAAATAACACAAAAAGAGCTATAACAATATAGATTGAGAAAAAATGTGTTTCACTGTACATGTTGCTAACATGTACAAAGACAAACTCATATTGACATATTTTCTATTAATAAATCCTACTGTATTGTGGAGAATTGTTGGTCATAGTGCAATATGTTTAAACTCAGAAGTGGACTCCATAGGTTGATTCCTAGCTTCACACAGCCAACAACCCCCTGCAGTTCCCTTATTTTAAATGTTAATTGGATATTAATCATCTCTCAAGTCATTCCTGCCCCTTTACCCCCAATCAGGTTTATGAGCACAACTTTAAACAGCAAGGGAAGGGGAAATGTATTTTTGAGAACAGTACCAACACCCAATTCACCCCTAAGTAAGGCTGAAAGAGCTGAAAAGCCTCAAGGCTGGTGTCACTGGATGGGAGCACACTAAAAATTGCACCAATGTTAAGTAGACTATGGCCAAGGAACTCAGAGAAAGCCAGTAATTTATTTCTGCATGTTTGAGGAGCTTGGCTCCTCCACATGTAGCAGCTCAGGAGTGTTTACGGGGACTAGGTTGCCTAAGACTTGCAGAAGTGTCCTGCCAGGGAGACTTACAACTAAAATTAGGAATGCTGACTATTTGCTTCTACCTTGGCACAGCTTAGTCTACTGTTAAAAGTGTTGCAGGAGAGGCTTTCTCGATTCCTTTGCCTTTATTACTCACCCCCTCCTGCCAACGAGCAGAAAAAAGTCTGAGCTTAGTGCTACTGCTTGTATCGTGGGGAGTGGGAGGTGTGAAGGGAGCAACCTGGATTGGAGTGGGAAAAAAGGGGGCATAAGGGCATAAACATACAGAAACAGAGGGCTTGTACATGCCCCTAATGACCAACAGTGGAATGGGGCCTGGCAGTATGTTGTGCACTGAGATCATCAAATATTACTGACAGACTGATGCACTGAGGCGTTCATAGCAGCGACATGCTGCACGCAAAGCTTTGCACTAGCCAAGCGAGAGGGGACAGCAGAGGGAAGTCACAGGTCACTGCTGGGCACTTCCAGCTCTGTCCTGCGAGGCAGCAAGCCAAGCGCTGAGCACAATCGGCACAAGGGCAGCGACCCGACTGCTGGCTGCTATGAAGGACAGAGGAGGGGGATTACTCCTGATCAGAGGCTTTAAGCGAAAACAGAGGCTCGACAGCTAAAACAGAGGCAGCTCTCTGCAAATCCCTCCCCCACCACACATCCTCCATGGCGGTGCTGTCTGCCCAGCAGGTACGGGGACACTGTGCACACAGGGCACAATTCCTTCAAGGACCCAGCTGGCACAAGGCCTTTACTATCCGCACATGTGGGTCTGAACCCAAGCTAGCTGAGAAGTGGCTCCAGCCACTGGGGACTCCATTGTTTTCTCTTGAGGCCAGGTAGGATCAGCATCTCCTAAAGAGCTGTGCTGTGCCACCTCTTTTTTTTCCAGAGGGCTCACCAGTTTTTAAATAGTGGCCTGAGGCCATTTTCAGACATTTGTTCTGAAAGTGGGAGATGTGAGTTTCCTGTCTGCCCCAGTCTAATAGGGCACACAGCACACAGCAGCCATTGACTTGCAGGGGGGCATCACCACTGCCGAGGATGTTCAGAAAAGACCAGGAGACAAGCAGTGACTGTCACCTCTGGTGATACACCTGCGTTAGGAGCACTTCCAGGATTAAGTCTGCTGAGGCCCAGGCCTGTGACCAGCTAGCACAAGCACTTCAGGTTCTTTCTCCCCAGCACTCCCCCAGTTTTTGGGTTTTTTTTTTGCATGATCGTGACAGGGCCACGTCATTCAGACCTGCACACCACGGCCTGCTGCAAGGCCTGCACATGAGGCCTGGTGTTGGCCAGACATGGCCCTCTAGCAAGACACCATGCCTAAGCATTACCCTTAAAACTGATTCCCAATCAAGCCGACTTTTAGCGCTTTTAATGCAATTTTAAAAGCAGCTTCCTTCCCGTGTGGGCATTGGTATTGGTTTCCAAGAAGACAGCACACGCTAAACTGTTACAAAGCTTAAACCTTTAGCTCACTTATTAAAGCCAACAGATGTCCCTGGAAAGACTTCCAGTAACTTCAGGGAGGAATGGGCCAGGCCCAAAGAGAGAAGTGTCAAACACTTTTGGTGCAAACATCTCACAGGATGAAAGCATCAAGGACCTCCCAGCCACCATGCTGAAGGTTGCAGTGCACTAGTAGACAGCAGAAGAAAAAGGCCAGTTATTTCTTAGGACTTGTCTCTCAAAATTTACTGTATAGCCTTCAGCTCTCTCTAATTTTATTTTCATGGTTTTAAGAAATTGGATAAAAAGTGACTGATTGTTGCAGTTAATTTCGGTAGCCTGATGAGTACTTTCAGAAACTGAAATACTTTATTTTTCAGACAGGAGATATGTCAAACCTAGCACTAAATCTAAGAAAGCAAAATCACAGCTGTTTGCTGATTCACCGTTTTTCACAAATTCAATTAAAGTATTAATTGATATAAAGCTTTTCATTTATATATAACCCTTATGAGAGTTGCTTTTTAAATAATTTAGTTACTGTACATGAAAGTTATGTAGGCAGAAAATGTTAATAACTAAACATATCGAGGCTGAAGAGTAAATGTGTGACAGAGAACTCAGGCTGCTGTACACAGACACGATTGATTTTTACCTCTTCTTGACATCAACCAAGAAAGAAAAAAAAAAAATAAAGAGCATGTACTATAGGAAGCTTAACATGTCACATAGCAAATATGTCACTTTGGAAAAAAAAGATTTACAACCTTTAAAAAACAACCCTTTTCTTCTAAGCTACCGTGGGTTTGAGTTTTTCTTGGGGTGGTGAGAAGAAAGGAGAATTAAAAAGCCACTTGTTTAGTAGGTAAGGATAACGATCTGCCCTGAACAAAATCTGCATGATAGCCAATTTTTAAAATAAAAACCTGGATACTTCAAATGTACATAGTCTGATAGCACGTTAAATCATGCACATTAGGCTATGCCCATGGCCTAGGCTCTCCCTCAGGGAGCACATGGGGTGTGATAAAATATTAGTCAGAAGGGAATTTCAAGTTGAAAGCCAGACACCAGGTGAATTAAAGCTGCAGTCATTAACACAGGGGAAAAGTGTGGGTTCCCTTCCCACAGCTAAGGGATGTGGTTTGTGTTTTTGTTGTTACTGTTTTTTTATTTTCATAATTAGGGTTTAGGGCAATAAAAATGTTGATGTAGCAATCTGTGGAATGTGTTGTGAGTTAAGTAAAAGGAAAAGTTATGTTAATACTTATAATTGAAAAAGACAGATTGAGACAAACTGTTATGACTTCCTAAAATTAGATGTATAAGTGTAGGTTAAGATAAAATCTGATTTAACAGCACCGTGATTTAAATACAAATAATGTAATAAGGTAGACTGTGAAGTTCCATATCTATCAGGGTAGCTGTATGTACCTTATCTAGCTAATGGTGTACATACCTACATACAAGTTTAAGATTAAAAAAGTGCTACAAGACAGGAAATTATAACGTTTTACTGTGTTTCCAATAGCACATCCAGCAATCGCGAGTTATCCCAGAAAGACTGGGACTCTTCACTCCAAGGGATTTCCTCTCTGTGCTCACTGGTGGTCCTCGCTGCCCATCGCAAGGATGCTTACAAAAGCACCACCTGAGCCCTGCAGCACGGCCAACAATATTTTTATCAGCTCTCAGCACACGGGTCTGAGTTTGGGAAGCCAAACAGGAGGTGAGCACCTTGCCATGCTGACAGAAAAACAAGATAAAATAGGGTGGTGGGGTCAGGCTGTACTGTAGAGCAGCCCTCGGCACGGCCACCCAGCAAAACGCAGAAAACCCACCCTCACCCTGGGATTAGGGGCATGCAAAACTGTTTAAAAGCGTTTTAGCTGTTGTTTTATTGGTGTGTGGCTTCTGATATAGTTTCAATACATAATCTTAGCTAAAAGGATATAGAAGATTTTTATTTTTTTTTTTTTTACAAAAGAAACAGATTGGGGCAATTTCAGCATAGGCAAACCACTGGGAACATCAGGTAATTCAGACGCTATTAACAAAGAAATGCCAGGTGCTACTCACTCTTCTGTGCCATATGGATAGATCTAGTGACTGACGAATAAAAGCGATTCTACCTGCAAAGATATCCAGAGGGGAGAAGTTGCTACAAAAGGAGATGTGCTCTATGAACATGCAGGGGAGAGAAGGAGAGACAACTGGAATGGCGAGGCCTGTAACAGGTACAGCTTGCATTAATCATTTCATTTTTGTTTGGGAGGCATTTTTGCCAAAAAAAAAAAAAAAAAAAAAAAAAGTACCCTTTTAAACAGAGAAGTTTTTGTAACTGTATGTGGGTGGATGACTGGGCCAATTAGGTGCCTGGGGCAAGAAACTGCTTTACTATAATGCAATAGCAACCAGTCCCGGGATGCAAAAGTTATACTCAAAAAAATAACAACAACAATAAAACACTCGTTTGTGATCTTTAGAGCCAACTCTAAAGTGAAGAGGCTGTTCTAGGAGTCTCCCATGTGTAAAGGACTTCGTAGGCCCTAAGTGAGATAGGACTTTGTGGCAAGGCAAAATCACAGGAATTTTTTGCAGACCTAGCTGGCAAAGCAAGGAACAACATGGGGCACAACTGGACACTGCCTTTACCTCCTTGTTAGGTCTTTATTTTTCTCCCTTCTGCTGCTGTACTGTGGTCAGCAAGCAAGTTAAGAAATACTGCCACCAGGAACTGAAGGCAGATGAGGCCTACTGAAGGCAAACCAGTTTGATGCAATTGAAGAGACTTGCAACACAAAGGTCCTGGGGCCATTTGCAGTGCTGTGTGTTGAAAGATCTCCCCTAACCCTGGAAAGGCGTGGGAAGGGATGTGGGGCACTGTGCTACAGGGGAGGCAACAGCCACAGCACAAGAGCTAAGGAGAGCCACAGAGGAGCTGGCACTTCTCCAAACTCAGGCACTGCCACTGAGATAGGCCTAGGCCGAGGTCGGGAAGGCTGTCAACCAATAATGGTATTAATGAAAATGATGATTTTTTATTAATAGCAACTTCTAAACGTTCTGACAATAACAGACTGTATTAAGCCTCAGGCCTTGTCTGGATTTGTCTGGTCTTTAACCTATTTTAGCAGTATTTGCAAAAATCGTCCTAAAAACTTCTGTAGCAGCAAATCTGTTATCCATCTTTCTGAAGCTGTCTTAGCATTTATCAGTCTTAGCTGGGGTTTTTGCTGAGTCTTGCACAACTGCCTGGTGTCAGCAGTAAGTGAGAGCAAAAGTATTCATCCAGACACAGGAGGGAGAAAGTATAACCAATTGAACAGCTGTAGACTGAGGCCTGGGCAGCAGCATCCAAGGCCAGCCAAACTGGTAAGCATTGCAGAGCGTGGCTGTGCCCACAAACCAATGAACCAGCCAGGAAGAGGATGGAAGGAGAAGAAAACCTGGTTAGCAGCAAATGTGTAAGGAAGATTACGTTTCCCCCACTGGAGGGATACCAGAAGAGGATGCTCTCTGCATGCAAGGAGCTCCAGTTCAATATTTCCCAGGCCTGGAAAGCTTAGGGAAGGAAAATTAGCTCAGTTTCAAACGTGTGTCTGTTCTTCACAAGTGTAAGATGTGCTAAAATTACATCAAGAATCAAGAGGTATTGTCAAATGGTTTGCTGTGTAGCACAGACAGGACCAAGACCTGCAAAACAGCGCGGTGTCTGTGCCCATTCCAGAACGAAAATCCACCAGAAGGTGAGTTGCTTCTTCTCCTTACCACGCCTGCAACAGTGAATTTATAGGTGAGGACTTCAAATTTTAATCATTTTAATGAGATATTGTTTCAGTCAGCTCTCAGCTGTCAAAGCCACAGATGTGCTCAACTTTGGGTTTGGCTTACTTTGCTGAAAATGAAAAAATCCTTCAGCACGTGTTAATTCGGGGTCAGATCTAATAAAACAGAAAGCTTTCAGGAGGGGAGAATGCCACATGTCATTCCTTCCTGCTGGAGGATGACAGGAAAAGACTCAGTGCTCTGTGGAGCAAAAGTTTAAGGCGAGCTCAGGCGGCAGGGATCTCCAGGTGACAATAAAAGTATTGCGCTTCAGCAGGAAGCGATTTTGCTATCTTCAACCTTTCCTCTTGACCTCCATTTTCTAAAAGCAGAACGATAGGATCATTTGGCTGTGTCTGGCTGAATCTGATGCAGATTAGACAGGTGCTTTAAAATGTAGATAGAATTCACTGTGGACAGACAAGACCATATACTATTTTTCTTCTTTGTTCTCTTTATGCTGTTGTCATTATCCCCTGAAAGGATGATTGCCTCTATTTTTATGTGTTTGATAACTTATTTGCAATATTTACTTATTTAATTTCCTTCATTATTATAGAGCTATGTAGCAAAATATGGATTCTATTGATTTTTTTTTCTGGAAACAAAATATTTGTCTGCAATTTCTGTTAATTCACTGAAGACGTTTATGCGTTACAGCAATAATCAAATAGTGCATAACTGGCTTTCTATTGCTTTTCAGAAACATCAGGTGTGACGTGTGATCAATTCATATAGCCCAATAGATTCTGGAGCTGTGCGTATTGTAAAACTATCATAATTGTCTTCACAAAAGTAAAAATGAGATCCTAAAACTGGATTTACATCAGAGGGTGCCTAAGGATCTTCATCCTGGTTAAAACTTGGTTTCAGAACTACTTTGTTCTTCTGATCAATCAAAGTCAGTAAACATCTTGTGTTGCAGGGAGCATCTCTTGTCTAGGACTTTCCAGACATGCAGGAGGCATTTAAGTATCCACTTTAAAATAAATTAAATTGAGCTTCTTTTTTTTTTTCTTGCTTTTTTTTTTTTTTTTAATGTTTAGAAACATAAATGTAACCTAGAGTTTTTCATAAAAGCCTTTTCTTCCTTCAGGGGCACTCTGACTAAATTCAACTTTGCTTCTGAGATTTGTTCATTAAGGAATAGTTTTTTCTCACAAAAAAACAGTGTGAGCACAGTCCATGGCTTTTGATGCCAACTGTAAGCTAGCCTAACACAGAGAAAATAATTACAGAGACCAAAATAATATATAACTTATTACAGAACTAACAAGGCAGTAGCTAGTCACTGGGTTAATAGACACATAGAAGCACAGAATGGTCTGGGTTGGAAGGGACCTTAAGGATCACCCAGTTCCAAATCTCCTGCCATGGGCAGGGACACCTTCCACTAGAGCAGGTTGCTCAAAGCCCCATCCAACCTGGCCTTAACTGCTTGAAGAGAGCATTCTGTTTAAAAGGCTTTTATCTTCCAACAGATATCTGTAAAACAACATCATTATGAGAATACATGACATGTTCTGTATCTGTAGAGCTGAGCTGGAAGAACATGGATTACTCTAAATCACTCAAAACCACAACACACAAAAAATAAGCATCACAAAGCCAATATTTGTTGGCAGTATTCAGAACAAGTCAAGGACTGAATAAGAGATGTGGACTCTCCAAATGAAAAGTCCAACTGCTAGACCTAGATTTAACCTCCTTAGTCTATAAGTAAAAGTGGTAGAATGAGCAATATGACGTCTGTCTTATGAAGGATTTAACATGCTGCCTGACTGATGGCTATAATCACATCCATGTAGTCATAAACTTGAGCACTGAAGGTGTTAGAATAAAGCCCTTTGCTTCAAAAGGTGAGGTGGGAGAACCAAAGATATGCTCTAGTGTCTATCTATATATATGCTTTACATACATAGTCATACATTTCCTGTGAAAAGATGTAGAAATCTGAACATACGTACAATATAGGTTATTTGCTTATGTTTGAGTAGGTGTCTAATAAGTTATCTCTGTTTTTATTCTCAAATGCCATAGTACTTTTTTTTGTACTTTTTTTTTTTTTTTTTTTTTAATAATGACAGACATTTCAGAGAAGAGACTAAAGTTATGAACGTTCTTTCTTTGCAGTTTTCCTTGGATGGGGTTACTGACATCTGGAGGTTACTTTACCATATCTGTAGAGAAGCATCTCTTGCAAATTTACTTCCTGGTAAATCTTGTCTGAATGTAAGGTCTATAATCCCTCCTACAACTGTAACTTCACTGTAGTATTAGAACTAACCTACTAATACTGTCCTGAGTTGCTTATATGCCCCACTAGCAAAGCTCAGCCTTTTTTTCCCCAGCATGACTTTGATTGTAACAACCTGCGCTAAAATGCCCTATTCATTCCTTATAGCCTTTCATATAGCAGCTAACCTTTTGAAGATGGCTAACCAAAGTAGATTGAATTTTACATTTCATCAATTGAATTTCCAGAAATTGAGGCATACTGATTTCCCACACTGTGACTAGCCAAGACTCTTGAAAGAAGAGAGTCACACCACAGACCTGAGGTGCAATAAAAAAGCAAGAAGAAAGATATTAGAATTTAGTCAGCATGCCCTTGAAAGAAGGAAAGGCTTTTATTATTAGCTTCCTCTAAGGTCTTGTCCTCTGTTTCCTCTGAGGAGGATACCTTTCACCACCTACTGAGGCTTCAGTCTTACCAACAATCATTCTAACTCCTGCTTAAGTAAGAAAATGTTACCATTGACAACATTTACCTAATACGATATCACAAGCTGTTGCACATCTCATTAAATGACATCATATCCTATGGTAGTACCCTTCATATTTTCTCACTTTTGAGTACCTTTTTTTTTGCCAGAGACAGCATACACAAATTCTCCAAACCAGCTTGCTCATTCTTATTACATGTCTGTGTGCCTTTTCTATTTGTACAAAGACCATTCCAGTAGCTACCTTTTTTATTTAAATTTCCAAGAAAATACATTCAGCAAGCTTTCCTTTAACTCCATTCTTTCCTACCGTGAAACTGTCTAACACCTCTAAATTTCAGTCTCTCCAGATGCTTTCAGTAATCTATGCCAAGGCTTCATATTCTACAGCACCATTTCACTGGGTAATTTGTGCTGAGCTTAATACTTCTCCACATTTAAATATAAGCTCTGCAAAGCTTTTACAACACTTGTTTAGTACTTTCTCTGACTTAGGAAAGCAATCAAACATGCCTTCCATAACAAGTCACTTCAGCAAATGTATTGGCACTTCATCAAGATACTTTCCTCATTTTCATTTCCCTACCTGCTTTTATGACTTGCTCCTTCTAAATACAACCAATCTCATCCCAGTTGGATTTACATGATTTAATTCCTCTCTTGCGTTCTCTTCATGTTGCACTCTTGCAAAATAATCGCTCCAAGCACTGCTAATTAATTCAGCATTCATTTCCAATATACCTTATTTACCTCTAACGTAAGCAAGACTGTTTGTATCTCTTACCATTTGTTCTCGTGCCTGGATGAGCTTGCAAGTGATTTTTTTCTATCTCTTGAGTCCTCCCTTCTCTGGAGAGTTATAAAATTCACAGCTAACTCTACTTTGAGCTGACACTGCTTCTTTGGCTTCCTTTTTCTCTTGTCATTTTTTCACTGTTCATGTGATTGTACTGTCTTTCCAACTAAACAGGTTCTTTTACTTGAGTTTTTCATAAATAAGTCTACTTTATTATACAATTAAGCTCCACTTTTAGTACAGGTGACTTTTCACACAATTTTCAGAAATCTTTCTATATTTATTACCGTGTTCCCTTTACCTTAATTGTATTAAACACATCTCTGTTCTGCTGTTAAAATCACATGTAAAGCAGGCATTGCATGTATGCACTAGGATGTAGTTTTATCCATTTGGTGTGTTTGTCTCAGTGATTTTTCCAAGTTGACTTGAAAGCATAAATTCCCTTTCAAATTACACATGCTTAGGAGATGAGAGGCTTTATCTTTTGCGAAGCCATCCAAAACCTCAGTCACTACTTTCTGATCATTCTACATGTACGTAGCAATAGCTTCCTTTGCTCCAAACATCCGTAGGAATCAACACACTGCTATATGGATGAAGAATCAAGATACTACAATGCACACAGGTAAACTTACCAATCATATAACAAATCTTGTAAAATATTCAGCACTTTAAAGTTTCTAATAAAAATTTCATGGTCAGATATTTTTTTCAAAGATCTCACGTGACTTTGACAAATATGACTTTGACAATATTTTTTTTAATGTCTTCAATCAAGCAGCTGATGTCTGCAGAGTGTGTCTGTAGTAAAAACAGAGAAACTGGGTACCATGTCCTGCCTTGCTGTCCTGTGGTTTTGCTACCCAAGATGTTCTGTCTGGCTACTATACATAAAATTCAACAAGAAAGCAGATAAAAAATGGTTCGCTGAAGACTAGAGGAAAAGGTATTAATGTTTAAAAAGACTCAGCATTGCAATGAAATTTCAGTGGGACATCAGAAAGCATGTGTGCAACAGCCACTTGCAGAAAAGAGAAATGGGCTAACCTCTAACCAGGACATCTAAAGCTCTGTCATTTCACTTGAGTGTTAATTTAATTCTGTGACAAGGTTACCTTAATTAGTTGGCAGATGATACGAAGAAACCTGACAGGTAAGCATAACCTGACAGGTCTTGAATCGCTGCTGTCCCCTCTGCTTTTTTATTTTGAGGTGAATTTTGGGCTAAAATATGCATTGCCATGAGGATAAAAGTTGGCATGGTAGTTCCTTCACCAGATGTTAATTTAACTTTTAGGAGATTTTGGAGGTGTACTTGGAATATTTTAACAACAAAAACAACAACAGAAGTGCATAAAAGATTAATTTTTAAAGGACTAAAGTCAGGGTTGACGTTTTCCAGTTTTAATCAGCAAACAGAAACTGTTCAAGCCCTCACAATTTGAGAACAGTTATTTCTCTCCAAGAGGACATAGAGGTCTGGCAAAATATGAAAATGAAACAGCTTACAGGGTCAGTGAGGTGGAAATGAAATAAGAGATATTTTGGAAAAGAAAAAGAAAAATGTTGTTTAGACCTGTTTTTATTTTTATTGTGATTTAGACAATTACAGGGTGGTAGATAACCACATTCACTGTATTATTAGGACAGCAGTACTGCTCAGTTTCAACTTGTCTTCTGATGATTAGAACTAGGCCTTAGAAACACGACTTCTCTGATCATTTGGGCCTGATCCTGAAGGCATTTCTGTATATGAGTACCACTGCCTATGTTCAGAGACCCACAGCTCAGTGTGGCCGTTCACAGATGCTCAGGTGCACAGGGCTGTGAACTATTTCCAGGATCAGAGCCCTAACTTCTGGCTCTGTTATCGAGTTGCATAACATGCCTCCATACCCTGAAGGTAGTACAGAGTTTCTCCAGTTTCTTCTCCCTCAGCACTGCCAGGTAAATCAGTGGAGTTTCCAGTCATAACATTTCTTCTCCCCTGAAAGTGATATTATTCACTTCCCAGAGCCTGAATGACAGACATAATATTTAGCCTCAAAAACTGTTGTATGACATCCTTGTTTCATAATGTTCTAACCTAGTAGAGGGTGCAAAAAGACTGTGGAGATCTGGCCTGGAACAAGTCAGTGCACCACAGCTCTGCTGGGTGTATATCAATGTGGTGACATTTTCCTTTGTTGCTTTTATGCCGCCTTAGTTGTAATATTGGACACTGCTCAGTAAAGCAACTTGTAATTTCTCTGTTGTGAATTTTACAGCTTTCAGACTGACCAAGCAGTACTTTCTCTGACATCTGAAGTATATTATACTGAGAACAGGTAGCATCTTGATGCAAGTAGTTATTGTCTGACATTTTGAACATATTTGACCATAGAATGGAAATTTTTAATGTTGAGACCAATAAAAGATTTTGCTTCAAATTACACAAAGAATCACAGAATGTGAAGGATTGGAAGGGACCTTGAACGATCATCTAGTACAATCCCCCTGCCGGAACAGGAACACCTAAATTATGTCATTCAAGAACACATCCAGGCAGGTTTTGAATGTCACTAGAGAAGGAGACTCCACAGCTCCCCTGGGCAGCCTGTTCCAGTGCTATAATGAACAACACTAGTCCCAGTACCAACCCTTGAGTAATCCCACTGGATACAGGACTCCAACTCGACTCTGTCCCATTGACCACAACCCTCTGGCTTCTTCCCTTCAGACAGCTAACAGTCCATCTCACTACCCAATTGTCCAGACCACACTGCCTCAGTTTAGCTGTGAGGATGCTGTGGGATACGGTGTCAAAGGCTTTACTGAAATCAAGATACACCACATCCACTGCCTTTCCATCATCTATCCACCCGGTTATATCCTCATAAAAAGCTATCAGGTTGGTGACAAGCACAACTTTCCCTTGGTGAAGCCATGTTGACTGCCCCTAATGACCCTCTCATCCTTGATATGACTAGAGACAACACCAAGGAGAAGTTGTTCCATCACCTTACCAGGGATGGAGGTGAGGCTAACCAGTATATCGTTAACCGGGTCCTCCTTCTTGCCCTCTTTGAAGACCAGAGTGACATTTGCTTTCCTCCAGTCCTCAGACACCTCTCCCATTCCCCACGACTTACCAAAGACGATGGAGAGTGGCCTAGCAATGACTTCTGCCAGCTCCCTCAGCACCTGTGGGTGCATCCCCTCAGGACCCATGGACTTATGGATGTCCAGCTTGCTTTATCAGTCCTTAACCCAGCCCTCATCAACCAAGGCAAACTCCTTTATTCTGACTTCCTCTGGGGCCACAGGGGCACAAGTCTCTTCAGGACAGCCTCTGGCATTACAGACAGGGACAAAGAAGGCATTCAGTAACTGCCTTCTCTTTATCTTCTGTCACCAGGGCACCCACCTTATTCATTAGTGGGCCTACATTGCCTCTACTGTTAGTTTTATCTGCAGTGTATTTGAAGAAGCTCTTCCTGTTGTCCTTGACCCCTCTCACAAGGTTCTTGACCCCTCTAAGGAGGCCTTAGCTTTCGTAGTTGCCTCCCTACATCCTCTGACAACAGCCTTATATTCCTCCCAAGTGGCTAGCCCCTCTTTCCATGATGCGTAGCCTCTCCTCTTCCACTTGAGTTTGCCCATAGTTCCCTGTTTAACCATGCAGGTCTCCTGGCTCTCTTTCCTGACTTCCTACCTGTTGGGATGCTCTGTTCTTAGGCTTGGAAGAAGCAGTCCTTGAACGCTAACCAGCTATCTTGGGCCCCTTTTCTTTCCTTTGTCCCATGGGATTGCCCCTAGCAACAAGCTTAAAAAGGCCAAAGTCAGCCCTACTGAAGTCCAGGGTTGCAGATCTGCTTGTGTTGTGGTTCCGCTCGAGTGGGCAGCCGAGCTCCACAACAGCCGCTCTCTCACGCCCCCTCCTCAAATTGGAATGGGGAGAAAATATGATGAAAAGGGCCCAAAGGTTGAGATAAGGACAAGCAGATCACGCAGTAATTATTGTAATGGGCAAAACAGACTCGGCATAGGGAGATAGTAAGATTTATTGCTTATTACTAACAAGCTAGAGAAGTGAGAAACAAAGGAAAGAAACCAAAAGCACCTTCCCCCCCCCATCCTTAATGCTGACCCAAGGAGTTCCCTCAGCCTGCCCTTGTATGCCGTGTGCCCCGGGCCCAGGCTGTCTTGAATGCCCTGGGCTGGGCACACTACACTACACACACTGCTCACACATCAGTATCTTTCCTCTACTGGGAACACCAGAAGGGGACGCAGCAGTACAGACGCAGTCACTAAATTGTCCCCAAAGAAGAAAGTGGCTCTCTGTTATTTTTTACCACCTTTTTATTTTATTTTTTATTGCTGTTTATTGCCCGGTCTTGGAAGAGCTCCTAATGAAGCTCTTATTTGTTCTTCTCTGAATAAACAGTGACGCTGCGCTCCAGCACCTCTTCCCGGCAGACAAGAAGTCTTCTGCTTCTTCAGAGGAGCAGCTGTCTCCCTAACAGCTTTGGCTGATCTGCAGCTCTTCTTTGTGCTTTGCCATGGAAAGTGCGGCTTCCTCTTCAAGCAGCCATGGGGCAGCCTTCTTGTCCTCAGACAGAGACATCGCCGGGCTCCAGGTCCCAAGGTCCACCGTGGCTCTCTGAGGGGTTCCTTCTGCCGCCCTGGTGCAGCATCCCAGAGGAAGCCAAGTCCCCTCTCGTCCACTCCTTGAGACTCCGTGCAGAAGAGATGACACCTCTGGACGAGGTGGGGGTGGGGGATAGAGGATGGGGGACAGGAAAGGGAAGGGAAGGATGGCCGTGCTATGAGGCACGGCGGCCGGGCCGTGCATACGGAGCTGGTTGGCTGCTCCTGCGGTGCCGCCGATGGATCTTGGCGGCAGGGAGCCCAGGCACATCAACCTCCATTGCCTCATCTGGAGGTGGATCCACCTCCATCAGGTCTTCATCCGGAGGTGGATCCACCTCCATGGGCTCCACAGCGCAGGGCACCGCTCCTATGCCATGGGCACCGGTCTTCATCAGAAGCATTCTCTTTGCTTTGAGGAATGAATCCTCCTGGGACCCACGCAAGCGTGGGCAGCATTTGCTCCAGGTCCTCTTTCTCCCATCCATGATGGCTGTAAGAGGGCCTGGAAGCTCAGCGAGTGGTGGGCCCTGCGCAGGGGCCTTTTATAGGGCCCAGAACAATCCGGGGGGCAGATGCCACTGTGACATCAGGAAGCCTCTGTGACGGTGGCCAAGGCATGGCCAGACGTGGCTGTGTTGGGAGAGGTGTCGGTGGCCTGAAAGACGCCCTCACGAGGCAGGAGGAGGAGGGTCGGGGGGCAGAGGGCCCCTCTCCTGGGGATGGCTCTCCCTGGCCATTTTGCCTGCCAGAGAGACAGGCTGCCCCTCAGGCACAGGGCCTGCCCTCCAGCCCCCTCCTCATCCTGTGCCTGGGCTCCCTGTGCCACAAGACGGTGGCAGCAGTGTTTCTGGAGGGGCAGGGCCTCCACTACCCCGCTGCCACTGACCGGGCTCCCTGAGAGTGGTGCAGCCCACCATGCTGACAGCATCTGAGAGGGGGCAAAGCACCCAGACACCCTGCAGATGGGCAAGGGAGGCATGGCCAGGCAGCGCCAGGTCAATAAAAGCTCTGCTGATGCTCAAGTGCTGTGGGACCCCTTCTCAGGGGCCATCTCCCACACCTACCCCTGCCCCCAGAGCATGAAGAGGTGCCATCGCTTGTGCCCCAAGGCATGGGGGAGGATTGGTCCTAATCTCTGCACTACTGTGCCGCCACAACACGGGCAGTCTGTGGGAGGGCTGCCAAGGTCCTCGGGGCCTGGAGGTGGAGGGGTGGTGGGGGTCAGTCTGAGGTTCACCCTTGCTCTCTTCGCTAGTGTTCAGGAGAAACCTTCTCAACATTTTTGTGGCTTCTCTGCTTCCTTGTTCAGAGGAAGAGCTCTCCTGTCTGGCTGGAAGAATCACAAGTAGCTCCTGACTGGGAGCCTCCTGGGGCATTTCCAGGGGGAAGCTCCTGCCTGCCTAAGACACCCAGTGCACACCCTAAGACACCTAGAGGAGGGGGTCTGGGGCACTGCCGCCCGTGGGGGACCTGTGCTGGAGCAGTTTGCTCCTGGGGGATGGACCCCATGGTACGGAGCCATGTTGGAGCAGTTCTTGAAGAGAACAAACAAACAAAAGACACCGAAATCTTTAAAATTTAGTTTCTCATTCTTCGAGAACAGTATCTGCTCTCTCAAATTTTATTTGCATTTTTTATCATAGCATCTTGATATCTACTTACAGCACCTGGCTTGGAATCTATAAATAATAACCTCAGTTAGAATGCAAAATTGCCTTTTTAAGGGAAAAAAAAAAAAAGTTCTCAACATTATAACATAGTTTTTGTTGTTGTTGTTTTTTTTTTAAATAAAACAGCCAAAAGATTTGAGCCATAACTTTGACTGTGAAGGTTAAAGATGAAATTCATAAAGACTGAGTGAAAGTAAAATTAATTAAGTGCAGACTCTTTTAAGAATTTGAGTGCAATTACGTAATCACGTCTTGTCGTTTGTGCGTGTTATATTATATACATATAGTCATAGTTTTTGCGTGTGAGCATGTATTAGCATATTTGGCATTGAAGTATTTATCTCAGCTGCTGGCTTAGCACAATTGTGGTGTAGTTAGTGATCCAATCCAATTGGACCTTTATGCGTGTTATCTCCAGATTCATAATGATGTCACAGATGGAGATTTGGTCCATCAAGATTGCAAAGATCAATACTAAAACCAGGAAATGATAGTCACAGCACCCAGACTAACCTAACATACTTGTGGTATGCCCCCATCCTGCTCCCTGGGGTCCATCGCTGTTTCATAGGAAGAAGATGCTTCCACATCCTAGTTCCCTTCCAAAACAAGAACCATGCACAGAGTCAGGGGCAAATCCACAATGAGTTTCTAAACAACAGCTAATGGGAGCAATAACAAGAGCTGGGAAGATGGACACCGCAGCACACCCCATAGCCTCTGCTTGGCAATGTAGACTGTCTTTGTTTCTCATGCTTATTTATACTCCATAATTTAAAAATCTCGATTATGGCAAGATATGTCATTTAGACCAGAGACACCACCATCTGTAAGTCTGAGCCTACTCACAACTGTTCAAACACTCCTCAACATCAATTAAGTCAATGAAGTTCTGGAGGCTCCGATATAATTGTGAGAAGACAGAAGCTTGTGCTTTCTTTTGTATTTTTTTTTTTTTTTTCTACAACACTTTGCAAAAGTCTCACATCATTTGCACAGAAATAGATTTTACTAAACTTTCTGAACATATGCTTTGAAGAATTAACTACTGTGTTAATGAGAACAATTTTTATTTCTGGAAAAATAAATAAAAAAAAACACCTTTTTTTTTAATTGAAAGATCCATGTGAACTGTTAACTGGTTGTCTCTTAATACAATTGTGTGGGAGAACTGGGGGAAGTCATTCACCATTCAACCTTACTGAATCGACCACTTCAAATGATGGAGCTTTTCCTCTTCTCATTGGAGAAGGGAAGAGTTCGGGCATTGCCATTGCTCCTCACACAAGCTCCAACAGGTCAGCTGAGCTATTGTTATTGAGCTTGTTCCTTGCTCCTCCCAGTACAGAAGCAGGAGTCCATAGGTTCATGCAGGTTTTACTCAGATTTTATGATCAATTTGTCCAAGACAAGTTTATCTCACATAAAACAATGCATAAAATATTGCCCAAATGTTCACTAATTCTGTTCCAAAGCATATGAAAAACTTCTCCAGGGCATTTTTCTTTCTTGGAAGGAGGATTATGGGATGTCTAACAAAGCTAATTAACTAAAAGACTATATTGCCACCACCACACTAATAGTGCTGGTCAATAAAATGCTTTTGAAATGCTGTTTCAAGGCTCATCACCCCATTTCAAAATATTAAATACATTGCTACACAAGTGGTTTCACAGTAGTGTTGTATAGATAGGGCAGTGATACACTGATGGTAGGACCACCAAGAGAAATCCGAGTCCTGACAAAATGTTTTTCAAATCATCTGTGGAGCTGCACCAGAATGGGAGAGGAGAGGCCAGGTCTAAGGCAGCCACGAGGGAAGCAGCCTGTGCACGCTGCTAGGAGGCAGTTGCAATTGCATCACTTCATCATTGCTCTTAATGAACACCTAACTTCATTTTAAGAATTGACTCCCTGTCTACAGGGCAAATTCATCATTCTGCCCAAGATAAACTGAGTGAGATCCATGGTGCAGAGGGGAATGTGACCAATGTGTGTAGAGGGTGGAGAAGAATTTAAAACTGCAAAGTAGCTGCATTATAGGGTGCAGGTCTGCCAGGAATGCAGAATTTCCAGGGAAAAATAATAATAATTTTGAAGTAGATATCTATATTGAAGAAGGAAATTGAGATTCTTCTTTGAGAAAGAACATGGAATAGAAAATAAAGAAGATAAATTTTGTCTTTGTCTGGCAAAATAATGTGACTAGGAGAGGTTCAGACAGGAAATTGCATGCCTATTTAAAACAAATAAATAGAAGGAAATATTAGTATTGAAATCAGTTATAACTCTCCAAAAGTGTTGTCTGGTTAATTTTTATTTTTATTTTGGAGATCTAGAATCTGCATGCATAGGTTCTTCTGCATGCATATGCACACAAACACACAGATTTATATGTAAGTGTGCATGTATAAGTGTATATAAACGTATAACTACACATCTTCAGACCTACACATAGCTGATGTCCCACTGCCAGCTCCAGAACCACTGCTTGTTTTGAGTACCAGTTGCTCTCTGCTTTAAGAATGAGGTGGGATATTGAACAGGAGATTAAGCAATTAGATCCATTATTCCAAGTAAAATGTAAATTATGTTAAACATTTAGTCAAGCCATGCTTATTGTTCCCTTTTATCTGCAGAGTATAGCAACGAATCTGACCATCAGACTTAATGATTTTTCCTTTTAACAAAAGAGCAATGAGGTGAACAAAGGATACCTTAAACAGTAATTGTAATGTATTTGCTTTGCTTCCAAAATGTTCCGTTTCAGATATACCTTATCAGACAGAACAATTATGAAAAAAGAAACTCTTTATTCTGGCTATATGATAAATTTCTCAGTCTTCCAAACATTAAATATAATCCAAAGTGATGAAGTCCTTTATTTTCATTCTATTTCCAGGTTTTATTCCACTCAATCATGGAGACTGTAAACTGGAAAGTAGCTTTAGAATGAATCACTGCAGAGGAGCTCACAATATACTGCCCCAAAATTTTATCACATAAATGATTGAACCTCACTACCCTTTTACAATATCTGTGTATCACTTTTACTATCTTTTTTTATCAACACTTTGTTGAGATAGAAAACGTTTTTGAAAAGGCTACCATGATGCTATGTGATTACCAAGTCAAAATCACAAGAAAAGCCTCACAATCACCTTATGGCTTCTCTGTTGGCTTGAGAGACATAAAAAAATGGTGAAGGCAGCAGAAAAAGTGTTGCACACAAATGTACTTTTAATTACTTTCTCTTCTGTTTTAAAATAAAAAACAAAGTATGCAAGTATAGTAAGAATACAGGAGGCAATGGAACACGGAAAATTTCTTATTTCTGAAATCCATTTCCATTTCAAAATCCATTTTCACTTTTATATTTTCTTTTTTCTATCATGAAATTGGACAATTGAAATCATCGTCACTGCACATAATCAACACATTATCCTCATTATGCTGTATTATGTTGTTTTCCAGTCCCCTTGCTAACCAGCCAGTTCCCTTTAAGAGCTTTAGTTGAAAACTTGCATCTTGCATAAACATGGAACACTTGACACAGCCGTGCCTCTACAGGGCAAGGTTTTACCACAGCTTGTGTATAATAGATTATCCAGTCTGTGAATAAGCTATGAAATCTGTAGCTCAGACTTCAACAGTCGCAGAAAGCTGTGGCTGGAGTCTGTGCTGTAACGCTGAGGTGACAAGTTGAGGACGGTAGTTTCACAGGGCTTTATCAAGAGCCAAACTTCAAACGTACTAATGCAAATGCTTTTGAGCATCTGGACAAAAGAACCCCGTCTCTTGCAGCTGATTCGCAGTGCTGCAATGCTCTTGGTAGACTTCAGACCAAGGCTTTATTTAAAAATTACAACTGTTCAATGAATTATTTGCGTACATGATTGTTGCCAAATCAGTAGAGAAAAACATCATTGCAAATTTGAATGAATATTCATATGGCACAAATAAACAGTGAATACTCATCATGGCAAGCTGACAAAAATTATATGCAAGAAATGTGTTGAAAATTGTTTTGGAACAAACTCAAAATTCATAGCCTGTTGGCAAATAATTTGCTAGCAGAAAAAGAGCTACAATTGTCGTAAAATTATTTGCAGAAAATTATTTGAATACTTCACTGTTGCACTGAGTTATTTTATTTAGCCATAAGGACTTTCAGGTCTGAAATAAATTCATATGCGAAATAAACAGGTTTTAGAAAATACACTGATAAATTGTCTTTGGCTCCCACCATTTACCCTCTTACCAAGATAAATGAACAAGTCTGGTGTACAGACTCTCTTATTTAAACACCATCACATAGCCTTGGATATCATTACTGGAAATTAAAACATTAATTTTGAATTCATGTTCCAATACTGAATCCAAGCTGATCTTTCATCATCTTTCTTCTCACATCATCAGATGTGTAAGGTGGAAGTTAGGCAGGCAGCCATCCCTATCCTGGCCCAAATTTTTCACACCTTTTTGGTTCAAAAGTCATTTCAGTCACTGGAGCACATTAACACCTGGTATATTTCTAAGTCAGACTCTAACTCATGCACCAATTGTTTGGCTTTCCCATCAGCTGGCTTTTATTGCTAACATGTCCACCTTTCTTTTGTTATTGTACCTATTCCAGCACCAGTTTATTACCTACTTTATCAAAATATTTCACTCTAAATAGTCTATGCAGACAGCTGCTTTGGCAGATGCCTGCCTTGCCCAGAAAGGATTTACCTCTCTGAGACTGCACTTTTCAAAGGAGGGAGCTGAGGACATTGTTTCTGAAGACCTTTAAGTTTGTGCTTTAATTAATAACACTGATTTGTTGCTTATGTTTTTGAAATCTATAACTTTTTTTTTTTTTTTTTTTTTTTTTTTCATGGAATCATAGCATCACAGAATGGTATTGGGTTGGAAGGGACCTTAAAGATCATCTAATTTCAACCCTGTCAAAGGCAGGGACACCTCCCACTGGAACAGGTTGCTCAAATCCCCATCCAACCTGGCCTTGCACAATTCCAGGGAGGGGGCATCCATAAGTTTTCTGAATCAGTGCTAAGTAGAATAGAGTAGGCAATTCCTGAATTCCTTTTTAATAAATAAATAAATAAATAAAAAGAAATGTGAACCCACAAAAAGTGGTAACAAGATGCAAATATATGAGGTTAGCCACAGCTGGAGACTCATAACTAAATTGGTGACAGTGTGTGCTTTATTATTTAAGCTACTTGCCACCATCTCCCTGAACTTCCTACCCACAGTGTCACAATGCTCCTCAAATAAGGGACTGTACTGTACACTTAACTAAGAAAAGAATTTGGAGATGTTTTTTCAAGTATCTACAGCCATCGCCTTGTCAAAATCTCTTTCTTTTATCAAGCCAATAATCTTGCAAATAAAAGCAATAGGCTGAAACACTAAACTCTGTTATAATGACTTTACTCACAAGATTTCCACAAACTCAGCAATGCTCCAGCTAATTACCACAGCCTTGCAACATGAAGATGAAGACATTGTGAGGCTGCTCAGAGAAAGATCTCTTTAGAAACGCAGTGTGGAAGGAACGAAGGAATTGAAAACCAGTCATGCAACCAACATTTTGAGTTTAATTAAAACAAGAAACATTTCTCTAAAAAAAATAAACAAAACCCAGTTATTGAGACATTAAGAACTACTTGGGGAAATATTTCCAGCTCCTAAACTAATAGCAGTTGAAATCTTATAGTTATGTGAAGAAACGGCACAGCATGGACTGCATGCTTCCTGACTTCTGCAGAATGTAGACCCTTCTGTGGATCCCCTTTTCCACCCTCTTTCTGGGTTGCAACCCCAGTACCTTTGTGCTTTCTCCATTCACAAGTGTAAGCAGTGTAGTTTGCGTTGCAATGAACCTAGGCTTTTCTGAGTTTAAAAGCTGCCTGGGGAATTGACTGCAGGAAAAGGTCCAGGCAAATCCCCTTCACATTTGCACACCATCTGGAGTCCTGTCACATGCAGTTTGGAGCATGAGCTGGTAAATGCTGAAGGGCCTGTGTCCCATTAGGCTTCAATTTACATGTCCTTGCTCCATAGGTGTCTTGGAAGCAGCACTGCTTCCCCCCCAAAAAAACATACCTGGAGGTCTCCAGCCTTTCTTTTGGACATGTACAGCTCATCCTCCATCCCTTTGCCCTGTGCTCTTGCTGAATGGTAACCGAGAGATACGCTTGCTCTCTTTCAAAGCATTGAACCCAGATCAAGAGCATTCCCAAAACTCAGTGACCTCTTCCAAGTTGCTCCTGACAAAGCCTTCTCCTTTTCTCTCAGAAGCAAATCCAACAGTAGCAGGTAAGATTAAAAAAATTGTCATCCCATAAACTTCAAGTCCTTACACTTTGCGTTGCCTGGAGGCTCATGTCTAGTCTGTGCAGCAGCCTCTGGTGAGCTGCAAAGTCACTGCTCTGACATCAGTGGGTCCTGGGCTTCAGATTTCATAACTGCTGCTGTCAATAAGATCTTCTCAAGCAAAACCAGCCACCTTTGCTCTTTTCTTTTTTTTTTTTTTTTTTTTTTTTTTTTTGTCTTCTGGAATTTGGAGGTGGCGTTACCTCTGACTTTGAAGAATGGGTTTGTCTGGTGTGACAGTCTCATCTGCATGTGGACTGAAGCCCTAAAACACAGGTGGTGATACCTGTATGCTCTCTTGCTTTTCGTGTAGAGATAGCCCCTGCTTGTCCACCTGGATTCTGCACAGGAGCCTACAGTGGCTGATGCCTGAAAACATAGAAAAACCTCTCCTGCTGACATCTGATGGAGAGAAGTGATTAATAAAACAGATCCATGGAGCACGGCTTCTTTTAATATATGTGGGAATGCTTCCACTAAAGGAAAGAGCCATAAAGTTAAATAAACATTATAACTGCAATAATAAAAGCCTGAACTACGTGTTCCTGAGGTGGTAAGTGGTCACATCAAGTAAGCTAAGGCAGTTTGCAGCAGGATGGTGCAAAGCAGAAGGTTGCAGAAACAGGGTGGCCTGCCAAGGACGTGTATTTCTGCTGAGAGGCAGGAGTGCCTGAGGATGGAAGCTGAGAGCCAGGCTGTGAGCAGAGCAGCTCAACTGGGGTGTGTCGTGGGGCTTCGGAGGACATGAGTGCTGCAGGGGTTCTCCTGCTGGACCTGGCACAGAGCCCAGGGGCTTCACAGCCCCAAAGTGTGGGCAAGAGTTTGCTGCAGGAGATGGGAAGCAACTGCTTCATGGGGCACTGCAGTGAACTGTAAATAGCTGTGGATACACTTTGGGGAATGAATATTTAGTTAATATACATCTACATCTAAATGTAATGTTTCCCATTACATTTTTCTTGCTCTTCCTTTACGCTCTGCTCTTTGTTCTAAGCCAGCTAATTCATTGCTCGCAAGTGAGGAAGATTAGGTCATTGAGCAAGTGCCAGTTTAATTTAATTTCCCCTAGCCTTTGCAAGCCAACGTTTTGTTAGGGACTTCTAGAACCTGAAGTGGGCCCTTGTTGCTGTCAGTCAAGTCCTGGCACAAGGGCTGAACACAGACACCATGAAATGAGAATGCTGCAGATGCCGTACATCCTGTGATACCAGGCACCTGTATTTACGAAACACCGCGAGGACATGTGGATCGTCTTCTTGTATTATCTAGGTATGAGCAAGTTGGATTGCACTTTGGATGCTGACTGGGGTAAGAGAGTAGGTTTACAAGATAAAGCATTTAAAGTTTAGAAATTTCTGTAATGTGTTTTCCCCGAGCAGAACAAAAGAGAGTTTCTGAAACTGCTCGGTTTTGTTCAAACTGCTCAAATTTTGCAGAAGCAGTCCTCGTTTGTTGAGGCTACAGGGAAAACAATTACTTGTCTCCCAGAAACGTCAGTAACAATTAAAGTCTCTCTAAATCAGAGTTCCAGCAAAACATTCTTTATAGCTGTAACTTCACATGGAAGTAATATTGTAGGTGAGTTTTCAGTCATTTCCTTTTAATTTAGAGATTCAGCACTCAGAATAGCTCTTGGCAACATTACTGTGCTGTAACTTCTAAAGCGCCACATCAGAGTCTCTCATAGTACAATATCCATGTTTAATAAGAGGGTCATGGAGAGGAAGAAAACCAGAACAGCAAAACATGCCTAAATCTTCAAGGCTTTATTAAGCTAGAAAGTTAAAGTTATTATTATTATTTTTTCTTTAAATCTCTTTTGTGCAGTGGCTTAACTTATCTTGTTAAATACTATCATAAAGGCAACCTAGAATTAGAAAGAAAATAACAATAACGTCCTAAAACTTCCATTAATCTGGCTGTTGAAAACCTGGGTTTTCTGTCAGGGTGAAAAGTTGTAAAAATAGAGTTCATACAAAATCATGCACATTGTCACAAACTGGGGTTTCATTCCTGCTTTGTAATTATAAAATATTTTCCAACTGTTAGATTTAGGGCTTCCCTTGTGCTACTGGAGATATTTCTCATTAGCACAGCGCTCAACTCTGGCAGCACAAGTCCTCAAGCTGTTCTGAAATAAAAATAAAAAATAATAATTAAAAAATCAAAGTCAACAACAACAATGAGAAATAAAAACCCACTCCATCCATTGACAGAAAATAAAAAGAAACAGCAAAAGTTGGCGGACATGACCATCGGAGAGGTATGGACTTGAGAAAATTTGTTCAAAATAATCTGTGCAGAGAAAAACTGAACACAGCAACCTATCCTGAATTCATGATTGCCACAGTTAAGAGAGCAAGAGTAAACGTATTTTCATTTATGGAAGTTACTACTTACTTTTTAACACTTGCTCTTTAAGTTTTTGCCTTTGCAGAAAGTGACAGCAATACACTGTGAATTAATTCCCTTCTTCCACATGGACAATAGAATAATTGTGCCAGAAGAGAAACAAACCAACCCGAATCATACTGTGATTAACAGATTATGCACAAAAAGAATCTCTTCCTGTCTTCGGGGATTAATAGACAAACATTTCTCTTGCTGTTACCCTATCTGGTGGGTAGGCTCAAGTATGGGCTGAACGACCTACTTAACTCCATGTCATTCACAATCATTTCCATGAATTTGGAACATGTGAAACAACTTCATTATTATTTTGTTTGTTTGTTTGCACTTGATTGATTACGGAATAAACCAAATGTCCACTTGCTTACATTTTATAGACCGGTATTAATAAGGGATCCCCGTTATCCTTTACTGCACTTTTTATTAAGAATGTATGAAATGCCCAGAGGGTTCAGAATTAGGGTCCATTTCTTACAGAGAGCACATGACTGCCAGTTTCTGTACTGGGTACCCTGCGTGTTCTTACCAATATGTTTTCTAGAGAAGCAGAGGGTTTTGTTGGCTTTTCTGGATGCTCTTGCACGTTGAGTCAATGGTTTTGGAGAACTTTCAGCAATGTCTCCAATATCTCTTTCTTGAGTTGCAGCTCTCTGTCCTGAGCTGAAGCAATATTTCATGGCCTCTTATCGTATCTTTTCTTAATATTCTTTCCAGCAATGGCAATTTTTACTCCACTCACACAGCCTCTCCAGCTCTCATATCTCCTGTGGCCCTTCACAAGCCAATCCCTTTTATTTCACTTTTGAAATTTTATTTTCCTTTTGAAACTAAGTAATAAGGTCTGACCAGGCTACTCAAGGCAAGGACAGCAAGGCATATGACATTTCTGAATTTTATTTTTTTTTTATATTGCAGTCTTGTCTTTTTCTTTGTATAGCCTGACTTCATAATCACAACTTATATTTGTTGTATAAAATATATTTTGTTGACACACAAAGGGTATCTTAAGCAGCTTTGTCATTTTGTAGTTCAAAGAGATTCACAGTTTTTGAAGAAATTTCAGCATACACAAGCTATGAGGTACTGTGTTCCTTGGGGGTTACCAAATAATAAGATTTTTGTAAGGCTTTTTGGAGTTCTTCACAAGCTTTTCTAAAATATGGAGCAACATACTGGGCTCACTTTTCTTTTCCATTCCTCTTTCAAACAAATCAAGACCTCCACCGGACCTCCAAGGACTAGCTGCAGATGGGTACATGAATTTCTACCTCTTTCTTTATTTGTAGGATTGTTTCTGTACATGCTAGCACTTCTTGCAAACACTATACCACTTACCACAACACACTCTTTTAAGCACTCAGGTGCTCTGGAACCGGTGCATGAAGGCTATGAGTGTTTCAATAAATACTGCCCCACAGAAGATCCAGCTTGGCCTAGCTACACTACGTATAGCAAGAGAGACTAGGAATATGCAAAAGAGAATAGAAAAAAAATGTAAAGTGTGCCTAGCTTAGCATCACTTTTTGATCTAAACAAGTAAAACACATATTTAAGGGCCATGGAGCCATAGTAGTTTTTGGAAGTAAAAATAGGGTTAAAAATTGTACAGAATATTGCCAAGAGACAGAGGGAGAGAAGAATTCATTTGAGTATTAGAAATCATGGTCTGCAGTGAACTTCAATTATTTTTTTCCAAGGAAGGCTGAAAGCAATAAAAGAACTGATAAAAGATAACTCGAAAATCGTATCAAAGATGTTTGAGTTTCTCTCTCTCCTTCCTTCCTTCCTTCCTTTCTTTCTTTCTTTCTTTCTTTCTTTCTTCCTTCCTTCCTTCCTTCCTTCCTTCCTTCCTTCCTTCCTTCCTTTCTTTCTTTCTTTCTTCCTTTCTTTCTTATACCTTATAAAAGTAAAGCTTTATAATTTTAATTATATAGGTATATTGTATATTACCTATTTGTACACTGCATATTGTATATTATGTATTTACATATTTATTATTCAGTATCCATATATATGATTGTAAATATTTATAACATGTATTTTGTAAAAAATTAAATATATATTCAAAGTTTTTATTGAGATCCCAGTCTTACAAGATGTTCTAAGCAAGAGAGATTTTCTACCTACTTCAGGAGACAAAGTTTTGAGGAGATCAGCTCAACCATGTACACAGCTGAAGATATGATTTCAGTCAAGAGAATCAGGTTCATGATCTACACATCAAATATAGCCAAATATGGTCCTGAAAATATTTAGGACTGGTCAGCCCTCATACTCTTGCAGACTCTTGCCTGTATTCAACTAGCATGCAGAACATCATATAACTTCTAACTCGAGTTGTGTCACAAATCTCAGTGAGGAAAATCCTTCCTCTTCTAGTCTTTCCCCCATCACAAGATTTTTCTCCAAACTTGGCTTCATCTCCTCAGCTACTCTTTTGGATGATGAAGGAGTCTCCTATACTCCCTCACTGAGGATTGGTCTTAAGCTCCACTACCTACTAAAGGAAAAACTAATGCCTACCTATTACAGGGACAAAAGTTACTTTCATTGATATTTTAGATGAATTTAGGAAGCATGCATTTTTAAATCAAATTTTCTGATGAAGAAGCAAACCATGATCTGCATTTCTGAGTGAAACACAGGCCTCTTAGACCAACCACCCAGATGCACAAATCAACACTCTCAGAAGCTACGTGAATGCATGTAACTGCATCTCCTATTCACTTCCAAGTGAAAAAAGCAGAGTAAATGCTCTCAAATCCTTGAGAGTCCTCGGTTTCTGTGTCTCAGTGCTCTTCTACACATTTATCACATCTTAATTCTCAGCAAATAAATCAAGGCACTGCATATAATGTTTGTTGTCAGTGCTACAGCTCCTGTATTATTAGCTGCTTTGTAATAGCTTGTCTTGGCTAGCTTCCGGGCTGTGGACGCTCCATCATTTGTCTGGATACTGACGGGCTTCAAGGAAAGCCTTTTAGTTTGTAAGGCCTCAGACTACCATTCCCCATTTTCCTGTCACCTGGAGCAGCTCAGTAACTCTGTGAGCAGCCTCATTGGGATGTCACCTATGGGGGATGATGGAGTGGCTGACACAGGTGAAGGAATTTCAGAAGGCAGAGCATAGCCCCAGCTGTGACAGATGTCTCAAGGCACAAAATATGCCACCTTCTCTGGAGACACGTCTTTGCTGTAGATTTGGACATCTGGCGCAACAGATTGGTGGACAGGGAAGATGGTTAAGTTAGTCTCTGAGTTTACTGACATTAAGACTAATCATTCTTCTTGAATGATGACTAACATATTTGCAATTGAAAGGGTACAGTTCCAGGTCTGCTTTCAAGTGAAGGGTCATTGTTTTGTGATCTCTGGACAGATTGTTATAGGGGTACGTTATTGCAGGTTGCCAGTAAGCTAATGTCATTAGTGTTAAGCATGCAGCCTGGGTGATGTTTAGCATACTCTCTCTTCATCTTGCTCTCTGGTTGTAGGCCTACTTATTAGAAAGATGTCACCTTTCTGTGCTCCTGAGAAAAACAAATGAATAAAAACTAGTAAATTTTTTGAAAGTAGTGTAAATAATATTTAGGCTCTGTGTTGAAGGAAAACTCTGAAGAATACTAAGGCCAAAAAAAAGATTTAGCAATATAGATGCCAGGACATCAAGATGTGGCTGATATGTCTCTCAATTATCTCTTATTTTGCTTGTTAATAGCTTACAGTCTTATTCATGGTAAATTTTAAGACTACAGTAGTCTGGACTACGTCCAGCTATTAACAGCATCAAATGTACAGTTAAACCCAATAAGCAACATTGAACTCTTTCTTAATAATCCCAGTTTTGTGAGAACATACCTATATTTTACCACTAATACAGAACAGAAATTAATGGAACACAAGCAGTCATTAATCAACAAACAAGCAAACTAACAAAAATAAACAAAATGACAACAACAAATAGCCCCATCTCCCAGGATTCTTTACATATTTATTTATTTATTTGTCTGTTTGTTTGTTTCCCTCTGGGATACTGTCTTCTATATCTGCCTACAGAATGATCTTCTTGCTTAGAAATCAAAATCAAAAACTGCCCGCATATACTGTAGTATAGCAGTCACGACCAAGCAAAAACCCTGGCTTATGAGGAAGAGAAATTAGACACAATCTAAAAAATGCTATGAGGTACTGCCTCATGCACATATGGAATCAGACCAGCTCTGTGCCACACAGTAAGTTATACACTTCTGTAAATCTAAAGGTTATTCTCCTCATGTTAGCATCATAAAATCATAGAATGGTCTGGGTTGGAAGGGACCTTAAAGATCATCCATCTCCAACCCCCAAAGTTCATGTGGGAGTCCAGTGTGTTTGCAAAAGTGGGAGCACTTCTCCCACTGCTGCTGTGAAGTGGCTCCTACTTGCAACAGCAGCAGGCATAAAGCTATGGGTAGTTACAGGTTTATGACTAATATCATGCTGGACTGGTGAACACCAGATGGTACTTGGACGTTTTCTGATTACAGTGATTTACTAGGAGCTATGCACACATAGTACATGCAAATTGTAGATTTGAAAGGAGTGAGGGAAAAAGTGAATAAAATGTATTTATGTATTTATACAATTTGGTGCATGTTTGCTGCCATGCACGAGGGACAGAGATAAGCTGTGCACAAGTACTATAGCAGGCAGAATCCAAATGGTTCAGTGGGTTTGTAAGGCCAAATTATAGCAGCAATTTTCTTTTATCTCAAATCATGAGTACTGACTCTAGCGATCAGGTATCTGGGCTCTCACTGAAAAATTAAAAGCTACCTTTCAATATGGTGCATTGGAAACCAGAGAGCAGTGTAGAATCATTTTTTCCCAGTGTGACTGGGTATTTGAAATTGTTATGAAATGCATTTGCAGATGCAGAAGGGAATAACTGTGGAGTGTTTAGAAACAATCTAAGTCTTTAAAATACTGATCAAAGAAATGAAATAGAAGAAATACTGGAAGAGCATCCAGAGATACAGCAGTTTTTGTTATTGGGCTATTACCATTCATATACAGGAAGTATCCTACCCAGGTCCTTGGTGGATCTTGGAAAGACAGTAAGCAGGAGAACTGTCCAAACCCTCTGAACTCCCAGCAGCTCTGATTTATCAAGATCTGATTCTCTTCATACAGCCCATAAGCAGCTGACAGAGAACTCCTTAAACTGTATGGGACAGGAAAAAATGTGCCTACAGTCAGGATTTCTCCATGGATCCACATAGCAGAGAGAATGTGCGCAGTATAATATCCAGCAGTAAATGGTATATCTATTTTTCCTAATGATTAGCGACTACCTCTATAAGCTGCTGTTGGAATAACATGTTTCAAATTTGAAACTGCCTGATTAGGTTATGAATAGGCCCCATGTGGCATACTATTTGGATATCTTCATATATGCTTCTTAAAATGAAGAAGGGAGGCTTGGTGAGATTATGCTGCACTGCCAGTAGTTTGCCCTTTGGTAGACATTACAGGGAATAATTTGCAGAGTCCACGGAGACCACATATTGCACAGTGCATGAAACAAGGAAATGGATACTTGTTAAAACAATGAGGAGAAATGTAGAGAGCTGATCTGAAAATAACAGGGATTTATTTTGCCTCAGCACTACCTATTCCAAACTGTAGGGAAGAGAAGAAGCAAAATGAAAACATTGAGGAATTAAATAACTGGGTGGGGTATGTGATGAAAAAGGGTGAAAAGCTTTGTAAAATTAAAGTCTCAGTATTATTTATAAGCCATTGGTGTTCAAACCTATATATTTGGTGTAATGACTAGAGAAAAGGGTAAGTTTAATTAACACCACTTCCCGGGATTATTAGTGATATAGGAGGAAAATATTTTTTGGTGGTATTAACAGGGCTGACTTTAGAGACAGGAGACACCAGATGACGGACTGATGTCCTCCTTGGTGGGGGCACCAGGCTGTGAGGGTGAGGGAGCCTGTTGGGAGGTTGTCTTTTCAGACACCCTGACATCAGACCAGCAGGACAGAGCAGTATACAGAAAGCCACAGTGGCCCTTCACAGCAAGTGTGGTTTTCAGAGAACCTCTCTAGTGTATTTGGGAGGATTCAGGCTCACATGCCCAAAAGCCAGGATGGAAATGTATTCAGAGCTTTTTCCTTTCCGGTTGAACTCTGCTGATGTTCCTGGAGAAGGCTTTGTGAAAAACAAAGAACTAAATACAGACACTTAGTTCATCCTCTGTGTGTAGTCTGGCCTAGCTCTCAATCCCAAAGCACTAATTCCTGGGGGCTGCTGCAGTCAAATATGTCTATGTCACCATCCTCTGTACCATTGCAAGATGCAGTAACTAAATAAACCAGAGAAGGAACACTTAAAGAAAAAATTCCCCCTTAGATATTTTATGCTCTCCAGTAAAAGGCATCCATCTATTGTTGCAGACAACCAGGTAAAACCAACTGGCAGAAAATGTAAAGACAGTTTGGGATGGATGGGAGGATTTACCCATTAAGTGTGAGGCAGGTATGTGCCTGCTGTCTTGATAGCCTCACCGAGCTTCCAGCAGGAATCTTGGCTGGAGTAATGGGTTACTGTTGTCTCCATACAAAAAGGACTTGAATAGCTACCTGAAGTTAGTGTCAAAAAGCACTTCCATTCACGCCTGTGAGTGAAAGAGCTAGGGTGAGGCATCAAGTGGCCCACTGTGATGAAGTGATTGCAGCCTGGAAAGAACAAATGGGATGCTCTGCAGGAGCATGCTGCAGTTCTGCAGAGAGGTGATTTGGCTGCTTGGAGACCAGATATAAATGTGGAATTAGTTTGAAGGACTATGTTCTGTGTGCTGTGTTGAGAATATAGTCATTTATGAATAAAGAATGACAAAACACTTCAGTTAAAAGTTTGTCTCAACATAAAGAAACATCAGAATAAAAAGTTCTAGCCACATGATGACCCTGGTGGCCCACTGGCAGGACTACTTGTGTTGATTTTCTCATGCTGAGGCTTGCTTTTGAAGAACTATAAACAATTGTGCAAGAAATGCATTAATAGGGAGCATATTATAAAAGCTGCAAGGTCACATTATCAAGTTAGCAAGAGCCAGAGTGCCCTGGCACCTTAGCTTGTACCAATGTGTCTATGCATTTAACTACATGTGCAAATGCCTGGGAACCCAGTTTTGCATTTAACTACATGTGCAAATGCCTGGGAACCCAGTTTTCCTTTATGTGGGAAATTGCATCATTTCACACACACACAAAAAAAATAATATATATATGTATATAATGCTCTTCTGCACTGGATTGAAAACAATAAAAGTTGCTCTCCCTGGAACAGAGAAGCACCAGTGAACCACCCTGTGTTGTTTGCACCAGTTATTGGTGTTCCTTTTGGATGTGATGGGATACCGTGCAGACACTGGGATAGTAAGAGTGCTGAGATAATAAGCTTCAGACACAACATCAGTCTGGCCACATGATGTCATCATACATTATTGAACTTCTGGGTTTCTCTCAGTGCGCTGAGATTTTGTCTTTCTCAAGATTCAGCATAAGTACATTCTCACCCTTTCTGTCCATGCTTAATCATTCTGAACAAAACATTTTCCTTCAACTGACTAAAAAGACAAAAGCAATCTTTTGCATTAGGATCACTGAAACATTTGAATAGAGTATGACAAAAATGAGGGAATATCCTGAAATTGTTGTGGCAAGTTTTCCTTGTTGCATTCAAGGCTGCCCAGCCATATTAAGTCTGTAACTGGAAATGTGGCTAGGAACTTTATTTGTAATCCAAAGGCAGTGATGATTATCTCCTATACAACACCATGAGTTTTTCAGGAGGTTACCTTTAATTGACCAGGATCAAGGAAGCTCTCTACACTATGAGTTTTATATTTATACCTTTATATTAATATTTTGGGTTGTTACATCTCACCTTTAAAGTTTTTTTCATGGTGCATGTGATAGAAAGGGACAGGATTCAGCACAGGTAGTTCTTTAAGTCCTGTGTGCCTATATACACTGAAGAAAAAATACAAACAGGAAAGAAAATGTAAAAAAAAAAGAAAAGGGGGGGGGGAACAAAAAAGGACAGGCAAAAAAAAAAAAAAAAGAGGGGAAAAAGAACAGAAAAAAAAAGCACTTGCTTAAAGGCAGCACTTGTGCTAGCTTCAAACTCAGTAGATTCTCCTTTCTTTAGAAAGTGTGACTGTCAGTAACAGCCTGCTGTTGACACTGGACAGTGGTAAAAAGCTGAAACATAGAGCTAGAATGCTGTAGCAAATAGTGCTTCTATGTTCACATCAGCAAGCAGAGCATGTAGCTGGCCTCCTTTCCTTGCCAGAGACTAAGCAATAAATGAAATTTCAAGGGTCTGATGAAAAAAAGTCCCAAGGTCATTCAGCCTGAGTAAGATAAATGATAATATGCTTCACTATAAATAGCAATTCAGTGACCTGTTGTTGTAATTCTGGGTGAGTTATCAGGGATGAATTTTCAAGTATTCCCCATTAAGGATATTATCCAGCATGCTGAATTTCAGTCTGTAGTGGGTGCAGCTTTTTTTTATTCCTCAGTATTTACAGAGAGGTAGAGACGTGTCCCACCACACTGCAGCCACTTACAAGGCACCTAGTTTAACCTAGTTTCATAGGCTTCCTCTGAAAGAAGGACTCATCTTACTATTGGAGGAATGACTTCTGGAAGTGCTTATTTTATTTTCTATGAAGGGAGCTAACATGATCATCTTTAAACCAATGATCTGTCTTTTATGAAGATAGAACATAATTCCCGTGAAAGGGGATTATGTTTAGTATATCCACTGTCAGTATAGTCCCTAGTCATGACCTCCCATCCCACCCTTCAGGGTTAATTTAAAAAAGAGAGAATACTTATGCTAAATATAGACATTTAAAACACAAACATTGCTAAATTCATGTGGGGAAGGAAAGGACAAGATGGTGGCAAACACCTGCCAAACAAGAAGGCATTCAAGTGACCTTTGAAAGAATCAGTGAGTGGAGACAGCAGCGTGAGCTGGTTCTCCTTTCCTGCATCAGGAAGGTTGCAGTTGTATGAGTGGTTGTTTACAGTGTTAACTAGAAATTCAGGGAGCATTCAAGTGAAAAACAAACAAACAAACAAACAAAAAAAAACAAACAGGCAATCTCTGGTGACCAGCAGTCTCCAAGATTTTTAAAATGTTTAAAAGAAGAAAGATAAAATCCTAGGGTAGGATCATGATTCCAGGAGCTAAGACTTTAAAATAAAGCTTCTGAAAAACAAAATTAACAACACCTCCTCCACTCCTCCTTGTCCCCCACATCCTATCAATAGGACAGATGACAACCTTATCAGCTGTCTTTCCATAATATAAGGGATGTCATGGCCTGACTCTTCTCTCATGATAATATACCACTATGTAATTCCACTGCAGTTGATTTTCTTTCTTCAAAAATAGGAGGGTGACTGCATTGTCAGGAATGTGGGCCTTCCTCTTCTATAGATGTCAAATTTTGCATCTCAGCTACTACAATTAATTCAGTGTGAATATTCCTATCTTTTTACAATATAATCAAGAAGAAACTGATAAACTTGGTGATTTGTTCTTTTTAGTCAGAAACTATTTGTGTAAGGCATATTCTCAATGGGGTTCTCAGTGATATTGTATGAACATGAACTTGCATTGTTTAATACTAATTTGCTGCTAAACAAAGCCTCTTCTGACTTCAGTGTGACTCATGAATTGCAAATTAATCAAATTTGGAGCTGTTTGTTTGGTCTTTAAAATGATTTAATCTAACATATCTCAATTAGAAAGTAATTTAATAACAGAGGTAAAATAACAGTTAACGCAGAAAGAGTCATGCTCCAGCGTGAAGCAGGTTGTTTAGATCAATTGGCTTATGAAGGCAACATGCAGTCTATAAAAATGCAGTCCTACCACCCTACTCTTTCTGGATCAATAGATTCAATAAGTTCCTAATAACATGTTTCAAAAAGGCATATTGCAAAACAGTATTGACAGACATTTCTAATAATTCTGACTTGTGAAAATAAATGTTGGAATTCAATACACAATTTTAATACACAATGCATCAAAAAGTCAGTATGTGTTAAATTAATACTAATAAATATTAAAATCTGAATCACTGATGCTGGTGGAGCTACTCCAGTTTATTCCAGTTATGGCTGTATCCCTAGAAATATGAATACATTGCAGAATATGAAAAGTACTTTACAGCATGAAAATCATTCTCTGTGGAGAAGAGACTTGATAAGCAAAGTCACAAGTAATCACTTGTCTGTGCCCTAGCTCCATAAGGAAAGGGCTGCACCTGTTTAAGGAATGGGATGAAGAGGCCCTGCCACTACTGTAATGTTGGCACTGGAAGAGAAAGGAGACAAATTATAAGTTTTGGGTTTACCAGCAAGAATTGCCGGCACCTTCTAAAATGTGTGCTTTAAGTGTGTACTACAATTAGTATAGGAAAGGTAAAAATAGGAAATTTTGTAACTCGTATGTCCATATTGCAATGATTCATGCGGCTATACAAAAACCTTTAAGGTTCAGCAGGCATAACGCAGGTGTCAGTGGGTAGTCAATATAACTACTTTTTCAAGTTGTAATTTTTCATTTCTTTATTACAGAATTTGGGGTTTGCATTTATCTTTCTTCAGCTGAGAGATATAAACTTTTCTCTTTTGGTGTCCAGACAGGAACAGTTTGATGAGTCAGTCAGGCATATATCAAAGACTTCAGCAGAACATGTAGCAGATCTCTTGATATAAGACTACATTTACATAGGAAATAATCATCATCTCACCTTTATCATATCCCCTACCCACCAATCCTGGGCTATCCTCACTCTCCCTGAGTGTGAATAGTTTCTGAGCAGCAAACTGCCATCACTCAAGGGACTTCCTAGAGCAGAATTGATGTTGTCAGATTAAAAGCTATGAGCAGGGTGTCACTACCATGATTTTGTGTAGTCACTTTTTACACACATACAGATCACCTCTTTTGTAGTGAACAAGGACTTTGAGGCACATGCATTGTGTAAATCTGCTCTGGTTTACAAAAAATGGAAAATCCCCATACTCCCATTAAGCTTTGCAGAAACTTCTCTGTAATTGTGAAGATGTATGAGAATACGTAACTGTGCATATTATTACAGTATCCATACCAACACCTCCCTAGTGTCTAAAAAGCTTTATCTGTGCTGCTCTCCAGCTGTGCAAGATGCTTGATTTTGCTTTTGTAATGTACCCACTACAGGCAGCTGAAGTGCACTCACTAAAGCTCCTTGCTATGCGGCACGTTACTTTGCAGAAATGCAGAAATGCTGAGGATTAAATAGCTTCTGGAATTCCTGAAGAGGGAAATAATATGTGGCACGTCTGGCTTTGGCATTCACCCTTGGTTTATCAAAACCACAGAACAGCACACCAGAAGTCTGTCAGATCTGCTAAACCCCAAAACCAAACCAGCTCAAGACCCACTGGGGACTCTGTCCTGTGTTTGTACATGTATGCTGCCAGCTGCAGCTTTAAATCCACAGGTCTGTTTGAGGCTGTTGTTTTTTCCCCATTGTAAGTGAGTCAGGCATGACTCTTCTGCTAGAATATCCAAACCTGAATTATGATTTCAGTAATTTGCTGCTGAATTGTTCCTCTGCCCTGGGCAACATGCATATGCTCTCAAAGGCAGTGAATGAAATAAAACCATCACCAGAAGTTGTCTGCAGTCTCCCAGCTCTTCCATCTTTCCTTGAAGTAGCCGTGGGCGTCTGTTACATGGTCCTTTATTTTCCTCTCCTCTGGACTACACAAGGCCATCTTTCCCTAACTGTAGGCCCCTGGTCATCCCAGGTAGCCATCTGCTGGACTCTTCCCTGCCTCTCAGCATCCTTCTTGAAAAGGAGGAGATATGTCCTGGACATAATACTCCAAGCCCTACCAGTGTGAGCAGAGGGGAATAAAAATCTTCCTCGGCCTGCTTGCTATGCTTCTCCTAATGTGGCTTCCTAATGTAGAACACCATTTGCTTTATTTTTAAAGCAATTTTTTTTTACACACCTTATTTTTAAAGGGAGCTTACTGGTAGCTCTTACTCAGCTTGGTGTCCACCTCTGCATTTCTCCTTACTGAGCTTCAGATTTCTGATGACTGTTCACAAACTGTTAGATATCCCTTTGAATTGAAGCTCTACCATTCAGAGTAAGTACCCCCCCCCCAACACACACCAATTTAGTATTGTCCAGAAAGCTCCCAAGGGTACAAACTGATGGTGGAAAATCTTCAAAAAGTTCTGCTAGCACTTGTTCAAAACCTCGCAGTGAAAGGCTGTCAGTACCACAGTGTTATTTGACTCTCCTAAATTCATGAAAAGGCCTCCTGCTGAAATATAGTTATGAGAAAATAAAATAATAACAAAAAAAAAAAAAATCGTGAGTTTTTATGCTTTCATGGAATAACCTCTATCACAGAAAATCATATGGATATAGTCATTCTTATATGGACATCACATTATGTTGAACTTCAATCTTTAGAACAAACTGCACAGTCAAACATCTTCACAGTACTGTCTCCTGTAATAACTCAAACTGCAGTTTGCATTTTAATGTTTTTGGTAGTATTGAGACAGTGCAACAATTGCTATCTGCATATTAAGTGCAACAAGCAAATCTCTGCCTAACACAGCAGTACAGCTATACATTATACAGGATTTGGCAGCTACACAATATATATCAAAAGACATATTTGTATGCGGGCAACCAACCACATAATATAGGTTAAGAAAGTGATAGGCTCCCAAGGATCTGTGGGATAATGGATTCAAATATGTACAGAAATGTCTGAGTCGAGTCCAGCATTGATTTAGTGTTCTGGAGCCATCCTGATAGACCCAAACAGTACTGGTTCTACTCACGCTGAGCACAAGCTCATCTTCTACAGGAACTTCACTTTCGGTTGGACTCTGTAGTAAACCTCAGTACAACTTCTGCTGTTTCTGCAGTCTCTCTCTCCCTCTCTCTCTCTCTCTCTCTCTCTCTTTCTTTCTTTCTTTTTCAGGGCAACATGCAGTAATTGACAGTATACTGCAGCTGTAAAACTATTTTACTTGCGTGTTTTTGATTTGCTGTCTCGCAGCTCCACATGAGTTGGCTTTGTAAATTTTCACAGGTTGCCCTCTGAGCTGTGTGTCTGTCACATTTATTCTGAGATGTTCTCACAGCATCTACTCCATTTGCAGACAGGCACACGATGGTTAGCTCCCTGGAAAAAGCTACCTTCTGTTCTTTTCCTGTCTGACCTACATCTGGGGTGGTTAAAGGTATGCAATTAGATAAACCATTTGGTTTTGACCTTTAACGTCATGGCAGCAATGTGATGTTTTTGTGCCTAAAGAGAAACATGTAGAATACAAGCTGTTTTACTGCTCCAAGGCAGTGCTTAAGCAATGCATGCTTTCTTGCTCCAGAAGGCACTCTGTCATTAACTACCAGCATATCATATCAAACATGTTGGTCCATACCAACAATCAAGGGAACTGAATGGATGGTGAAGCTAGACTGAAGTCTTGAGTTGCTTCATTTTCCATGTCTGGGAGGGGTAGAAAATACAGCTTTCTTTTTAAGGATTGGTGAATTTGTATAAAGTAAACACAAGCCATCACTAAGGAGAAAGAAAAAAAAAAAAAAAAAGTAACATTTAATAGTCTTTCTGTTCACAAAGACACTGTTGAAACCAAGAAATATTTTGCTGTCTGTGGAACCTCTTCAACTTCTGATATGGAGGAAATACCCTGGGACATCAAAAAATGCTTCCTAGTGCTTTCATCTTTTTTGAAAATTTCTGATGAAAAAGTGGAGGAAGGTTGAGAGCTGAGGTTTCATAGTCACTGTGTGAAGAATTCTTACTGAAGTTGTGCACTTTCACTAGCAGGGAAAAGGAAGTGGAGAGAACCTGTTAAATGACGTTAAAGTGTTGGAGGGGGGTAGATTTGTATTGTAAGTCTTTTGAATTTTGTTTTCAGCTGCAGAAATTTATCTGCTGTTCAAAACAAGAATATAATTTCCTCTGGTCTCAGTGAAATCCAGAAATGATGGCAACCTGCTGTCTGCTGCTGATTTACTTCAATGGTAACTTCTAACAGCAACTCCCTTTCAGGAAAGCTACCTTTTATCTCTGAGGGGGGGAGGAAATAAGCTCATTAGCACATTTTCTTTGTACAGTAGGAATGTTCCTGCGTGTCAGTCCAGGGTGTGGGGAGACACACTGTACGGTTGCTGGGACCTCACAGTTGTCCACTTTCATTTTTCTTTCCCTTGTGATTGGGAAATAGTCTTAAAAGTGAGGCTGCAAGAGGCTCAAAAGGGCAAAATGACAGAACTAGGGCTTTGTATTCAACCTCTCAGAGTTTTATTGCATAAAAGACTTGGAGACTATTTGCTTGCTATTAGTTTGTCCTTGCTTTGCTTCTGTTCATGACATTTCCTTCAGCCTGATATCTTAATGTTCATTACCAGGCCATTTTTCTCTGAGATTCACTACCAAGTTAAACAGCCTGTATTAGAAAAGAACACTGATGTTAGTGGTGATCTAGTTAGGTGGACAGAAAGTATTCCCTAAAGGAATAAAAAAAAAGGGCATGAGAAAGAGGGCTTCATAAAAATGGAGACTTCTGCATTTTTAATGTATGAATGTGTTCCTAAGATGGGAAAAAAGTTGTGTTTTAGTTTAGTTACATTCCCCACCCCCCAATAACCTGAGCAGGCCTGGCCTTGTGGCTTCCTTGAACTGGTGTCACGGTCATCTTAGCCCTTTCCTAGGCAATGAAGCATCAGAGTGCTTACTTTCTTTTCTCACAACGGGGTTTGTTGGGAGCTCTTTCTAACTCCATAAACATTTTCTAGTCTGGCTGTAATTCAGTGAATTATTGGCTAAGGGGAAAATTATTAGAGCTCATCGTGACAACATTGTTCATCACATTAAACAGTGTTGCTGAGGGGGAAAAGCCATAAACTTCCAAGACAATGCACCTGTGTAGAATTAGCCAATAAATGAATAATAGACACACGGCTAAAAACGTTAATGGGAAAACATATTTTTAAGAAGAACTTGATGGGTTTTTTGTTGCTATTGGTTGGGTTTTGTTTGGTTGTTTTGTTGTTTTTTTGCAGTAAGCTATATATACATCCTATGTGTGATCCTTGCAGTTAAAATCTTTGGCAGTTCAAATGCAATGCTATGTTTTGTGCTACAGGAAGCAAATGGCTTATTTTTTTCCTCTTGCATGTTGTTTGATGGTTCTCCTCCCAGTCATTTTGCCACTGACATTAGCACTACCCTAAGAAATCCTTGTGGCTGGTGATTCTTTTGTATTCCCACACAAAAAGTGGGAGCAATGTAACTACGTGCCCCAAAGGAGCTACCACCTGTGCTATTTATATGTCCTTTCTTGAAGTATAAACAACTATACCCTGCAAGTTTATAATGATTAATTTATATTTATACTACCGTAGCAGTAAAAGATATCAATATGTTACTGCAAGACCCTCAGAAATATTATGTTTGCCTTGCCATGTCTTCTGAAGTGAGAGCAGGCTGTGTGCAGATGGAAGAGGCAATCAAGCATCAAACTACATGGTTTCCTACATGTATGGCACCCTCGATTCTTATATTGCAGATTTTAGGAAGTATGTGGTAAGTAGAGATGGAGACTGCAGGAAGAAAAAGAAGAGACGAGACAGTAGAATGGTGCCATGGAGAAATGTGTTTTATTCTCCAACCTCCTACTGCAGGATTCCTTCATTATTAAACTTTTCAGGGTAATTAGTTCCTTGGTACCCAAAAGCAAGCAGGGCCAGGTCTGCAGAAGTGTTGATCTCTCAGAACAGTGATTGAGAAACATTGAGGCTGTGCAATGAACTGCTGTGAGAAAGTAAGGAAGCACAGGCACTTGTTATATCCTTTGTGAGAAAATAAGGAAGAAGAAAGTGATGAAACACTTTCCTCATAGGTTTCACAGTCACTCCTGAAAGTAGAAGAATGTAAACAGAGAACTTTGTGGAAATGTCTGGAAAACAGCTGGTCTGGAAGTATCTAGGAGAAAACGGATCTTTCTGACCATCTTTCTGTCTATACCCCAGACCTCTCATGGGATCTAGTTAAGACTGAGACTTCTGTGCTGGGTGTCTCATTTCTCATCCCCATCCCCATCCTATTATATTCTGGGTGCATCCTCACTTTCTTTCACCACCCTAATTTATTTCCCATTGCTTCCTCTTGCATACTGCCTCCAATTTTCCTTTCATCTTTCTTCTGCAATGTTATTTACACTGGATTCCACACTTTTCCTCTCTCTACATCACAACTTGTATAATTTTCCTTTCATTCCTTCATTCCTCAATAGAGTAACATCTAATTCAGTAATTGTCAGATAAGTTCTGATCATTCTCTGAGTGCCCATTACATGCAGTCCCCTTACTGAGACAAATCAACCTCAATTGAGTTAAATTTTCTATTTGTTGTGTGAAAAATAGTATGCCTGATACCCAGATGTCTAACCTGAATCTTTCCTCCTGAGTTTAAACCTATTACTTTAACCCCTGCCTATTACAGACATACAGAAGAGCTTATTCACTTCCTTTCTGCAGCAACATCTCTACACATCTGAAGACTGTTACCACACATCTTCCTTGACATTATCCTCTCTAGATTAAATTACCTCAACTGACTAACTTTTCTCTGTAGGTAATGTTTGCCAGCACTCATTGTCTCTGCAGTTCTTTTTTTTTTTTTTTTTTTTTTTTTTTTTTTTCATATCCTTTTCAAAGCATGCGACCAAAACTCCTGCTGAGTCCTTAGCAATGTTGGTTGCAGCAGAATCCAGTCTTCTGAGCTATAATGCCTTCATTCTCTACCTGTATATAGATACATAAGAATATAAAATAGTTCCCAATATAGTAGGCTTAGTATTTTTTTTTAGCAATAACATGGTAACATGACATGACAGACATGTTATTCGTGATGAAGCTTTTTTTTTTTTTTTTTTTCCTGCAGAATTACTACCCTGCATGTTCTTGCCCCTCCATTTATATAAAAGATTGTTCCTGCCCAAGCATATTACTGATTATGACAGAATGGTACCCTGTCTCCTTTGCAGAATATTCCTCCAATTTGACAAGATTATCAGGAATCCTAAAGTTGTTCTGTAAGGTCCTTCATAGTTTGACACCAAATGCAGATTCAGTAGTCCTACTTTCCCTTCCATTGCTTCCACTGTCCCATTTTCTATTCTCAGACTTCCTGATCCAGATCATTCATTAAAATATTAAAAAAAAAACTCTGATTACAGATCAACCCTTGTTGGAAACCTGCTTGACATATTTTCTCCTATTTTGACAGTGAATTGTTGTTATGATACTGTCTCTTTTTCTAGAGTTTCCACCCTGTGTAAAAGTAATTCTTGTAGTAGTCTGTGCTTCTCCGACTCACTTAGAGACTGGGTAATATCTTTCTGAAGTCAAGATATATGAAATTTGTTGCTGCCTCCATATGCACAAGGCCTGTAATGCTGCCATAAAATAAAAGCAAATTAGGAAGTCCATGTTGGATATGCCACCTCACCTCATTATCTTCTAGGTGCTTATGAATAGTTTGCATGCTTATTTATTCTGCTGTTTTTCTGCAAGTGAAGTCTCTGTTACACATGTGTTAGTAGAGGTGTTTATTATATCCTTGGTAAAAGTCAGGATGTTTACTTGTATCATTAGGATATTTACACTGCAAGATCAGTGGAAACAACATTTCTGAAAGACTGTGTTAGCATTAATGCATGCTATTTCTTGCACACAGACCCACAAACACAGTGGAGAGACAACCGAAGGAAGTGGGCAGCTTTGGCAGTTGACATCTGCAGTGTCTGTGGTTTTCTGTGTGATATCCATTGCCCTATTTCAGAGCCTTGTCCTGGCTGCTGCAGCCTGTGTCAGGAGAAATCCTTGGGTGGAACAGAAGATAGTTCTTGCTTTCCCTGGGATCCACTGAGCAAGGGCAGGGAAAGTGTCAGCTCAGGGTGGGGCTGGGTGAGGAGTGGCAGGGAGCAGGTGTTCAGCAAGCGAGGAAATGGCTGAGCAAAGCAAGAAGTGGATGGACATGAAACAGCGAGAGGATGTTTGCCTGGAGAGCCAGAGGAGGTGATGTAAGTCATGTCACAACCAGGAAAGCCCTGACCAGAAGGACAGGTCTGATAGTGCCATCTCAGTGCTCCAGGTAACATCAGGCCTCACTGTCATAGCCACAAAACCTCAGCTGATAATTTTTCATCATGCCAAACCAACCTGCTCCCTCTACGTAAATTGGGCAAAATGCTCATTTCCAGTGTTCCTTGCCTGATTTTTCCAATTCACAACAGCACCTGATGACTGGCATCTGAGTATGTAATGCTGTGAGTTTGGCTAAGGAAGCTCTGGAAAGCTTCCAGTGCTTAGCAAGCTGAAGTTCCCTTTGGATTGCTCTGATCGCAGGAAGATGCACATCTGTGGCTGAAGAGGATTATGGTATGCACTACAGGTGATGTAATATTTCAATTTCCTTTGAGCTTGTGTCATGCAATCTAAACTACTTCACAGAGGAATAGAAGATCTGTATAGATAATATTTTATTTATGAATTAGGTACCTTTCCAAATTCTAAATTATCCCTTATCTTCAGGCTCCAGCTGTGACACAGATAAGCAGAACTGACTAAAGGCATAGGAAACAAGCAAAATCAAATTTTTCTCAGCCAAGGATGACAGACCAATGCCAATCTTTTGTCATTAGAAAAGAGTCCTGCTGAGTTGGGCTCACTACTCAGGGAACTGCCAGGGAGCAGAAAGCAGGGAGGTGGTAGCCGTGACTGCTTGGAGGAGCCAGGGTCCCCATCTCCATCTCACAAGTGGAGAACCTAATACCTCTGGGATTGCAGCAATGACCAGCTTTTAGGACTGATTGTAGGCACAATCAGCAATAACCTCCTTCTCCTCCTTTCTCTTCTCCTCTACTCCCACTTTTACTTCCCCAAGTCTTTAACCAGAAGGCAGATATCTACTTTGCCTAGGGCCACACCAATTGTGGGTCTTTATCTAGTTGTGGTTGATTTTACAGCATCTCCATGAAGCAAGGATTTGTATAACAAGGCGAAATTCCAGGGAGCTAAGCGAGGGTGACAAAGTATGGGCCTTCAGCAATGAGCATAAAATTAAAACCTCAGTATGTCAGCAAAGAGTAGTAGATCTTTCTGATACTAATCATATATTTCCCTTCAGCGGCAGCTGAGCAAAGCTTCACTCCTGAAAAAAAAAGAAAAAAAAGAAAAAAAAAGTATATATATATATGCCAGGACGACCCTGTGCTGTGCAGAACCTCCCCAGATACTGTAGCTTCTGAAATCACAAGGTAGTTCTTCAATTATTATCACGGAGAATTTACTATTTTAAAAGGCATTTTTAAATAGGCATTTCCATTTTGAAACCTTTGGAAAATACAGCAAATTGACCAAAAAACTCCATGGAAAATTATTGCTTTCTAAGCCTTATATTTAAGAAGACGTGCTCACTGATATTCTGGAATATTTTACATTTTAGGGTCATAGCATCTGAGACCATCTGTCACTATCACTTACAGCCGTGATAACTATTACATTATAGAGGATTTAGAGTTTTAAAAGGAAGGATTTAGTTCTCTCAAGAAGAAACATGGATAATGGCCCTCAAAGCAAAAAGTCTAGCAAGTTGCTAAATTCTCTTAATACGGATTTTCTGTAGGAGAAAATTTGTGTGTTGGCCTTAAGTTGCCTCGGATGTGCAGTTCTGGTCCCTGGCACTCTGTATCAGAAACAGGGCAGTGGAGAGTGAAGAAGATGATCACATTTTGGTTGCAGATTAGCTTGAAACAAGATTTGCCTAAGTCATGGGTGCTAGAGGGTTTCTCTGGGTTACTGCAGTCATGACTTCTGTGTATACTGCAGGATGTAGATTGTTCTACGTGTGCTCCCAGGCATTAGCTAGGCTACAGGAAGTAATCTTTTTGGCAGCAGCAGCCTTTGTTGATTGCAAAAAACTGCAAATGCTATGGGCTACTCCAACCAAATAGCATATTTCACCCTTTGGAGTCCTGAGAGTGCAGGAGTGCAGGCAGAGCTGGTCAGGTCTCTGTGACTTATTTAATCTCAAATAAGTCAGCTCTGGTGCTATTGAACAAGCCATTATCTCCTATGCTGAACTACTCAAACACAAGAATTCACAATATGAGAGAAAAAAAAAAAATCTCATTGTAAGATAATACTTTCTTCTAGCTTATGGAGCTTTTCGGCTTTTCCTTTTTATAATTTTGATGCTTGTGAATTACTCCAGAAACATGTAATATCTGATTTGTTCTTCTAACATAAGCCTGTCTTCATGTTCAACTTCATGGCATATACAATGTGTTAAATATCTAAATTAATGTTATCTTGCAAGATAATGTAGTGAATTATCAAACATTGCAAGAAAATATAACAAATGCATTAACAAATTATCAAATATCTACTGGACTTTCTTAACAAATAATCAAGGCTTAAACCAAAACTCATTTAGATTCTGAAGGCAAAACAATTTAGTGATTACTCTGTAGTACCTTCTCTGGTAAGACACATCACATTTTACATTAATCATGGGTGTTGTTACTAGGACAACACATACTTACTATAAGGACTTGGTTATATCATGGGCATTGCTAGCCTGTGTGAACCACATCAACGTATGATGTTATTTTCATTTTATTTTCAGGCCTAACCTGAGAAGACTAAGTCCAGTAAATAAGGAAACAGTTTAAACTTCAAACTTGTAGAGTGCTTCAGCACCTTTTTTTTTAACACATTGGCACAATGAGGTTTTCACTGCATTTCGCAAAGCACAGTTTATATTAATGCAATAATTAGAGATTAGATAAAAAATATGCCATCATATTAGCTCCACTAAATCGCTGAGGAACAGAATGGGAAGACATTCTTCATCATTAAGTCAACTGAGGAAGAAAAGAGGATTTCACAACTGTTTTGTTCTACCTGTACAGTTTTCATCTCTTTTTTTTTTTCTTAGCCTGTGTTAATTCAGAAACCTGTTTCATAGCTGGAGTCTTCAGCACAAATGGAGGCACTTAAAGTTCCTTAAAATCACACATACACACACAGATACATATGCACAGGAGAAGAGTAGGGTTGAAAGTGAAATAACTAAAAAATATATATATTAATAAATAAATAATCTCAGTCTTTGTAGCACTAATAAGTTAATAAGTGGTATGTCACCAGCACGTTGGCCTTTGCGTGTCAGGGGAGATCACGCTACATTATTGGCAGACCAAGCCTGTCATGAGATAGAAGCAGACTGACTTCCCAGATTCAAGAACCAAGTCATGCAGCAGTGACTCAGAGCTGAATACAAACAAACACAGAAGGTGAGGGGGACTCTAAGGAATCTGTCACTTCACAATATCATTGTTGAAGTCTTCTCAGCATTCAGATACACCTTCTACTGCTAAGCTGGTCAACAGTTTGCAGGTCCATCACAAGAAGATCTACTAACCAGGGAACGCCTGTCTCTGTTTAGATATTTATACCCTGTTTACCGTCATGGCAGAAATTGGCATACTGTGAAATCCCTTACCTGCATCATGAATAGACCAGAAGTAAAACCTGCTTCTTTTAGAGGCCTGAATTTTTTGTTATATCCTGACTTCAGTGAATCTAACCACAGTATATGGTGATAATACAAGCAGCAGAACAGTTCTCAAATTCAGCAGGTTTCCTTAGACGATAGAAACAGAATTTATTCTACTTATTTACAATATTCTCTATTCTTTTCCATGTATATATACTGCATTTTTTAGGTTGAAAGTTTTACTCATAATAAAAGATAATTTCTATTCTTGTTCATCAGATTACCTCATTTAAACAATTCTGTCACTGTTATTTTTTGGACAGTTAGCTTTGCTCTAAGTGAGAACTGGAAATCTAAATCACATTTCTCAAGACAGTCAGATTAGCAGGGAATTCTGAGAATCCTTCCTGAAATTTTTCTTCTAGTAGGTCTGTAACAGGGAGTTCAAACCTTAAGAATTTAGGGAATCTATATAAAATTTGTGAAATCCAGCTGGGACATTTTGCCTGAAAGTGTGGCTGTGACTTCCAAGTTGTTCCCCAAAAGCTTCAAAGCTCCTGTTTCATAGTTCTTTCCTTTCTTTACTTTGTGTGCCTAAAAGCTGCCAGGTCTCTACACTGTATCATTCTTATGTGTTTCTCTTCTGTACCCCTTTATTATCCTCTGATTTGAGCACTGAAGGATAAGCTTTACCGAGACTTGAATGTCTGGAGTTAAATCTTTAAATAAGGAGCTTGACTTTCAAAGGCACTGGACACTTTCAGCTTCCACTGGAGTCAGTGGAGCTGCTCTGGAATTACTTCACTGTCATTCTCTAAGAAGAGTGTGGTGGCATGCACCTTGAATGCAAATTATAATGTGGTGGATGGGAAAAGAGCAAACCATCCTGCATGTTTGTGAGGTACTGACAGCAAAATGGTCTCACAAAAAAAAAAAAAATCTAGAACATTTAGATTTCAGCCAATTAGCATAAGTAAGATGCTTGGATAGGAATTATGTTATACTTCATAAAAAATAAGTAATAATGCAAAGTTAATCTGGTCCTAAGGCTGCAGTGGGTGTATCCTGAGTCCTGATAAAGATTCTGGCAAACAAAGGCTGAATTTCTGGGGGACAGGCCAAGTTTTGAACAAAGTTAACTTGAGCCTCAGCTAATCTCAGGCTGATGCTCAGGCAAGTCTTGGCTGATGCAGAAATTCTTTTCATGACACAAAAAAGCACAGCAATGATTCTCTTTCTTTCTTTCTGCAGACAGAAAGGGCATAGCCTTTCATTTTTTGGAAAGACTTCACTCCTCTGGACCAAAGCAGCTACTTAGACTAGGTTGGAAAAAAATCCTGAACATGGGGTCTTTTCCTACATGAGAAAAGGTGAAAACCCAGACACAACCTGCTTAATGAAATCCTCATCAATTTTTGACAAAGCGAAACAAGCATCTGGATGACCGGAGAAGAAAAGAGGAACAGAAAGGAAGAGTGGAGAGTCAGGAGAGAGCTCCTCAAATGCAATAAATGAATAAGGGATGGAAAATAAAACTACATCTAGATCTTCTTTGCATTGCTATGGGACAGCTCATGAATCTCAGCTCCTGCTTGATTTGTAATGCTCCTTGAGTCTCCTCCTTTCTGGCACAGCCTGCAAACCCTGGGTGAAAAGAAAAACTTTCATGTTAGAAAACTGGATGTGTCCCACCCATTAGTTCAGAACTTAATGCCCCCATTTAAAAGTTAGAGTGATTTTTGAAGAAGAACTTCCAGCTGAGTTTCCTCGAAGTAGATCTACTTTTGTGCGCCTAAGTCACGCTGAGAAATTACCAAAAGGTGGTAAATGGAAATAGGATTTGCCTCAAAACTGCACTACTGCACCAAAGGATTTCTTAAGAAATCAGCCTTTTGATCCAAAACACACCAGATAAATGCATTGACTAAGAGACCCAGTGATTTCCACATGAGGCTCCGCAAAGGAGAAAGGTGTCCTCCCAGAGTGAGCTGAAAGTCTTTTTCCTCAAGTTTCTGATGAGATAAAAATGTCTGATTTCCCCCTAAAGTGGTAGAACACAACTGATGGTAGCTGTCATTAAAGCAGAGTAATAAGGCACGTGCTAACTATAGCAAAGAAGGGTTGGAAACAGATTTGGCAATTAAGCAGCAGTGTGCAAGAGGGATACAGGCCTGTTCCCTGAAATATTGAAGCAAAATTTTGCTTTCTGCTTTTGTTTCCTGCTTTTGTTGAGCACCAAATGTTATAATGCAAAGAATGTCAACTCATGGAAACTAAAATTCAAATTAGACAGTGTTCACCTTTTCCTAGAAACCACTCATGGAAATCAAAAACAACTCTAATTTAGAACTGTCTGTGTAATGGTGCAGACAGCAAAGGGCACTTGTAGCTACAAACTGCCCATGTCCTAAAATGATCTCACATTCAGAAGACAGGCTTACCTGTAAAGACGAAAATGCAATATACAAAGGTTTTAAGAATGTGTATGAAGGGGAGATGCAAAAATGTGTGAAAAATAACATAGTGAAATCTTTTGTGTTTAGTCTGCAGAGTAGTCTTGCACATCTCAAGACACAATCAAATTACTTTCTGTTTGTCTTTTTATGTAGTGAGGTCTTTAATACCTTCCTCTGCAGCTTGGCTACTCATTGATAGGCTTTTTAGTGCTAAAAACATGAAAATATTTTATTCATTAACTCCAGCCATTGCAGAATAGTGTCAATCCCTGCCTGCAGTCTAGACTATAGGAAAGATGTTACATCAGATCAATCATTTGGGCTTTTACCTCAAAATGTTGGGCTAAATGGGATTACTCACGGGATTACTCACAAATAAGACTATTAAAAAAAAAAATCAAAAGGTTGTCTGCATGCTAGTTTGGGAACAAAACTAAACCCACAAATTTTGAATAATGTGTAGTCCTCAGTATTCTGTCTTTGCTCTGGCAATAGACTCAAAGTTATTCACTTTTTTATTTCAGCTTTTCACACATCATTTCAACTATATTGTTAGTAATCTTACCTTTGATGCTCTTTTTAGCTGCTTACCAGCTTCAACAGCCATCTTCTGGGAATTCTGAGAGCTATCTGCAAATTATAATGCTACAGGCAGACTATTCAGAAAGAAAGCATGGTCAACAAATGTGGCATTACATTTTCTTGAAGGGGATTTTTCAATAGGTTTTGACTTAGGTTGGGCTAAACATTTCACTCTTTCCTTGTCTGGAGCCAACATTTTTATGATGAGATGCCTTAAGGAGCTGTGCTACACTGGGAAAAATATGCATGGTTCTTTGATGCAGTGGAAAAAAAAAAAAAAAGTCATGTTGACTGAGACTCATTAATAGTTCTACTTTTCAATTTTTAATAACTTTGCTGTGTGTTCTGGGAAGATGGGACGTGGGAAAGGAAAGCATCAAGGCAAAGCTAGTGGCATTGTGTTCAGCCTCTGCTTTTTCGACTAACAAGTTTGTTGTGATAAAACAATGAGAAGTTTGTACTGGGATCAGAACATCTTGGCCTCTAGTCATCTGAACACTGATGCACTAAAAATGTGTATTGAATTTACAGACTAGGTAGATAGGTACTAAAAGTATAAGGCAGATTGAAAAATATAATAAAGATGTGCTCTGATCTCAAATGGAGTTTCACTCATGCTGCAAGATTTCCAGCTAGATTTATGTGGGCAAGAGCCGCCATTAAACAAAAGCCTTATATGATCTTGACCATCAACAGGCAGAAATTTTTAAACTAGGCTACACTCCTTTTTATATGAGGACCTTCCAGTAGAGCGTGAAACAATTTGACTAACATCTGTCACAACCTTTTCTTCTCATACTCTTAAATCTTGCACAGGAGTGTCATGGAACCATCAACGAGGTAGAATACAGATTTTTTTTCAGGCTTAGGCTCTCTATATAATACATGGAGACAGAGGGATAGATGCCTAAGGGATCCATACAAGCCAGTTGGCTGGCTCTTCTAGGCGGATAGCTTACCAAACCAAAAATAAAAATAAAAAAATCTGAGATGTCTGTCTTACATTTTGTCCTCTTTAAGAGCCTGTTTGCCTTGTCCTAACATAGAGGAAGGTACGTGGCTCCCTTCAGGCTTCTGCATCCTCTCTGCATCCTCTCCCAGGGTCAAGTGCCAAAAGCAATGTCTTACAAAATGAAGAGGACAGAAATAGATTGTATATGACAGCTCAGTTACTGAAGTGGGAGCTTCTGGTTCATCTCTCTCCTGATATAATTCTTCTGAAGCATGTTTTGACCATCAGGCTCCAGAACTCCCAAAAGCAGAAGAGGCCCTAACAAAGAGAAGCATATTGCACGGCATTGGAGATGAAAGCTGTGTAAAAGGATGTATTTTGTTACAGTAACCATCTCCTACCTTATTTGTGGGAAGAATCTGGGACATTCGTGTTCATTGTGTTGTGATAAGTTAGAAACCAACAGGCTACAGCACTCTGATGTAAAAGACTGGGGGGTAGACATCATTTCTTCTCTTACACTAGTTCCACCTCTTGTGAAACTACAAAAGAAAGAATGAACATGCCCCTAGCCTACTGATTTGGATATCTGAGGAGAAAGAAACTGCAGGTCACTATCCACATTACAAGGAAGCAGCTGAAACTGTTATTTCTGAGTCGTGGTTGAGTGCTCCACTGAACACCTTTCCTACTTGTCCAATATTTTAAATAGTTCTTATCTCCTGTTATTAAATCCTGCACGTTGCTGCTCTTAGATAACATTCACACTCCTTTCTCTAACAAGGCTCTTTTACTAGCCTCCTGCAAACCTCTCTTTTTCTTGTAATGCTAATAGACCTTCTTTCAAACATCTGTTCCAGCTTGAATTCATCTTCCTCTAGTGTGAGAAAGCAGAAGTAAAACACTATCAACACAAACTTCTCTTGCTGAAAACATTCTGAGATTTATTTATTTATTTTTATGATAGACAGTTGGGGTCTTGTATGTTTTTAAGTCCAAGTAAGACTACAACAGATACTGCAACATGCTGCATTTATAGACTTGGATGTCTTTTATCTTGGGGATCTCCAGTCATCTGTTTTATTCCTCAGTGGGTAAAGCTGCAGTGTGGTTGTGATTTGTTTCATGTATCTGCCAAGACCCTGCAAAATAAAAATATGAATTATGTTAGAGGAAGGCCAAGTATTTGTAGCAACTTTTGATAAACTCATAGTAGAAATATGCCTTTCATTAATAACTTTTTATTTCTGCTAGTTTTAACATTTTCCATAGGTTATATCTGTTATTTTTCAATTAAATTGGAAACAAAAACCAACCATCTTGCTTCTCACAGATGTTTTCTGTTACCATGTGCTTACATGTTCTGCCTGTCTTCCCCGTGTCTGCATTGATCTTTACACTTATCCTTGGCTCTTACCTTAGCTTAGTCCAGTCCTTGAAGCACTCCTCCATTTGTTTGACATTAGGGCCCTGCCAAAGTAGATACATAAATCCAACTAGAAATATTTTTAGGATACAGGAGATACATGTGCTTCATAAACCTTCCCACAAGATAGAGCCTCATTCTAACATACTTGCATATGATTGCAAAATAAATCATTTAATAAGCAACCTCAAAAGAAGAAAAAAATCTTGCTGTTTCTTGATGTAAGAACTTTTTTTCTGAGTTATCTCAGAAGAATGCCTGGTATAAGTGGCTGGTTCTTACCATGTTGAATGGGCAGAACAAGAAATTTCACTGATTATGGACTTACTCTAAAAAAAGTTGTATGCAGATGCACTGGAAATGAGGAATGGATTTTGGACATTAATATTTATATAAACAAACAAACAAACAAGAAAATGGTTTTCAACAAAAATATAAAGAAAGAAGTAAAGATACATAGCCTTCAGCAAGCAGTAAAAAGAAATGCATGTATTTGCCATTTCTGAACATTAAGAAAGATGTTGATTCCACAGAGATGTATCAAACATCTCCTTAAACCAAACACTACACTTCAGCACAAAACTAACCAGACAAGAGGTGTTCCTTGCTATTGCCACTTGTCAACATTTAAGGCACTTGGAATAGTAGTAGCTGTAGTAAGAGTATTCCTGTGTCTTGTAGTTACTGAAATGCAGAACATGGACTTGTTAGAGTGCTATTGTGCCAAATTTACATATTAAATGTACAGAGAAATATAAAGATCATTTGAAATTGCATTTTCATTTGTCGACATCCTTTACAAGCTAGGAAATTATCCTGACAGAGCAAAGAGTTTTGCTGTTACTGAAATTCACTGCTGAGCTGCTCTCGGTATCAGTAAATATAGGGCAAAATTTCAATCACTAAAGCAGTTCTTTGTCCATTTTTCTGCCCATGCTGTGTGCTGACATGGAAAGATGTGTGCTGGAAAAGGGAAGGGAAGGGAAGGGAAAAAGGAAAAAGGAAAGAGGAAAAAAGAAAAAGGAAGGAGGAAAAAAGAAGAAAGAAAAAAAAGAAGAAAGAAAAAAAAAGAAAAAAGAAAAAAGAAAAAAGAAAAAAAAAGAAATTTTCTGTTGTGAGAACTGATGAAGATCACCTAAATGCGTGTTATAAGCTAGCTCTTGCATTTAAAATCAGATCCCATGTACACTGGGTTAAAAGGGTGCTGCAGTTAAGATCTTTCAGAAATATTTCAACTACCTATAAATACTTTATAATACTATATACTTTAATACTATAAATACCTATAAAAGTAATGGAGAAAAAGTATCATTCTGAAAATAAATTCTGTTTATATGAACTTTTATTTTATTTTCCCTTAGTGAAGCATAAAAGTTCACTTGATGTTGTCAGATGCGATTATTGATCTGGGTATGACAGTATAACTTTAGCCAAACAGCTTAAGTATAACTAAAAAGTTGAGTCTTTCCTTTTCTTGCTTTTAATTTATATTTGATTTTGATGAAGGTTAGCATAGAATGGAGAATAATGTAGCGACACACTGTGAGTAAAGCACATTATCAAAGCCGAATAAAATTTTTAATGATTCCGAAGCCGGTGAGCCCTCCTACAGCAGCAGTGAACATGTGGCCATTGATCTCTCTGTACCTGGGGGGGTGGATGCATTGTGCAGATCAAGTAGAGAGTAAAAGACAAAAGATGCTAAAATTGGAGTGCTACCAATATTGAATGAAATCTGACAGGAGCATCTTTCAGAATGATTGGATAACTTGCCCTGCACACTGGAGGAGACTGACCTCCCTGGTCTTTCTTCTCTACTTTTGTCAGTTCTTGAACAATCAAAATCATATGTTCTGAAAGTTTTATCAGTGAAATTGTGTACCTTGGTTTAGAGGTAGGCTGTGGACCTACCTGAAGTCTTGTCTGATGTATGGCCCACTGTGGTAGAGAAAACATTCCTGCAAGTGTACCATAATGAAAAGAGACCCAACTTTTTCAAAAGCATTGTGAATGTCCTGGAGGATTATTTATTAATAGATATTTTTATTGCAGCTATTGAAAAGTTCAAAACTTTTTCTACATTTATTTCACAAGGAATTTGCTTGAGTAAAATACATGATGAAGGTTAAATAAAGATACGATGTGATTTTCATATGTGTAACCTGAAGCAGAGCTGGCTCAAGGCTTTGCATAAGTACAGTATTTAATGAATGCTTGAATTTTTCTGTCTGAAGAGGACACCAAAATCTATTTAGCTGTCATTATGAGGTAACAAAATATTTTTTCTACAGGAAAACTACCTTTTTGGCAAGAACAGAAGAGACTCAAGAATGACTGGAAGTGATTTGTGGATTATCTGTTGTCTAAGAAAGGAAGAACAGAAAGATTGAGCGTGAATTTTGGAGTCTAATTCCACCTTCATTATTTCTGCCCTCAGCTACTCATCCCTAAGCAGGAGAAGAGGGAGTCTGGCATTGGAAATTAAGTGCAGCCACACTAGGTTGATCCAGAAGTCCAACAATCTGTATCTTACTTGTGACAATGACCAAAACTAAAGAAAAAAAAAAAAAAAAAGACCAAAATGTAAGAAAGGGGGCGAGCAGGTTGCAGCCAAGTGAATACAGTTACTGCTGTTGCTCGCAGAAGGCCAGAGGCACGTTAGGAAGATGGCAGCACAAGGCCTCAGGCCGTGCCTGGCCCTGCCTTGGTGGCAGGGGGTCATGGCAGTAGCAGCTGTGGCCCGGTGGGCAGGGGCCTTCTCCTAGCACTCCACAGTTTATGATTCAGGAGCTACCTGAGCTAGATCTGGTGGCTTGATTATCTAATCTCTTTCAATTAATTCATTTTCTTCCTGCCCGGTTACCCTTAACTCACATAAGCTCCCAGCAGGTGCATCGTGTCATGGAAGGGAGTTTGGAAAGCCAGCCAGAAGATGCATGAGGAATTGCCTCCATGTACTTGCTACCAGATCACCTCATCTGATGCCCTACCAGTTCAGTAGTGGTCCTTCTTTGTCTGCCACCAGCTGACTTCTTTCCCCTATCCTCCAGGAGCTTTTGGCCAACATCACATCTCTCCCAGCCACCCTCTTTTAGGGCCTGCCAACTCCCTCCTGGCTTCCTTTCTCATCCTTGCAGAGAGGACTGACACAGCTGGGATCCCTCTTGCTATTTTTAGCCAGGAGCCCAAGGCTTGAGTTGTCATGGAGAATGACCTTCCCAGGTGAAACAGCATTTGCAGATCAGTGTAGTGAAGTGGGAATAATACCTGCGTTCAGGGAACCTGTGCTGAGGACAGAAACCTTGGGGCTTCTGGATGCATAAAATACCAAACGAGATATCATAAACACTGTAAAAAGTTTGCCATTTTTCCAGGATGATGTTCTCAATTCATTCCATAAATTGGATGGTGTTTTTAAGAAGCTTCTAATACAAAGGAGCAAATAATTTCACTCATGTCTTGCCAAAGCAGGATTCCAAAAATCAACTCCTGCAAAGCAGGCGGTGCAGTCACTTAGCAAAAGCAGAGACTTGATTCAGGTTTCCTGAGCCAGTGCACGGGACTGTAGAGGTGCTGTGAGCAAAAGTGAGTGGAAATCAAGAGGAATGGCAGCCACTGCTGCAGTTCGAGCAGAGCCAGACATTAAATGCACTTAGGCAGTGCCTGTTGACAGAGGCCCTCTGGCAAAATAGGTGGAGAAGTACCTGCCTAATGGGTGCTAACAGGGTTTATGCATGAGTAGGTTTTGAGACGCTCTGCCCTGTCAAAACTGAGATTTCTAAGCTTCCTCACAAATGGAAGTGCAAGTGTGATACAAATGGACAGTGAAAAATAGAAAAGAAGAAAAAAAAAAAGGGTAACTTTGAGGGAGCTTTGAGAAGTTAAGAGTGAGCAGAGCACAGGTTTTTGAGGACTGCAATGCTGGCCTAAGAATCTATCGAAATATTATCCAAATGATTCTGTGGGTCTACTTGTACATATCCTTTCCCAGCTTTCATGAATAGAAGGAAAAAAGATAAATCATACTGCTGTGTAATAATGAAGACTAATTATGTATTCCTAATAGAAGTGAAGAAATAAGGGTTGCTTTTTAAGGATACAAAGACTTCAGGAAGGACATTGTGCTTTAGTAGCTGCATTAGGAAATAAAATTGTATTATTCAATTATCAGTCACATTTGTAGCCATTAGTTCCCTTGGAAACTTGTCAAAGCTTTAGAGTACAGCTGTCAGGGCAAAAACCTCAGAAAAGGAATACTTTAAAAACAATTTGCAGTTGACCTTTAAATGCTATTTTCATCAATGAAACTAGCAATGTGGAAGACTTCTCAGAATAAATTCTGTTATGTGTTACTAAAATTATATAGTATTCTGTTTTTGTTTTACTTGATACACCTAAATATATACATATATATATACATACATTATATACATACATATGTATTACATTGGGTACTTCTTTTACCAGCAGTAGGTTTCAAGAAAGTCACATTGGATTAAATTAGGGCACAAATGTTGGAAACATGGGCATTCATGTCTCTTGCTCTTGATCTAGTAAGGGTCTTTGTAAGGGTCAGATCTTACAAAGATCCAGATCTTTGTAAGGAATACTTTAAGGAATACTTACAAAGTATTATACTTAATATAAATACTGTAAGGAATACTTACAAAGATCCAGATCTTTGTAAGGGTCAAGATGAAATTTCTCCCCTAGATATTTAGTATTACATGATTGGATAGACAAATTATAGGTTTTGTTTTGTTTTGTTTTTGCTGCCCTCATCTGATGCACCAAGGACTGGCCACTGCCAGAGGCAGGATTTCAGACTTGAAGTGAAATATACTTCATATAATTTTTCAAATTCTTGATTCCTTGGCAGCAAAACCACAGTAACAGAAGAGTGAATAATCTAATCTAGTCTAATCTATCTAGTTTTACTATGCTCGCTTAAATGAATTTCATACATGGAGGAAAGATTGTCTACTAAGTTCCTTATCCAGGTTTTATATAGCACGCATATAATGCAAATATGTTTTTTATAAAGATAAATAATGATAAGTAAAACAATGTGGATTTTTTGTTTGTTTGTTTGTTTTCCTACTTCAACAAGCAAATGAGAAACTAGATATTTTGCTGGTATTGACTCTTAATTAAAATTATTTTGTAAATTTTTATAGATTAATGTAACATGAGAGTGAGACACATTCATTGAGAGCTGTTATTTTATAACCCTAAGGAGGTTCAGTATTGTCGGGGAATCTGTATTGTCCTTAAATTTGTTCTGCTGCAGTGGCTTTAATATTGATGATGTCCTTAGGACTTCTTTCCCAACTTGTCTTACTTTCATGCGTTTTAACAGAAAAAAAATACACAAAACTTTTCCAAATATATCTTTACATAAATACTAAGAAGAAAGTTTTGGTGCTTTGTACTTTAACATAATAATCTGAATTGCCTGTTAGAACATTTATTTCAGCTTCAGTCCGAAGTATAGCTATGACTTGTCAGTTAAAGAAGAAAAAAAGTTTATTAACACTCTCTTCTAAATAGAGAATAATAGTTGCATTTTTTATAGCATCATCATTTAGTTTTGATTCTTCTATCAGTCTAATTGATACAGTGGTATTCTTCTAACCTCTGTGTAGGTGGCTTAGATATATTTAAATACATGCCATGAGGGGCACACACTGGGTAACACTGCAATGAACACAGGTTGTTCAACTCTGCTGGTATATGTGGCAAAGAGTGTTTTACGATTCACGTTTCAAAACATCCAGTAAAACATAATAAAAGTAAGGACAATAAAAGCGTAGGCACATGATGTTACCAATTTAATGACATTCATTCCTTTTATTAGTAGTAATCCCACAGATGCCTGAGGAAACACATTTGCCTATGTTAAAACAAATCCAATCTACAAACTGTTCTGACATCCATCATTAAACCATTTTATGTGAGCAGTTTATCTTACTGTATTATTAAACCATTCATTAATGTGGTAGATAAAAACTCCGTTGCACTGAGAATCTGCCATGGCATCACAGAAATCATAGAACCATAGCCTCATCAGGACAGGATTCAGAAACATGTTCAAGCACTCAGTGGTTGTCTTACACTATTCTTGCTGCCATGTGAAGTTTGCATGCTCCTTAGCATGTGTCTCTCCCACGCCTACCAGCAACCTCTGAAACAGCTGAACCAAAGATGAAGACCACTAGGGAGCACTGGCAAGACCATACTAAATCCGTTTGGCTGGGAGCTGTACTGGGTTTGCTTGGTAGCAGGAGGGCTACACGGTTGCTGTACAGGCTCTCAGTAGGCAGCTGTAGGCAGCAGTCGGGTCCACCCCTGAGCCTTCTCTCCTTAATGCTGACCCAAGGAGTTCCCTCAGCCTGCCCTTGTATGCCGTGTGCCCCGGGCCCAGGCTGTCTTGAATGCCCTGGGCTGGGCACACTACACTACACACACTGCTCACACATCAGTATCTTTCCTCTACTGGGAACACCAGAAGGGGATGCAGCAGTGCAGATGCAGTCACTAAATTGTCCCCAAAGAAGAAAGTGGCTCTCTGTTATTTTTTATCACTTTTTAATTTTATTTTTTATTGCTGTTTATTGAATTATTATTATTCCTAATGAAGCCCTTATTTCTTCTTCTCTGAATGAACAGTGACGCTGCGCTCCAGCACTTCTTCCCAGCAGACGTGAAGTCTTCTTCTTCTTCAGAGGAGCAGCTGTCTCCCTAACAGCTTTGATCTGCAGCTCTTCTTTGTGTTCTGCCATGGAAGGTGCGGCTTCCTCTTCAAGCAGCCATCGGGCAGCCTTCTTGTCCTCAGACAGAGACATCGCCGGGCTCCAGGTCCCAAGGTCCACCGTGGCTCTCTGAGGGGTTCCTTCTGCCACCCTGGTGCAGCATCCCAGAGGAAGCCAAGTCCCCTCTTGTCCACTCCTTGAGACTCCGTGCAGAAGAGATGACACCTCTGGACGAGGTGGGGGTGGGGGATGGAGGATGGGAGACAGGAAAGAAGGCCACCCTGCTGGCGAGCCAGCAGGATGGCCGTCTATAGCTTCTCAGCTACTTTGAGGATCGGAGGCCAGGCCGTGCATATGGAGATGGTCGAGTGCTCCTGCGGTGCCGCCGATGGATTTTGGCGGCAGGGAGCCCGGGCATGTCAACATCCATTGCCTCATCTGGAGGTGGATCTACCTCCATCAGGTCTTCATCCTGAGGCAGATCCACCTCCATGGGCTCCACAGCACTAGCTACAGTGCAGGGCACTGCTCCTCTGCCGCGGGCACCACTACTCTTCCATCTCCTTATCACAGGCACTGGCCTCCTCCTCTTTGGCTTGAGGAATGCGTCCTCTCCGCACCCACGCAAGGGTGGGCAGCTTCCACTCCAGGTCCTCTTTCTTCCATCCATGATGGCTGTCAGAGGGCCTGGAATCTCAGCGAGTGGCGGGCCCTGCGCAGGGGCCTTTTATAGGGCCCGGAACAATCCGGGGGGCAGATGCCACTGTGACATCAGGAAGCCTCTGTGACGGTGGCCAAGGCATGGCCAGACGTGGCTGTGTTGGGAGAGGTGTCGGTGGCCTGAAAGACGCCCTCACGAGGCAGGAGGAGGAGGGTCGGGGGGCAGAGGGCCCCTCTCCTGGGGATGGCTCTCCCTGGCCATTTTGCCTGCCAGAGAGACAGGCTGCCCCTCGGGCACAGGGCCTGCCCTCCAGCTCCCCTCCTGTGCCCTGGCCTCCAGCCCCCTCCTCATCCTGTGCCTGGGCTCCCTGTGCCACAAGATGGTGGCAGCAGTGTTTCTGGAGGGGCAGGGCCTCCACTACCCCCCTGCCACCGACCGGGCTCCCTGAGAGTGGTGCAGCCCCCCATGCTGACAGCATCTGAGAGGGGGCAAAGCACCCAGACATCCTGCAGATGGGCAAGGGAGGCACGGCCAGGTGGTGCCAGGTCTCCCAGCAGTCAATAAAAGCTCTGCTGACGCTCAAGTGCTGCGGGAGCCCTTACTGTATTATTAAACCATTCATTAATGTGGTAGATAAAAACTCCGTTGCACTGAGAATCTGCCGTGGCATCACAGAAATCATAGAACCATAGCCTCATTTAGGTTGGAAAAGACTCTTAAGATCATCAAGTCCAACCATCCACCTAACTATCAAGTCTACTACTAACCAATGTGCCTGTGCGCCACATCTGCACATTTCTTAAATCCTACAGGGATGGCAACTCCACTGCTTCCCTGGGCAACCCGTCCCAATGCCTTACCACCCTTTTCTTGAAGAAATTCATCCTTATACCCATCTAAAACTCCCCCGGGGCAACTTGAGGCTGCTTCCTCACGTCCTACCATTTGTCACCTGAGAAAAGAGACTGATACCATACTCGTTTCAACCTCCTTCCAGGCCATTGTAGGGAGTGGTGAGATCTCCCTTCAGCCTCCTTCTCTCCAATGTACCCTGCTTGGAAATGATGCAGATATGCCATGACATGAAAACAATAATGTGATGTAACGTAGCATTAGGCTTTTCAACTTGTGGAATATTTCTGTTGTGCTGTTTAGAACATGTACCACAGTCAATTTCCGCTTTAAAAAAATCCGTTTTTACCAAAATTGAATCTTGGCAGTGCAGTCTATGAAATGATTACTAAAACATGACAGAACACAAAGATGAAAAACTCTTAGTGTAGCATTCACTGCACTGACTCCGTGTCATTTTAAGTTCCTGATACAGTTTTTAAATGTGCCTGGACAGCTTGAACTGTATCTCTGGTACTCAGCAAATAGCAAATGACTGTACTTAAAACACCTGAAACTGCACCAGCTTACATACAGAGTTCAGTGAGCAATGCACTTAGGCATGAAGGAGGCTGTCACCAGCCTTTTATTTCTTCAATATAATGCAGGAAAAACCTATATTTTCAAAGCTAGGCTTTACAGCTAATTTCTTATACTACTATTGCAGTGTTTAAGCACCTCCCAGCCTTCACCTCCTCTTGTAGTGTCTCTGTAAGATAGAAGAAGACACCTTGGACACTGAGATAAAACAGAATCACAGAACCAGAGCATTACTGAGTCTGGAAGGGACCTCTGAATATCATCTCGTCCAAATTCCCTGCTCAAAACAGGGTCAACTAGAGCAGTTTGCTCAAGGTCATGTCCAGTCAAGTTTTGAATATGTCCATAGATGGAGACTCTACAACTGCTCTGGGCAAACTGCTCCAATGCTCACTCACCCTCACAGTAAAAAAAAAATACATATACATATTGACAAGATCCCTCTGATCCTTCTCTAAACTGAATAATCCCAGCTCTCTCAGCCTTCATCATATGAGAGACGCTCCCGTCCCTTTATAATCTTTATTACTTTCCACTTCACTCTTGCTTCAGTAAGTCCATGTCCTTCTTGTAGTGCAGACCAGGGGAGGACCCAGTGCTCCTGGTGGGGCCTCACCACTGCTAAGTAGAGGGAACATCACCTCCCTTGACCTGCTGGCAACACTGTTCCTGATGTAGCCCAGGGTCCTGATGGCTTTCTTTTTTTTCAAAGGCACATTACTGGCTTGTGTTCAACTTGGTGTCCACCAGGACCCCCAGGTCCTCCTCTGCCAAGCTGCTTTCCAACCAGTGCTGGTGCATGGGGTTATTCCTCTCCAGGTACAGAACATAGTATTTTCCTTTGCTGGGCTACTACTCTAAGAAACTTCCAGGTCCAAGGAACTGGGATATTTTCATGAGTAAACAATGGATTAGCAGAGCTTTGAGAAGTCAGCGTTGGGCTTTGCACCTTAGTGCCCACAGGCATGCAAGTTGCAACAAAGCCTGTGGTAGCATTTTGTTCTGCCCAGGCTAATTGGATTTGCTTGTTGCTTCAAGTTGTGCCGTAGCAGAAGACAAGACTACCTGTTATGTTACAAGGAAATACTGGAGGAAAACCAACTTGTTTCTTTGTGCTTTCCAAAACGTTAAATATAAGGTGTAAAATTAAGCCACACTGTGTATATATGAGTGTGACCATATACAGAGGGGACATACTTGACAAGCAGAGGTATTGTGGTACCAGTGCTCTGAAAACTTCTGATGCAAACCTTGGAAACATTTAGTTGGGATAATATATCACTTATTTACTGCCTTTTTGAATTCTTCAAGAAATTTGACAAACTAAAGCTCTGCTCCTCCCTATCTAGGAAAAAAAAAATAAGTAAAAAAAAAAGTAAAGGCTAAGTATATTTCAAAAAAAAAAATGTTTTAAAAGCAGAAACACAATTGAGTAGTACCTGAAGAGAACAAAACCAAGGGTCTGGGGTGGTTGTTGGCTTCTGTCAAACATTTATAACTATTCCATAAAGACGCAGTCTTAAACTGCAGAAAGATTATGTAGGATCTAATATTTGTCATATTATAGTATTTGACCTATAATAATCTTAAAATTTAAACAATCCACAGTATTTATTTAAATTGATTTTTATCTTCATTACTACTTGCAGAATCCTTGGGGAACATCTCACATTTTCATTGAAAACACTGAAAATAACATCGACACATCACAGGCAACTGATTTATCACCGTCTGAGGGATAATAGTTGCAATAGTTATTGGAGGATTATTGAGTTTATCACCAGGCAGACTCGAAAGAGAAAGTTAAAGCACATCTGTAATACGACATAGAATTGTAGAGAACAATACGCGGCTTCTTATCACATCATGTGTATACTGATGTTAAAGTTAACAAATCTAATTATATTCACTTTTCTCTCTGTTTGCAAAATGTAGGGTACGCACACTATTAAAAACATATCGTCACTGTAGCAGAATTTCGCTTCTGGCAATATCATAACTCCATTTAATATCCTTAATTTAGTATTTTATGTTTAACACGCAGCTCTCTCTGGGTTAAACAGATCTTCAGGTAGACTTATTAAAATTTTGAAACTCTGCATCTGAAATGGGCTCAGATACTATAACACAAATAAGTTATTGTGCTCCATACATGCTATTACTCTGCTAATACTATCTGCAAAAACAAAGATACTTATGTGCTTATATTTTATTTGGACTTCCTGAATTTCCACAGAGTAATGCAATAAAACATGAATAACCATAAAATATATAGTAATACAAACTGAAATTTTAAATTTATATATGTTTTGTATTTTGCTAAGTCATTTTAAGTTATCTCCAACATATCAAAATTGTCTTGAACTGTAATAGCTGTGTCACCCAGTTTAATGGCAGAAAAGTAGCAGCTGCTATGGTTTTGGTTAGTAGAATTGTTAATCTTAAATCTCAGAAGAAAAAATACCACAGATTATTTCTTTATTTATTCATTTATTTATTCATTTTACCCAGAGGGATTGCTGAGGGACTGAAATTTGATTAAATTGTCTCTGAGTACAAAGAAGTTTTGCTCGCATTTGAAAAAAGCAATAAAGATGAACTTGGTGTCAGGTAGCTTTGACTTCTGGTAGACTTAGTCCACTGACAACTAACCATCAGCTGTCTAACTAGATGGTTAGACTGAAGCTAGTCCTTTAACTGCAGGAGAGGGAGGAAAGTGGAACATTAAAAGTTGACCTCACAAATGACAGCTGTTGAAGCTCACATTGCAGGGGGCAGGTTCCCAGAGTTTCCTTTCTCCTGTTACATCAATTCCTACATCTAACAAAGGTAAAGCAGTCAGGAGCTGCAGGGAATCCTCCCACTGCCATGGGCCTCCTGGGGCTCCCTGCTCTCTGCGACACATTAGGTCATGCCCTGGGGCTGCACTGATGTGAGCATAGATGTTCAGAGGGGTGTGTGGGCCACACAGCAGGGAGATAGGCTCCTTGAAGACCAAGTTGGGCTACAGGGCACTCCCCAGTGCTGCCAGGTCTTTTCCTTGTCTGGAAATCAACTGGTAAGATCCAGTTCAACTCTAATTTGTATGTGTGGGCCAGAAGTGAGACCAGATGAGATGAAGGATAGACATGGCCCTTACCACAGCACCAAAATACTGTCCACTAAAGTGCAGTAATGCCATGGATGCTTCCTCACTTAACCCCATTGCCTAAATCCCCTCTGCTCTGTCCCGGGGAGCAAATACCATGGAAGGACTGGCATGCATACAGTTGAACCCTTCCTTCAAAAAACAGTGTGGCCTGACCCATCATGATGACCCATAATGGCGAATAGTTTATGATCCTTGCTAACTCTATACTGTGTCCTGGCACTTTCTCAAAGAGTACCAGCCAGTGCTAGCAGAAACTCTGGACATTCACCAGGCAACATCCTGTGAAGCTGTGTCCTTCCCCCATTTCACTTCTTAGCCAGGGTGCAGCCCCATTTCCTGCTAATCTGGGCACGTTCACTTTGCTGAGGAGCTCTGGGTGCCTGCAGCATCAGGCTTCCAGCACAGGCTGCGCCCTTGTAGCATTTCTCCATGAAGCTGCAAAGCTGCTGGAGTGCTTAGGTTTGAGGGAGCTCTAGGCAGAGCAGAGTGGAGGATGTCTTACTCCAAGACTGGCTCAAGCACCATCAAGGCACGCTAAGCAGCATGTTAAACCACCTTCCATGCTCATGGAGATGGGTCAGCATGAGTCTGAAGGACATGATCTGTTCCTGACTTTACCTCACAGAGATAAACTCTTTCTTTCCTTATATACCAAACAGTTAGTTCATACAAAAGTTTAAAAATTTATATATAGAAATGTTTTGGAATATATAATTATAAGCATGTAAATCTATATTCATCTTACAAGCATGAGGACTTGATTTTTACAAAGTACTTTTACAAATGAAGTAAATTAAACATCACCTTGGAAATGAGCATGTAGCTACCAAAATGAGAGATCCTGTTTCTCTACTACCGAGTACACACAACCTGATTCAAACACTAATGAACACTAATGTTGTTAATCCTATTGCTACCTCACAAAGCTCCCAGTTACCCCAAGCAAAGGTTTTCATGTCTCCAACCTGAAGTGTTACTATGTTATGTACTTGGGAAAAAGTCCAAGTTCCCCTATTGTGTGTCCTTCAAAGGGAATAGTGGTTGGACGCAGTAATATACTACAGGAGCAGCACCAAAGTCTAAAGGAGATGGGCTCCATAAGTCTCAGATAAATTTAAAACCACTCCAAAAGCAACACATCAGGAGACATCTGAAATATTTTCTCTGGTCGACAGAGGCAAAAATAACTCATTGGGATTTCTGGCGGCATTTAACAGCAATGAAATGCTGGCATCAGATGGACTGCTATCCAGCATACAATAAGATGAGCTAGGCCTGTCCTGGGAAGAGACCAACACATTACTCTGCACTGAACCTCCAGTTTCAGGAGGTTGAAGGAAGTTCCATTTTCATAGTGTTGTCACATAACTTGTAGTGGGAGAGGGAGAGGGCCTGGCCTGCCTGGGACCTCTGAAGCTAATGTGCTATACTTGGAAGACTTTGTTAAATAATATGGGTATTTCAGATAAGAGGAAGCAGGATAATTATATGTAATATTTTTTGGTATCTTTATCAACAGTCATATCAGAAGAACAAGGTTTGGGCACTTCAGTTGCCATCCAAATGGTGACACAGATACCTGGAACTGGAAAATTTCAACACAGCACTACAGTCAATTTACAATATTGCAGTTAATTGTAGTTGACAGAGCTGAAATAGTCTATAACTCTGAAGGACAGTACTGTGCTCAGACTGCATTATTCTAATTGGCAAACTACTTAAAGTCCCCATTTGGCCCTTGTTATTCTTTTTATTTGAAACCTGTAAAATCGCTATGTTATTCATCCTCACAACACTGAGTAGAGGGGTATCTAATTCTAAATTCTTAACAACTCCTTTCCATCTAATGAGCTTTTTCTGTTTCTAGAAATCAAGCTACTTAGATGTTTAAAGTTGTACTATTGTACACGGACTAATCCTTTCTTGGGAGCACACATGCACTTTACTAGGACAGGATTCAGAAACATGTTCAAGCACTCAGTGGTTGTCTTACACTATTCTTGCTGCCATGTGAAGTTTGCATGCTCCTTAGCATGTGTCTCTCCCACGCCTACCAGCAACCTCTGAAACAGCTGAACCAAAGATGAAGACCACTAGGGAGCACTGGCAAGACCATACTAAATCCGTTTGGCTGGGAGCTGTACTGGGTTTGCTTGGTAGCAGGAGGGCTACACGGTTGCTGTACAGGCTCTCAGTAGGCAGCTGTAGGCAGCAGTCGGGTCCACCCCTGAGCCTTCTCTCCTTAATGCTGACCCAAGGAGTTCCCTCAGCCTGCCCTTGTATGCCGTGTGCCCCGGGCCCAGGCTGTCTTGAATGCCCTGGGCTGGGCACACTACACTACACACACTGCTCACACATCAGTATCTTTCCTCTACTGGGAACACCAGAAGGGGATGCAGCAGTGCAGATGCAGTCACTAAATTGTCCCCAAAGAAGAAAGTGGCTCTCTGTTATTTTTTATCACTTTTTAATTTTATTTTTTATTGCTGTTTATTGAATTATTATTATTCCTAATGAAGCCCTTATTTCTTCTTCTCTGTGACGCTGCGCTCCAGCACTTCTTCCTGGCAGACGAGAAGTCTTCTGCTTCTTCAGAGGAGCAGCTGTCTCCCTAACAGCTTTGATCTGCAGCTCTTCTTTGTGCATTGCCATGGAAGGTGCGGCTTCCTCTTCAAGCAGCCATCGGGCAGCCTTCTTGTCCTCAGACAGAGACATCGCCGGGCTCCAGGTCCCAAGGTCCACCGTGGCTCTCTGAGGGGTTCCTTCTGCCGCCCTGGTGCAGCATCCCAGAGGAAGCCAAGTCCCCTCTCGTCCACTCCTTGAGACTCCGTGCAGAAGAGATGACACCTCTGGACGAGGTGGGGGTGGGGGATAGAGGATGGGGGACAGGAAAGGGAAGGGAAGGATGGCCGTGCTATGAGGCACGGCGGCCGGGCCGTGCATATGGAGCTGGTCGGCTGCTCCTGCGGTGCCGCCGATGGATCTTGGCGGCAGGGAGCCCGGGCACGTTGATCTCCATTGCCTCATCTGGAGGTGGATCCACCTCCATCAGGTCTTCATCCGGAGGCAGATCCACCTCCATGGGCTCCGCAGCATTTGCTGCACCGCAGGGCACTGCTCCTCTGCGACCGGCGCCGGCCCTCTTCCACTTCCTCACCAGAGGCAGTGGCCTCATTCTCTTCGATTTCAGGACTAAGTCCTCTTTCGACCCACCTAAGGGTGGGCAGCCTCCACTCCAGGTCCTCTTTCTTCCATCCATGACGGCTGTCAGAGGGCCTGGAAGCTCAGCGAGTGGCGGGCCCTGCGCAGGGGCCTTTTATAGGGCCGGGAACAATCCGGGGGGCAGATGCCACTGTGACATCAGGAAGCCTCTGTGACGGTGGCCAAGGCATGGCCAGACGTGGCTGTGTTGGGAGAGGTGTCGGTGGCCTGAAAGACGCCCTCACGAGGCAGGAGGAGGAGGGTCGGGGGGCAGAGGGCCCCTCTCCTGGGGATGGCTCTCCCTGGCCATTTTGCCTGCCAGAGAGACAGGCTGCCCCTCGGGCACAGGGCCTGCCCTCCAGCTCCCCTCCTGTGCCCTGGCCTCCAGCCCCCTCCTCATCCTGTGCCTGGGCTCACTGTGCCACAAGATCACACAGAATCACAGAATTTTCTAGGTTGGAAGAGACCTCAAGATCATCGAGTCCAACCTCTGACCTAACGCTAACAGTCCCCACTAAACCATATCCCTAAGCTCTACATCTAAACGTCTTTTAAAGACTTCCAGGGATGGTGACTCCACCACTTCCCTGGGCAGCCTGTTCCGATGTCTAACAACCTTTTCGTTAAAGAAGTTCTTCCTAACATCTAACCTAAAACTCTCCTGTCGCAACTTAAGCCCATTCCCCCTCGTCCTGTCACCAGGCACGTGGGAGAATAGACCAACCCCCACCTCGCTACAGCCTCCTTTAAGGTATCTGTAGAGAGCGATAAGGTCGCCCCTGAGCCTCCTCTTCTCCAGGCTGAACAAGCCCAGCTCCCTCAGCCGCTCCTCGTAGGACTTGTTCTCCAGACCCCTCACCAGCTTCGTCGCCCTTCTCTGCACCCGCTCAAGCACCTCCATGTCCTTCTTGTAGCGAGGGGCCCAAAACTGAACACAGTACTCTAGGTGCGGCCTCACCAGAGCCGAGTACAGGGGGACGATCACCTCCCTAGCCCTGCTGGTCACACTGTTTCTGATACAAGCCAGGATGCCGTTGGCCTTCTTGGCCACCTGAGCACACTGCTGGCTCATATTCAGCCGACTATCCACCATCACTCCCGGGTCCTTCTCTGCCTGGCAGCTCTCCAACCATTCCTCTCCCAGCCTGTAGTTCTGCTTGGGGTTATTGCACCCCAGGTGCAGGACCCGGCACTTGGCCTTGTTGAACTTCATGCAGTTGACCTCAGCCCATCGGTGCAGCCTATCCAGATCCTCCTGCAGAGCCAGATGGTGGCAGCAGTGTTTCTGGAGGGGCAGGGCCTCCACTACCCCCCTGCCACCGACCGGGCTCCCTGAGAGTGGTGCAGCCCCCCATGCTGACAGCATCTGAGAGGGGGCAAAGCACCCAGACATCCTGCAGATGGGCAAGGGAGGCATGGCCAGGTGGTGCCAGGTCTCCCAGCAGTCAATAAAAGCTCTGCTGATGCTCAAGTGCTGCGGGAGCCCTTCTCAGGGGCCATCTCCTACACCTACCCCTGCCCCCAGAGCATGAAGAGGTGCCATCGCTTTTGCCCCAAGGCATGGGGGAGGATTGGTCCTAATCTCTTCACTGCTGTGCCGCCACAACACGGGCAGTCTGTGGGAGGGCTGCCGAGGTCCTCGGGGCCTGGAGGTGGAGGGGTGGTGGGGGTCAGTCTGAGGTTCACCCTTGCTCTCTTCGCTAGTGTTCAGGAGAAACCTTCTCAACATTTTTGTGGCTTCTCTGCTTCCTTGTTCAGAGGAAGAGCTCTCCTGTCTGGCTGGAAGAATCACAAGTAGCTCCTGACTGGGAGCCTTCAGGGGCATTTCCAGGGGGAAGCTCCTGCCTGCCTAAGACACCCAGTGCACACCCTAAGACATCTAGAGGAGGGGGTCTGGGGCACTGCTGCCCGTGGGGGACCTGTGCTGGAGCAGTTTGCTCCTGGGGGATGGACCCCATGGTACGGAGCCATGTTGGAGCAGTTCTTGAAGAGCTGCTGCCTGTGAATCTGTTTGGGAAGGATGCCATCCCATGGGAGGGACCCCACATGGAGCAGGGGCAGAGAGTGACCACGAAGGAGCAGCAGAGACAAAGCGTCAGAGACAGACCGCAGCCTCCATTCTCTGTTCCACTGTGCTGCTCGGGAAGAGGAGGCAGAAGAGGATGGATGGGGGGAAGGTGCTTTAAGTTTCCTTTTAGCTTCCCACTGTGCTAGTCTGCTAGTGATAGACAATAAATTATATTAATCTCCCTACACTGAGTCTGTTTTGTTCATGATAATAATTGGTGGTGATCTTCCAGTCCTTATCTAAACGCTTGAGCCCTTTCCATTGCATTTTTTCTCCCTTTTTTACTTTGAGGAGGGGGTATGAGTGAAGTAGTTGTGGTGAAGTTCAGACGCATAGCAGGTAAAAACACCACACCTGCACTGTCCTTCAATGCTATTGCAGGCAACCATGCAATCTCAAACCTTTTTATATGCTGTTGTGCCATACCGTAATGCATGCAGCACATACCTTCTATTTCATTTCATTTCATTTCATTTCATTTCATTTCATTTCATTTCATTTCATTTCATTTCATTTCAGGCTGTATTAAAGCTCCCTCATTGTTTCAGACACTATGAGATGAAAGATTCAGAAGCACCCCATGGAGGAGCCTTAAGGTTAGTTGCTATGTAGTGGATGCACTCAGTACAAGCTGGGCCAGACCAGTTCTGGTCTACAGAGTTCAGGGCCACAGAATACTCTTTAGTGTTATTTAGCTTACTGGTACAGATGTAGTCATTGCAGCTGAGTAGTCAGACATATCTCTAAAAATATAATACGGATCCTTAGGTTAGGCATGCTTCGGCCAGTACAGCCAAGAGGCATGTCCCTGAAGGAACAATCTCTCTTGCTCCCTTCCACTGGGATATCTAACTGTTTAATGTTGAGAATATACTTCTAGAAAAAACAAACAAACAAACAAAACCCACATTGATGTGCATTTGAACCTTTCTCAAGCATAGGAGAAAGTGGGAACTTTGGTTTCCATTTCCTAATGAGAGCTCCCACTCAGGTGACCAGGTGACCTCAAACGTAAGAGCTATTACATCAGGCATTATGGCGCATGCACAATTCTCTTCAGAGAATTACTCTTAAGTGACTTGCTTAAGGCCATCTCAGATACCATCTTGCAGAGACCTGACTCCTAGGTACATATGCTATCTATCTGGCTGCTATTCTTTCTAATATTTTGGAATTTGTCATGCAGTATGTATCAAACTTGTACTCAAATTCTACTCTGTTCTATTTCTCATTCATTAATTTTCAATAAAGTATGAAGAGTCTGTCTCACTAAGACCAAGTGCTTTATGACAGGAATAATGGTTTCAGGACCCATCCTAAAGCCTGTCACCCATTAAAATCTTTTTTTTTTTTTTTTTTTTTTTTAAGAAAGACATATTATTTGTATCACCTAAGGACTAGTGCCATCAAAACCTAAGTCATGCCACTTGAAACTTCTGCTCAATTCACCAGATATATGACCCAAGTATCAGGACACATATATAGTAGGAAATGTCATGACAGCAAGAAAAATATGTTTGGCAAGATGTGAAGACAAAGACAGAGTATTTAGTGCAGCTTGGAATCAGGTAAGGCAATTACTATTAAGAATTTCCTGAAGTAAAATGTACTAACTAAATAACTACTTTGCTAGATAATAACTACTTAGCAAAGCAATTCAAGACTAAAAGGCCCATTTAAATTTTCACAATTTAAGTTAATTGGATACTTAATTAAGTACTGTAAAACTGGAACTATGCTAAAAATGCAGACAGTCAATGCTTTCTCTGAAGATAGGGAAGTCCCTGAAGTGCTGTAAATGTTAGTTACTGAGGGGTGATTAAGTAAGACAATTAAATATTTAAGAAAAGAAACCCTAAATAAATCAAATGTCAAAGGCATAATGAGAAATTATACAAACTAATTTTTATTGTGAAGGCTGATTTCTTGGTAAATATCACAAACTGATGAAGCTATGCATAGTAGGGATGTGTATCTTGGCTTGACCACAAGCTACTACTTATTATGACAGCCAGAAGCTATCATCAACATGGCGCCACATCCAAATAAACTTTTAGACTCAGGCAAACATGCACTATCGAGCCTGTACTTCACTTCCCAGGATGAAAGTTAAAACTGCTATCATGTCAAACCTCTGGGCAGCTTCTGCCCAGACATTCTAGTCACACAGTGAATCCTGCTGCTCTGGATACTCTTCCTGACCCTCCTAATAAAACTAACTTTTGAAAAGACTTCATGATACACAAGGGGATGGTACATTCATTGGAACATACAGGGACTTGAATGGCAGTTTGGTTTGATCTGAATGTACATGCAGCACTTCATGAAAGAAATGTCACAGGATCAACAGTAAAACATAGTGAGGGAAAAGACTGACTGCTCACCGCAGCTCCTGTCATCCTGGCTGTGCTAGTGAGACAACATGGAAAACACAACTGTACTTGCAGAGCTGGAAAGTTTTGTGGCCTTCTAGCTCAGAAAGGCAATCACTGTCAATCATTTTCAGAGGGGCGTTGAGCCAGATAAATTACCAATGGGCATCCTCAATCAAACCTGGTCACCAGCACAGGAGCCTCAGCCCTCCCAGAGGGAAACCAGCAGTCCCAGCCCAGAGAGCAATGGGTGACATTGGCCTGCTTATTGATGGGACATAGAAAACTGCAAACAACTAATTCAGGCAAATGAGGATAGCCAACTGTTAGATTGGACATGAGTGACCAACACAACACCACAATGTTCCAACAAAACATACAGTCAGCTACACATAGTAAAGTGAAAAATAGTGAAATTCACATAAAAGTGCAAAACTTGATGGCAAAGACTTTAGAAAAATGATAAAATACAAGGTAAGACTATAGTGTTTAATGTAACTACTTGTGCAACACCTCTGTAATATTTTTGGTGTTGTTCTACTCCCTTCGACAGAGCATCCTCATCCTTCCAGCCAGAGCACCTGGAAGTTCTGCTCTCACTCAGCAAGACAAGTCATGACTTCAGTGATGCTGTGAGATATTTGGACTGCTTTAGGCACCTCTCATCGGCCTGTTGTAGGTTCAGATGGTAGGTCACATGAAGGTTTCTGAGGTAGGAAGTACACAGGAAGCAGTTCTGTGAATTCCAGTTAGAGCCTTTGCTTTGCAGCCACACTCCACACATTTGGAAAATGACTTTGTCACACCAGCTTAAGTACCTGTTTTTCAGATACGGAAGACAGATGTTTAGATATTACATTTCAGGTAATTGCTTTTCAGGTCCTTTCCTTGGAAAGTCTGCTACCAAAATCCTTGTGTGTCTTTGATGCACTTACAGATTTTCTCTGACTTACAATGGAACAGTTGCATTTAAATCAATTTAAATATTTAGCATCTGTCTTTCACAGAATGAATAGTGATGTCCCCCATACTTTCTTACGATGTACCTGCAGGAGTGCTTTTTAAGTCTCCCCTGTTGCTGTCAGTTAAACCTGAAAAAGGTGGATTATTGGTAGACAGAGTGAGGCTTTCCTCCTGATTTGTGAACTTCAGACATAATTCTTTGGTGCATGCTGCTGTACCTGACCTCTTCCTTCTTCTAAATGATATTGAAACTATTATCACTGTCTCTGTCTCCCCTTCCCTATTGTTCCCTTTTTCACAAGCTCTTTATTTTTCCTGACACTTCAATTTTCTGAGTTTCTCCTGTATATTTTCAATCCTCCCTGTGGTTCATTTCTTCTAGAGTTTTCTTAAAAGGTCTTAAGGTCCTTCCTCACAGGTTCTTCCTGCTGTAATAGAGAGAGCTCCCATGGCTCATCTAATTAGTATGGGTTGCATAAGTTTGTAGCAATATAGCCAAAATGAATGAAAATTTGTGTTAAATTACCAGAGCTCAGGGACCTTCTGACTCTTTATTAGGGTAACTGACAGTCTGAAGAAACAGCATAAATGTCTCAGTGTTGCTCACTGCACAATGCTACTTTAATCTTCAGACTTTAATCTATGCACAAGATGTCTTTTGCATTTCCATTCTGCTTTTATCCTGCAATCTCAAAGCATTTTGCAAATATTCACTAATTTTTTGTCACTGTGTTTCTGAGAGATGAGTAAACACACACATGCATGTAGTAAAGCTGATTTACCTGAGGTGCTGAGATGGAAAGTGAAACAGCTCTGTAACAGATCCATACCAACTGTCATAGTCACGCTGCTAAGATGAATGGACCGCCAAGTGCATCTTAAAATTTTGCTAATGAGGTGTAACACTATTAGAGAAACTATTAGAAACTACTAGAAGCTATTAGAAACTGCTACTTGAAACTATCAGAGGATGTCCAAAGGAGAGCTGCAAAGATAGTGAAGGACCTGGAGGGCAAGACATAGGAGCAGCAGCTGAGGTCCCTTCGTTTGTTCAGCCCAGAGCAGAGCAGGCTGAGGGGAGGCCTCATGGCAGCCTGCAGCTCCTTCACGAGGGGAGCGGAGGGGCAGGCGCTGAGCTCTGCTCTCTGGGGACAGCGACAGGACCCGAGAGGACGGCATGGAGCTGGGACAGGGGAGGGTCAGGCTGGGGGTTAGGAAAAGGGTCTGCACCCAGAGGGTGGTCGGGCACCGGGACAGGCTCCCCAGGGCAGGGGTCATGGCACTGAGCCTTACAGAGTTCAAGAAGCATTTGGACAACACTCTCTGTGGGACATGATGGACACTAACTGGTAAGGAAGATCTTCCTGGCACACATCAGCTACCTCCTACTATTTTGATAATGAACAGTATTCTGTGTTGCTTATGCAGCTGAAGACAGTTTCTTTGCTTTATGCTCCCCCTCTGGCCAGCACAAGATTTACTGGGACCTGATCAGACTTTCCAGGAACCATGTAATGAAATCAGAGCAGTCAGGATTAACAGCTGTGAGTCCCAGTTTCCACTAGGTGTACTATCAGTATATGAAAACCAGATACAAAAGACTGACCTGGGCTTTTTTTTCCCCCTCCCTCTTAATCTGGAACGTATTCAGACCTCAGAGGAATTGTTAACTTTGATATTAGCTGTTTCCCATCTGTTTCTGCTTAGGAAAACCTTGTAAAACCTGGACTGTGCCTTCTAAGGCATCTAAGTAAGAGCTTGAAATTCCACAGCAGTGAAGGAAATGCAAAATACTTGTTGAGCCACTGGAGCTCTGCAACCAGATCTAGTAGGTTTTCACAAAACAAAGGTCTGTTTCAAGCAAGGAAGTGTTATGTTACTCGAGTCAGTGGCAGAATAAGAAAACCTACCTGACTGGCTAAGATATGCATCCCCAGTCACCATCCTACATTTCTTTTTGACGGGGAAAAAAGAAAAAAAGAAAAAAGTGAGAAAAGAAAATGTAAAAATAAATAAATAAAAGAGCTGCTAAAGCAGCAAAGAATATTTCAGACATATGATCCTCTGAGCTCTCCCCAACACCATCATCTTAGGTAATGGCTTATCACGTAACATTCGCTTTATTTTCTCTTGAACGGTAGGGTATTTCCAAACTTGTGCATCCCATCTGTATCCATTTTCGCAATGACTGAACAAATGCAATTAGTCTGCAGTCAGCCATGTAATGGTCTCCTACCACTACCACTAGGTATTTTTAGTTCATGGACTCTCTTATTTATCAGCTATGCCTTTTTCCTTTCCTAGCTTACATTTATTATCAGAGTTGCCTTTATTCCTTTGCTGCCATTCTGTGTTACTGAATCGCATATGCTTGAGCCTTCCATATTTCTCTCATGGTTACCTCCATTAGTACACACAGATTGTTGAAAACGAGAACATTTTCCTGGGAAATTATTGCAAATTTTGTCCTTTATTTCTCCTCAAGTTCTGAAATTCTTAAAATTTCCTAGATCTGTAGGAAATATGTAGGCAGATGTAGACACGAAGGCAGATGTACAGTCTGCCTTCTACCCAGACTGCCTTCCACTGATTGCTGTATTTTTACAAAGATGTATGACTGCTGGAGAAGAGAAAACCCCCACATCACCCTAAACCAAGGAGTTGCATTTCCTCTCCCCACAACAGACTGTCAACGGCCCACCTACCTCGCAGCAGGAAGTTACATGGATTTTTCTAAAAAAGTGAATGGATTTCACTTATGTGCTGAGCAGAGCAGGGATAAACGTGACTTTATGCATGCTCTTCTTTGCCTATGAGTTGGCAACTCAGCAGCCTTTCAGATTTTGATTCAATCCATTAAAAACAATAACATGTCACTGAATCTTTCTTCATCTTTCAAAGTGTTAAACATGACATAGTTTAAGTTCTCTGAACTGGTCATTAGGTTTCTTCGTTACGCTAAATGCTATGTATTTCTCTGCCTGTATCAATGCTCTTGGCTTGCTTTAATGCTGCTTGTTAAATTGCACTTTCTATCTTTTGTTCCTGATTTTGTGGTCTGATTTCATGCTATGTATGTAGAATTTCCTGCTTGTTTGTTTTCCATTAAGCGGTCAGGTTTTCTTAATTCTTGCTTCTTTCCTGAAGTATTTATCTGAAAAAATAATGAATTCTCAGTTGTACCTTCTTGGCAGTGAAGTACTTTGTAACTCTTGTATCAAGTTTGTCTCTAGTGTGGACAGTGAACATACTTAAAGCCTTCTTTGAAACAGAAAAATGTCCTGATTTAATTTAAACCAGGCTTAAAAACAATTCTATTTAACTAAAGCAAATTCTTGTGTAGACTGTCTTACTTGGTATATAGCATATGTAAGTCTTTCATTGTCCTGAATTTAGGGGAAAAAGGGGAAAGAGAAGGGAAGGGAAGGGAAGGGAAGGGAAGAGAAGGGAAGGGAAGGGAAGGGAAGGGAAGGGAAGGGAAGGGAAGGGAAGGGAAGGGAAGGGAAGGGAAGGGAAGGGAAGGGAAGGGAAGGGAAGGGAAGGGAAGGGAAGGGAAGGGAAGGGAAGGGAAGGGAAGGGAAGGGAAGGGAAGGGAAGGGAAGGGAAGGGAAGGGAAGGGAAGGGAAGGGAAGGGAAGGGAAGGGAAGGGAAGAGCTAAAGCTTAAACAGAAATATCTGGGATATTTATTTAAAACTGCATACCTAAATAGCCTGGTGCAACTTGCTTATAGAGAAGTCTTTGAACTACACACAGTAAGATAAAAAAGTATATACAGTCCCCCAGAGCATTTTTGCTCTGTGCTGCCAGTTCCCCATCTTTTCCACACTTCCATCTCTGATCGCAAGTACAGTTTTTTAGCTGTTTCCAAAACAGAAACATGCATAAATTTCATTGCAGCTGCTGGGGACCTTACTAATCTCCAAACATTTTCTTGTGCTTACACTTGCTATTCACCAATGCCTGTTTTCCTTTTCACCCTGTGTTTTTTTTTTTTTTTTTTTTTCTCCACACTGTCTCTGTGGACTGCACTGTCTCTAGCACATTTTTGAACATTTCGTCTACAGTATCTACCTGCAAAAATGTGGCCAAGCTTCCAGCTGGTTCAAATTTATAGGAATATCTTCAGAATATATATATATATACACACACACACATAAAAGTTGAGAAAGAACCATTAAAAGAAATATTCTGACAATGAATCGAAAATGAAATGGATTTCTACCTCTAGATTTGCCTAAGTTATATTCAGAGGCAGAATATACTGTAGAAGTTACAGAAATACAACAAGCCTGAATCTTTCATTACCTTAGAGAATAGCCAAGCTTAGCAGCAGTGATTTCATCTCCTAAGTCCAAAATCTTCAGCTGGAAATACTTCCTCTGCTTCCTTTTGAACAGGCTCAGAAATCTTTTCTGCCTTTATCTCACTTCTTTTACCAGAAATATATATATATATATAAATTACTCTGGTTTCTCAGTCAGCCTATTTCCATTAAGCATTTCAGTTTGCACCCTCAGCTCAGGTTCATGTGTGTGAAGCACTTATGCACACCTGGTTGGATGTTACTATTGTCTTTTTTTTCCCCTATGCATAGGTATATTTGCCTTTACAATTTCTTCCCTTTGATATCAGATTAGTGAGGCTACATTAATTATTCATTCCTCTAGGTGACAAAGGCTCTCTGTTCAGCAGTTGACTGGCCTGGTCCTTTAAGCTCAATAGAGGTGTTAGTTTTAGCTGTTCCGAGGAGGACAAAGGAGAAAAGATACCTCAGCAAGAGTTCAAATATTTATAACAGATCATCTTCCTACTGCTTCTCACAGTGCTGCATGCCTTTCATTTTATGAAAGTCGACATTTAAAAAATCCTTTCAGTCAGTGTGCGGCAATATTCTCGCACCCAAAGTGGCATAATTCGTAGGTTAAACATTCTAACCCCCATTCTGCTGCTTCCCTCACTCGCACCAGAAAATGTTTCTTCCACTTAGACCCCTGTCTTACAGGCTCCAGAAAGGAAAAATGCATTGTGAAACTGGGCATTGCAAGAATATTCCAGGAAATTAGTTCTAAGAATAGCTGCACCTATGGGATTAAGTCATTACCTATTTACCACAAAATCATCCTTGATTCAAGCCAGCCACCATTAAAAGGAAGAAGAATGTTGGTCTGTGGGATTTAAAATAGGTGGCTGCAAAATTATCTAATGTCAAGCTGCAAATAGGAAATGGAAAACATATGCAGATCTTTGGTCATTATTTATGTTGCCTCTAAAGTTTCTTCTTACCCATTACGATGCAGCTGAGAGACTGTCAGAAATTCACACTCTCTTGGCTGACGATCCAGACTTCAAATGGATCTTGGCTGAGAGAAGAATGTTACCCTTTGTGCTACATTCCTTTAAAATATGTTTTAAGAATGCACTCAAAATCAAATTTCTTTTCTCACATAATTTTGAACCTTCACCTCATAAGTGAAAGGTGATCCTTCACTTTGGATCTTTGTCTTGACTATTAATTGCCCTTGCCTCTTTGAAAATGATGGTTTCTCTTTGGCAGCCTAGACATAGCCAAACCATTGGTTTGAGTATTAGCAGACAGTGAATCAGCTAATTGATATGCTTTTCCTACCTGAATAAAGCCAAAATACTTCTGAAAATCAGTGTGAAGTAGTGCTTTAATCAGAAGCTTTTATTTCCTATCAGGCTTCACCCACATTTTACACAGACATAGCAATGGACTATGCCACACCTGGCTATCAGACACAATTACAGACATGCAACTGAGCCCATGTCTGCTCCTGTCATGCTGATGTCTTCAGAGCATCCCTAGCTGATGGCTACATTTGTAGCATGGGGTTTGGATCATTTTCAGCTCACGATCCAGCTACTTGGGTTCAGTGCAGCGTGCAGGTTCTCACCCAGCACCTCTCAGACATTGCAGCAGTGCCCCAGGGCCACTGGAACAGAGGTGCTCTCCAGGCACTGGCTCCCTTGGCTGGAGTTCCAGCATTTGCTGAGGAAATGCCCAAGGTAAAGCCCCATATAGCTGAGAGGACGGCAGAGATGCCCAGATGGGGTAAGAGGTATCAGCAGTAGGCCACAAAAAACACACCAACAGATGGAACAGAAGCTCTTGGGGACTACATGAGACTGCTTGGGATTTTTCTTTTTATATTTTTTATTTTTTTCCCTTGGAGGACTTGGAAGTCCTGAGATATGAGAAAAGGTAAAAGGCAGCTAGATTGTTTTCATATAAATTTCAGTTGCTGAGGGCGAGCTTGATGCTGCAAGATTGTCTTCCAAAGGACTGTCTCCAAAGGACAAACAGAGGATTATGTGAACAGAAGGCAGGCAAAACAACAGGTATTTATCTGATGTATTGGACTGAGCAGAGCAAAGAAATGGGGCATTCTTTCCTGAACAATCTGCTGGTGGAGGGATTTCCATCACAAGCTCAGAGCTGGTAGCAATACAGAGGACTGGCTAATCTAGAAAGACAACATTTGGAACGGGAATATATGGAGGTATTTTCATTGCTGCATTGGGAAAAGATAGCAGTAGAGCAGAGGAAGGAGAAAACAGATAGCAGCAAGCACTACAGAAACAGAGGCAGGGCAAATAGCATCTTTTGAAGGATGGGCTTTTAACCTGTGATTGAGTTTAGACAGGAATTAATGGCTGACCAGGGGACAGCAGAGTGAAGTGTGGCTTGTGGCTCTTGATAATGACAGCCAGAGTGACAGATCAGCAGGTTCCAGACAATAGGTCTGCACTGACAAGTAGTGGAGAGAGGGAGAGAGGAAAGGGAAGGAGGATTTTTTCCCCAGCTTCTTAATGAAGTTCAGATTTGACGCAGAACACTGACTTTCTGACAGCTTGTAAACTTTCATGCTGCTGTGCTAGATGTAGGTTTGGAAACTAAGGCTTGGTTTGTGCCAGGGAAAAGGGCACGAAGAACAATAAGGACTAGATGAAAAGGGCAAGGAAGGAGCACTAATCCTTGTGCAGAAGGAAAAGGGAGTTTAGGGAGCCAAAAGTTTTCCACTTAATCTTTATGAACTTGAGGCTCAGTTTAAGGATGACCCATAAGAGACAATATTTCTAGCAGAGTTGTCCTTGAGGGGGAATCGGGAGTACTGTAGCAGCCAAGAATTTAAAGTCAGTGAAGGGCTGGAATGAAATGGCCTATCAAAAAATAATAAATGAGGTGGCTGCAAGGAGGATATGGGTCCCTTTACTCCTCTAGGACAGGTATTGACAAAAGGATGCGATGAATTCACAATGATCCATTCACCACCACCACCCTCCCATCCTCAGGGTGTCCATAAATGATGGTGGTGACCCTCAATTAGTTCTTTGACATACATTTTCCTTGGCCCAACAGCATCAGTCATTCTTTCCTACTGCCTTGTAACACAACTTGCAAATTGTGACACAAAATTGGTATTTCAGCTATTACCCCTTCACCATCATGATTTCAATTTGCTGGGATTCAAGATCCAGGGACAGTGTTTCTTCAAGAAAGCAATGTCAATAGGTGTCTCTGTGGCCAGTGCAGCTTCTGGTAGTTCATCAAAATGCAATATAGGCAGTGAAATGGGAAGTGGGATTTCTCTGATAGCTTACTGTCCTGAGCACTTCGATGGAAAAAGACAGTAGTACGCAACCATGTGGTGGCAGGCTGTGGTGGCAGGGAGGCAAGGAGTCCCTATGGGCTTGTGAGAGGGCAGAGGGTTTCTTTGTAGAAGCTGCCATGAAAAGGTAAACATGGCAGAAACCCACAAAAGAGCAACCTCTGCCCCAGGAGGAGCAGATGGAAATCAGAACGAGAAGGGGGACAAGAAGGATTATTCAAACAGCTGGAGGTGTTGCTGAGGGACACTTAGATCTTAGCTTGGAAGGGGCCTGTGGTGCACTGCTGATGGTATTGCATCTTACTCCAAATGAGGATATAGTGGGGCTGAGTAAATGTACCTGAGACAATTCATTTCAAATTCAGGACAACAGGTTGTTTTGGGAAACTAGCTCCCCAGACAGTGAAATGCTCAGGGCATTGCCTTTGCATTATGGATCCTGAATAAGGATCCATAAGGTCAAGGGAGGCAAATCTATTTTGCACCGAAGACACTGAGAGCCTACAAAAGCACATTCTGAAGAGTTTTCTAAGGTTCTTGAGGAAAGTAAATTTGGAGAAAAATGACCTCTGTGATGCTTGCAGGTTGCATGATATGGATTTCCTCATTGAGCAGGACCTGGCAACATCCCCTAGAGGTCAGTCAGTAGTTGTTCTCTGAGTACAGGGCTGATGGCTTTTATGGAAATGTGCAGGAGTCCCACCTCCATCTGGGACGGAGAGATGGTCAAACTTAGATTTCTTGGAAAAAAGCTGAGGATGCATGCCCCCTACTTATGGATGATGATAGAGTTTCAATCATTAGTCTACACAGACTTCTGCCTTCACACATGGCTATTAGTTATGCAGTAGGTGATGCACACTGAAGTGTGCCTTACCTTTCTTTTGGTGTTTTGAGAAGAGAAGAAAATGAAATGATTCCTGATATGACATTCCAACTGGTCTATCCATACCTGCTATAAATGCAACAAATATACCAAATATATCCTATTTTTATTTTTTAATATATAAATGTGTTTACACACAGTATGATGACAGATATCAGTCATCACACTATACGTCAGACTCTGCATTTAGCAGTTTACAGAATTTTCTATCAGTTTGCCACCAGATTAAACAAAAACTTTATGGAGAATTTCCTTTCAGAGGAAGCCATAATCCCAAACACCTCCCCTTCCTCTTCTCCTGAACCTTTATTGCTGATCAGAACATCATTTGGTACGGGATATCCCTTTGGTCTGTTCGGGTCAGCTGTCCCAGCTGTGTCCCCTCACAACCTCTTGCCCACCCACAGCCTACTTGCTGTGGGGGAAAGAGTGAAAAAAAAAAAAAAAAAGAAAAAAAAAAGAGAAAGCCTCCATGCTCTGCAAGCACTGCTCAGCAACAGGCAACACTGCTGTGTTAGCAACAAAGTTTTGGTCACAAATCCAAAACTGCACTATAGGGGCTGTTAGGAAGAGAACTAACACCATCCCGGCCAGACCCAGTACAAGCATGAAACAGTAAAAACCTTCTGTTTATATTTTGATAAATGCTCCACACGGGACAATTGCTAACCATAAAACTAGATTTCCATGAATAATATAGAAAATGTAATGCTAGCAACTAAATTAAATTAAGTTATGTAGTCTGGACAATTGAAAAAAAAAAAAAAAGAGAGAAATAATAAAAAAATGAATTTTTGTGCAAAGAAAATTAAATATAGATGCATACTTCAAGCATGTCTTATAACTTTTAGCTCTCAGCCAACAAATATTTTGAAAATATGCTCATTTAAACTGACACAATTCTGGAATACAACTGAAAAATAAAATAATCCTTCCAACATTGTTCAAACATTGCAGTTTCCTGCAGAGAGGTCAGAAGACATCCCAAACCTAAAGAACTGTGATATTTTGCATTCTTTTCATGTAAGAAGAAAGAGGACGAGAGAGATAACAGGAGAAAGAATGTGTTAGCCTTATACCCTTGAGCTGTGATGAAATACCAGTCTACTTACATTTAATTATGTTCATTTTATAACAAAGCATTCAGCAGAAAACATCAATAAGAATGTTGACACACTCAGACTCCTTCTAACAAGAAGGAGGTACAATTATGGATGGAAATCTGGCAGCTAGGATTCAGCTGAAAAGGGAATTTTTGCTGTTTATCAATTTGTTCTCTCTATAAGGTAGTGTTTCTAAAGGAAAATTATTGGCTAGATTTACAGCTGAGCTATGTGTTATGGCCTGTTCCAAGATTAAAAAACACTACATTACACCAGACAAAGACACATTTCGACTAAATATATACCACAAGATATAATTTGTTGTTGTCTATTACTTAATGTTCTCTGGAAGGAACATAAATAAATATTGCATGGAGTAAATACCCAAACTTTGCAATCGATAAATTTTCTGCAGAGTTAACAGAAACCTTAGGTTGACTAACAGAGATCTGAAACTAAGGCTACTCCAGGAGATAAAGTTGGGTTTTTGTTTGTTTGTTTGTTTGTTTGTTTTTAAATAGGATTATCTCATGGATGAATGAAGTGGGGTTAGATAAAGCAGGTCCTGTTACTGTGGGAAGCTGAACACCAACTTCAATCGTGTCGCTTAGGAGTAGTTGCTTGTGCTTTAGCACCAAGAGGGTCACCACATCAGGTACTAAAAGGTTGAACAGGGTTTAGGATCCTACAGTCTTAAATGGCTTCTAAGATGTGAGGTCCAGCAACCCACACTTGGATCCACACAAAATTCCCTCTGACACCAAAAACAATTTCTATGAAGGAACTGAAAGAATCTTAGGACACTAAAATTGATGAAGTTTGGTGTTATGTACCTTGGATGTGGCAGTAGTTCACAGAAGCAATCACAGTCCCCATTTCCACTGGTAGTGGTGCCTCCATGTGACTCAGAAAACCAAGAGATTGTGCACACTCACAGTTGTGCAAAAAGAAGCCTTGTCATCTACAGAGCTGGAGAAGCAAGACCCTCTAACTAGGCAACACTAATGTATCCATTATCTGTAATGATAGTATATTGCAATTTTCTTTAATAGGTCCAAGACTAATGAGACTTAATGGAGAGAACTGTGCCCCAAGAGGCCTGGAGTCCATTTTCATCTCTCCCGATAGCCTGAAGTTTCCTGTCCTTCCTTCCTTCCTCCCTCCTTTCCTTCCCTTCTCCCTTGCTCTCCTCCCTCCTTCTGTCCTTCCTTCCTTTGAATCTATAAGCTGCTATATCACTCTTACATATCAGCATACTTCTGTAGTATTATCACTGTGTCCTAAAGTAGAATTGAATCGCACTGCATTGGAGCAAGCGTGAACAGTGCCATTTTATAGCACAAGGTCTATGGAAACTTACAGACATTTATTCGCTTTATTTTTCTTTATTTTCCTTCCAGCATTTCATAGTAGACACATTTATAAAAATTTCAGTGGAAAGCACTACCTTTTAGCTTAACATGAGGCTATATTGTGATAATGGTTTCCATTTGGGTTTTCTGTAAAGGCAGAATTCTCCCGTGAAGTCCAAACCAATTTCTGCTTCAGCCATACAGCACAAAAAACCCTGAAACTGGTCTTGAAAGAAAAGACACCTAGCATCAAATTATGTCACTTTAGCATGCACTGTGCCAAAAACTTAGCAGCTAGAATAATATTGTAAACAACAATGGGGAGAAGCAAATGTAAAAAAATAATACTTACATCTAAGAAAACTACTTACAGAAAAAAATAGGATTCTTATGTGAAAAAGGTATACAGGACAACTTCCTAGCTTGCTAGGAACCTCCTGAATGTGACTGGCATCTCAGGAGTAATCCATCACACCAAGAAATTGCTTTTTGTGCTGATTTTACGTTTGATAACAGTGCAGAAGCCTGAACTTTATGACAATATAATGAAAGAGTGACGATATAAGGTTGCAACATTTCTTTATGAAAATATCATTCCACCTTTCTGTTGAGATAGACCTGTTGCACACACTTTAGCAGAAACATTTCCAAGAAAATTTAATAAAACACTAAGACGAAAGAGGGTTTGAGTTTTACAATCACATTATGATTCAGTTCAGTAACTTTTAACACTCACAGATTTATGTGTTTGCCCCAGTGGAAACCTACTCTAGCTCCAAAGGAAAAAAAAAAATGAATTATATAGGTTTTCCTGGAAAACTGAATTAGTAAATCCAGCTAGCAAATAAATTTGTGTTTCTTGTCAGAATAACAGTGCAGTTGGAGTAACAACATGGAATCAATCATACCATCCAGATATGGAGAAACCAGCAAACAGTGGCAAGCCAAGTGACTTAATCATTAAGACAATATAACAAAAGTCGGTACGGGAAGAGTGGAAAAATGTGTTACTCGTTGCCCCAAATTTGTTTGCTTGTTTTTTCTTTTACATAAATTGTTTCCCAGATCTGTACATTATAACAAAATCGCCTTTTTGGATGGCACAAAATCTCTGAAGAGTTCCTAGCAAACCATAGTCTTAAAAACGCACCCTTTTCTTAATGCAGAGTAGCAGTGGACAGACCTGAAATGACCATTATGGGGCTTTTGATAAAGGATTTATTTATTTCTACAGAGGAGGAAAAGTGGGAAATTTTCCCATGCTGTGACTGTATCACATTGTGAAACCATTGTTTTATTAGTGGGTGGTGACACATACAAGTGAAAATCTACAAACACAAAAGGTCAAAGTGAAGGATAAAATTCCCCCCTAAAAAATCCCTTTGGTTTGTCTGCTGTTTCTTAGAAATGCTATCCTGAAAATGTCACGAAGGATTAGAACTATGTGGAGAACTGATAAAAATCATTTAGTTTCCCCGTGTTTTTTAATCTTTTAAAAATACCCAAATCTTAAAACACTGAAACAAAACAGCCCAATTTTCAAAACAAACAAACAAACAAACAAAAAATAATAATAAAAATAAAAAAAAAAAAACAACACAACTTTTCAGGTGAAATTGTTTTATATGCATATCAAAATCAGCTAGTTGTTTTCATTGACTTTATGCTCATCTATAAATTTGACACAAGCCTATTCGCTGAATGAGTCTTGCCCAACCCTTGGCTAAATATAGAGCAATTTATCATGCTCCCCAAGGTTTGCAGCATACATGTGCTTGCGTGTGCTGGAGATGATGGTAGAATTTGGGGGTTGTAGCAAAGTATTTAGCTTTCTTTCAAGTGCTCAGTGACCCTAGATTGCATTACTGTAATTTCTCCCTGCCTTGAACCAAGAAAAGGCTTTTTTACATGTTTTAATATTTTCAGAAAGAACATAAAGCTTTGCTGCAGGCCCAAGAGGAAGCACACAAAAAAAAATTGTAGCCATCTGTTAAGGACTGTGGACTAGTTTCAAAATAGACATAAACGGTGTCCTAATCATAGTTCAACAGACTGCCTATTTTAAAACAGACTGCTTACTGAACATACATTGGGCTATCAAGCACAAAAATAAGAGCCTAGTATTATTGTCAGAAGTCTCGTGAACGGCCAAGTGCAACTGAAAATAGTTTCTATTGGCATGCTTTTGCATGCTTTCCTATCTAATCTCTTCATGTGGATTTTTTTCTGTAAAGGGCTTTTTCTTATTTTCTTTTTCTTTATTTATTTTTTCCTTTAACTGTGGGATGGGAAGGAACATGGAAAGCTGGGCTTTTGCCTCCACCATTGCCACAAAACACATAGCTACTTTCTGCTTGTTATTTTAGCTAAAATTAATAGTGGCTGGAGAGTGTTCTTTCCTGGTTGTCCCGGTTAGCACTGTCGATGCTTGAGATGCCTGTTAGGAGCTCTTAACCGTGAACTGAAGAGCTGTGCTGTGGAACCTTTCACAAGAGTGCTCTTATTCTAAAATAAACAATCGTCTTCAAAACAGGTTAAAGCAGGAAATAAAAATATTCTAAGCAGCCTGACTTATGTACTCTTCCCTCACCATGCTTCTGCATTTTGATGCCCTGTCCTGTGAAGCTCTTGTTTACTGCTTTTCCAGTAGAAACTTGCCTTTGCTACAACCCCTGAGACACGGGTGTCAGCACCAGGTATGGCTGGCGTGGCAGTGGAAGTTGGGCCAACTTTTTGTAAATGCTCTGCCTGTTTTCCTCACAAGTTTCCCACAGTTGTTATCCTTCGTGCCTCCTGGTAGAAATAACAGGACTGTTAGAAATGTCAGTGACTGACAGCTCCTGGCATTTTAATGTCTACCACCCACCTCTGTACTTCTTGCTTGTTGGCATCATCGGGAAGGACATTACTGCAATGCCTCGAGCAGGAGGAATGCCTGTAGCCTTAGATCTGCCAAGAAACCAAGTGCTCTGTTGCACAAAAATGAAATTTCTCTTAGAACCTTTATGTCATTTTCTCATTTGTTTGATTTTCCAAACCTCAATATATTATATATGTATGTATTTATTTATTTATTTATTTATTTTTAATTTGGATTTTTGCTTCTCTTGAAACACTTCAAATACACTAAAAAATTTAATAACTCAAAATTAAATTTTATCCTATGGCATACTGAAACCTATATAGCTCTTTTGCCAGCACAGAGACAGCTTTTGCACAGGCCCATTACTTATGCAAATGAGTAATTATACGAACACGTAAGTACAACACCACCCAAGAATCTTCAGGCTCTGGAAGGCAGCAAAGATCCTTTCCTCTCCCTTTCGGCAGCTTGATCCTTTGGGTGTTGTTCCTGCCTGACCTACCTTTGGCCTTTCCTCTCTCCCTCTGGGCTTCCCATCCTAGCCACATCCAGCCAGCCAGCTTCCCTTCACTGCACAACAAGAGGTGTTTCTGCTCTCCCACCCTGGTACTCTCCCTGCTGCCACAATTCTCATTTCACCTCTCAGCCGCCTCCTACTCAACTCTTTCTCGTCACCTCCTTGTCCACCCAGGCCAAGTCCTCCTGCACCTTGGCATCTCTGTTTCTTATCTCTATTCCCCCATGCCAGTTCTTGCACCAGGATGATTTGCTTGGCAATCCCTGCTCCCAAATCTGACGCACAGCTGCGTTTGCAGGAAATGCCCTGTTCCAGCCCTGCATTTCTGACACGTACTCAGGGTGGATGTTACGTTTTAGGAGTGAAGCCGCAGCAAGCCTTTATACAAGGACTTGTATTAACAGCAACATCCAAGTGTTGGAGCGTTATGAAATGTTGGCAGCTTTCCCAACAACAGCCAAGTACAACTTTGATGCAATGCTTCCTTGCAGCGCACCCCCACACATCAAATCCTTGCACTGAAATATGAAAGTATTACTGATTCTCGGAGGAAAAAAAAATTAATGTCATAAAGCACATTTTCTTGAATTTCACTTCTATAATGTTATCCTGGTTTAAATAAAACCTGCAACAGCAAAAAATCATACTGACTGCCATAACCAGCAGAGGGAATTCCAAGCCAAGCATACCTGGGAAAACCAAGAACAACCAAACACGTAATCTTTTCATTCAAATCAAGAGGAAAGTAGACAGGGAAACATTATAATCTCCATTTAGGAGATAATTCTGTCCTAGAAAAAGAATTATAATCTGAACAGACTTTGACAGAGACTGGAAGGGGAATTGGAGTAATTTGTGTTAGGCTACAGAGAAGGTGACAACTGAAAATATAATCTGAGACTTCAAAGTGCCGTATGTGTAAGGAAATTAAATTACCCGGCAGCAAAATGCAACAACTAAGTTACAGTATTTTGATAACATTTGTTCATGCAGACTGCTAAGGATACTATGATGTGATTATACTTTGGTCTGTTGCCAAAAATCCCCTCATGCCATTACCCATTACTTATATTTTGGCAAGGGTAATATAGTAATTGCAAAAAAAGACCTGCACCACATGGCTACATTAATTTCCCTGTGGTACACCTGGAAGGCAGTATGACTGCAGCGCTTTTGGGGGGTTCAACTTGCAGCCATTACCCGCTCAGCTTTTGGGGGCTAGATTTCCTTACGGCAAGTTGTACGAGAAAACCCAAACAGCTTGTACGGTTTACGCTTTGCTGATAATATAATTGATTTTGGCACTGTGCTCAATACCTTTCTGTGTTGTTTTGATAGTGTAACCAAAGTGTTTGGAAAAAAAAAAGAAATCTTGGATGGGTGTGAATCAGCAGGGTGATTTTAAAGGAAAAGGTAGGGAGATCTGAGGTGCAAGATGAGCGCTGTACACGCCACTTCACACGTGTGTGGTTGGCAGAACAAGGTGAAGGGGAAGGCCTGAGCTGCTGATGAGTTGCTGAGGATATGTTTCTTCTCAGAAAGAGAGGTTGGGCATTGGGACGAGTTGCCCAGGGGGGTGGTGGGGTCACCGTCCCTGGGGGTGTTCAAGGCAAGGTTGGACGTGGTGCTTGGGGACATGGTGACATTGGTGGTAGGGGGGTGGTTGGACCAGGTGATCTTGGAGGTCTCTTCCAACCTTAATGATGAAATAGAAAGGCGTACTGCCCTCTAAAGCAGCAGGCGCTACCCAAACGCGGTTTTCAGAGGCAGGAACCGGCTGCACAAACCGCGCGCGCGCAAAAAAAAATAAAAAATAATAAAAAAAAATAAAATGAAACCAGCAAGGCGGCGGCTTCACAGCGCTCACTTCACGGCGCAGAGGAAGCGCTGAGCCCCGGGCCCTGCCAACACCGAGAGCCTCCAGCCCCGGGCGGGGGGTCTGGGGGCTGCGGGCTGGGTCCGGGCTCCCCCCGCTCCGTGCCCGGGGAGGCCTCGCAGGGCCGGGCCGGGCCCGGAGCCGCCCCCACGGTGCCTGGGCGCGGCCTGGCGGAGCCCCGGGGCGGCCACGTTGACAGGGGGCGGGGAGCGGGGTCGGGGCGCTGCCAGCACCGCCAGCAGCAGCACCAGCACCGCCACCACCATGTCTTCGCCCCCCAAGGAGAAAGCCGAGACGCGGGCCGGACACCCTCCTGCCGGTACTGCCGCCGCCGCCCCGCTCCTTGCTGCGCTGCGCTGCTCGCCTCCGGGGACGGGGACGGGGACGGGGCTGGGAGGGGGGGGACGCAGCGGGGCTGGGCGGGCAGGGGCTGCTCCGGCAAAGCCCGAGGTGGGCAGGGGGGAGGCGAGCTGCCAGACCCTGCCCCTGCCCCTGCCCCTGCCCCTGCCCAGCCCGGCCGTGCTGGGCAGTGCTCGGGCATGGGGAGCAGCCGGGCCTGCCTCTGGGGGGGCGGCCAGCCGCAGCTCCGCAGCACGGTGTGGCCGGGCTGTGCCTTGCTGCTGCTTGGTTTTCTTCCTCTTCATCGCTGCTTTATGAAAAGGGGAACCTCAGTCCCCTGCACCGGCAGCTTTTTCCTAGTTTGCAACGTTGCCTGTTACACAGCAGTCCTCGTACCCGAACTGAATTCTGCTTCCTTCCTATAGCGACCTGAAATTCCTTTAAATAGATTTTAAAAAAGCGAGAGGTAATCGCTTTCCTGTGCGTGGCAAACACAATTCAGCAGCCGAGTTAAACTGATCCCCTGGCAAAAGCGGAGTTGTCCCCCCTTCTGCAGCCTGCCCTGTCCCAGCCTTAGCCCGTGCCTGCCCTGCTGGTGAGCTGGTTCAGGTAATTAAGGCAAATTAATTTGCCAGATGTCGATGGTTTTTGCTGCTGTAGCTCCTCAATTTCACTCACTTTCAGGTCACTTTCGGTGTGAAGAAATTATTGAGATGTTAGAGTGGTGCAGCCAGAGGACACAGCTAAACCATCGGCTGACAGGGAGGAAGGATGAATGGCATCTATATCTAGTTAGTTGCTTTGGGACCATGTTATTTATTTTGTTGTATGTTTTCAAGTTTTGTTTCAAAACCTGTGTTTTTTAAACAGGGGGAATTTCTTTTTTTAAAGGCCTAGTTCAGCCTTCACAAGCCACCTTTAGAAACAACCAGTGCACAGTGCTCAGTTGTAATTGCAGTACAATACAGGTTTTCATTGCTGCCAGAGCATTTTAGTATTTTCTTTTCCCTATTAAGACTTGCATCCACATACGAGCTGAAGACCTTTGTACCTCTTAAGGTCTGTAGCAACCCTGAGGGTATTCTGTGGGTATGCACCAATTCCGCTTTGGAAGGGGATCACCAGCCCTGTCTTTGAGGCCAGAGACAACCCATGTTTTGCAGTATCCTCAAGGCATTCCTGCAGGAGGGTGGTTTTGAACTGGTTGGCAGAAGAAGGTCCCTCTGACGTGTTGTCCTTTTAACACTTTGAGAATCCACAATAAACGTGCTGACTAATGGCAGTTTATACTTACTGCACAGGCTGAAGCTGGGTTTTAATCCTCTATCCCAAGCCGTTTTAGATCCTCGAATAATAACGTAAAGCCATATGGCAGTTTGCACAGAAGTTTTAATAAAACAGAAGTAAGGAATTCTTGAGAACAACAACAAAAAATGACTGCTTGTATACAGCTGGAATAGCACTCATAAATAAAAAGGCTAATTCCTAGCAAGGCGAAGATGCAAATGGGGGAACTCTTGACTAATGGCTCGACAGCTCTGTTTTTGCTGCATATGGTTGTTTCTGTAATTAGGGATGTATTACCCCACTGAGTATGAATCGCGTGCATAAAAGTTAGGAAAGATTTGGATCGTGAAATTGAAGCTGAATTGACAAACTCATAGTATTTCACATGTGCTGTTAGCCTTCGCTTACTGACTGCATGCAGTCTGTTAGCTTCCTCTCCACATTGATCTTTCCCATGGGGGGTGAGGGGGAAAGACAAGAAAAACACTTGAAAATAGAAAGGATAATGAAATGGAAGGAAACCTTAAGACCCCAGGTTGGCAACAGGGTACATGAAGCGACTTTGAACTCCGTTCTGAAACTTAATAAAGCTTAAGTTGGGACCCATATATATATATTTCCATCTGTCAGTAAGATCAATGCGTCCATAATACCATGCTGACTAGGTTTGTATGGCTTGCAGTCACTCTGCAAAGGGCTGTGTAATTACGCTTTCAGCTGTTCATTTCTTCTAATAGCTACTGTGGATGAATAAAGCAAGGTGATTGTATTAATAGTTTATTTATGAAGCTTTACAATAGATTAATGGAAATGGTTATGTGCTTTTGTTCTACATTTAAAAAAATAGCTCTAAGCCAGGATTTCTATGAAATAGTGGCATATAATAACTCTTACTTCTATTCTTGTTTTGTCAGACACTAATGTATGTTCCCTTAAGCGTGTGGAAGGGCTTGTTTAAAGTTTCCCTCAATATTAGCTTTTCATGCATCTTATAATAACAGATTCTATTATATTGATATGGTTCATGAGAAATAAATTCTGTATTAATATTTAACACTACGCTGAAGGAAAACAGGGAGGTGCTAAAGGTCTTGGTTGTACTGTTGATTTCTAGCACAGTGGGTGACTTCTCTTGCACCAGGAAGTTTGCCCAGAAGGGGCTGCCTCAGGCCATGACACTGAACATCACCTACCTAAATGAGCAGCGGCCAGGCAGCGGTGGTTCTGCAGGTACCTGGTGCTGTCTCTGACTTATTTCAGAAGTAAGTCTTGGAAACTAGGAGGAAGGAAGGGGTAAGTAAAATGAGAATGATTACTGATTCCAGAGCGTCTTAAATATTAATCGATTGACGTGGTTGCTTAATGCATTTCCAATAGGGTGTCTGGCAGAGGTGTACCCTTTAGAGGAACACAGGCTGCCAGTCACAGAATAAACAAGACGCTCCTGTCTGCCCCTCAAAGCAAACAAGGCAAGCGATAGCTAATAACCAAAGCTAAGCTGTCATCCAGCAACTAGGCAAACAGACTTCTGCTGTTGCTGGTAGCTGATCCCCTCTTTATTTCTCACCTTAGGAGCTGGTGGCTTCTCGTCAGCTCCCCACACCACCTGCAGCTGCTCCCTGGGCTCCTGCCCTTGCCGGGATCCCCCTCAGTAACTGCAGCCTGAGGCCCGTGAGTTCCCATCTTCAGTGCGGGAACTGGCGTCTTCCCACCCCCAGTCCAACTGTTGACACGTTCCTGTTTTGGGCATTTATTTTTGGCAGTGTTTTGGAAGGTGATTTCTCAGTTATTTAAATCCTTTTTCCGCTCTGTGAAGGGTTTGCTGTAGGAAAATCTGAGCTCATGTTCTCTTAAGAATAATGTTTAAGCAACAAAATGACTGTAGTAAGCATCTGTGAAGCTATAAGGTAAAAACCAGGCAAATAAGAAATAGATGAATCCTCTTAATCCAAGAAAATCTCACAAATGGAGCATTTTTTACTTTAGGTTGGTGCATATAATCATTTCTTCTCTGCCCAACACTGGCACGTAGCTGGGTTGAAATCTGTTGAAAACAGAAGTGCTTTATGTGGCAAAGAGATGCTTTCTCTTCCAAGGTGGAGTCTTTTGAAACCAGATTGGGTATGGCTGTATTGTATCTTGGGTGGCATAGATGCACCTCAGCTCCACGTACAGGATGTTTATATAAATATTTCACTTTTGTTCTCAGACATTCAGATTATTACTGTACTTGTTAGCCGGATTCTTCTTTTAGTTTCCAGATTTGCACAGTAACCCTGGGTTACTGAAGATCATTCAATTATGCACCAATGTGCTTCTAGATGACTATGTCAGTAGATATTAGTGAGGGGGAAAAAGACCCAAACCTGTTGCACTGGTCACTTGCTATCATGCCTTTTAATCGTCTGCTTATTTGTTTTTTAATCCTTCGTAACTCTATCTGCAGAAAAATCTGATGGTGTTAGCTGGATGTCCTTGCGAGTGACAAATAGCAAAAACAAGGGGTTGGTGGCCTGATGATAGATTATGTAGGCAGGGAGGGATTTTGGCCAGCTAAGTTAGTGCTAAGTCCTTGGATGTTGTTTCCCTTAGTTCTCTGTTAGGTGGTGAAAAGCTGCAGAGTGGGAGCGTGCAGGTGTTGTCTGGAAATGCTGTTTTGTGACCTGGCAGATGGGCAATAGCATCTTCCACAAAAAAAGTGATTTTAAATTGAGCTAAGAGGAAGTGATTGTGCAATGCTTTGAGTCTATAAACTACTGCTAATAAAAAAATATTGAAGGTAAAGTAAAACAAGTGCTGCAAGTAAGGATTTTAGGATTTTTTTTGCAGATTGATGCTGTCCCATCAGATTGTAGATTAAAAATAAATCATTTCTATAGCCTTGTACTCTTTTTAGTTCAATTGATAGGTTTTCTACAGACTGCAGATGAATACTTGGATTTGTAAAAGCATAAGTGTTTAGATGTAGTTTATTTCTGTCTCAGATGTGGCATACAGTGTCAGCTATTTAGATGATCAGTCTTGCTCTTATTCTAGCTTGTGGATGTATCAAGCACTTTGATTAAGTTAAATGGAGGCATTAGAACAGGACAGCACTCGACAGAATTCAGCGTTTGCTTTTATGAGCCAACTTGAATGCATAAGGACTTTGCATCAGGAAAAAATAATAGGGATTTTTATTTTTGTGCCATCTCTGAAGTTACGTTTATTTGATACCTCATCTTTCTGCCTTTCCCTGTGCCATGTCAACCATTTCACAAATTTAAGTATTGTAGATTTTATGCTGGAGAGAATACAAAAGCGGATAATACGTTGCGTGTTTGTTTTGTTTTGTGTTTTTTTTTGTTGTTTTTTTTTTTTTTCAATGCATGATAATGCCATAATTTTTATGGTCTACAGAAGTTGTGTTTTTTTCCCCTCTGTTAATTGCTTGTCTTTAAGGTCCTTTATCAAATCAGAATTCTGTCTTTCACATATCACAAAGCTTAAAAATATCTTTAACAAATCCAGGGACCAAACGTGTGGTTCTTCTTGGGGCAGGTCACTTTCCCTTTGTTTCCTTCCCTGAAGCAGGCTGCGAAACCTGTGCCCGGGAGTGTCTGCTCGTCCCAGCTCTGAAAAACTAAGTTAAAAACTAAGAACTTCATCTGCTCCTAGGCTTCAGAGATTGGTATTGAGTGAGGTGCCTTAATCTCTCTGTGGCTGGGTACAAAAGGGCTGTCAGAGGTCCCAGCCTCCCCTAACCACACACAGGCAAGCTGCTTCAGCTCCTTTTCAGTCACCCACTTCTGTGCTGTGGCAGTGTGTGATGCCCGTGGCCTTTCCAGCACAAACCAGCACATCTGTAGGTGTTCTCATTGACTTTTGGCTGCCCGAGGGGTTTTCTGGCTGGTTACTCGTTGCAGTGTTGTAACTAATCCAGTTAGCTACCAAGATGCCTCATACATCCCGTGTTTCACTGTAAGCACCTATAGCAATAGCTGAAGCACACAAAACCCTGCAGTATTAAAACAGAAAGCAGGTCAAAACCATCCTGCCTGTTGCTCCACTTTGTAGCTGCAGTGTTAAAGTCTGGGTTTAGCTCCTATTTCAAATTTAAGCATCACTGTGGATAGATGACGAACATCAGTGGATTTGCTTTCGCTTCTTGTTTTGTGTCTCAGAGAGATTCTTTTGTGTTTGCATCATTTCTAAAACTAAATCATGACAAGGATCTGAAATGTGGTAATTGTTCTGCAAAATTAAAAGCTCTGTTCTAAATGCAAGTTAGCAGGCCTCCTAAACTTTGCTTTTTACTGTGCTATTTACAAAATATGGCTATATAATAGCTGTAGTTTTTAACTTGAAATGACAAGTGAGATTCCTCAGCCCTTCTTGTTTTATGAGAGTATTTAATTTTTGAGTTTGTGGACTTTTGTGTAGTGTTATGCAAGCCATCACCTTGGTTTCTTCTGATTGCTACAAGTTAACAGAGGTGGGGGGAAGAGTTAAAACGGAGTTGAGTTTTCTAAAACTGTTGAAAGTGGGTGATAAAACAAGCTGCTGCCTCTCAGGATGAGTGGAGATGGCAGATACAGGCCTGAAGTAGCTGCTCCTTAGATTTGCCACTTCTAAACAGCTTGGGCCCCTTTCTCAAACTGTGATTATTATTAAATTACTGTGCAAAATACAGTGTGTATGAGGGGGATGTGTCACCCTTAAAAGTGTTGTTCTTTGCATACACTGGTTTGACTGAGACTTGTTGTGTCTTTCTCCATTATTTTTTTTCCAGTGAAAGCAGGGGGGATGCGGATTGTGCAGAAACACCCACACAATTCTGATGCCAAAGAAGAAAAAGATAAGGATGACCAAGACTGGGAAACCAGCAGGTGAGCATTTTGTTTTCGTGCATATGCTGCAGCTAATTTCCATCACCTTGAACGTTATCAGCAGTTTTTCCTTGCAGATAGTAAACAAATGGTACGGATGGCTGGTATCAAAATCGATTTCAAGCAGTAGCAAGTTGTATGTTCTTTTGAGATATTTGGGGAATTTAGGTATTTTTCCCTTGTCAAGCCTCCTTTATATGATTCTGTCAGGTAAGAGAAGGATAGAGGGGAAAAAAATGCAGTTAAAGAAAGACATCAACTTTCCTAAAAATCTCTGAACATCATTTCAGACTGTGCAGAAACAGTCTGGGTTCATTTGGACACAAGCATTAGACCGTCAGCCTACATATCCCACACGTGAAGTCTTCTTGCCATGTGCTAGTTGATTCCTTCTGCTGTTCAGTTCATAATCCCTCTTCTGAGTGGTATTTGATAATATGGCAGTCAAAGACAAGTAAAAATCAAGTCATTAATATTAGCCACTTTTATTTATATGGTAATTTCACTTTTGGTGCTGGAGGATACCAAGAGAGACAGCTGCTACACAGCAAATCTAAGTAGAAATGAAGGCAGGAAAGGTTCGACAAAGTAAGCTATGTGTTTATACAAAAGCTTTCTTTTTTTTTTTTTTCTGTTTTCCTTGGCTTATTGTTTTTCTTTGTAGCCAATAATATATTTACCCCAAATCCTTATGTAGTAGCATTGCTTTGTCCTTGCAATTTGCTCAAGGCAAAAAAAAAAAAAAAAAAAGCATAGCTATTCTTGTACTTTGGTAAGTAGGCAGACTTACATAATGCTTATTTAACATCTAGAACAATGGTAAGAAAATACAGGCGTTGTGAAAATGTCTGTGAATAAAACTAATTTATTTACTACATCAGAATGTGAATAGGAAAGAAGTGACATGTTTATGTGAAAGAGAAAGTAATTTTAATTTATATATTTAAATGCAAACTAAACTTTAACCAAATTAGTCATCTTGTAATTCTGCTTAGTGGAACTTAAGTTGCAACAGAGTTTGTATTGCACTTGAGTTTTGTCCAAAGGAAGAGATTGTATTTTGTAGTTAAATTTGGGAATGCATGCTTTTAATTACGGTATGTTTTATACCTGCCATTTCTTCCTTTTTCTTGGCATGCCGGTGTTGTGTTGAGGCAATCTCATTAGGATCCAAATGAGAGGACTTTTTGTGGCTGCTCGCAGATCTAAACCTGTAGTACAGCATAGCTATCTGCTTTATTCATTTCTTCAAACAAGTTTATCACTTTCGTCTCTCAGTCAAACAGTGTAGGGAAAAGTTAAAGTTTTACCTTGATATATTTGGCTGTGCCTGGTCGGGCAAGTACTGTGGCACAGTAAAAGCAAATCTACAGAGGGAAAAGATGTACAGAAAGAAACAGTGCTGGGAACTTAATGTTCACACACATGTGTTCTGGAGATTAGTTAGCCTGGTTCTCTGCTCCAGATGCCCAATAATAGCTGGCACGTATGAGGTGTGTCCTTGGAGTTCAGCTTTCTCTGCAGCAAGTCCAGGTCAGGTGCCCCGAGATCAATCCATGATGCAAAACAGAGCACAGCCAACAGAATGATTAGGAGGGGAAGTCCATGGTCTTAAATAAAAGGTTGGCAAATACATGCCCCCTATTAATACCATAAAGCTGGTCCAGGAGCAATTTTTGTGCCTAAAGGAGAGTAGAAAGTTGAATGATTTCCGGAGCTACTTCATTAACTAGGGTATAGTTAGCTGTTGCACCTCAAAATCCATTGCTTTAGCCATCCGATCGATTCATTGTCAAAATACACGCTTACACGCTTTTTACTTTGGTTTTCTTGTAGATAATCCTTTATCTGTCCCTTAGGCACTCATATGCATACAATTATTCTTGAGCATGTGTTTTAATACAAACAGCTTTGGTCTGAATTTCCTTTCTTTGATTTAAATCAAAGCTATAGGCAGAAAAAGCAAATTCCATGGGCCATAGTACATAAAGCAGTTGGCCAATTTTAAATTACATGGTTGCAGTGTGCCCTCTGCTTTCATTCTGGGAGGTGCAGTCCCTTAGAGTTTCTCTGACTGCTCATGGCGATCCATGGTGATGTTCTAAAACATTTGTATTTCTGATGCCAATGGAGAGAGGTTTATCAGCAGGGGTAGAAGAAGCCACTAGCCGCCTGTTCTGGTTTCTCTGGCATCAGTGTAGCTTTTGGTCACTGCTAGCTGGTCTTTTATGTCTCCTTGCTAAGCAGAGGAGGAGAGCAGATGTTTAACTTTCTCCTGTTACATTTTCAGTCTGCCATTTTAAGACAACAATTTTAAGGTAGTATTTTTGATATGATGCAATCTGTGCTCCCTGTTGCATTCAAAGTCAAAAGAAACAGTAGACCTTCAAGCAGTTCTTACTAGGTGATACTGTCAGCTGACAACAAAAAATAATAAAACACAGTAACAATTTGTGCATGTTAAGAGGGAGGCTAAGATTGACCTAGTGATTATTTTAATCTCACTGTAGGCTTAGTTAAGGACAGAATAGTGGAAATGGCAATAAATTGCAGCAGCAGATTTCAAATTCTTTCAGAATTCCCTGGGAACTCTAAGAATGTGTCCTGTCTGAGGTTGCACATCAGCATGGGAATCTAAATAGTTGCTGAGTGAAAAAGCTTTCTCAGCTAGAGCTCATAAAAGTACCTGTTGCTTTTGAGACAGAGAACATTGTTTTTGCAGTGTTTTTGCAGAATAAGGCATTGGGTTCGTGTTCCTAGCATTGATGTAAGCAAAGCTGAGACAGGTAGCTGAAGTAACTAACAGTGCAGTGACAAAGATGCCTTTAAAATAACATTCACCATGTAGATCTTAAATAATTCTTTCTTAGTTACTTAACACCTTGCAATCCAGTTACTGTAATTTACTTTGCAAAGTATTCTATTCGGTCTTGGTTTCTAAAATAAAAATGTTATGACAACCTGCCGTTTTATGGTAGGTTGACTTGTCATCGTGGCGGTTTGTGATTCCTTAAAACAATATGTGGTAAGACGATCTTATACTAATTTTAAATTCTTCCTACAAGACAATTCTCAGCCTTGAATGGTAATGGAAGTATTTTTATATGTCTGCTATAAATAAAGTTCTACTTAGAGGAATCGCTGGATCTGATTATATGGAGAAGAGCACAGTGAAGGAAGGGAAGAGGTGCATTGCTGGATTTAGGTAAACTAAAAATCACGTGTTCATGGCATCCAAAACCAGTGGCACCACTGTGGTCAGGATGTCAGCAGTGAACTTGAATGTGAGGGTGAGTGAGGTCTGTGGCCCACATGTTCTTTAGGACAACAGTGATTTTTGATCACAATGATTTTGATCAGCTTGGTTGGAGATAGTGTACTGTCTGGATGAACTTTGGTGTGATCATGTATTGTTTTTCTTGTGTTTCTGTAATTGCTTAAGACTTGCATTGACTTTTTTTAAAAAAAAAAAAAAAAAAAAAACTGCACCAGACATGGCTGCAGTTTTGATTGACAGTCATACTGATTACATACTGCTGGAAAGTTTTGTGCTACTGGATGAAGGTGAAACAATTAGCAGTAGGGTTATGAGTAGAAACCGTCATTTTTCAGGACTGTTTGTCATTTGGAACAAATAGGCTGCTCGTAATTCAGGACTTTATTAGAATGCATGTTTAACTGAGATTTGTAACGTCGTGCTCAGTCCTGTGCCAAAATCTGCCTGTAGCCATAATAAATACTGAAAAGCAGATAACTTGACGTAAGAATTACTCGTTCAGTTTTCGCACAACAGCTTCATTTAACTGTCACTCCAGGACCTCAGGAAGAAGAAACTATAATCATATATTGGTATCTGGATGGTTTCAGAAAAAGTAAAGCAAATCTGGCTCATTTTGTTCTGTAACAAACAGGATAAACTGCAAAGCCATTCATGACTAAAGAGTGTTTCCTTTTCTTTTGTTGTATTTCTAATACAAACTGGGGTAATTACAGGGATCTAATTACTGAATATAAATGCAGTAGTGGTATTTCAGTATACATACGTAAATTGTATGTGGTTTGTATCTTCAGCTTACCTGGAAATTGTGAATCTAGCATAACGTCTGACTTTCCCCTGAACTATGGAAAGAATAAATTATGCAGCCTGGATTTTAATTCAGTTTAGGATCTGGGTATTGGCCTTGGCTGTATTTATTGTGCAATAGAACAAGAAAAATTGAAGAGGATAATCTAGAACGTGGGGACTCAAAAGCAAAACCATGCTAATGAAGCATATGGGTGACCATATGTCAGAGAGCCTGTCTCTGTTCTTACTCAGTTTCACAGTGAGAGAGGAATTGTTGAAGGTCCCTGTCATTCTTCAGGTCTCTCTGTTATTTAAGCCTGAATATTCTAGTTAAGCTACACATGCTTTTTTTTCTTCCAGAAGTGCAGTGGAAATCTTTTAAGTCTAGGCTGTGGCTTTATACTTTCATTCAGAAATCAATTTGTTTTTCCTTTCCCTCGCTTAGCCTTCTTGTAACTGACAAGAAGTAAGCTGCAGGCAATATTTCCATTTTTCATTTGCCACTGAAGAGTCTGCTGTCACTGAAATATTTATTTTTTTGCCATGTAGTGTCCCTTGTTATGCAAACTTCTGACAGAAAAAAAAAAATATGATACAACTAAGCCATTAGAGCAGACGTGTATACTTCTTTACACCCTAAATATGGGAAGGCTGGAAATTATTTCTGTTCCTTGTTACTTCACCCTTTTCTGGTTATTTTAACTGGGGCAGGAGCTGTAGAGTCTAAGTCTTGACCCTTCAGTTTTGAAGCAGCTGCCATTCACTGTAGCCAGGAACTGGAAATGACATCTGGTGTTCAGTTCACTTGCACTGGCTTGTAGGAGGTAATTAACATCATGGGTGAAGATGTTTCAGTCCAATTTGTGCTAATATTGTCTGTGTTAGAGACAGAGATGCTTGACAGAAGGAAACCTTGAAAGTTCTAACTAAAAACAAAAGAGAGAGAGAGAATTTACAGCTTGTTAAGCACAGAAACCAGAGCCCTGTGAACGTGTAGCACTGCTGCACATGCTCAGAATGAATAGCGCATTAGTGTTTGTCTCATTTAGTTCACCAACATACACTTGAACAAACTCTATGTTCCTATATCTATAAAAACAAAACGCTGGAAAAATGGGCATTGATTTAGTGTAGTGAATATTCAAAACAATTTTTTTTTTTAAGAGGTGGAGTAGGACAGGCTCTATCATCTGCTTTAATTTTTTGAGAGGAAAATCTCTGGGTAGGTCGAGGATTGACTGGGACTCCTTTTCTGGCAACAGTGCCACCTTGCTGCCTTAAGAGGCCCCTTGTGCTACTGTGCTAGTGGAGACAGCTCTGAAGGAGTAAATTGATAGTATGTACAAGCATTAGTCATCTACATGCAGTTTCTTTTCTTTGACAGTATTCACATTTCTTTTACCACTCTTTTTCCTGATCTTTTGGGGGCCTCATTCTGTTACCTCTGCAAGCTAGGTTGGCTTGATACAAAGTTTATGTACAAAGAGTGAGTTTTCACATGGTCAAGCAAAAAAACAAAAAACTATTTAAATTAACTGTATGGGTACAGTGGATATGACTCCTGAGGATTTTATTCATGTCTTCGGTCTTTTAGCTCTGATTACTTAGGTATGGAATTTGGAGGCAGTTAGCCTTAGAGAATGAAATGTCTGGGGATAATGCAATGGAAAACGCAACCTGGCTGCAAATGCCATGCTTGCAGTTTCTGGAAAAGATGCAAGCTTCAGCAAACGTTGGGCATTATCTCCTTTTCATAAAAGAATTTGCTGTGACTTGAACTTTTTCTTTACTTGGTTAAATATTCCAAAGAGTAGAAGGAAGTTCTGCTGCAAAAAGGCTGCAAAAATCTGCAACTATAATTTTTGTGATACTATTAAGCAGAGAATAGAACATCTTAGCACAGTGAGGGAAAGTAGCTTTCAACTTCTCAAAGACATCTTTCTTTTCACAAAAGATGGTACTTTATGTTGTTTTGTTTTGATCCCCCCATCCTCTTCATCTCTACTTCAGTCTTAAATTTGCTTCACAGTAAAGAGAACAGCTTCTTACACATCACATTCTTCTCCTCTCCATAAGTGGTACTGCTCTCAACATATTTTCCCACCTCCTTCTTCATTTTCATGTCTTAATCTTTTGCATAGTGCTTATGATTAACTTTATTAGGCTTGAGCATCTGTTAATCCATGCATAATTTGTTTAATTATGAAAACAAAAACAGTATTAGCAATGTTCATGCAATTGTTTCAGGACAATACCTTCTCCAGATGACAAGTCACTAGGAGAAGTAGCAAAATAATTACCATGACCTGTGTTGAACCTTATCAAGTGCATGTATGGTTATAGATTCAACTATAAATACAAAAATAGCATACATAATACTGATTTTCAAATGCAGAACTTTCGTAAAGCAAGAAAAGAGTTTGTGAATATCTCTGATTCAGTGAAAACATCTGTGCATGTTGGGAATGGAAGAGAAGCTAAACGAGATTGTGAATGAAGCATTCTCTTACAGAAAGATACGAGTTTACTGAAACACTGTTGCGTGCTTCCAGTATTTCTTGATGCTTGAAGCAGTAAGTTGATAAATCCATCAATGTAAGTGCTAGTTATGGTATTATATGGATAGCTCTTTGCATATTCACCAAGTACTGTGTGCATGTGTGAAAAGAACTAAGAAAAGATCTGATGTTTCCCCCCCTCAAAGTGAATAAGAAGATACACCATCCATCTCAGTGAGAGCAGGGTTCAGTCCCAAAGAAACATATGTTGTCTTATGAAATTAGCTGGAAAGCTGAGTTGAATTGTCAGCCAAGCTGGTATAAGAAAATGATTTTAGAAGAATGAAAGCCTGTGATTTGTATTCTGTGTGATGAAGAAAGTGAGAAAAGCTTAGTCATATGCGGGAGTAAAATGATCTGAAGGGAAGTAGTGCCTTGAGCGACATAGCTTATTTAGCACGACACTGTGTCTGTACAAAAAGTAAAATACCTTAAGCCAATAACATTAGCAGTTATTTTGCATTGTGCTTTTCTCTTGGTTTCTTTCCAAAGTAGTGCAATACATGGAATGAAGGTCACTCTGCTAATTTGAAGGCAGAAAACAATGTTGAAAGATGTATTACATAGGCATTATAACACACAGGAATCTCCAAACCCAACAGTATAATCAAATGTTTTTCATTATGCCAACTAAGCCCAAATTGTTGTTATTTAAATATGCGGCAACTCTGGGGGCCTTTCTGAAGCTAAAGGTATGAATTTCTATGAAGAAAAAGCTGCCAAAGGACCAGATGCTATTCATTTATTTAGAATCAAAAACCTATGTTTGAAGTGAAATTGCCATGAGCTAAAAATGAGTAGGAGGTGTGACTGACACTATGTGTGCCAAGGGGGGCTCTAGTTTTTCAAGTAGCACCTTCCTCTCCCTTGTTAAGTTTCTTCTGCCTCAACTGTGTCAGGCACTGAATGCTGAAGCAATTGAGCATTAAAATAAACTTAGGATTTATCTTTAAAAAAAAAAAAAACTGTCATTGGGCAAAACAGAAAGGAATTTCACTCAGCTGCTTCCAGGACACTGGTACCAGAAGCCAGAAAGGCATGAGAGAATTAAAGAAAACATTGAAAACACTTGCTGTATCATCAGAGTTTTATTTAGTCTGCTGTTGCAGTTGATAGAGCTAGCTGTTCCATTGCAGCAGATTACTTGCCAGGAAGGCGTTTGCTGCAGTAGACTTGCTGCCTTCTGACTTTATTGTAATATTTATACGATTGCAGTTTGGTCAGAGGCATCCTGTTAAACTGCAACTAGCAAAAAATACTTAAGCAAGATTCACATAAATCTTAATTCTAATGAGTTCGAGTTTCTTTGGGACTCATTTCCTTAGCATGTATGCAGTACTGTAAGCCTAGGACTGCTAATGCATTGAAAGAGGAGATGCTTTCGTTGCTGTGGAGTATGACCAAATTCCAAGACATAGTCTCTAGGTTTAGATGCTGTGAGTTTTCTTTAATACAAAACAATATACAAGTTTTTTTTTTCTTCTTCTTCTTAAACTTTAGGTTTGATTGCCGGTGAGTTCTTCCTTGACTTCGGTTTTGGCACATCAATACGTGGGTCAGCATCTTAACTCATCTAGGCTTTATTTAGATTTGTTTCCATTATCTTTAATCTGCAGCATAAATTTAATATTAATTCTTTCCTTCTTTTTTCAGACTACAGTCACATGCATAAGTACAGACTGAGCTTTTGTATCAGAAAAGAGAGAAGAATGAAAATGATCATTAAAGCAAAGGGAATAGCAGCCTCAATTTATACAATTTCGTTTGATTTCTTCTTTTTTAAGATAAAGGGAGGTATGAGTTGCAGTGTTGGTTGATGATTCATGATCTGTCAAACACAGCTTGATTAAAAAGAGAACAAAAAAAACCCTAACATCACGTTTTAGCTTTCGAAATATGGAAAAGGAAGGAAATGTTAGAGTAGCGGAAAAAAAAAATTAAAAATCTTGCAGAGGTTTTGTACAGATTTGTCTGTTTTTTCAGTTGAAGACTGAGAAAACCTGATAAATATAGATGAGAAACTTAAGTATCATGTTAGTCTAACTAGCATAGTCTCTGCAAATAAATCCTGCAGTGAAGCTAGTCGGTCTTTGGATAGATGGCAAGGCATGGATGTTTTTGATCTAGAAGTTTAATTTGGTTCTGTACTCCTTCGTGTACTTTGATTTCCGTAAAGTAAACTGTTGGAATAGATGAAATGCCAGTGTATGTGAAGAAACCTTAAAAATATGCATGTGGAATACAGTTGCTGTAATTCAGTGTTTGGTACTTGATGTTCATGACTTGCTACTTGGTAATGAGCTTCTCTGCGTGTCCTCCTTACTGCACTCCTGGTGTGATAATTCTCATTTAGGGTGCAAGTCTCTGGTGCATCTGTTGCAAGGCATTTTGAAATAATTTGGAAATGATGTTTTGGAGGCAGTGTCCTCAAAGTGTTCCTATTTGATTGGCAGAGTAAACACTGACTTCTGTGGTAGCACTCGTGAACTAGTAATTACAGACAATCTTATAACTTTTCAGAACTGATGTCCGTCACTTACTCACATAGTAGTTGGGACCAGAGACACTTCTCCAACATCGTTAGAAAGTAAATCCTTTTAAGCTAGGGCAATAGAAGCATTTCCTGAGGCAAGAATTGCATTCTGAAGACGTTTGGCCTCTTACCTCTGGGAGTGCTAGCCAAGCAAGTGCTGGAAGCCTGCTTGTTATGTGGCTCGTACTGCGTGCTGGGAACCAAGCCAAAACCTCCCAGTTCAAAGTGCATACCTGGCCTGGAGCTGCCACGGTGCAGCAAGGCAGTGCCCCCAGTCCCACAGCAGGGACAGGGGGTCCTGGGGCAGCTCCCATCGCAGCCAGGTGAGGTGGTGGGTCAGGGCTGGGGTCTGCCTGGGAGCAGAGGTCAGCGAGCTGGGCCTCATGGCAGCCTGCAGCTCCCTCACGAGGGGAGCGGAGGGGCAGGCGCTGAGCTCTGCTCTCTGGGGACAGTGACAGGACCCGAGGGAATGGCATGGAGCTGGGACAGGGGAGGGTCAGGCTGGGGGTTAGGGAAAGGGTCTGCATCCAGAGGGTGATCAGGAACTAGAACAGGCTGCCCAGGGCAGTGGTCACAGCACTGAGCCTGCTGGAGTTCAAGAAACATTTGGACAGTGCTCTCAGACACATGGTCTGATTTTTGGGTGGTCTGTGTGGAGCCAGGAATTGGACTCTATGATCCTTGTAGGTCCCTTCCAACTTGGGATATTCTGTGATTATACTCAAAAATTTCACTAACAAAGGTTGTAAAAACAAAACAAACAAAAAAGTTGGTTGAAACAAATTAGTATCTTGTACCAATATTTTCAAAGTGCATTTGAAACAGCCTTCATGGGCAAAGGCTCTCCCTTTTAGAGAGCCTGATCACTGCATTATCTGTTAAGTAAACAGCTTAATGAGTGATTGTAGAGAAGATGGGGGTGGATTTTTCCCAGCAGTCCACAGTGAGAGGCAAGGATTGCAAATGGCAGCAAAGGAAAATCTGACTAGGTATTAGAGGGGGGAAAAAGATAATCTGTAATGATGATGGTGTCCAGGCCCCGAAGATGTCTGGAGATTTTCAGAATCCTTCTTGAAGGTATGCAAAAATTGACAGGTCAAATCACAGTAATGTTGCAGCACTTGGAAGTGACCAGCCCAACCTTCTGCTGCAAGTTCCTTGCAGTCTATCCTGTAATACTATGAAATAAGAAGGACCTAACAGAAGTAGCAGTAAATCAGGTCGAGAGGTGATGTGCGATGCTTTTATTTGCCCTCTTCCATAACACAAGACAAATATCCAGTGAACATAAAAATATTGAACATGTGTCCATTCTCAGATAAGCTAGAAAGAAATGACTGAAGTTTTTTTGGTAGGTCTCCTAGCAAACTGATCTATGTGTAGAGAATTTTTTATGATCATGCATCACAGCAATGTGAGAAGCTGATAAAGATTCCTTCAAGTGCACTGTAGTCTCTGTATTGCCTCACACATGGTAACACTTCTGAGATGCTTGCAGTCTGATTACTGTCTGAAATGTTCATGTGGTACCTTGCCATCTTTGCTAGATTCCTGTCTCTGGTATGGTAGTAGGAAAAGAAAGAAAGATGGAGTTAGAAATAGTGTGCTGTGAGCAGGGTAAGACAACTGATAAAATACTTGAATCTCTCTGTTCTGTAGCAAGAGCTCTGCTTTTGTTAGAAGCTTTAACCTTTGAGCCCTAATCATGGGCTAACACAATTTTATGCTAGTTAACAGATAAAATTACTCAAATCTAGGCTGCAGCCAGAAAGTGAATCATCCTCTTCCCCTTGCATCCACCTGCAAGGAAGAGTTTCAGTGCAGAAAGATGCAGAAGTTGACTTTGTCAATAAGTTTAACAGTAGTCTGTGCAGATGTGTTGGTTCTTACTTAAGTTAATGAAGCAAATGTGGCGTTTTGGTTTTGTCTGTAAATCCTAAATAGTTTTATTCTTCAGTACCTGGCATGCAATAAATATTGCTGCTGAACTTGATATTTTTCAATGCATTGTGCTGTAAGAGTGCTCTGAGGAGGTCGTAAAAATCTGACATACTCCAAATCTGTTAAAGAGACAGATCAGCTTTGTAAGATACTCTGGAACTTCCTGTCTAAGAGAGTGTAAGGACTGAGTTGAGACAGATTATATCTACAGTTAGTACTTTAATTATGTTGTTTCCTAGTTTGGTGAAATGTCAGATGACTGGGTAGCTTTTAACTGTATTTTTAGATGTCCAAGCAAAAAAATGACAGAAGCATGTTTGAGAAATGTGATGTCATTGCAAGTGAGAGCTTTGCAGGGTTTAAAAAGACTTAAAATAGCAATATTTATAGTATCATTTATGTATCAACTGTCCTAAAAGAAAAAACAAAAACAACTTACATGTGATATAGAAGGAATACATTTCCTTATCAGATTCTTACATAATTTGCTAACTGCTGTGTGTCTGACACTTTTTCCTGAGGCAAGATGAGCCTGTGAATGAAAGGGAACACTGGCTGATGCTAAATGAAAAAGAGGAAATCTTTAAGGCTAATTTTGCTAGTATTTCTCTAAGTGTTTCTTTTCATTTAGATATGGGAAGACAGCTGTCCTTCAGTGTCCTTAATTTCTGGTAGCTAAGTGGCCACTGTCCTCGTTGTGTTACTTTGGTTCTTGTTGCTCTCTCTCCTGGAGCAGCTTTGTAGATCTCAGCTGCAAAAGCATTAAGGGCATTGATAATTGCCTTCAATGAATCTGGCTGAGGATAAACAATGAAGTATAGAGGACACTGTGTTTGTTAAGCATCAGCTCCTCAGAGTATAGTGTCATCCTCCCTTAGTAGACTAATGTAGAAGTTCTCTCTGTCATTCTATTTTTATAAATTATTAGCTGCTACACTAGTGAATTATGGGGAGCCATAAGTCCAGATTTTATGTCCCTTTCTTTAGGGATGGAGGAAGGGAAGTCTTCATTTTGTATACCACCTAAGGGTAAGTTAGAGCTTTGCTGTGTTCACGGTAAGAATTTGTGGGATGACAGGAAGAACAAAGTCACCTAGTAGGAAGAGGCTATTGCAAAAGCTGTGTGCTTGGTGAAGGAGGTATTTCGAAAGAGAAGAGATGTTTTAGTTAATTTAACACATGTTCTTTCATCAAGGAACTGCCTGTCAGGTTTAATTTGAAATGAAACTAATTGTTAGGCTGACAGCTTGATGTGCTGGGAAACTCAATACATGGGTACCAAAATTGTTTTCAGCTGTATTATCTAACTGTTGTTTGACTTAATGAGAAAGGAAGAGCTGAAACATGCATGTTTTCAGGAATGAGTGCCTATAAATTGCACTTCTGTAGAAATAATGTAAGTTTTCGTACTCTTTTCATCAAAGGCTTTAAAAACTGTTTTGTTTTGTAATCTTTGCTAACTAGCGCAAGCATAAAAATACTGCTAGTTCTGGTGACATATTAGTATGTTTAGCCCTATGTTTTTGGTCTTGTTCGTGTTTCCTTTCCTTTGGTGTATCTGGGACAGAGAACAATCTGAATTCCCTAAACTATCAAGATGTAGAACTATCAAGATGTAGAATGCATTAATTTGCATTTTTGGTCATAAGAGATTTCATTAGAATCACTTGAACTTTAAAGAACTAATTGCAAGCTTATTTTACAGTTGGAATTAAAAGGACAACAAAGCCGTTTTCTCTGATCAAACCAGAGACTGAAAAGAACTGCTTGGCAACTGGTATAGGTAAGCTTGGAACCAGCTGAATGAGTAATCAGTTTTACTGCGATCTCTTCATACGAGTGCTATTAGGCATTACCTTTTAGGCAGTCACGGAACGCACTTGGTTCTCTCCAAAATGAAAAGAATCTTGCAAAACAGTTCTGCGAGACCAACTTTGAAGTTAGAAGCACAGTGTTTTCTCAGCAAAGTAAGACTTCAGGCACCAACCTGGATTAAGTGCTGTCTTTGAAGACAGCTGCCTTTACCTTTACCACTAGTTTCTTATCTTTGCTTTGTTCCACCAGTTATTTAGTTTTCCTGAAGAAGTAATGTACATTGATCAGCTCTTGCTTTGTGATAGTGGCCACATCTGCACAACAGTACCAGAAAGATTTTAGCACAACTTGTCAAGTTAAATTGACATTTAAATAAATATATGTAGGCATTTGTTTCTTCCTGAAGAATTATTTTTTTTTTTTCTTCTTCTTTGCAATCTGTTAAATTTTCAGTTTAGGAGTGTTACTGGTTATTGGCAGCAGAGAAATGTGCCACTTCCTGAATTTCCACTTTGCTTCTGCAACAAGATGTAAATCAGCAGAGGATCCTGGCTGTAGAAATATGCAGGGCCTAATGTCTCCAAGCAGCGATTTATCAGAGCTCGTTAATAAGGAGAAGAATTAAACGTCCTGAGGGGATGAGTGTCTTTCTAGGACGAAAGCAAGATTCAGGGCACTTGGAAGAAGAGATTGTAATTGTCTGAAAAGATAATGGGAAGGTGAAGCTGTTCAAGTATGAGACCTGAACTGTACTCAATAGTGCAGAGGGCCCACTAGTGAGTGAGAAGCCTGCTGAAATTTATATGGAGCTAGGTAGGAAGGGGGAAAGGAAGGAGGAGACTGAAATCAATATTCAAAGTGGAATGGCAGAAGAGATTAAACTTGAAGAACAGAAAGGAGTGCAGAGAAGCTTATTTGCTTCTAATTTTGCTACTACTATGTGGCCAGGAATTAGATGCAAAGTACTAGCAGTGTCCTTACCTCATGCAGTGCTGGCCAGTGCAGAGGATGACAGCTCATTGCTGCTATCATTTACTCGTCTGGCTGAAGTGAGAAATACTTACAGTGAATATAAGAAACTGCAGATGTTCATTGTTGTGATGGTCATTATGGTGATGTGTGATAAAACCGGTTCTCAGATTTCTCCAGTTTGTTTTTTAAAAGCACGCAGACCCCATGCAGACTTAACATCTGATGATCTGTGTGCAGTCCTTCAACCCTTGAAAAGTGATCTTCAGAAGAACAAAAGCTATCCTCCTTTTACTCACCCTGCTGCTGCAAGAGGGATTTCAGGTAGCCTGAATAATATTACTAGGTGAAACTAAGCTTAATACAAATAAATCTGTTTAACCTTCACTGAGCTTTGATTTAGCAATTTTCTTATAAAAACAGCAGGAGCTGTGAAAGACCTGTCTATTTTTTTTCAGACTATTGTTAAATGGAAGCATAAGTTGCGTTTTGGAGCTGATTACAGGTGTGTGCTGACAGCAAAGGCAATGGCGAGACTTCAAAAAATCTCTCAACTGCGGATTGCCAAGCTGGAGGGGAACAGATGAAGGCAAATAGCTGTTGATGAGATAAATAGCAGGGAACTGATTACAGTATGCTTTCATTAGCTATTATCAGCTTTGTTAAAGGTTTGTTGTTGATCATGGGAACCAAATTGCCTGGTGTAGGTTGGTTTAGGGTACTATGCTTCTAAATTTCTTGTGAACTACAGTGTGTTACTACCATGCTCCAGGCTCTGGACTATAGGATAATTCATGTTCAAGAGGACCTCAAGTCTGGACTGAAATCAGAGTCAGCTATGAAATCAGACCAGGATACTCAGGGCTATATCCAGTGTGGTCTTGAAAAGACGGAGCCCACAGAATCCCCCTGAGCAACCTGTTTCACTGCTCGACTGTCCTCAGAGCAAGTTCCTCCTTACAGCCCATGTGGACCTCTCGTTTCAATTTATGCCCATTGCCTGTTATCCTGCTACCATGAACTGCTGTTTAGAGCATGGCTCCATTTTCTTGATAGCCTCCTTGTAGGCATTGGCAGGCTATTGTTAGGTTTCCCCCAAAGCAGCTGAACAAACCCAGTTCGTTGTGCCTTTCCTCACAGGCTGAGTGGTCCAATGCCCTGGTAATCTAGGTGGCTCTACGGAGCTCACTCTACTATACTGATGTGTTACATATTTGAAGCCCAAAACTGTATACAGTATTCCAGATGTGGTCCAGTGAGTACTCAGCAGAAGGAGATAATCTCCAACGCAATCTCCCCATATTCCTCTCTGCTGGCAGGGAACACTGCTGGCGTGTTCAGTTTGCTGTTCACCAGGACAAGAAAAACACAGTATTAGATGTAAAACTTTCTGATCTCTTTTTTGGCCTTGTCACCTACAGCCTGTATTTTATCACTTAGCACTCTGTGTTAGGTTTCTCTCTGGTTTAGCTTCAGGTGTCTCTTCCTCTCTTCTGCAAATCCCAATCTGTCTTTTTTTTTTTTTTTTTTTTTGTATTCATCTGTTCCGGCTTTTCCTGTGAAGCTCATATTTTCTGCACTTAGACCTCTTGGGATTTGTCTGTGTAAGGGTATATAATAGGGACAACACAGAAGCAATGATAATAAAGATTAGATGGTGTTTTATGTGTTGTTCTTGGTAGATATTGCAGTCTGCTGAAATTGCAGGAAGTCCCATTTGACCTATGAAGCTTTGAGGAATCTTGTACAGGGTGAGCTGTATTCACTGTACCTGAGCAGAGGCCCAGTAAATAATTGCAAGCACAAATATTTTCAAAGCATAACTTACAAACACAGATGAAATATCTCATTAGACCATTGGAAATTTAGACAAGCTTTTGGGCTTGTGTACTTTTTTTATATTTCAAATATGAAGACTTCTGTTTCACACCTGAAAGCACCTACGCATCTTGCCTTGTCCGTGTTCTTATGCCATTGTGTGATGAATGCTATCTTCTATCACCTCAAGGACCCCTTATATTTTTTTTTGCCCCCCTCTCACAAATGCTGGAGGGAACATTCCTGACAAGGAAGCATCAGCTGAGGCTCTCCTCTAAGCTGTGGTAATGCTCCTGCTTCTTAAAGTTCCAGTTTTCATGTGGCAGAACAACTTACCTTCCCATTGAAGTTAGTTATTCAAACAGCTGGGCTACACCCTACTTTTTTTTTTTTCTCCTGTGAGAAGAATTCTACCTGCAGAGGGTAAGTAGCCTCTTTGCTGTGTGGGAAGTCAAGTCCCGGTGGGATCTGTCTGAGTTCTGCTGTCAGTCATACATGAATATTTCAAGAAGCATCAGGTTGAATTTTTTTAAAAGTTGAGTAGTAATATGCTCTGACTTCTGTATAGCTAGAGGTGTTCCAGTGAATCACGTTATGTGAATCCAACCCTTCTGAAGTCACCTCATGTGACTTTTGGTGTGCACCTTTTTTTTTTTAACCTTCCCTTACTTGATAAATTACAAGAATTATCTATTTCTGGAAAACAATCCTTAGCCAATCTGTATGGTGTTCTTAAACTACCTTTTTTTTTTTTCTCTCAGATACCTTGTCCTGTGTGTCATTTCTCAATTTGTAGAATACGTAATGCAGAGCATGTGGGATTATCGTTCCTCTGTTGCAAGTACTTTAGTGCCTCAGAACAGTTCCTGCAATGGATAAGGATTCATTTTCACTGGGACAGACATCTTGGATGAAGTTTCTAAAACTAGAGAAAGTGAGGAGTAATGCATGAAGTTACGCTGCCAGAGTACAGAACAGGAATACACAGGAAAGTTGGATCAAGTGAATCGAGGCTGGGCCCTAGAAGGTACTTTGCTTTGTTAGGATTGGCAACTTACCTTCTTGCACTGACACGCAGCCTCGTCAGTTGTGAGAAACAAGAAATGAAATGACCTCTCAGGGCTGCCCTGTCTGTACGGTATGCTTCCCAATGTTTCCTCTGCATCCCAGTAGGAAGCAGTTTAAAACATTGCTGGGCAGAGGGTGTGTGATTTACAGGTTTGATTACTGGCACTTAGGATTGCAGAATGCCATTGGCTTCCAGTTCTTGGTAGCACAGGTGAGCATCCCATCCAGCTGTTAGCACGATCAGAAATGATTCTTGATTGAAGTGGCTAATAATTGTAGACCTTATGAAGAAGTACCTTCATAGATTTTATTGTACAGTCTGTCATTTGACCTTCTTAGAGTCTGGAGACTCATCTCAAGATTGCTGATGATTTTGAAAGTTTTCTTTGTGTTCCTTCTTGGTTTAACTTTCAGTTCTTGCGATGTTCTTTCCTCACCCTGACAGAATATCCTTCAACAAGTAGATACTGGCAGTGTTCAGTCCTGGGCTGAACCCTAGCTGTTCATCAGACTAGTGCTGGTCAATCTACGAAACATAACAAAAACACGTCTTTTAAGGCAGTCAATCCATTAAGTATCTGTGTAAAAGTATCCTAATTACACACTCCTATACTTCAGTGTGCCCCTATGTGCTTATAGCTCCTCTAAGCAAAGCAGGCTAGGATATTAGAATGCTTGAATTCTTTTAGCAGAAGCTAAGTTCATGAATGCCAGGAAAGAGAAAATTGAATGCTGTTGTGCAGATAGTGCTATGTAAAAACTGTTTTATCTAGGTAGTAATTTTAAAACCTTGTGTAAATCCCAAACTTTTGGGGGGATGCAAGTGTTCTACTGCTGAAACTTCCTATTCTGCTTTTTGTAGAGGAATGTGTATGTGCATAGTTGATCGTAAACCACAGGGAAAAGTAAATGTGTATATTATAATTTATTTGTAGTTCATTGGTTATGTTTGGTATTTATTGCAGAATAATACTATGTAATCTTGTATATGTCTCAACTTCAAAAATTCTAATTGCTCTACATGGAGCTATCTTTGGCACTTAAAAGTTTCACTTAAGTGAAAAGCTGTGAGCCAAATTCATCAAACTACATGAAAATAAAATGTTTTGAAGAAAAGATCTTATTTGTATGTACCAGTAAAGTCCATTAATCTTCAAAAAAATTTTGTTTGTAACTGGCATATCAATCCCACCCTTGCAGTTGAATTTTTGTTTTCATGAAGTACACAAGATAAACTTGCAATACAGTAAGAATTGTACTTGACTCAGAGTTGATTAAGGGTCTGGAGCACCTCTCTGATGAGGAAAGGCTGAGAGAGCCAGGACTGTTCAGGCTTGAGAAGAGAAGGCTAAAATACCTAAAGGGGGGTGTAAGAAGATGGAGCCAGGCTCTTTTCAGTGGTGCCCAGTGCCAGGATGAGAGGCAGTGGGAACAAACTGGAAGGCAAGAGAGATTCTTTCTGTATAAACACCAAGAAGGCCTTCTTTACTGTGCCATGATGGAGCACTGGCAAAGGTTGCCCAGAGGGTTTGTCTTCCTCTTTGGAGATCTTCAGTAGCCACCTGGACGTGGTTTGAAACAGATGACTCCAGAGGTCCCCTGCAATTATCAGCCCTTCTGTAATTCTGTAATGGACTGCTCCGTAATTACAGCTCTGCGATTTTTTATTATTTGTGGTGTTTGTCTTCCAGATTTAGTGGTTCTTGTAGTTCTTAAAAGTCAGGGGAATCACTGAAGACAGTTTTACTTTATGAATTGTGTAAACAGTAAGTACGGTGAATAGGTTAGGAATTATTTTTTTCCGGTACTGTGAGCAGCCTTAAGAGACGTGTATCATTTTAAAGGAGTAATATAATCCAAGACAGCAATTTTAAATCAATCCAAAGTGCAGTGACCTTTAGTGAGAGTTGTCTGGGAGGAAGCACTTTCCTTTGTGCCACTGTCTAGGAGGAGCCAACTAAGCAGCAAATGCTGGAGCCTGGATGATCTAGCAGAGTCACTTAGCTTTTTCAGGGTGAAGCTTTGTGTAGGTATTCCCGGATGTTACTAATTGTGGGTGGAGTAACTGTGGTTACTGATTCCGGTGGGACAACTGAAAGCTACTTCTTGGTTATCTCTACAAGCCCACTGGTCCAAACTGTCTGATTTGATTTCTGACCAACAGAGTGCCAGTGTGAGATAACTGTGTCTGCAAAAAACGCTCGTATGCAGTGACACACTGTATAAAATATAATCAAATATAACAGTGACATACAAAGGAAGAAAAACCCAGTGGTCTTCCAAGTGGAACATGCTGCAAATTGCCATGGGCATTTGAATCTCCAGAGATATTCTGCCCTGAGCACTGAGCAAGTGCAACAGTGTAGTGATGAGCCTGTTATCTGTAGCCTGGTGCCTGTTGGCATGGCCAGCAGAGCCTGAGCTAACAGTCAGGAAAACCACCAGGGAAGATCACGAAGTGCAGGTCAGGAACAAGGTCACGATAGCAATGGTGTTTGAGGTTTGCCTCTGATTTCTTTGTCTCTTCTGTACTTTGAAGGACTGAGCTCTCTTGGCTGTCAAGTCTGCGTTTTGCACAATGTTGCATTTCCTTATCGCAGCCAAATTGTTCATAGGAGAATATTGGTTAGATACAGAAAACCAGCTTACATAGACTAGAAGAAGCAAGACCAAGCTGTGGACAACAGGCTCTCTTGCTTTGTCCGCTTTAATCAGCGCATTCGCTCTCAACTTCTGTTGGCATTTTATCCAAGGATTATGTCAGATGTTTGCCTTTTGCTGTGCTTCTCTGACAGCGGTCATTCAGGCTACGTTCTACTGAAAATTCAGAAGCGGTTTCTTGAGTGCAAGTACCCTGCTTGAGACTCTTCACAGTTTTCAGAGATACAGTATTCCTATTTACATCAGATGGAATTGTGAACGCCTAATCTGTGTGAAAACTAGGGCAGGTTATATTCATGTAAATACCCACATTTCAAGTCAGCCTGGTTTAGATTTTTAATTGATTTTTTCCTCAAGATTACAGTACCTAAAAGAAATAGTAGTAACAGGTGATCAAGTTGCTTCCTATGCCAAGAATGTCAGTGAGACCATTAAGTGAAATCAATATGAGAATTTTTGAGCACTTGATGAGTTGATGGGAAGGTTATGTGAGACTGCTTGCCGGTGTGTGAGGTGCAGCTTTGCAGAGGCAGCTGGATAGGCTAGATCAGTGGGCTGAGTCCAATTGCGTGATATTCAGCAAGGTTAAATGCAGGATCCTGCTCTTGGGGCATAACAACCCGATGCAGTAGTATAGCAACTGGGAAACTTGCCCAGCTGAGAAGGAGCAGGGGTGCTGTTTGACAGCTGGCTGAATGTGAGCTAGCAATGTACCCAGGTGGCCCAGAAGGTGAATGGCATCCTGCTCTGTGTCAGAAATAGTGTGGCCAAGACTAGGGAAGTGATTGTCCCCTTGTCCGTGGCACTGGTGAGACTGCACCTCAAATACTGTGTTCAGTTTTGGGTCCCCATGAAGGCTACTGAGTTGCTTGAGTGTGGAAAAGAGCAATAAAGCTGGTGAAGGGAATAGAAAACGTGGCTTCTGAGGAGCAGCTGAGGGAAGTGGGGTTGTTTCTTCTGGAGAAGAGGAGGCTCAGGGGAGACGTCATTGCCCTCTACAACTACCTGAAAGGAAGTTGTATTGAGGTGAGTGTCAGTTTCTCTTCTCAGGTGACAAGTGTTAGGACTAGAGGAAATGGCCTCAAGATGTGTCAAGGGAGGTTCAGGTTGTATGTGAGGAAGAGTTTCTTCGTGGAGAGGATGGTGAAGCATTGTAGCTGGAGGTGTTTAAGAGATGTGTGGATGTGGCATGAAGGGACAAGGTTTAGTGATGGCACTTGATAGGTCAGGTTGATGATCTTGAAGGTCTTTTCCAGCATAGACGATTATGATTCTGTGATTCTGTCTAAAGAAGGACGGGAATTACACAGAGGTGTGCTTTCTTAATAATGAATGGGTCCAACTAATGTTTTCATGTAGAATTTAATGTAGAGTTTCCATTCTGCCTTGGCACCCTACTATTACTTGAAGCTTTGCAAAGCAAATGCAGATGCAAATCAGCATGACTTCTTTTACTTCTGATAATGATCACAGCTCGCTCCCCCTTTAGCACAGGCTGGGAATATCCTTCATGTCACGCATTGTGATCGCGCTGTGCCAGAACAGAACAGATTCCAAGGCTGGGTGATTGCCTGCTGTTGACACTTGCTGGCTTCCTATTTGCAAGTGCATCTTTTGGTGCTCTCTTTTGGCAGAATGAGAGTGCTCGTTGTCCCTGCATAGACTACAAAACACTTGGATCACTTCTTCGTGTGACATGAATAAAATACATGTTTGAGGGGGAAACACGTGGAAAAGGGGGAAGAAAGTGCACAAAAATTCTAATGTTTGCTCCCTTTGTACGCTTAATAAGGTTGTAGCTGAGTTCTTTGTTTGGACCAGGCAGTAAGCCCATGGCAATATACCCATTAGTGATGCCCTGCAACATCTACAACAAAGGTTTTCATGGACAAATCAATGGCATTTTTGCAACGTATTTTCATAATCTTTCTCTACTATTTGTATTATCTACAAAACAAGGTACATTTATGGCTAATAATTCTAAGTGGCTTTGATTAGGCAGGATTTGCATTTAGAAAGGTTAACAAAAGTTAGCAAATTTAATACCATTTTAGCAGAAAGATCAGAAGCTAAGGTGTCTTTTCAGTTTATCAGTGTTCCCTGTAGTTTGTTGCTCCTATCAGGTGCCTGAAGCCATGAGAAGTTTTGATGCTGAAATTTGCAGGAGTTCAAGCAACAAAGTTTGGATACATAGAACAGCCAGAGAGGTTTTTTTAGATTAGTGTTTAAAAATGTGTTGTGAATATAAAATGAAGGATCAGAATGTGTCAAAGCTGTGTATTTTTTAAGGCCATAGTGCTTTTGCAGTAAGTAAAGAAACGTGGTTGTTTAACTTGCAGCATAAGGCTGTATTTTCCAAATGACTGAGGCTAAAGGTAGGTTGAACTTCCAGACTTCTGGCAGATAGCATTGAGCATGTGTTTATTTCCTTGTATAAAGAGGTATACTATGCTGAATATTTACTGGGCTATGTGTGCCTGGCTGTGAGGTAGGGGTTGGCTTCCCTTCCTGCATCCTTATTAACAGCTTTTGTTATTTGAACGAATCTCATTTTTGCTTCAGTCCTCCATTATCCTTGTAAGAGATCTTCACTACCAATCTGGAGGTAAGGCAGATTAATTGTTACCTTGCTCTAACTGTAGTTGCAAGGTGGTTTAATTGTATCTCACTAGGATGTTAGTTCTCGCTTCTGATATTCTGGGTTTTATTCAGTGCCCTGTTGGAGAACTCACCAGTCCTCTTGCTGTACTTCAGTGATCCTGTTGCAATGAACTGAGCTCTGTAATACCTGCCTGTTAACTGCCTCCCTGGTTATTTTTTAATGGAAGCACATCTGAGCCTGCAGGTTTCAGCCCTAGTTCTCGTAACAAGAAGTGCTTCTCTTGATGTCTCTTACTGCCCTGTTATTTAGGCCTGTCACAGGAACTTCACCTTCCACCATGTTTTAGGAAATCCTTTTCCCCATCCTTTCCCTCTTCTTGCCCCTACAGTTTACTGTTCTGTACTTACATGCCTCTTATTTAAAAAATAACAAGCAAAAATTGAGCTATCCGTTCCTTGGGAAGAATGGGCCCTCTCTTCTTACTTCTACCCACAGCACGAGTAGCGTGCTTCCTTTGTGATTTCTCTGAACAGTGGGTTGTGCTAGTATATATGTGTTGCACTGGGAAATGTTGCTGCTCTTTGTAGCAGAGCTTCATTAAAAAAAAAAAAAAAGAATTCTTTTATTGCTTGAAGCTCCTTTACACTCTTTTACTTTCTACTTCCCTTGATATGTACAGCAACGTGCGAGAATTGCTGCTGTAAAATTTGTGGAAATTTCCTTCATTGCGACTGGAAGTATCTAGACAAGATCCCTCTGATAGACAAAAAAGAAATTAAACTTCAGTTTGCAGCTGGCCATTATGTTGCAGCAATAGCATTGCTGTCATCTGGGTGCCTAGGGTATGTCTCGACGGACTTCTTCTCTATAAAGATTTTAAATAAATATGACAGGAGCCCAATACCCTTCTGTCAATTTTAATGTCATAGCAGCAAGAATTCAGAGCGAGTATACTCAAGAGGTCTGTGTTCTCTTCTGAACATGCAGGTTCATAATAGGAATGCCACACTGGTTAATACAAAATTTTGCCATAAAATAGAGGATGAAAATTAGAAAATGGTTTGGCCTTTTGATAAATTAAAGGTGTTCTCTTTACAGCTGGTCATTCTGCTTTCTTAGTGGTGATAAAACTCAGAATGAATGGGTAGGTATTTGGTATGAAAAATCTGCAAACTTTTTTTTGCCAGTTGAAGGTTTATATGTATCAATTTATAAAACAATCTCAGGAAAGACTGTGAAAGGAGGATTACAAATGAATACAAAAACAAGCAGTAAAAGTGTCCGGAGTTGTTATGGCTTTTTGTTCTTTGGGTTCATAAACATAACTATCATGTTTTGACCAAAAACCTGTAGTACTTCCCCTGACTGTTTTTTTAATCCTCCATCAGAGACTTAATTTTCACTGGACCCCAGCATGTTTCTGGGGGCAGAGTCCTGCCTCACCACTTGATTTGCACCTGCCATATGGAAGGGAATCACTACAAGACCGAGAATATGTGGCCACGGACCACATATTGCAGAGGTTTTGAGCTATTTATAAGATCACATGAATTCAGAAGAGTTTACCTGAATCAGGCAGTGCATCATCTTATGCTCCAGACTGCAGCAAAATTTGGTTGCTACAAATTCCCAATCTTTTTATTTACATGTGAAGTGATTGTGCAGTAAGTTAGAGGTGTGTTTTAGGAAAGCAGCAGGTTTGGAGCAGTGTTACCCGTAGTCCTCACTCCTCTGAAAATAAACAATTTGATGATTAATTTGCCATTGTGCACAGTTAATGTGTTACCATTAAAAACAAACAAAAAGCTATTGATTTGAGAGCTAGTCTTTGGGAGCTAAGAGACAGAGGCAGCTAGAGGTTGGGGGAATAGAGAGGATGGGATCATTGCCTTCCTTGTACCCTCTACCAAAAAGTACCATTAAAAATTTCCTCTTGGTTCCTGCTCCTGCAGATGTTGATCTCCCTCTAACCACTTGCTTTTGTAGTTAAATCTAAACGGAGCTGTTTTGTACGGAATTCTTAAAATAGTCAGCATTATGCAGTAATGCTGTAAGTCCCAGGAGCCTGGAGAGTCTTAGTAGTGGGAAGGGACATAAGGAAATGTTATAGAAGCATGAACTGAAAAACAAACAAATATATATATATATATTTTTTTGCAATTGAAATGTCTCATATTTACAAAATATTTCTTCAAAATGTGAACATTGAAAAGAATAAGCCATCAGTCACACTGCTTTATGAACTGTCCTGCACTATAGTGTTACAAATGCACACACCTGGCTGTGTGTGTGTGATGGAAGGTGCACTTACTTCAGTAATTGCTATTTCCATTTTTTTAATTGTTTGAAAACCTCATTCCGGTATCATATGTTATCCATTAATTTTCAGTGATTTACTGGGACTCCATTGCTCTGTTGACATCTGCAGAGTAAAAATGACCTACCGAATTGGTAGAGTTCTCCACCTTTAGATGTTGATGGATTTCTAGAAAAGCTATGTCCTATCTCATTAGGAAATTATTAATTAAAATGTTTGTATGTCCCAGTGCACACAGGATGACAGAAATGGCTCTTTGAAGTGTACAGGAGAATCAAGGATTCTTCTAAAATTTATTTATTTTTTTGCTAATTTAACTTGGATTGATGCTTAAGTGCAATTTATTTTTAAAATAAATGTGCTTTACTTATGTCTGTTGTCCCTGATTTCAAAGGTAAGGAAGGTGATAACATATTAAGTCAACTCCCGTTATTATATTGTCTCTTTTAATAATATCCAGACAGTAGCCAGAGGTACTACCACTATGCAGATGTTTTGGAGAAGCCGTGTTCTTGCTGAGGACACCCCATAGCTACAATTACAGAAACATAACTTCAGACAGCGCTCTAGCAAGAAATGCGCCACCAGGTAGTGGATACGGTAAAATGAGTCATTTTTACAGTCTTTTTATTTCTGTTGTCATCTGCATGGAAACGACCAGTGTAAAATACCATTGCAAACGACTGGTATGAAGTACCAACAGTATTACCGCTGTTTAATGAATTTAAATTCAGCTGAGACTCTTGTTTTGCTTGTTTTAATTCCTCAGACCAATCTGTTTGTCCTCTAAAAGCAAAGCGAAGAAGCAGAGCTATGTATGTGTCACAGAGAAAGGTGTAATCTAAACATGTTATACTAAGTGTTTGGTAATGAATGGTAGAAACCAGTGTAGGCAAGTGGTTAGCTGCCCTCTTGCAGGTGCTATAATACTTGATTAAGGAACAGAAGCTCTGTAGCTGTTATTAATACATGCCATTCAAACAAATGTACCAGGATGTGACAGATCTAACAGACCAAACTAGAAAATTAGCAGTTGTTTTTGTTAGATTAACAGAAAAATCGCTAAAGGTATTGACATTCAGGGGTTTTTAGTTGCTTGAAGACTCCTATATCCCATTTAAATGAATGGCTACGATTACAGAACTATATTCAGATTTAACAGCACATTGATCCGTTATCCATTTGAATTGCCACAGATTTTATTATCACTTAAAAATCTGGACATTTGTTTCACAGTGAGTGAAAGTTTAACATCCAAGAACTCCTTTTGAAATCCTCAAACTGTAATGCTTTAAATCCCATTGCTATTGATTTCTTCAGGGTCATTTTGTGTGTGTTTCCTCAGTATGAAGTTCCAGTCCCACTGACATTAGTGGAAGTTCTGCAGTTGATTTTAGTAATATCAAATGTTGACCTTCTGGATTAAACCCTTAAGATAAATAAGAAGGGAAGAAACCATCTGTTCTGACTGCTCAGGTGGCTGGATGCTTCTAGACGAAAAAGGAAGATTCTGGCTGTCCTAGCACCACAGATCAGCAGCATGGGGGTAGCAGTGGTAGCAGAGGAATTAAGTGGTTGCTTCCTGCCAGGTCAATGAAAGTTGTTTTATCTGTGGAGAAATTCAGTTTCTCAAAGTTCACTTAAACAAATAGCATATAGCAATCAAATAGCAAATAAATTAAATATATTTGTTTAAATAGCATATTAAACAAATAGCATATTTGTTTAAGTGAACTTTGAGAAACTGAATCTCTTTTTGAGAGCTTTGTTCTGTGCCTTCTGTTGTATTAAAAACCTAGCTGGGCTAAGTTCATTAGTGACTAGTGGTTTTTTTGTTGCTTACTTTTTAATATTAGAAATAAGCTGTTAAATTGAAAACATTTTTTAAACTCTGTCTTCTGTTGCTTCTTTATGAGCTCTAAATACAAGAATACAGCAAGCATGATTCCTTTGCTTCCTGCGTCTGAATTAAGAGGATGTTTTTGTTCTAAGATTTGCTAGTCTCTTATTCCTATGACAAGATTCATTCCCCTTGAAATTGCACTTGCCATTGGATGGTAAGGAGGATTGTGTCAATAATGTTGGAAAGGTTTGAACTAAAGCATGTTCCTGGCCAGGCGACTTGCACAATCTTCAGCCTGGGATCTGACAGTGCAAGACATAACCTTCCAAAGCACCCTTGGTTGTGCTTGGAGCCTTCCCAGGTGTGGCATTTTGAAATGGGCAAGAATTTTGTCACGATCTCTTCTGCTGCAGGGGGAGTTGTGAACATCCACAGGAGTAACAAAAAAGCTGATTTTTGTCTGTGTTGGCATTGGAGAGACTCATGCAACAGTAAGGCGCTACTGCAGCACGGAAACTGCGCCGCATGTGTAGTGCAGAATTGGGTTAAGGAGGCTTCTTGTAATAGTGCTGTGGATGTGGGAGATGGTGTAGTATTTACATACATGAATATGCATACGTGTCTCTCTGTGTCTAGAGTGTCGTTTGGAGTAATAAGGAAAGATAATGCAATTGTTGAAAGCGATAGAGTGAAATGTGCACGTCTGCTGAATTAGTTAATGGATTGAGGCGTGTGAAGGCGAGGGTGAGGTATGGCTTCTAACAGCTGTGATTGGGACGTTCTGGGCCACTGCTGCGTGTCTCTGAGATGAAGAAATTCACCAGGACAGGAGTGAGAAGCCTTCAGCCTTCTCATTAGCTTCTAACTTCTGCATCCCCTTCGTCGCACTCACATCACACATTCCTAGTGCAGTGTCAATGGCATTTTTCAAATTCTACTCCATCTTCCATCTGCTACAGATGTTGGAGGACCTGCAACAGTGCTGCAACTGAATAATGTATCTCTGATGCTGAGATGATGTAGTGCAGGCCCATAGTTGTCATATTCTCAGTGTGAAAGCGTGTTACCATCATGGGAACATATTCTGAAATGCACTTAACTGTGTGACTAGAGTGAAAAACTTGGTCCTCTCTTCCCTTGGCACCATGGTCTTTGCTGGCCAACCATTTTGCAAATGCTTGAAGTCTGCCCTTCTTAATTCCTTATTTTAGAGTTTCCTTTGAGTTATCAGCATTTAATTATTACTTGCTTTATGTCAGTTTTCGTAGCTCTCATTTTTCTTTTTAAGGGGCTACAAATGCTATGTGGGCTAATGCTGCAGTTAGATGAGGTTGAACCCTGATACACAAACCAACTGTGGACTGTTTCTAAATCCTCTGAGCCTATAGAAAAGGTGAAATACTTAAGTCTTTGTTCTGTGATCAGAAGAAGGCAAGAAAGAAATTTACTCTCTGTATAGCTTGTACAACAATGTAGATGAGAGATTGTGGATAGCAATCTCTCTTTCTTAAATAATTTTCTCCATGGCTAAAACATGCACTAAACCCAAAGATGAATGAGATTGATCTGGTGAGATTAATCAGGCCATATGCTGCGGCTAGTTGATGGTGATTGTAAGAACAATGAATGTCAATCGGTTGCTATCAGATGTAATGGGCAGTGATTTACCATCTCATTAAAAGATCAGGACACACAATTTGCTTGTGTATGAATAGCCAAGCAAATAGTCATTACAATGTCCTGCTAGGGCTTTAGGCTCTTCCTATGCAGACAAATGCAAGCTTTAAGGAAGAAAAGGGTTGAGCAGAGTGGAACCTAGCTTATGGGATATATTGGGACACAAACTAAACACGTGGGGACAAGAAAATTGTTCTCTAAAAGTAGCGTGTGGCTGTGTGTGCATGTATGTGTATGCCTGGGTATCCATATATATATAAATATATATGAACACATACATATACACACACTTCAGTTCATCGAGAGGAAACACTTCTTTTACTTGTTTTAGTGTCTGCCACAGCACCTGGATTTTTTCGAGGGTGTATACTTACTGTACAGAAAACTCAGAGGTTCAACAGTGCCATCCTGTGGGTGATCTTAAAGGTTTGAAAGTTATGGCAGATAAATAAATGACCTCAACAGGATAAATTAACATGGAATATCAGATACTGTACGTCCCTGCGCAATCAACTAGCATATTTCCCTCTGGTAGTCAGTCAGGCTAATTATTACTTTTCTGTCCAGAAAATTAATAACCTAAATGCATTACAGCCAATTGGAAAGTATTTCAGGCAAGCTGATGAGCAGTGTGCTTGTTAGTCTTTCTCTATTGCTGAGAAATGTGCTTTTAATCATCTCAGTGTGTTTTTAATCATCTCAGAATTTATTTTTGCAGACAATGCCAAAATTAAAAGCAACCACGTAAATTCAAATAAGCACCGCTAGAAAGTAGTATCTGGACATCTTTAAAAAGGAATTAAACTAGGAATAGTTAGCTTTAATGTTTCATAACCAGAATATATGAATTTCCAAGTAACCTTGAAGATTAAGCCGGGTGGTTTGAACAACTTGCCAAAACGGTTTTAATTCTAGAAAGCCAAGGGCGAGATTAAAGTCAGAAGTTTTGTTGACTGAAGTTGGATTTCCGACTAGAGTATTTTGAGGACTTTTTGTTCATAGAGCGACTGTTTTGGTAGGCACAAGGTATAAAACCTGCTCTAATTAGGGAACAGTTGGGGGATCAAGGGGTGATTGAACATACTACTTAATGTTATTCACTTTGCTTGCCTAAGCAACTTGTTAAGGAGGCTGCATGGTGTGTTTACTTGGAAAATGAGCAAAGAAATAGAGGGCAAGCTGGTCAATAGAAGGTTATTCTCCCTTTTCAAGTCCTTGCTATATTGGGGTGTTCGAGGGGCGAGGTGCTGTCTGCATGCTGCCTTTGCCCAGCAGTGCGGGTGCGTCTCCAGTTGGCAGCAGGTCTCTGGCATTGCTCCTTCACACTCCATAGTCAGGGAGGCCAGCTACAGGTCAGTGCATGCCACTGGGTGGCTTGAGAGAGGCAAGGAAACACAAAAAATTCACCATCGCTTTTTGATAGTTAAAAATTGTGACATGGTTTGTGGTTCCTAAGTCTCTGAAAAACATGTCATGCCATTATTTCATGCATCTGTTTGCCAGGCCCCTGTAACAGCAGATGATGACGACTGGTAAGAGGACAAATAATTATTTCCCACAAAGAGGAAAAGACAAATATGAGCTACACACGTTTAGAAGATAATGCAGTTTAATGTAGTTTTAAAGCAATTACCATTTTTGTACCTATTTAAAAAAAAAATAATTCTAGCCTAGCAAAAAAATGGTGTGTGTTCAGTTCTATCCTTTTTAAAGCAGGCTAGCCTGTTTAAATATTTCCATACTGGGAATCCTGAGTCTGTGCTTATACCCTGATCTACAGTACTGAAATGAATTCTGGATGAATCAGATGTATCAGGAAAATAATCTCTTGTGATATCTAATCGAAGACGGAGAAGATAATGAAATTTCCAAGTTTAACCTCTGCACGGGTGTCTCTTTGTAGTCCTTGTAATTTCAAGGTTAACTTGAGCCCCAGAATACCAGCACTTTTACAACTTTTTCATGTTTCTATACTGATGTGAATGTGTTTAAGCTGTATAAATGTCTAATTCTGGTTTTGAATCTCCTTAAACTCTTGGTCTTAATGTTACTTTATTTTCAGGAGGTTCTGCATTTAATTCTCTGGTATTTTAAAGGTGTCTGCTATTACTAGTTTTAAATGCATGTCTTTAACTTTCTGCAAGTGTTATTTTCTATGTATACTATAAAGAAGATAAATAGGAACAATATTCTCCAGCCTTGCGTATACAGAGCGCAAATAGGTCTTAGCTCTTTACTCATGTAGAAGGTTCTGCATGCCCTCTTGGTTATTTTTTCCATCTTTATTTCTGCTCTGATTCTTTTGTTATGGTGTTCCTGGACTGAATACAATATTTTATACGACATATATTGTGAGGTACTATGTTTACCATTGCTTTTTCCTGTTCTTTATTTGTTTTAGTGTGTTTTCATTTTTCCAATTGCCAGTGATTATTGAGTGCTAGCTTTGATCCATGGTTCTATTTCCTAGTTAGTTATCTCTAAATGCAGTCTTTTATTCTGAATCATGCTTTGAGTAATGCTTACCATCTTTTATCTAGATCAGGACCGCCACTCAACCAGCCACTGGAAACTGGCATCAGATCCACCCTGTCAAGTAACACGGTGCTAGGCAATCCAGGTGCTGCAAACAGGGCAGAGGCTGGGCTCCTTCCTGTGCTTTGGACCACTCTTAAAAAGTTGTGTGGTCTGTATATGTACGTAGCCTGTGCGTGTGTGTGCATACACTGCGCAGATTCAGTTAATGACTATAACAATCACTATTTACTTGGAAAACTGATTAGTTCAGTTTCTATATTTCAAATGGAATGGGATAAATAACCACCTCTGCATGTTTTCCGCGGGCTGTAGGAGATTCCACAGTAATGCCTTTGTGTTTGTCTTTACAATATTTCTGTCAGACTTGAGCTCAACCAATCCCTCTGAGGTGAAGACGTAAGATTTTAGTATTATTAATGCCTCATTTCATCTAGTTAATGATCTTTTCAAGTATTCCATTTACTTGCAATGTCAGATAAAGACCTTATTTAAGCTAAGTATTATGAAATAATGGAAATCTTTATTTTATGTGAATACAATCAGGATAAATGAATCTAGTGGAGATTCGGAAGTTAAACAGGTGCCGTTCTTAGCAGCGTCGCACATGTAAAATCAGGGTAAGTTCTTTGAGCACTGAAATCTTGACAGATGCGTTCTCTTCCTCCGTTATAATAAAACAAGTGTTCGCTCTGAAAATATTGACACACAATAAGCAGTCTGGGAAAATACACTGTTGTATTCCTGCACAACATCAGCTAAGGCTATCATTTAATGATAAACAAATGTGTTCATTAAACAGCTTTAAAACATATATTTGTAAACAAGTCCAATTTTTGTAAGAAAGTAATTTTTTTTTGCTTTCTTGCTTACTGATGCCTAAACAAAGGAATGCTGCATCTTCAAAACAACATCTGTCAAACCAATTTTCATCAGATTAAGTATATCCTCAAAGCAACCACCACGGCTTACAAAATAATAGAAATGTAGGTTGTGCTTTACATAAAACACCAATAGAATTTAAAGCACTTGACAGTGTTTTACAAATGTAGCAATAATAGCCTATGCATAGTCTCTAGTTTTGTGTCTATTTTTGGTAAGCTCTTTGGAAGGATAGCGAATGATGTTGGAATACCACAACTGCACTAGATGTCCTGGAGTGTGATTATGAAATTACGGGCCTGGCAGCTAATCTGTATCTGACAAAGCCAATGGTTTGAGAGTCTGGCAGTGGAGATTTGATTCATGCTTTAATTTCATTTTTAATGAGAGAAATCTTTTTGCAGATGATCTTCTTCACAATAAATTCAGTGAGTGATTATCCAGGTCTTTCTCTGATCAGTTGAATTCCTCATTAGTATAGGTGTATGATTATAGATGCTCCGGGCTGATTCTGGTTCAATAGATCATCTGAGATAATTGATAATATTAAAGTTTTAAAGATTTTTTCTGGGACAATGTGATCTAGTAGAAATTAGGAAAAAGATGGTGGCTCTAAGGTAGAATCATAAGGATACAGGCGCATTCAATCATTCACATTTCTGGCCAGCCTTCTGGCTTTTTCCCTGCTAAAGAATAATTAACGTATGTAAATGAGCTCAGTGGTCGGCTGGTGTTACTTCCACTGGAGTGAAGTGTTCACTTGTTGGCTTTTGTAATCAGTTAACTACAGAGGTGAAGCTTCATTGCGGCATTTATTGAGTGCAGTTGCTCAGGTCAGCCAGAAGTGAATGCAGGGTTTTCTGAGGAAAAAAAGAAAAAACAACAAAAGGCCTTTTGGATAGTAGAAGTGCTTGAGCTGGAAGTCAGGTCAGCATTCTCATTAGTTCCCATTGGCTGGAAATCTAGCACAAAGCAAGAGGAGTTCAATCAAAAAACCACAAGGAGGGCAAACAAGGGTGAAAATTGATGTCAAATCCTTTCCAAGTATGGCTGGATGTAGGTAAGTTTTTACAACTCTGGTTTCCATGTAGGTTGTTCCCCTTGTGTTCTGTGCCATCCTAAAATGTTCTGCGTTAACTTTAGGCAAGTTGGCATAAGGCATTCTGGTGACTACCCCACCTGTGAGTCCTGATTACTCTCTTATTCTTAAGATAGTGCTGCTAATGACAGTCCCAGAATAAGCTGTACACAAACAAGGCTAAATACATTATTTCATGATAGAGTTCAAGGTATAGTCTTCATATACAAAGGATATAGTTCTTACCAGGAAAATGGTATTACTGATTTCTTTTCATCTCTACAGGGAGATGTCAACTACATCTGTGTTACTACCTGAAATGTAGAATTCTGACTGGCTTTTAGCATAACTTTTTATGAAAATGATCCCTATATGATCTTCAGCCTAATTCCTGAGACAAAAGAACAGACAACTAAATGAAAAATAAGTACAGAAACGTACGGTATTTTCTATCTCTGTCCAACTTTGTTGTGTACCCAGGGAACTTAGCACTTGTGAGCTCAGGCTCCTTGAATATTAACAGCATTACATTCCTAAACAGGATACCAGAATTTCTGAGAAGACTTAAAATATACAGTGGAAAAACCTCAATTTGAAACAACCATTATGCTAGAGGTTCCTTCTGGTTTTCAATTTTGGCCAAAACAATGAAACATTTGTTTTTAAAGCAAGAAGTATGGCATGGTGGTGGTTAGACAAGCCATAGCACGTTCAGCAAATATAGGCTCTTTTCAGGAAATGTTGATTTGAATTTCATGCATCACCCAAGCATAGTGAACACTCAAAGGTCATAGTAAGAATATAAGAAAAAAATCGATCTGATTTGAATTTCTCACAATCTAATATTGTTAATAGGGAAAGAGCAATTTGTTTGATATTGCATTGAGTATGATTAAAGCCAGATCCCATGTGTAATTAAAGAACTTGCTATGTCTTTTTTCTGTTTTTGCCATTCATTTCCTTTATACTGTCGTGGTGTTAGTTTATGAATGGAGCTGTCAGCCACCACAGTACATCTGTGTTTTCTCAGAGTTATTTCTTTGAGTTTGTTGGTCGCCATACAAGATACCTTATCTAGACTGTAATGTACTAATTGGCTCAGTACAATCAGGGTAAAATGAAAGTACTTTGCTGTTGATCTTTGCTTGATATTAGTTTATATTAACAGAAAATTAGATTGAAGAGGTGCTAATTCAGCTAACAAAATACTCTTTCTCATTGCAGGAAATATTACTGGTACTTTGAAATGGAACTATTATAAAGCAAAACTTTTTTTCCCCCTTTTTCTAATCCTTCTACTCTTTATCACTTTTTAAAATTTCTAGGGTTGGTGAGTTTTCTTAAACATCTGGAGTGTTCAGAGACTCTAGCAATACCATGACTTAATCAGGGCTCTGGTGATATTTATTAGACCATTATATCAAGGTCTCATAGTGCACTGCTTATCACCTTAACTTCGCATAGCATCATACCAAAAATCTTTACAAGCTTTCTATGACAGAGATTTTGTGAATCTGCTGCTCTTGATCCTGTTGCAGACCTCCACGCGGGTGTATGGTTTTACCATATGCCACCAAAGTTGCTGAGCATATGAAATGTAGGTGCTATGGCAATGCTCACCACCATATGTGCTGGCCTGTCTGCAGTTTGGTCTTCTTGTAAAGGTTGTCAGTTCAGTAGGTCAGTGGTCCAGGGAATCTGATTCCTTGTGTTGACTAAGTGTGAGTTGAATTCTACTGTTGAGTCTGTTCCTATTGATGTGAATGGAAGTCTGCAAATCAAAAAGTGGAGCAGAGTTTGCTTTATGTTTTTTAGCATTTGTTTTATTGTGGACATAGTTCTCCTGTGTAATAGAGTAGATAAATATCTGCTTTAAAGTCCGTGATTTAAAGTATTAGGTCTTGTTTTTTCTAAGACTCGGAATCGTAATTCATTTGACTGACTTATATAAAGTTGGATTTTATTTTATTTTCCATAACAGCAGTAAGTTTAGTCTCATTGCAGTTTCCATTTTTTCTTGCAATACAAATATACTAAGCCCAAAGCATACTGGAGGCAGCTCATATATAAAATTGGACGATTAATAAACCAATGGAAACAAACCAAGACTCTCAGCTTTAAGTAACAAACTAAGCTTTCAGACTAGCCTTTCACTGCTGTCTCTCAATTAACATGAAGTAAGAGCAGTCAAAACATACAGGTCTGTATCAGTGTTCTTGGCTGTAATAAGGCAAAAGTCATTGGAAGAGGAAATTTTTCTTATTTGAAACATTAATTGCCAAAAATGCCACTTTTTTTTTTCATTGTATGTGTGACATGCTTTTGATTTTTACCTTCTAAATATTTGGTGAAAGTAATCCCTTTTTTTTTTTTTTTTTTTCAGCCCACCTAAGCCAACAGTGTTCATCTCTGGTGTCATTGCTCGGGTAAGATTATCATTAAATTTCTTTCAGCCATAGGAAAATGATTGTAGGCTTTTCAGAATTATTACTGATCAGAACAAAATTAATCTTTTTCATTCCCCTTTCTCTTTTATTATAAAGAGCTTTATGGTTTCTACATTTGTTTCAGTCCCTTTGAGCATTCTGTCTGGGTTTTGTGTGAAATTGAAATTATTGAAATGGCTTCCACTGTTTTAATTTCAGCACTTAAAGTTTATTGGATCTTCTTTTCATATCTAAGGCAGATATTACTGCATTCCTGTCTTTAAAGGCAATTGCATGTAAACCTGCTGCTACAGTTTGACCTGTGATGAGGAGCAGCACTTCTGCCTGTGGTGGCACATGTTTGAAGACACGGAGCTACCCTATGTGCCTTGGGGTACAGGGAGTTCTAGGTGTTTGTTCCCTGACCTTTAACAACAAGCAAGACCTGGAAATCCATAAGCTTAATCATCAGTATTAACAAGCCATTAATTATCTGGTCAGTAATTCGTGCCTTGTGCATAGGGTTTTTACCTTGGCTTTACATGATGGTTATCGCTAGGGTGTGTAAGGTGGTTTACATGTCTACAAACAAGTCAGAGAAGAGCTGCACTTGCATCTTCTGTTTGAGACAACAGGGTGTGAGGGGTCAGAGAAGTATGGAAAAGGCAGAACAGCATAAAGGGGAAAGAATGTAGAAAATGTTAATTCTGAGAAGAGGTGTTTGAAAATTAGAAGCAGCTTGGAGCAGAGAACAAAGTAGAAAAAATATAAAAAGCTAACCTCGTGATCAAGATAAAAATAAAATGCTGGCAGAGTAGAAGTGAAGAATTTGGAGTAGGTTGGAATGGGGTCAGGTGTGAACCAGGCAATCTGAGGTGTCTGCTTTATACAAAATATTTCTGTGTAACACTGTCACCCCATGAACCCATGGAATACAGACTGTTTTTGCCTGTGTTTGTCCCATTTTCCAAACAGAATTTGCAGTGCTGTTCTCTCCCTGTCACTGAGGACTGAGAGAAGTTGTTTCCCACTGCTTTTTGAAAACTTCATGGGACTGACCCTAGAAAAGAAAGTTCTAAGTTGGTGACATGAGGATTACATGTGAACTGATACTGTAGAACAGTAGCAAGTGAGAACTAAGACTAACAGACCTTGTTAGAAGAGCAAGTTAAACTTAAAAGCTAGGGAGCTCCAAGATTTGAGTCAAAAGTAGTTTTAGATCCTGCCTTTCTTCCTACAGAACTAGCATTTCTACAGTTGGTTTTCCTGTGCAGGTCATTTCTCAAGCTGCCTTAGATTATTTGTGAAATAGTTCCTCTTTCTTGCTGTGTTGTTAAAACCAAGTACATTGAATAGATCTGACTCTACGGAGACAGCGAAGAGTGACTTAGCACAAGCATCTATTAAATGCTGAAGTTAAAACATTGTTTGTTTTTTTTTCCCATTGGATTGCTTTAAGATACTGTGTTCTTAGGTGCTATGTATAATTGGAAGAAGCTAAATCTGTGCAGGTGAAATTTTGAACTTGTCTGAAAGAATAGCAAGATACTACGTGTACAGGGGACTTAGAGGAATATGTTGCACTGTTTTGCATCTGCTCTTTACATTAAAAAAAAAAAAAAAAAAAAAAAACTTATATCCACTTGAAACGGAACACAGGGATCTAAGGTGTCTTAAATTTTTCCTGATGTGTTCTTCAAACAGGGTGATAAGGACTTCCCTCCAGCTGCAGCTCAGGTGGCTCATCAGAAACCACATCCTTCTGTGGAAAAGCTTCCTCACCCTCAACACGTCAAGCAGCATATTCACCAACCTCGCAAGTGAGCTCTCCATCAAAATCTCAGCCAAACTGCCATCAGTGAACATGTTTGAGAGAAGACAATGACACTTAACGATTTACACTATCAAATCTGTAATATTGACCCCTAAAATTATATTCTGTTTCTTCTACTTTAATTCCAAAGGGCTAATAAGAACGAAGACATTCAGTTGATATACTAGATGGAGAATTTTCCCCTTCTCTGTTTAGTATTTGCGGATCAAGGGTGGGATTTTTTGATAAGACTCTCTTACTGCCAAGACAAAACTTTAGTATGAATATGATTAATGAGCTTAAAGCTTGTACTTTTAGTTCTGGCATTACAATAGCAGATAATTATGTAGTTTTTATGCTAAATCAGTACGGAACAACCCTTTTGTACTGGTACTTTTATTATCTGGAGGGAGTTTGTGTGTGAGACAGACAGATTCCATAGATAGCTTCCTAAAATGTTAGGTGTCAGTGGCTGTGCCCTCTGATTTGAACTAGTGAAATGATAAAAGGGTCCAAATATATTCTCAATTGGACAGAAATCCAGTTGAATCCTCTTTCTACCCCTTCGCACTCGTAGTCTTGCTGAAATTCTTCAGTGCAGGCTCTGCACGTATGGAGGTCTGTGGAATGGAGAGGAAGAAGCAGTCAGAGTTACAAGTACGCTGCTGCTGTAGATGACCGATCTGTGATCTCATGGGTCCCACTGCGGCCTGTATTTTTATGAGGTGGTAATTTCTCAGTTCTAATAACAAGCTGAAGCAGTTCAGGACCTTCCAGAACTGAACTTAAAATAAACTGAAGAAAAATCTGGTTTCTTTTTTAAATTACACTTTGAGATCACTGTTGGAAGATAAGTGGTAACATCATTAAATGTGTTTAGGTTTATGACCCAACCTCTGTTGTGCATCCTTTCTTTATTGTAAGGACAATAATGGTACAAGGGAATAAAAGTTACCTTTCAGATAAAGCAATTTGATTAGGTTAGGCCACATAATCACATCTTTTCATTACACAGTTCAAAAAGAAAAAAATCACAAGCTCTATCATCTTCCTTCTACAACTCATCTCTATAAAACCCAGGAAAAATATTTTTTTAAACATTCCACCTACATTTTTAAAGTGTACTTCTGTTTTTAACTGACTATAAATACAGTGCAGGTTTTAATGCCGTGTAGGTTCATAAAACTTCTAACATCCTCAAAAACTGGGTACAGGAGCTAGCTCTGCAATCATTTACCTGCCAGCTTAGTTAAAGTTTGTCATCACTTGGTGCTTTACTAGTTCATTTATGTTTAAAAGCAAATACTAGGAAAAACAGTGAACGGGGGTTTTCAAAACAATTTTCTTTAAGATTTTCCTTAAATATCTGCAGTTTCAATAATTATTCTTTGAATAACTGATTTAAAACAACAATTCTGTGAAATACGGCCCATTTCACAAGCAAAATAACTTGCTTCATGTAGGTAAAAGGGACCTGATACGTCCATCTATTTGTAGGCTTGAAATGGAAAAGGTGTTCTACAAAGGATAGGCATGCATGCATATATTTATTCTGCAACCAGGGAGGGATGTACAATCCATGTATGCAGTCCTTATTTTCAATTTAATTAGATGACTACTTGTCTTAGAGAATGAGAACATTGGTTTTAAGAATTATTCTGTATTAGAATATGCATAATTTTTAAATATGCTTTGTTTCTGATGTCGGTACTTCTGAGGCCTTGTTCATTGCCACTCATGAGTGTCCAAGTGATTCACAAATGAGTAATTTATTCATAAAGGTAGAATTGTTGAACCTTGTGGAATATTTATGTGAGCTAATGCACTGGCAGGAACATTTGGAAGATTCAGGACAGCAAGGGGTGGCATCTCATTGGTAGTGCATGGGACTATTGATTGCACTATAGTGCATGGACCATGATTGGGAATGATGTGGATGGGATTCAGCTCTAGTTTTGTGTCTACATCTAAAGTAGTGTCTACACTCAAACTGTAGACAATAATGTAGTCAAAATAGTCAGTGTGCGTATGACGTGACCAACATTTTCAAGACAACCTGAATCACTCTCAACTCTATTAACTGTAGTGGAAAACTAAATTTACTTTGGTATAGTTGCACAGAATTTTGTGGGGCTGGATACCTCTACTCTGTGTCTAGTAACAGCAGGTACAAATGTGTGTTTCTACCTTTTGCAAGCAACACCATATTTCTAGCCTTTTATTAAAAATTGCGAATACAGGTGCTTTTGACTTACGAACTGCTCCTGGTTGTTAATGCAATATATATATACAGCATATATAGACAGTATCTGAATTTTGTCTGTGATTACTTAGATGGATATATATACGTTTGTACAATGGAGTATGACTCCCAAGATAGCTTTAGTGCCTTTTAGAGTGCAGGAATTCCTATACAGTTAGAAAATGTCTCTGTATGAAAGCATATTCTGTATTGTTGGAAGGTATCCATGTTGATGCATAGGTTGCCTTACCAAAGTGTTACCTTGCTGAGAATAAAGAATCATAACTGGTGATCTGGATTGTCTACTGGTGATTATTATACTGGTGTTTATTATACTTTCTAAGTAAGTAAGTATGTCACAATAACATATTGCACAGCAGGTGTTCAGATATTAATATTAAATGATTGCAAAAGAAATTTTCTGGGACTGTCAAAGTGGCAATAATGCAACAATAAAGCATGAGATTGTATATTGGGCTCATTTTTCTATAAGCACAGTGCAAATCAGGGTGGAGTTTTGTGGGTTTTATGGAATTTTAGTACAGAATGCCACAAGACTAATCAACATTTTATAGTTATTGAAAATTATTAGGAGGTTTTATGACATAGTGGATGAACTGTTTTTGAATTCTTCCAACTAGAAGGCAAGTTGCTGTCTTCCACTATGAAACTGGAGTTTCCCCACTAGGTCTTTGCCAAGGTATAGAATCTTAGACTGGTAATAAATCAGTATGGTAAAGGAAATGAGATTTAACATTTTCTGCTACTTTTCAAGTCCTAGTCTTCTTTCAGAAACGAAAATTTTATAACCAGAGGAGTTGGCAGGCTTCCTGTAATACTAGTGGTAACATTGCATTGTACGTGCCATTACACAAGTGATTCACATAAGACTTTGGATAAGTGACCACAGGGTTTTTGGAAGCTTTCTGATATTTTTGGCATCCTATATTTAGTATATGGTTAGTGTGTATATAATAAACATAAAGGATACCTCACAGTACAAATATGATAGACTTGCTTTCTTGAGACTATTACAATATTAGCTCCTTAGCCTCAGCAGTCATGTACTACATTGTTCAAAAACTGTCTTCTTTCATTAAATTTTGGAAAAATACTTGGGCGTGACATCTGGCATGCTTGTTGATTGAGTTGTCCATAATTATTCCAAGTACCATGGCCCTGTTTTCAGCAGTTAGTAGTAATTAGAGTTTATTTACTTCTAATTTTAACAGCATGGCTTAACATTTTCTCACTGGATAGACTGAAACGGGAGTCTTAGACTCTTATCATGGTAGTATAATTATTACGTGCTCCTTGACTCTTTAATGAAAATGTTCCTAACAATCTCTTTCATACAGAGGTGAAAGGGATGGTTTGCACATATGTTTTTGTAACTTTAGAACATTATTCTGAATGCTTACAGTCTTCATAGAGGAGGAGGGTATGGATAGTATAAACCACTTGCCATGTCCCCTTCAGATTTTGGTATATCAAGTTTAAATGAGGTTGAAGTCTAGGTCAATGCTTTGACCTTTACGATTAGGATATATTCATTGCATTTGGGAAAATGTGGGTCTGTCAGTAAGGGTGCAGTTAATGTTAGAGCAGAAGGAGATGTAGCTCATTAGATGCTACGATCATGTAAAGGAGAAATCTGTGTGGGTTTTTTTGTGCACAAACCTCCATGCTCATAAGGTTGAAATGTCTTCATTGAAATGTCTTCAACACACTAGTGGTTACAGATAACATCTGCTTTATCAGTAAAAGTGGAATCCAGATTATATTGACTGTAAGAGCCTAGAGAAGAAACTGAGTCAAGCCTACAGTGGTGAATCTTCAAACTTCCTCAACAGATGGTTATAAATAACGTACATTGTCGGTGTAGCATTGGTAAGTGTTGTGCAGGATTGTATTATGTATAATTAGTAAAGGTACTTAACTTACTATTCTATGGAATTCCTTTTTTTTTCCTGAGAATTTCTCTGACACCTCTGGCACATACAGGTTTTTCTTAAGAAGGCAGAGTCTTGTAGTTTGCTTGTTGCTGTATTCTTGGGTCGCCTTTAAGAACACATTTATTGGTTTTCCTCATCTTGCATCAGAAAAGAGACTGCATCTGGTGTATATTATTTCTGCGAATCTTCTCATAAAATGTTAACACGGGTGTGTAGATAGGAAGCCCCAGAGGAGAGGTGGAATGTGTTATATTTTACAAAGCACTCCATGAATGAAGTATGTTACAAAGACTGTTCCCTTTACTTTGAGGATGCTGATTTCAGGTGAGAACAGAATACAATCTTAAATATAATTTTATATTACTTGGAGCTGACAGGCACACATGGATGCTGCTGACTTTTTTTTTTTTTTCCCCCAAAATTCACTCCCAACCCTGCCAGGTTGGGATAACACTGAAACACAGGCGTTAAAGCCATTGCAAGCATAAATCTTGCAAGTGACCTTGAAAGGACCCCCTGTAATATAATCTCTGCCGCCCAGCTTGTATTGAAGGTATTTTTAGAAAACTCAAGTGGCTAGGGTTCTGTAGGTCACTCCCAGCTTTAAAAAAGAAAAGCATTTGTAATCCACAGTGATTTTAAGGATTATAAAAATCGTTTAGCTGTTAACGAGCTGTGAGCTCTCTCCAGCCAAGAGCAGGACACATGGATTACCTTTGTTATATTCTCACATTGTTGTGCCTAAAGCTGGTTCAGCAAAATGTGTTTTATCCTTCAGTTTGGCTGACAAGCATCAGGTTATGAAAGGGAGTAAAGTAACTTCTTACCAGTCACTTTTGGTAGATGTGTCAGGTGTCGGTGGATGTCTGAAACCATGTTCAGAAAGATACTGACGTCGCTTTTGTACACACGGAGAAGCAAATGCATTAAAAAACACAACAACTAACCTGGCTTTGGGTCTAGTAGTTAATTCAGTAGTGTTCTGTGAAAGTGCTCTTAGAAGATCACAAGAGAAAAAAACCTGAGCTTTCATCATGTTTCAGGACCAGACACTGACCATTTCCTATAGTACACAACAACCACAGTTTGCACTGCTTAATTTTGTACTAAGCATACAATTCATTGATCCATAAATCTACATGGCCTTGAATCTTTTTGCATGGGAGAGAACTTTGGATGAGGAAAATCTACAAATGCAAACAAATTTTATCAACCTTACGGTTCTTTTAACCCAAAAGATTTAAAGAAATGCGTTCTCTTTGCTGCAAGAGCCAGCACTGGGTGTACACACATGTAGGCTGTGGGATTGAGATGTATTTCAGTTGAAGTGAGACCTAATTAATATTGTAGTGTGTGTGTGTATACCTACAAAGAAAGAAAGTAGTCAGATTTAGAACCTAAGATCTAATATTTTATTCATCCCAGGTGCATTCAACAAAGAGATCAGATTTCTAGGAACGCATAGCTTGGATGAACACCTTTGACATCCTTCTTGCAGGTACCTTTTCACTGCTTTAAATCCGAGTTGCTAATAAAAAATACATTAGAAGCAGATTCCCCACCTAATCCCTACTTGCTGGGTAAAATATAATGAATAGCAAATGCAAGAGTTCTTTTTTAGGGCCTGATTTATCATCCAGAACAGAATAAACATCAGCCCACTGCTGCTGATACGACAATTGTGACAGCTGGAGGGGTCAGGAATGAAAGGCTGAAACCTTAAATAAGCCTTTCAATTCAGCCTATTATGAGGACGTTTGTTAAACACACAGCCTTGCTTTTCACCGTGCCAAATAGCTCCTAAACCGTACACACCGGAAACCTATACTTTGTAGTGTAAGAGCTCTGCTTTACATGCTAATAGCTGGTTCACCATTAGCCAATTGTTTCTAAGATAAATATTTATGGAAAGTATAGAGCGTGATCTGACTATTTATTGTGACTCCGAATGCGCCTCTCTCCTAGGTTCATGGCATTTGGTTAGTTTATAGACAGCCTTTTTCCTGGCTGTCACTGTGCACGGCGAGTGTCACCCACGGATGGTTGGCCCCGTGTAAAAGGTGTGACTTTGTTCATCCGGGAGCAGGTTAAAAGGCAGAATCCTCTGCCAGCCCCCAGGTCGATGCACAACGTTAACACCAGATCTATCTTGAGAGGATTGATGATTCTTACAGATTCAGGTTTCTGTAATGCAAAATAGTATTTTTGCATCCTGTGAAGGCTACTGGTTTTTCAGAGAGGATTTTTACTTTGTATTTAGGGAGTCCTGCTTACATCAGTGATACTCTCCAAGGCCTAAAGCTAACTTCAGGTTTGTTCTGCAGGACTGGAGTGTCAAGCTAGATCTTACACGAACTAAAATATGGACCTCCAAATGTCTCTCTTTTCAGACCTCGTAAGCCTATCAACCTGAAAAATGGTGGAAGAGAAATCTTGAGGGCAGACCTTTTGCTTTATGTGCATTACTCTTGTGGAGCTCTGCAGAGGGATGTCAGTATTAGACAACTTTATTTGCTTCAGTTCTGGGGCTTGGTGGCTACTAAACCACTGCACTAATGTTGGCTTCTGGGCTTCTTGCTGACTCCCAAATGTGTTGTAAAGCCCTGGTTTCAGGGAGTGAAACAAAATTTGTCATGTAAAATAGAAGCCCAGTGTCTCATTGCCTAGGTCTCAGGATTTTGAAAACAGAGGATGGGAACTAACAGAGCTCCTTGGAGTCAGGAGCAACTGTCTATGCAATGATCCTTGCTGGAATAGCAACTTCAGAAAAAAAGATGTTTCTAATGGGGAAAAAAAAAAAAAAAAAAAAAAAAAAAAAAAAGTTATTTTGGAAAAGATTGAACAACATAGTGTGGAGTAAATTAGCTTACTAGACAGGAAGCAAAATAATCACTCATATAATATGTAGGTGTATATATATTTATGTATACGTTATATAATTCGGCATTACCTGATTTTAATAATTAGGGAAAAATTCCCTGATTTTTCTATTCCTAATAAATAAGTATATGGTATATCTAAGCAGAAATGTAAGTCTTACCACAGTCATTTTTCTGGGGTATGGTAAGAAACCCAAGTTAATCTACAAAAGCAGTCCCAGGTTTATTGTTCTTCAGTTTCTTTTAACTTCAGGCTTCACTTTTTGCTTATCCTATGACCAAGCAAGACTGCAAAGCAATTGCCAAAGTACCTGCTCAGCCCAGAAATAGGTACTACTGAAAGGCTTTTAATAGTCAGAATCAAGCGGGAACTTCACTCCTGATTTATTGTCCTTTATGTTCTGAAAATAAGAATATTTCTGTGGCTGTCCATAAGGAGCTGAGATTATGGAGTGAAAAGATTAAAGCACAGCACTTCAGGAATAAGAGGCGTACCAATTACCCTGAGAAGCAATTCTAAACAGCATTAGTGACCTGGCACTAGTGCGCTGAAAGGTGTCTAAAGATGGCACTTTTGTGTTCATTATGGGCCACTGCTTTTTGCTAGCTTATGATATGCACTCATGGTAAAATGCTAGTGCTGATGTAAATAGAGAATATTACTTCGATAGCATTATAGTTCTAATGGGTAATGTAAGCTCCAAGCAATGAATATGAGCCCTGTGTATTTTCAGCTATGTTTGCTGGCATTAATACCAGTGCGGCTGAAGACTTTTTGCTTTCCATCAGCTGTGCAGCAAAACCTGTTCAAGTGTAAAAGGAGAGGCAGGCTTGTTTTCACCATGCATGCTTAACAGAAATGCTTCTTGAGAAGAAATCCTCTGTCCCCATGCAGCTTGCTGGCAGCATTTGCTGGAGTTGGCTGTGGCATCACTTCCATCTGATCAGTGCTGATTTGGGTGAGGCTTTCTTTTGCTTCACAGACTTTTCCAATAGTAACAAGGGAGAAAAATATTTTGAAAAACCACCAGCTAAGGGATAGGAAGAGGGACTTAACTTGTGAGCCAAGCCTGTTGAGCCTGGAGTCCCTGGGAGGCAGCAGCATGTAACGCTAGGCCTGTCCCACCTGCTGGCATCTCTCAGGGACAGGCTGCCATGCCATGCCTTGGCCTGGCTCCCACACCTGCCTTGCAAATGGTATAGCAGCTGGGGCTGCTTGGTGCTGGGCTAGGTTTCTTTGAGGGGAGAGCTTGTCCAGGGTGTCTAAAGGCAGTGGCTGGAAGAGCACCCAGAGAGACCTCACGCTGAGCACATGTCTTTTCTGCTCCCTGAAATCACTACTGACCACTGAAGCCAGATAGGCGTTTTCTGTGGATTTGATGAGGGACGGTTTGGCAGATGGACAAAATCTGAGGAGGATATTACCAAAAGATTGTGGAAGCAAACTGAGCTGACTTAATTGTGAATTTGTGAGAGGGAAATGTTACAGGCGGCATTCTTGGAAATGCACCTGGTCCTGTTGAGGTTGGAGCTGGGAGGAGCAGACATGAGACCTCTTAAGGAAGGTGCAGTTCAGAAAAGAGTGTATACAGCTCCCATAATATTTCAGGATTACATTTTCTAAGGCACTCAGAATAAGCAAATCATGACGTAATGTGTAAGAGGGAGAAATACATGTGTGATGGACTAGCAGCTTTTACCTGTCTGGCCTCATCATTCCTGTAGGCACAGATCCCTTTTTTTTTTTTTTTTTTTTTCTTCACCTTTCCCATCAGCTCTTGCAGAAAAGGTGGCTGTTCTGTGGTCTTCTAGGGACCCCATCCCAAACTCTCCTGTCCTACTTGCCTGAAATTGATCCTCACTGGAGCTGCCCTGCTGGAGGCAACTATACTGCTGAAATCCCAGCTGACAGCAAGGGGATAAACAGTAATGCTGAAAAGGTGCCTTTGGCTTCCACAGAATTTCCTCAGCTGCACAGGGAGAGTCCAGGCATGACAGAAATTTGTACAGCAGAGAAAAGAGCAAATAGATACTCGAAGAAAAGGATTTTCAATGCTGTCTTTGATCATCTGAGCAATCAGCAGCAACAAAGCCTAAAAGATCTTCTGAAGTACCCAAAAGTGTTTGTGAGTCTTCTCAAAAGCTTCTGCCATTAGAAATGAGTCACCGTGTGTTGGTCTCTTCCAGTCAGCTGTAGGAATGATGTGATGTACAGCCCTTGGTCTTAACCAGAACGTGATCTCTGCATCCGTCCTTGGTGAGGCTCTCTGAGGTTTACACCCAAATGCCATTGATGTAGGAGCCTGGGGGGGGGGGCGCTGCTCTGGGCAACATCTTGCATGGCCTGTGAGGCTCAGGCAGCTCTGACAGCCCCAGCACATGGGGTGTTCCTGATGTCCAGCAGCATCCAGCCCTGCAGACACTGTGAAGGCTTGCTACTGGTGAGCTGCTGGCAGGAGGGGGGGGGGGACACAAGTGTTCGCCTCCAAACCACAGTATATGTTTAGAGTTTGCACCACACACAAAATGCATGGGTTTACCCACCACGTATGGCAATGTCTTTTGGTGATGCTTAATAAAAGCATGCACAAGTCCCTCAGTAAGCAGCGTTTACAGCAATGCCTGGAGCGTGGTACTCAGAATATGGACTCAGATTTTAAGGGATCTGAATTTCTAGCCCATTTCTGTAGAGGCTTTTGTTATCTTTCATCAAAATTGATTGCTTAACAGTAAAATGCATGTGGTCATTGTTACAATTTGATAGCGTTTGCCTGTGAAAACAGATGTGTAAAGGCCTTTAAATAGCTCCATGCCCTGCCAGCATCCCAGCATTCACTGCCTAACTCAGCAGATATTTTCTCAAGGGAAAAATGTCTGTATAATTAATGTTAGCAACAGTGCTTTTCAAGGAACCCTAGGAAAGGTGTGAGCCTCTCCTGAAAGATTGCACAGGTATAGACCTTGCTGCAGAGGTGTAGGTGCAGCTTGGTAAGCAAGAATTGCAGCTGCCCCTCCTTTCCACCATGAGGCTTTTCATGATTTTATCTTGAAATTGTGAACGGTGTCACTAGCACATTGATAAAGGAGTTTGCAGGCCACCTGAAACACCATTTCTGAGAAACAAGAGACTCCTCATGCATCTTAATGGCATTGTTGACTCTGAAAGCTGAAGCTGACAATTGGCAGCATCATTAAAATTGAAGCTGAAGGCAGGGTAAGACATACTCCATATCAAAATAAGATGTCTGATTCCTGTACTGACTGTAGCATTTCTTTTTATATTTAATTCAATAACTCCGTTTAAAGCAGATGAAAAACTGCTGCATGTCCTGCATCTTGTGACTGGGGATGGGCTCAGCTGGTTGTAGTGTCCCTGGGGCCATGCTCCCCATCTCTTGCTTCATCCTCACGCACGATTCTCCCCCACTGCACAGGAAGTTTTTACAACCCCATCCACACATCATCTGCCTCAGCTATATTTATGAAAAATCTCAAAGGAGCTGAGGAAAGATGATGCTGGAATACTGCATGGCTTTTAAAAAGTGATCTTGCCCAGGCTGAGGTAATGAAATATCTCATTCTAAAGCATGTATCAATTCGTGCTCAGAGCATCTTTTACTTGTTCCACAAGCTGTATTATCAGCTAGTCAGGTTGGTTTTGGTAATTATGGCAAGATAAATATCCCTGCCCTGGTGGGATGTGGGGTGCATTCAGGCTATATGAGAGAAGGCAATGCTACTTAATGAGCTCCACCCTAGGCCTAGAAATACAAAGGTTATTGGGGTGGGTGCAAACCCACAATTGCCTGAGAAGATTCAAAGTTCATGTCCATACATTAATGTGATTTTTAAATAACCCTGGTGGAAGACAATTGCTGTTAAATTAGAATTTGGCTTCATCTCATGTGTTGCTGCAGCTGGATTGCTGCCTCCATCTGTCCCCCTCTTGTCTCTGTGCATTCTGTCACTCTACCCCCAATTGACTTAAATCCCTTCTAAGTGTCATCTCTGATGTGTCTTCTGGGCTGCCATGAGGATTGCAGAAGAGTCTAGCTAATGGGAAATGGCAACACAGGGATTTAATGTCATTTAGACTGCACAGACCTGGCTTTTGCTTTCATGACTTCATAAATCTCTTAAATAGCTCACTGGAATCCCCAGAAGTTGGAGCTATTCAAAAATGTGGTGTGTGATGGTGGTATATGAGGCAAAAATTTTTAGCCTTGCGTTTCTAAGCAAAGCTTTCAGTATCTCATTTATCTGAGGAAAGCAGTTAGCGGGAAGATCAGGCCAAAGATGCTGTCAGCTTACTGTTTTTTCTGGGGAAAGCACGTGCATTTTTTATCTCATGGGTCTGAAGAAGCATGACCAATGTAGCACATGTTCCATATCCTGGGGTGATGGGCTGAGGAAGGGAAGAGACAGAGCTTTCCTACTGCATTTATAGATTTTCACCATTTCTTTTTCATGCAGGTAGGACACATCCTGAACCTGAGACATGTTTTTTAGTGGCTAAAAATAACTGGTGCTGTCGCTCTGCTTGCAGCATACATTTACATAAAGAACTGATCGATGGTTCTGAGTAAGCTCTAAGCTTGGTGGCTCAGAGGGCAGCTGCTTGTCTGTAGGACATGTTTAAACCCCATGGCTGACTTCCCTACAAGCTGTGCTTTGTAGGAGGAGGCAGCCTTGGGAAGACCTGCAAACAGGGAATTACTATAATCGAGCCTGGATGTCACAAAAGCATGGATTAATATTTCATCATCTGCCTCCGATTGTTGTCAGGCCCACTTTGTTCCTGAGCTGGGGCTGTGATCCTCTAAAGACAGCCTTGAATTAAAGATGAAGCCAGTGTCTTACCTGATGGAAGAAGAGCAGCTATCTGAGCAGGACTGTAGCAGTGTGGCTCCTCACCCTGCACTGCAGTACTTTAAAGTCACCCAAACAATAACACAAAGCCATAGCATGCTGCTGAGGAAGTTGCAAGCAGAAGTTGTGATCCGTGTTAATGAAAGGGAGACTGCTAATTGTCTGAGGGTAAGTAAGAGGCAATGAGCTGCAGCTGGAGGTGCCATTGACTCTGCTGTGTAGCAAAGAGCTCATGGGCTGTGGATGAGAAGCAAGGACTTTGCTGTCTTGCTGGAAAAATGAAAGCTACAAGAAAAACCCATCCCAGCTCAAGAAAGATGTAGACCTGTTAGAATATGTCCAGAGGAGGGCCACAAATTGATCAGAGGGCTGGAGCGCCTCTCCTATGGAGAAAGGCTGAGAGAGCTGGGGATGTTCAGCCTGGAGAAGAGAAGGCTCCAGGGAGACCTTAATCCACCTTTTCCATACTTAAATGGGGCTTATAAAAAAGATGGAGAGCAACTTTTTGCTTGGGAAGATAATGACAGAACAAGGGGAGATGGCTTTAAACTAAAAGAGGGGAGATTTAGATTACAGATTAGGAGGAAATTCTTCACTCAGAGGGTGGTGAGGCACAGGCACAGGCTGCCCAGAGAAGCTGTGGATGCCCCATCCCTGGAGGTGTTCAAGGCCAGGCTGGATGGGGCTCTGGGCAACCTGGTCTGGTGGGAGGTGTCCCTGCTCATGGCAGGGGGCCAGAACTGGGTGGTCTTTAAGGTCTCTTCCAGCCCAGGCTGTTCTGTGGTTCTATGAAAATGAAATGGATGGGCCCAGGGCTCAAGCCAGAGCTCAAGCAGGAAAGGAGGGTAAAGCCCTCTGCCCATGGAAGGGTAGCACTCCCTATTAAAAAAAAAAAAAAAAAAAAAAAAAAAAAAAAAAAAAAAGTAACACCAATGATTTATTTAAGAAGTAACTACCACTCTGTCCAGAAACTGTATGTGTAAGCCAAGTGAGTATTAGCCTGATTTAAACCAACATAAGAGAGTGAGTGTTGCTTGTTGTACCTATTTGTTCAACTCAGCTCTTCACTTACACAAGTTCAGCTGCTATTTATTTATTTTAAATACAGACATGACCTTACTGAGGTAGCTGGTTATGTCTTTTTTGGAGAGCTGACTTGCAGTTGAAGTCCAGCATGTTAGCCTTGTTTTTGTCTGAGCACAGCAGCTAGGTCAGTCATGAAAGCCTCATGACAGCTCAATTTAAGGTTCATAAATACTCGTAGCACCACTGGTGCAGAAAGCCCCAGGGAAGCCCAGAAAGGCTCTCAGAGAGGGATGCCTCATGATGGCTGGGAAACCACATGCAAATGCTGCTCGTTGTGACCATGGATGTATTTAAAAAAAAAAAAAAATATAGGCTAATCCAATCCATCATATACAGAATAAAAAATAGTTTGCAGAAACTACAAGCAAAAAACTGATCAAGTCAAACATCCACAGAGTACTTCTTTGAATGAGTTTCTTAGCAGAAGTCGAGTTTGCAAAACAAATTTTCAAGGAAAAAAAAAAAGCCTAAATTAATCTAGCACGGTTAGTCTGTTCAGTTCCGTTGCTCAGCAAAAGTGAGTTTCATTTCAGTTATAATGATACATTTGGGGAGCCTGAGATTATACCAGGTGGTCAAAGTGATCACTTCTAAGGCCATGGAAACTGGTCAAATCCAGAGCAGCAGCTATTTCACTGCACTTTCCTGGGAAAGCAGCCAAGCTGGTAATAAAACATGTCTATTTTCAACACAACTGCATTTGTATATTCTTTTGAAATGCTGTTTCACCTTGTGTTGGAATAGGGCTTTTAGTGGGGCAATTACTTAACCGAACCACGTATTGATTTGTGTCACATAATGAAGCAGATCATCCCAACATGACCAGCCTCTAAAAGAAACTGGCTTCAATACGGCAGCAGCAAGCATGGGGAAACCTTAGATCCGGTTGCCAGATGCAGTTGGGATGTAAATATTTTATCACCTTGAGTACAGATCCTCAGAAACACCTCAGGTGCTAACACTGCCCTGAGCAGGTCTTGGTTACTACAGCCCTGATAAAAATACCTTATGTGCACACACCGGGCAGAGAAGCTGGAGCATCTCTTGATCCACATTTACTCGTGCTCACAGTTCAATTGGTGCCTAAATGCATCCAGGATGGAGCCTTCTCGTGTGGGTTCTCCACATTTGTCTCTTCAGGGCTTGCATTCATTTTTTATTTTTCTGGGAGGAGGGCTTGTGCAAACAAACTACCACTCATGTAGGAAGCTGCTGTAGTGAGAGGGGGGAAAGGAGCCACCTGAAACCATTTCCCCAGCCTCTCCTGCTTTCCTAAGAGCAGCCCAAACCAGAAGCATTTGGCCTGCTAAATATCCACAAGCCTCTGTGTGGTTTTGTAACCACGAAAGAATGCTAACAACATTGTGAATTAAAACATGCAGAGAGAAGTGCCAAATTTTAACCTGACTAGGCAAAATTAATATGCATAAAAACTTTAATTACCCAATGAAGTATAATTTTTTCACAGAACCCCCTGCCTTTTTCCATGCAAGAGCTCCACAGTGTTCAGTGAAAAGGCAGCTGGTCTATTTTCTCTCTGTAGCCTCTGTATTATAGCCTGAATGAAAGGCTATTACAGAACAATTATTTACTGCTGGCTTTCCTACAGCGGTCACCATTAACATATTGGAGCACTCTACATCATCGCTGGGAGGTGAGAGGCCTTTTGTATGTGTATATTTTAAAAAAATTGTAAATACATATGAATATATAAATGCTAAGTATATAATTCTACTACTATATGTATTAATAATGTATGACTGTGTTACCTACAGATATTTTTATGGGTATGGTTTAATTTAATACCATGCATAATTAATATAATTTAATTACAAGGCAGGGAATTAAGGTGTTCCCTGGCATTCAGTTCACCACATTTGGGATGTCCTTATTCAGAATATTTAACATTATAAAGCATGTCTTGGTCTAAGTGTGGCTCTGGCTGACGAAATTTATGCTTAGTGGTCAGCAGCTCTACACCCAAGGCAGAGGGAGTGCACAGCTTATGAGGTTTTCCTTAAATGCTGCATTTAACTGTACTCAGGAATTCTCCAGGCAGAAGAAAATCCCTGTTCTCCAGAGCAATACGAGTTGGCCCTTCTCAACTACCAGGTGATGCTCTGTGTAACCCAGGCCTCTTTTCTAGCACTGTGACACCCTGCCGTACCTTTGGAGTTACGTATGAATGTTACACATTTTGCTTACTTGGATGACCCAAGAGTTGTGGTCAGAAACACTGCAAACATTATATCCTAATGCAATTTCCCAGTCCTTCGTGGACTTTCCAAAATGATTTTCCCTGGAAATATTTCTCCCTTGGCCTTCTGCAAGCAGAGGAAGTGGTTTGAGAGAAACATTATGTGGGGATGATAAGCATTTTTTTTAAATACCAGTTAAAATGAGCATTGCAATTATCATCATCATTATTACTATTATCCAACTCAGGATATTCTATCATTCTATTATTATTGTTGTTATTATTGTTATTATGATTTGGGTTGTGGGGGGAGACCCTAGAGAAACAGTGCTCCCAGGAAGATCAGATAAAAAGCCTGTAGAGCTCCCATGGAAAACCTGGTAGGACTGAGCTGATACACGACTGTGTGAGTTATTCAGCTGAAGAGCTTTATTTATCAGGAACCTGTTGCCTCACAAACTATTTAAAGTTGGTTTGTGTTCATCACCTTCGGCCTCCCTATTAACATAAAGGAACGATTTTGGACTTTAAGGAGGAGCAATAGCAGAAATGTGTCTATACAGTTACTGGATGTCTCCTGCTCTGAATGAGCTGTTTTCAGGCTTTCACTGTTGGATCTATGCATGCCCTACAAACAGCCTCTCATGGCTCTGCAGGCTTCCCCTTGCCTCCTGCTCCTCTTCTTTCTCCAAAGGGCAGGCCTGGTAGCCTTGAACATCTTTAGTCCATGGAAGGACCTAAGTGTTGTTGTTTGTGAATCAAAAAGTACTGCTTGCTTGCCTCTTCGTGGTGGATGGGCAGTGTGGTAACAATGCAGGCAAGCAGTGCTGGCCACGCTGAGGTGACAACTCTTGGAACAGCAGGTGGGTTGTTAGTTTGAGTTTGTACTTATCTGAACAGATTACATTTTGGTAGACTGGATGCTCTACATTTTAACAAGGGTCCCTGATGTCCAGCCTGTTTATTTGACTCTCTTTGTTTCAAGACATTGTCAAAGGCATTTTCCCCAATCTCAGATCAAGTCTTTCATAACTCTGTGTCCAAAGGCATCGCTGGATAAAAAGCTCCAAAAGAGCATCCTGGGACATAGCAGACCCCATTCAGGCTATCAGCTCATTTGTTTCTAGCATAAATAAGAACAAGATAAATTTGTCTTGTAAAAATTTAATGTACATGTTACCAAAGGAAGAGATACCTACTGGATACGGTGGTAATTGGGTACGTTACCCATTCAATATCCATTCAAACTCTTTTTTTCATATTACTTCTAATCTGTTTATTTTCTTTTCTCCTCCCCATGTTCTGTGGGATATATACTGCAGCTACATTACATCAGAACAACTGATAACAACTGATAACTGAGGGGCTGGGGGCTTGAGGTTTTGCTTGTTTTTTTGTTTGTTTTTGTAACAGTAACTTTTGCCTCCTAGTGGCTGCAGTGACATATTACTGGGTATTCATTGTTAAAATAAAAAAGAAACTTAAAACATTTCAATATCTATACCATCGCCTCTAAGAAAGTAAGTCAATGTATTTGCATATGCTGTACAAACCAATTACTCTGTGCTCAGGAAGGTGTGAAGAGGTGCTGAAAAAGGTTACTTGAAACAAGTAGAAAAGCCAGCCCTGAGAAACTTTGGAGATACTGAAGAAGGCCCATGCTGAATCCCATTTTTTTTGGGTAATATACTCCTTGGTGGACCACAGCAAACCTTTATGACTGCTTTTAACTCTTGTCTGCACAATAGCCAGAAATGGCTGGGTCAAAAAGCCAGTCTTGGTTTAGATCAGAGGAATCACAGCACCGTCAATGCATTTTCTTCCCCCTTCATTGCCTCCACTACCTCTTGTCCACTCTCCTCTCTGCCCGGGGATTACCTCTGCTGGTTGTTATCTCTAATAATGTTAGCTTAGCACTTTTCATTAGTGACTGGGAATTCGGAGGTTTAATTGCACAATTTACTGTACAGAGAGTCTGCAGAACTGTCAATCCAGCTCAGCTTGCCTGGAGAGGACTGCTGGCTGCCTCTTCGGCCGCTGTCTCTGCTGAATACACTCTCCTGGTGAGTAATTAACTAAGTAATGAACAGCCTCTCTAAATGACCCAGATGGCTGCACTGGTTTGTAACTCTACCTGTGATGATCTAAAAGGAGGAAAAATGTGAGGATAATTCCCGTTTCTTGCAGATCTTTTTGCCCTACTTTACAGCTGGCACCCCTGAGCAGCTCTGCTGCTGGTGCTCGTTGGGTCTGGCCACAGCAGGCTCAGAAGCAGCGTGAGGGGACAGGCTGGGGCCTTCCTGAGCATCCAAAAAACTGCCCAGGCTCCTTTCTTTGGGGCTTTGAAGAAACACAGACACCTGTCAGAGGGTGTCACCTCTGCGTTTCACCCAATGAGATGTCATTTGGAGCTGCCAAGCTCGTGCCAGGGACCTCTCTCTCCTCCTCCACCACCTGGTAGCTGTGCCCCTGCCCCTCCCTGCTCCCCTGCACCAAGGAGTGGCAGGCGACTTCCCCACTGCTCTCTGAAGAATAAGGTCAACAGATAAGTTCAACAGCTTGTGCCTCTTTTAATGGAAACACCACGTATTTATACACATTTACACAGTGAAGTACAAAGGGTTAGAAAACAGGCTTCATTTTCAGCCCCTGTATCTAACACACCGTATGGTAATCCCTGAGAGCACCTGGTAAGTGCGTGTCCCCTGCAAGTGGTCCTGAGAGTGCAAATTCCCCTGCAGCACAGGTTGCTTTCCGACACTGAATCCGAATGCTAACTCTTAAGTACACTGGGCTGGCAGTAAGCAGAAATTAGTAGTTAAACCACTCAACATGGTGTACCACATCAAAATCCATCCTGACATCTCTGCCACCGATGGCTAAAAGGGCATCTTCTTACCCTCCAGAGAAATGACTTCAGCTTCTACCTTATATTCCAGTCACAGAAAACCCATTACAACATTAGTGCCTGTGAATTGCACAGACCTGATGCAGTTGCAGACCAAAATCCTCTTTATATTCATAGTGCTGGAGAGGTTTATTAGCAGGATGCTTATTCCATCAGCTCTGGGCTGGAGGGCTATCTGGTAAAGCAGGCTAGCCTGCACAGCTATTCCAGCAAGATGTACAAAGAACAGGATCTGTGGAAAATCCTTGTTTCACGAGTCTGCTGTAACCTCTGTGGAGACCTGACCCCAGCCCTGCTAGCTGGCAATACCTGCCTGGGCACCAGTTTGCAATCGATTGAATTTATTTCTGCCATGACATGTACAGTTTCTTTACACATTCATTGAGACTCTGGCCAGCCTTTGTGCTGTGGGAGTGAAGGGTGTAAATGTTTTCTCTGTATTTAATTGTTGGAAGAAGCTGGTCAGAGCAGCAGCTGTGGTCAGCCTGGGCTCCAGCAGAGCAACCCCATGAGGAGAGCACACCACAGCCCATTTCTTATCAAACAGGAGCAAAGCCTGAGCAAAAATATGGCCATTTACTGTAGCATCTGCTTTTTGCTTTTGAACTCCACCGTTATGAATGTGCTTTATTTATTTATTTATTTGTTTATTTATTTATTTATTTTATTTTATTTTATTTTTAACTAAGCAGCAAGTTTAGACGATGTGTTTCCATAAGCACAATGTGCTGTTCTGGCCAACCCAACAATTTAGATCACATCTGGGTATGGGAGAATGGCTTTCACAGTCTTGAGGACAGTGTGTCCCCACATATCCAGTGGGCTTCAGGGTCTGGGACAGGATGTCTGATGTGGCAGTCTTTTACTGTGGACCGTCATGGTCCATTCCTGCTTTACCTTCAGTGCCAGGAAGTGTTTTCTTCCAGTGTTGAGAAAGGGGAGTAGTGTCCTGCCCTCTGGGGGCACCCAGGTGCATAATATCAAAGCTCACAATGAATCCGGCCATGGTTTCCAAACATCAGTGGCTGAGCTGCCTGATACTGACTGGATTTTCATAGCATATGGCTAGATTTGATAGCTCGGAAAATTGCTTGAATTTCCAGAAGGTGCATGATTATTCTGTCCTGGCTATAATGCAAAAAGGTCCTAAAGTAGACACTCACAATAAGCCTGGTGGTTTTGTTTTATTTTTAAAATAGGAATTTAAATATAAAGAAAAAAATAGCCCACCTGTGGTTCACCATCTCCCTCATTTCACAGTTAAATGCAAAGACAAAGAAATCCCTGAGACTGAAGAGGAGACAACAGATGGTGGATTCAGGGAAACTTAATGGGGGAGGCAAATGTTAGGTGACTGTGACATACAAAAATTAGTTCAGCTTCTCTGTTGCTCCAAAGAAATCAGTCCTTGCCCCTGATTTATATCTGCAGAGGATGCGAATACCTCAACTATAGAAATATTTCACATACAGCCCTTTTTTAAACTCAACAAAACAATATCATTAAGAATTGTATCCATACAGACCATATAGGACTGTACAGTTTAATACCTATGCTGTCTTAAACTTTGATTACTGTATTAATATAATATAAAGTGCTTGGTATATTCAGAACAATTATAGGATTGGATTTTCACTGCCCACTGAGACTCTGTGGTGTATTTTAAACTCTTCCTTATTACTATAAAACTTTGAAATACATCTACCTATACAAGGAGAGGAAAAACATCTAGTGTCAAAAGCACAACTCCTTAATTTTGTCCATTGCAAAATGAACAAACGCAAAATATGATCCTTTCATACGTGTTGTTTTTCAAGGTGCTCCTCTGTCATTCACCTGGAACTGGAAAAAAGGAAACCATAAAAGGACGGCACCTCTTAAGCTTCCTATCAGGAGCAGACAGGTAAACTTTTCTGTTTCCCACCCCAAAGTACCTTCACGTCCATGATCAGACAAGCCGAGGCATAGCCCTTGCCCTGTTTATGCACTGTAAAGGCCATCGCTCAGTATTCCAGCTCCAGAAACAGCAGGCATGCATGATGGCACGCAGTCTGCTATCTTGCTCAGATAACAAGACTAATGGCTCTCAAACCTTCCTCACTACCATTAAATCAGGTCCTGGATCTGGCAGGAGACACCTGCCTCTGTTTTTGAGCCTCTTCGGCTCTTTTCTTCTCCAGTTCCTCTGCTTTCTTCCGCTCCTCTTTTAGCTCCTTGTACCTCCATTTAGGAATCTGCAAATAGGGGTCGTCCTTAGCACTGCTCCTCCTTCTTGCCTTTTCTGGCTGGAAGGTGGGTGGAGGAGCCTTGCTGATACGGACTTTGGGGATGACAAATCCTGGTCTCACGCTGCTCCGTCTGAGCAGGTGGAGCGGCAAGAGGCTTGTTTTCCTGGTGGCTATAGTGTTCACTTGAGACACTGCAAGGCTGACGGGCTGCAGGCTGGCTCGCCGGTCCTTCTTCTTGGGGATCAATGTGATTTTGGAGTTCTGAAATAATTTCTCATAGCTGCTAACATGGTCTTTGTCCAGGGATCGGATCTCCTCGGCTCTCTGCTTCCTAAGGATTTCCTGCACAGCCAGTCTGCGTTTTCCCACAGCAGGTGGGCTTCCTGGGCACACAGTCCTGCATGACAGAGCAATGAATGGGCTGCCTAAGCTTGTGGTCACCTTCACCATGTGATCAAGGACCCCGTCTTCTTCTGGACCATGGAAAACCCGAAATGAGACAGCCGATCTCATGCACTCAGAAATCCTCTGCAAACAGGTCTTTGGCTCCGCAGCCTTGGCAAGGAGTTCCTTCATCTTTGGCCATTCTGGTTTGTATTGATCACATAACTGTTCTGGGCATGGTCTATCCATCAGCTTTTGCATGATGAAGGCAGATTCTGACCTTCCCGTAAAACAAGCCCATTCCCACGAAGTCAGCCCACGGCTTGGGTCAGTTGAGTGAACATTGGCCCCTCAAGGAAAAGAAAAACAAATACTGTTAGTTAATGAAACTTCCCATACTTCTGAGCACTTTCATATTCAATTTTTGTTTATATGTATCACTGGCAATGTAGATACCTTGAGTATATTGAAAAAGGTTTAAGCTAAAATATGAATGGGCTACAACTTTTGGTTTCTTGATGGGCTTCTCTGCCAGCGGAAGCACCATTCTCAAACAGCCAACACATAACTGACCTACACAGATCTTGGCATGAAAGAAAAGACATTCTGTCACATTGCTTTGGGAGACAGAAGTGTGCAGAGACAGAAATATCATGATAAACTATTTCTCTCAGATTGGGCTGTGGATAGAAGGCGGCACCCTAAGCAAATAAGTTGATCTTGATTTAAATGTAGTTTAAGCGAAGTTTAAAATGACTGCTACAAGAGAAAGCACTTCAAAGAGTCAAGTCTGACCCAGTCTGGAAGGAGGCAAAGAAGAGAAAGATGTAATCAAGTCAGAGAGTTCATTAGCTGTAGAGACAAGAAATGATTGTGAGAGCTCAAAGGCAGCTGGGTTTGAAGACATTCACTACAGCAGAAGCAACAGACAAACCAATGAGGGGAGAGTGGAAAAAGGTACACAAAAACGTGTCCTTCCACTTCACTAGCCTGTTTTTGAACCCACCCTACCCAAATTTCCTATTCCTGACTCTCTCCTTTCAGGCTAGCCACTTTTCCTGTCCCCTTCTTAACACTTGCCCGTGTCTGCACTCCTTCCCACTAGAGCTGACTGGAAACATGGCAAACTATGTGGAAGATGTTTCCTTGTTGTACACATAACAGGCATGGATTTACTGAAGGAAAAGTAGTAGCTAAAGGAACTGGGTCCAAATATATGTTTTAAGGAACAGTATGCTCTGGTTGTAAACAGACAAGAGGTGAAGACAGCTGTTTACCATTATCTTCAAGAAAAATAAGTGCCAGCTCTGATATGCTGCAGCTGTGGCACCCTGGATGAGTCCCAAACAAAAACAAGCTGTGTGAGAAAGTGCTGTGAGAAGTATCACTGGGGGCTCCCTGTCTTTGCTTGGTGGCAGCATTCAAGCTTGGACTCTCAGCTCTTGCCTGAGCTGTGTTGCAGCTGTCTCTGGTCTTGTGCCTTGCTGCTCTGGCCCCTGACTTGCAGGCTTGGCTCCTGGTCTGATCTCAGGCTTTGACCCTATGGACTTGCCTCATCACCACAGGCCTGCCTGGCAGTCACAGCAGTACAGGCTGACCGTGGTTGTTGCCACCAGACCCACCCAATTTCTTAAAGAAGCACCTTTGTTGGTGAAGCTAGAGCCTCCTCCGTGTGCCTTGCCGTCACCCTTGGCTCACCTTCCTTTGAGGTGAGGCCCACACTTGCTGATCCCTGACAGATGCGTCCCCAGGTGTTTTGGAAACTTTATGTAGGGAAACAATAGTACAGAGTATGGAAATCCTGATCTTTCAACAAAAATCAATGCTGACTTTGTAACTTGTATCACGAAATCTCTCTAAGGCGTGATTTACTACAGTGGTATTGATTTTCTGTACAAATCCAGAGGCGTTTCTAAACAAAGGTGTCACTCAACAGAACGTGTCACCTGCACAAGACATGAATAGTCTTGTCCCTTTTTAAATATTAACTAGACAGCTACAGTTTCAGCTCTCCATCTCAGACCCCCCATCAGATCCTAGTGGGTTTCCTGATGGGCAGCCAGGCCCCTTTTGCTTGGCCTTGCTGTGCCAAAGGGTCCAGGGAAAGGGAGAACTTAAAGATCAGCTCTGCGATTCCCTTCAGACAACACTCAGTGTGATTGTGGGGGCTTGAGTCCCCCTTGGTTCCCTCTGAAAGGATTGCGGTGGGCCTGGAAATGTCAAACACCACTGCATGTGCTTAAGAAGCATTGCTGGGCTTGCTCAGCAGGACAGGGGTAGAGCGGAGCAGGGCCTTTTCGGCACAGAGGCTCACACATGGTAACTCAGAAGACCTGCAAGAAGCAGGGCTTTGGGTTAGGGAGCTCTTAGCTCCAGAATATTCCTCGGACTCGGGTCCCAAGACAGCACATGGCTTAGGAATAGGCATCAGACCAAAAAGAAGAAAGCAAAACCATAGGACAGCTTTCCCAGGCGGGAGCGGAGTTTAATGACAGGGAGCGGGAGAGCTCAGAAAGGCAGGCATCTGTCACCGAGCTGTTTCACACACAGTATTTAAAGCCCAGTCGCTAGATCCACTTCCACTCCAGTGGCGTTACTAAAGCAGCACTCAGTGTACACTGGAGATCGCGATGGGTCTCGCGTGGTGAGTTATGGCTGGCATTTCTGCGCTCCTGCCCGGGCTCTCTGGCTGGCTGCTGGCAGCGCTGCGGCCCTGGCCGTGCAGCAGCCTGTGACAAACTGCCCGCGAGTGAGCGGCTCGGGTCCTCTCTTACTCGCTTTGCATTCCGAAACAGCAAATCCACGTATTTCAACGATTTGCTTTGAAAGAGCAGACATTATGGCCAAGTGTCTCAGCACACCTTCGTCGTGTAGTGATTGACCTTGGCTACCCTCCAGGAGCACAAGTTTTGGGAAGAGCAGTCACTTTGAAAATTCAGCTCCAGCCATCTGTCACACTCTGCTGCTGCCTCTGCTCTGTCTGACTGTTAAATCCTACTTAGGCAGCTGGAAAGGTGAGTTATTTTTCTTCACTGACCTCCTGCATGGCCCTAAGTAGGTGCCAGAAAACAGAGGTTTTACCCAAGCCATTAAGCAGATACTGGGGTTAAAAACTGCCTGGCTCTAACTCTTTTTTTTTCAAGACACACACCTGTTTTTGTGGCTGTACAACAGGCATAGGTTCTGCAAGAGGCCCATGGCTAATTACAGGTGTTTTCCCCCTATATTTCCAACTATTCTTACCTTTTAACATAGAATTTAACTAGAACCTGAGGGGTTGTTTTATTTGTGAAACTGATTTTTCCCCAAATCTTTCATTAATGATTTATTTCACCTTTTTCAGCAACCTAGCACTTCATTGCTGGCAGTCACTCAGTTCCCTTCAGCCCCCAACTCTGTCTAAATCCATTCTGAATAAGCTGCTCCCTCCCTACATCTCTCCAGACTATACAATGCTAGACAGTAATCGGATATTAAAAGGGGTGCAGGCAATTTGCCATATTTCCTTTGTGGCCCCAATTTTAAGCTGAAAATGTATGAACCCACAAAATACTCACTTAAACATGTAAGTAAACTGCACTATAGAAATTTGGAGTATATTAATCCTTTACTCTTTAGCCAATGTATCTATCCTCACTGTTCCTAATGAACAAACAGCCCAATATAACTTTCTGTAGGTAAACCTGATAGGAGGCTAACAAACCTATTTTCTGGCTGGCTGAAAGTTTGTTCTTCCCACCCTTCTGTTTGCTTAAGTAACATGAAAAAGAGAAGGTGGCTATCCAGATGACAGAGTCAGCAACCATATATTCAACTTTGATATTGATACTTTTTGTACAAGAAATCTAATAACTGGGACTCAGTTCTATAAAAAATTGAAAGGTTGTAAAATAGCTTCTAGTGACCAAAACAGAAGGAACAAGTTTCCATCAGATCTCCAGTGATAGTAATAGAAAGCCATGACACTGTCAGGTCAATTTGATAAATTTTAAGGTCTGGTGACTGAAGTTTCATTTTAAGTGATAACTTATAGCAGCCACTGGAAAATTCTGAACTAGCATCTGCACAAAGCAGATATTAGTCCAGAAACTGCATCTGTGTCTAGCAGTGCTCTAGCTCTAAAAGTAATTTTATAACTTTTATTCATAAAAATTCAACTCCAAAGTGACTGATCTGACTCCAAAACTTTGATTCCAGTGTAAGAAGCTAGAGGATCTTGCAGAAAATAATGTCAGTTACCATATCATTCAAGCATTTTCTGTGCCATATCAACATCTATAAACAGGATATTTTGAAAATGGATGAAAGTAATACCACTATGCTTGACAAATGCCTTCTACTTAAAACACTCAAATTATGAAGGGTTAGACTTCTGTGACAGCAAAACAGCTGAAATAAACCACCCATTCAACATCTCAGTCTACAATGAAATCGACCTGTAGGATTTTTGGTCTAAATAGCAACGATGTTCATATGTTATCTATTATCATGTCCATAAAATCAGATTTGTGCCAAATGCCTGCAATTGTAATAAAATAAAGTATACCAAAACACTTTCATACTCATGAACTAATAATTTATATATTAATAACACAACAAAAGCATCCAATATTGTGTCTAAAGGGTACTGTACAGCCCTGCCAGGGGTCTGGTACTGCTCCTGTAGGGGGTGTTGCCCCAATGTCTCTCACCCTTCCAGGTTTCCTCTCCAAGAGCTCTTCACTTCACCCTGACTACCGCTGGAAATTCAGCTGCAAAGTCCGGGGCCAATGACAAGAAACATATTTCCTGTTCCCAGATGCAAAGAGGCAAGTGGGCAGAGATGGACCTCCTCACTCTCTGTGCTGTGGTTCCTTACCTGCAGCTGGTACAGACTTGCTGGTACCATTCCTCATAAAACTTGAGACCCAACTCAGATCTGTAGAGGGGCTAGAAAGAGAAGTTTCTCCCTGTATTGCCAAATTTCCCAATTTTTTCCCATCCCTGGTGGGGTATGAACCCTGCACCCAAATCTCCCTACTCCACAGCTGGAGGGAGAGGTATAGGTCTGGCCACGAGGCCCCCTGGTGACACTACCATCACCCACCTGTGCACCATCACACCCACAGCAGCTGGCAGCAAGAGATCTGCATGTCTTTCCCAGGTGTGTCACAAATTTCATTAGCTCACCATCTACAAATCTCAGCGATCACATTCCCTGACCTGTCCTGGAGACAATAAATCTGGCACCGAGAGCACCTGGAGAGTTCACGGATGAGGGTTCACAGACAAGCAGAGCTCTCTTCCACCTGCAGCATGTGGCTTCACCTCCTGGTCTACAGTTTCATTAAAGTCTGCATCCCTTTCCAGGAAAGGCTGCACCACACCTCTCAGAAAAACACATCAAGAGGCAATTTTTGTTGTTGCTTGTGTGTGACTGTCTAGTATTTACAGGTAGATGATGAAGAAGAAGCAGCAAAGTGCTTTGCATACCTGCCAACATCAAGGCTTTCACACATTCCGTTCGTCCCTGCATTGCAGATTTCATCAGTGCTGTGAATCCGAACACGTTCCTCTTCTCAATGTCAAGCCCGGGAAAATAGTTCAGCAAGTAGTTTGTAATGGTTATGTGCCCTTTAAAGAAATGAAAAATAACAGAGAAAATCCACCACAGAATTAAGAGGCAGTCTCAAGGCAAAACCAAAAATCGATCCTGCAGGTTTGGAAACTTTAAAAATTAAGGCAATTAATGAGATCTGTTTTCCTCGTGTCCTTTTCTGATCATTGCAGTCACTAGCTTTAGCGTTAGATGGCACTGTCTTGTGGCAAGAGTGTTGGGATAGGAGCGTAGAAACCTGGGCTCCCATCTTCCCTCAAATTGCTCTCAGTGGGGGGTCCTCTCTGCAAATCATTCTGAGGTAAGGGAATGATTAAAGGCCAGAAGAGATTGCAAGGGGTCTCCGTTTCTTGAATCAATGGGTAGTACTGCCTGTCCCCTGGGAAAGTGGTTGCAAAGATTCAGCATTTTCACTCCTCTGGCAAATTTGAGCCTTTCCTTCACAGTGCTCCATTAAGACGCAATCACTTGTGGCGGTTCCTGCCAATACTACTAACAAACCACTACGGGCCTGATATTAGACAAAGAAATACGTTGCTTTGTATCCCACACATTTATTTTTGTCATGTGCCTCATGAGCCCAGATAACTGGTGTCAGCAAGGGTGTAGCAAGTAGTTGTAGGTGTCTCTAGCTAGATGGTGGGAAGACCAATTAAAACATCAAGCCGTTATAATTGGACTATCAGAACAGGAAAAAATATCTAGTGCCATTATGAGTCATCCAAACCAGCTTTTCCCTCACTTGTCATTCATTTTATGATGCTTTGATGCTTTATAAAATAACGCAGGCTGTCAGGCAGCTGCAACAATCACAATTTAATTACTAGGAGCTGTAAAAATATTCTCTCATCTCACTCTGCAGTCCAGCTGAATATTCTGTGATGCATGTCACTCAAATTCATCTACAAATGTAACTGAAGCAGATTATAATTCATACAGGATGATTTTTAAAGTCTGTGGTATCACACCTGGTGCAGAATTCATCAGCCATTGCTTTGTTCCAACACAGTCCTGCACTCTGGAAAGCAAGTTAAGAAAACCTTTACCAATTAATTTATTTCCTAGGTGTTGCTCTTGGTCTCCTAGAATTTGCTGGACTCTGCTACCTTGCTGCATAGCTGGAAACTGCTGAAACTTGAGCACGTGTGGAGATAGCACAGATCAGTTTAACAATGCCAGAGTCAGGGAAAATCAGGTGAAGAGCTCCCAGTTTGATGCAAATGAAACATAAAGATACAGCAAACTGAGCAAAGCAAAAGTGATCTGGGTTCATGGCAGGATCAAGTGACCCAGTCCTGCTTACTCAACACAGAGGCTTCAGCTTCACTGACTTTATGGCGTGAGACCAAATCCTGACATGATATCAGTTACTACCAGGAGAATCTTTGTTCCCGCACTGTTTTGCAGGACATGCTGTATTTTGTCTACGGACAGCGTGCTTCAGGATGGTTTTGGAACAGCTGAAATAATGTTTTTCAACCACAAAAATCAGAGACAGGAACTGAAACAAGGAGAAATAATAAAGGAAGAAGGAAGATTTTTCAGCACTTATTACATTATTAAAGATGTTCTTCGCTTTGCCAAAACCATAGCTGCATTAAGAGATGTTTTGCAAATCTAGGGTGATCCCTGAGAGTCAATCCTGAGAGGCCTTGTTCATGCAAAACTCTCCAGGGGACTACAGATGGCCTCGTATGATATGGAGAGAATAAAAAACAAAACCCAGCAATAAAACACAAAAAAAAAAAAAAAAAAAAAAAAAAAAAGAGAGAGAGAGAAAAAGAGAAATGGAAAGGGAAAGGGAAAAAAGAGGTTTGTGATTCTCAGAAGTTTCATGTCATGAGGGTTCCTGAAAACCGTTTCAGTTTCAATCTGCAGAAATCTCTGTCCTCTGAGGTTTGCTTCAAATTTCAAGTTCAAACAAATATCAAATTCAAAGCAAAACTCAGAGCTGCCAAGTTCTTGTTCAAACTGTGTCATATGCTTTTGATTTAAGGCCACAACGTTTGCTTCAGTTCTCCTGCATTTGCAGGAACCAAAAGCGCGTATCTAAATCGTAAACCAGGTGAGCCTTCAATGATTTAAAGCCTGCTCTGAAAGCTGTTTGCAGCTCTAAAATAAATGAGCGTGGCCTCAGCCAGTCTGGTCGTACTGAATTCGGATCAGGCTCCTGCTGTCTGCCAGCCTCATCTACCCCATGGCAGAACCGGCATGCTAAGGGCACAGTTCTTTGCCCTGCGAGACACATTTAGGGATCAGCACAGATGTCTGTAATAGCTTAATTCGCTTAATTGCTGCCACAAAAGAAATGCATATAATGAATACAATGCTACCTAATAATCTGTGTAATACAGGCAGAAGGATAATCTTCATAGTGAGGAAGATGCTCTGTCACAGACTGTGTGTGGTCTCTGAGCAGTGAATGCTTTCTGGGGGATAGAGGGAACCCAACCTTTTATGATCTGTGTGCTTTAGGTGGTTGTGTTCTCATGTCTTCGTTAATGAAAAGAGATTGGGTTACTTTGTGATTTTGTGTTTGAAGAGCTGCAGCCTGCCCCAAACTGGTTCTTGTATCATATAACATCTATAGTTTAAAAGGGAGCAAATAAACCCCTCTCTGTAAATACCAGTACATACCAATTATCATAGGTTGCCACTGATGTAACTACGTCCTCATGAACAGAGACTGAGAATCAGCAGATTCTAATTAATGTAATTTCCCTTCCTTTTCCCTTTTTTTTTTTTTTTTTTTTTTTTTTTTTTGTGACCACTTCCCTTCCTTCCTCTCTTTCCACTTCTTGTTATTCCATTCACTCATTTTCATCAATCTCCCATTTTTTCCATGCTGCCCTCGTATTGCCACGAGGTGACTTTGCGTCTGCTTTAGCACCCATTTCTGGGCACCATCCCCTGCAGGCTGCAACAAACTTTCAGCTTTGAAGGGCAAGCTCCCTTTGAGAAAGCATCCCATGTCTGTAAGAAATACTAAGGGCAAGCAAGCAGACTAAGTTTCTAAAATGGAATTGACACGTGAAGTTAAGTGCTTTGTTTGTGGTTATTTTTCTGTACTAATCAGCTTATTAAGAACCTACTGCTTTCCACTGATCCCTCCAGACTACTTTTTTTCAGGTCAGCCCATGCAGAAGACCTTCAGTTTCAGATTGGTTCTTTGAAATATGTGAATCTCAAGTCATCAAAAGCAGATGGGTATAAGGAGCTGAATTCAATTATCTTCTGAGACTTCACCTGGTCTTTAAAATAATTCTGTTTGCTTCAATCTGCCGTCTAGGTTGGAGCAGCATGTCTAGGCAGCCATGAACCTGCATAAGCAAGTGTGGATTTTAAACTCCTCTGGCGAAAGTAAAGAGGCTTCCCTGCTGTCTCCCCACTACCTGTGCCCTCTTGTGCAGATGCAGCCCCTGAAGCCCACAGAAGAATCCCACAGGACCGTGGCCTCTTCCCACCCCAAAGCTGCTTTCTGGGGTCAGACCGTCAGTGATGGGCCAGCTGAGAAGAGCATCATAACAAAACCAGAAGTGCTCTCTGAAAACATCTGATATCATCTTGCAATTAACTGAAAGAAAGTGGGTTTGCTACTAGACTTTTCACAAGAAAAACAAACAAACAAACAAACAAACAAAACAAAACAAAACAAAAAAAAAACAGTATTTTTGTCACAAATAGCAGTGATCTCTGTGAATAATTTATTTTGCAGAAATATTAGTATTTCCATGGCCTATAGTAAAAATTGAATAAACCCACCACTAAAGGACAGATTGTACAGACTTTGCCGTCGGTTCTTTACAATACACTGCTCGGTGTTAATACTTAAGGCTCAGCAGTAATTAAGCAACATCTAGCACGCTGCAGCTCCTCTGATTGCAACGTTAACCACATGGTAATCTGTACTAATGCTACAGCAGTATCTTGTGATAATGAATGAAATAACTGGTGTCAACGCCAGAGCTGGGGATTATTGCAGGCAGGGGAAAACATCCCAGTTGTTAGGAGTTTGCCTAAGCTTCTGCTGACTGCAGTTGTTTCCAGTTGCGTTGGGAATCAATAGCAAGTGCTGGCAGACAGAGTCAGGTCAATGTCAGCCCCCCGGATTAATTCTGAGCTTATTAGCATGAGTTATAAGGGTCAGGAAGGAGTCGGTATTAATGTTAAACCTTTTATAGTCCAGATTCATGTTAGGCAGCCAAATAGAAGTAGACGAGAGTTTTGGAGACTTCTCTGCTTTCTTTAGAGAACTGCTATCCCCATGGCTTTGCCAGAAACGTGACAACTCTGGTTGCTATTATTTCCTCCAGTGTTTAAGACCTGTCTCATAGTGACATCTTCAGCACTGTTCACTTTTTGGTACAACACAGAGCAAAGTTTAGTTGCTAAGTGGAAATTCTTAGTGGCAATATTACTGAGTTAAAATCAAACCCTAAGCTCTCCAATCTTGTAATGTACACTGGTGCTGTCTGACAGAAATTTGTTTCCTCCTTCCAGCCAGAGAAGAACAGGCAGGCTCTGGGAGGGAATGCTATTTCCAATGATCTCCCAAATTCTTCATCTGTGAGAAGAAATGGTAAAACTCAGTGTGCAGTCCTTACAAAGTGCCTTTGAGGAGCACACTTGAGTGAAGGAAAGGAACCCATGGACACAGATCCAGGCAGGCCCAGGGGATAGCTTTCAGACTACAAAGGGATAGCCCCCGCGCTCAGATTTTTCCTAATCCATATGCTTCAGCGTTTTGTTACCACTTGGAAAAGAAAGCTAGAGCTTTGCTGAAAGGCTTAACATTTATTGTCGCAGTTTTAACAGAGATAATCGGCAGATTGCTTTGTGTATGTGCACTTAGAGCCGGTGCTGCTTTAGGGAGCACCCCCTGCACGTATGTGATCTGTTACACTTGCTGACAGAATATCACCACGCTGGGTGGGATAAAAGACAGCCTGGAGACAAGCTCTGCTCTCACTCCAGTCTGCATCAGGATTAACACGGCTGATGTCAATACAGCCGGTCTGTGATAGAATCAGCACTGGTCAACGCTGAGTCCTGCTGAGGCTGTATAAGAAGGGCTTTTTGCTTTTTACTATGGACTAGTTGAAGAGAAAAAAATACTGGAAATAATAGTCACATCACACGTTTCTCCTAAGACCCTGTACAAGAGGCGAGGCAAAGAACCTTACCTGCCTGTGCAGCTGTGATGAGGGCCGTGTTCCCCTCGTTGTCCTGCCAGTTCACATCAAGGTGAGGGCATTGTGATAAGGCTATTACAATATCCACATACCCCTGGTAACAGGCAACGATAAGACCATTCTGTAAGCAAAGCATAAAGAGAGAGATAGGTTTACTGGACTCAGAAAAGTTCATTGAGAAATCAGAATAGTAGTCTTAGTAGTCTGCTTTTTTTTTTTTTTTTTTTTTTTTTTTGGCTGAAGAACTGAACAGGTATCAGCATAACTAGTCATCAGCTCCAGGCGCAATGTTCAGATCCAAAACACTGCTTTTTATCTCTTCCCTTTGGCAAGTGACACTTGTCATTCCTCAGAAATACCTCCGAGAGTAGGTGTTATATTGTACCACTTGGAAAGTAACTGTTTGTAAGTGTCGCATGCTCATACGGCTATATACTCCGTATCCAAATGAGAATAAATCAGATTTTATTGTATAATAAAATGAACCAGACAGGTAAGATGAATTCTACCCTACCTGAATATTAATCCTCTGAAAAACAAATGCTTGTTCTCTGAAGGGAAAGTGATAGGGAGGAGCCATGTGTTCGTGCTACCTGTTGCTGTCCTTAAATGTTTGGGATTTCCCATTAGAACCTGACATTTTTGATGAACACAAATAACATAAAATTGCGGTTAGAGTTCCTGTTTCATGTGCTTTATGACACCTGTAAAACTTCCAGGAGAAACCAAGCCAGGAAGTGAGCCTTATAACTCAGCGCGGTACCTTGCTCAGCTAGCATTTCACTCCAAGGCAATGAACTGAGAGCTTCTCTAAAATGTATCAAGACACACTCATCATTAATTACATGGAACTACAGTACGTAATCCTGATTCCTTGCTTGACCACAGGGATTAAATCCATTATCCCCAGTCGTCAGGATGACTCAGTAGCCCAGCATTTGCTTGCCTGGGGCTGATGGGTGCGGAGACGGGTGCTTGCAGATGCACCAAAGCTTCCTGCAGTCCCTCTGCATGGCCAACACGCGGCTCAGTTCTCTCCAGATCAGCACCAGCATCTGGCTATTGAAAGGACAGGAGAAGTGACACACATCTCAGCCTCTCTGGTGACCCTGCCTGCCAAAAACGCACTCATGCAGACTCACTACCAATTCACAATCACAAATGAGCAGCAGGAAATAGAATTTGATGAAAAAGAAAAGAAATGCAACAAAACAAAAACCACTAAAACCTTTATAAGTGTAAAATACTGCATGGTCCAGCTTGACTCCCTCACACTTTTTCTAAGTTGCTCTTGCCTCAATGCTCTTTTTATTTCTTTTCCCTGTGGACACTGCTGAGGCAGAGAAATTCACCAAATGACCACAACTGCGGCTTCTGATCTATTACCATGATAACCAGGTATTAATATTTCAGTGTCCTGCCTCATTGTTATTCTGGATGGTCTTTTTGGTTTAGTTGGCGATCGGCTTCATTAAGATACAGAGGCAATGCCAGGTCTTTGGGATACTCACGGGCTATGTATGATATTTTGCAATTGCATCATTGGGTAAGATCATTACTTTGAAAGATTTCTTTTGTTGGGGACTGTTCAGATTCATCCAAGTTTTGCTACAATGTAATCACTCACAGCTTTAAAGAAAGAAAACTGTGTCGGTGACAACTTGGTAAGGACTAGAACATTATTTTAGTTTCTAGTAATTTCATTTTTCACCTAATGTTTGGGATATAGGTCTTTACAAGTCCAAAAACTCTGCAGATATGAAACACCATTCAATCATTCAGAAAAATGACAATGACCAATGTATCAGAAAACTCAGCATACAATAATTTGGAGACCTAAAATTCTTGACAATAAAAGGCCTAAAATTCTTGACAATAATGTTTAATGAAAAATTCTTGAAGAGACTGGTATTTACAGCAAAGTCATGTGAATTATTTAGAGTAGATATGTAGATGTTGTCTCTAAGGGAATAATGTGTTTCATGCAGTGTCTGAGATGTATTTTCACAAATATTTTAACAGAATTTTGTGTTCCAAAATTATTTACCAGATGCTAAGGAAAAAATAAAAGGCTCATTTATTGTTCTTTTAAAAAGTGAAGCAAGCAGCAAGACAAGAAAAAAATGACGAGCATTAGTTCTTTTTGCAAGCAAGCTTTGGCATTACAGTATGTAGGGACCATTTGCTGACTTTCGGTGGGCATTTCCAACAAACGGAGCATTAACGACATGCCCAATACATCCCAACATTCTGATTTCAGGAGATATGAGGCACAAATTATCTCAGAATAAATCAGTCTCATTCGCCATTTGCATTTACAAAATGAGGAGATTAGTTAGATATCAACATTTTCTAAACTCAGTTTTCCAAAGATGCTGTCAAAGACTGTCTGCTTAAGGAAAAGGAAAGACAACAGAGAGCGGAGCTTGCTGGGGGATGATATGGTGCAGCAACATGGAAAATCACTTCTCAGGCACAATCGTGAGAAATCTGAAGTGGCTCGGGTAGGAATACAACAACCCAGCATTTGACAGTGAATGACCCATGTCCTCTGGCTGAGCAGCAAGACAAGCAGTTACCTGAGACCCTAAAACTCATTTACAGTGCCACATGCTTCCTGACACTGTCCAGGGCTGTAAAGCTGATGTGAGTTCCCCCCTGGGTCATGGCACAGTGGAGAGACGGTGTGCTGCAGGACTGCCCTCCTTGGCCTAGCACTCAGGAATGCCTTAGGTATGAAGGGAGTCACAGGAGGCTGCAGCTTTAGAATGAAATCTGTAATAAACCCTCGTATTCGCTGTTATTTCCCCAAACCTGCTTCAATAACACCATGACAACTTGTGGTTTCAGGTTGTTCTTTTTCCCCCTTTTTTCCTCCCTGCACCCATTTCTTGCCCTGCCTGCACTGTGCTTGCTGAAAGTTACTAATGCAGATTAGCCAGCACACACAATCAGTGCATCACATTTTTAACTTCCTCTACCAAATATCCACCACCATAATATGTTTTAAGCTCATTCAAAAAATCTCAATTAATAGTTATGACTGATATGACACTGTCTTCAGCAAATGGCTTTTTGAAGCAGTCAGTAAAGCAGTAGCCTGTATCTTAGCAGACTGCAATAAAATGCGGCTGAGTGCTCAATGTTTTTCAGAAGATAAACATAAAGCAGTATAAACTAATTTTATCTAGAAAATTCTGAGCCTGAGTCATCTGCTTATCCTCACAAAATGTATGACACTTCACCTCATTAATATTCTACCAAGGCATCAATTATTCTGCTCCACATATGAATGGTCTTAGGGCAGCTGTGAAATGGTCAGTGTATGTGCTTTGCGAGAAGAAAGATTGATAATACCTAGGACATGGTTTAGTGGGTGACGTTGGTAGTAGAGTGATGGTTGGACCAGATGATCTTGGAGGTTTTTTCCAACCTTAATAATTCTATGACTCTGTGATAATAATAATGAATGACTTGAAGGAATAGCTATGGTGTGTCACACCATGCAAGCACAGTATTCCTGCTTTCCAAGGGCTGTTTTTTTGGCTGAGACCTCTTCTCTCCTGTTCAGCAGCCAGGGTTGCTGCCTGTCATTCCCCAAGACCAATGAAACATGACAGGCAAAAAATCTGCTTCAATTCTCTGTGCAGAAGAAGAGCTGAGGAGACCATAAATGCGAAAAAGCATTGCTGCCTCTGGACTGTAAGAAAGGTGATTTCTTCATTAGAGGAGACTGGGGCTGCTGGCTTCCCTGGGCTGTGCAAGAGATACTATTTCATCTTCAGATATCACATGCAGACTCCATGTGACAAACAAGAAAGTATGAGCCATCCATCACATCAACTATGTTAAAATTTACTGCAGATTGTTTCACAGAAAGTGTGTGTGTGTGTGTGTGTGTGTGACATTGAGCTCAGTAAGAGTTTGGTGGTGTGGTTTTTTTTGTTTGTTTGTTTGTTTTTGTTTTGTTTTGTTTTTGTTTTTCCCAACTACAAATGATACTGCCAGGTGTGGAGGGCTCTGTATTTCTTCTGTGGAATATGTAGCACTACACAGAGCTGCCCCACAGTTTTTCTATACTTTATGACATATTTATTTTTATTTAACAAACATTTTTGTTTTGAAGTGACAGAGCAAAATTAACAGTATTTTATTTAAAATGTATAGCGAAGTAGTCAACCTGAGATAAATGACCATTTTTCCATATATTCTGCATAAAGTATTGCTAGGTTGATACTTAAATGGACAATTTCAGGCATGAGGCTACCTAAAGTTAACCAGATGTTGCAACATCTTCCTCAAGCCATGTTCAAGAAGATTCGCAATGTTGTTCTGTAACTGGAATAAATGTATTCTATAAAAATTTTCCATAGAAGCATAAACTTGAAATAGAACAAAATAGTCTTGGGAAACTTGTGATTCCTCTTAAACTGACATTTCTTCATGTGCCTTTGATTTCATGTAAGGCTTGAATAATGCTGCCACTACAAAAACAGTCCGTTTTGCTCTGTTGGCTAATGATACAGGAATGTGTCTGATTAAGTGAGACCGTGGATATCTCGGGAGACAATTTTATAAATCAGATTTTATGACAAAATTACAGATGTAATGCTATTTGTAAACTAGATAATTATGGATAATAGAGATTAAAAAAAAAAAAAGTACTAGAGGATCAATAAAGAACTCAAGCTGAGTATCAGAGCAAATCACATACCACACACAATTATTTTAGCTTTTAAAAAAATCTCTTCAGGCAACGTATTTTCCACCAAGATGTTGAAAATGAGAACAGATTATTATAGCTTTTTGCTTATTATCCCAAACAGAAATTTAGTCTGGCAGAAGATTCATTTGACACTACTCTCATCTTTTTATAAACATCGGGATAAACAACTGTCCACTTTGCTTTGCATACAGTCTGTATGGTATTAATGACAATTCTGCAAGGTTGGTTTAACAGCAATGATTAAACCAGCCTGTAATTCAATTAAATGAGATAATGATTCACTGCTATCCATAATCATATGCAGGGAGAACTATAAAAATTATGTCTAAGTTAAAAGCATATTACACAAACTATATGGTGAGTAACAGAAAAGGAAGATCAATAAAACATAAAGGAATAAAAAGCTGTTTTTAATTTTTTTTCTTATTAATTTCTGAAAATAAAAATAATTCATAAATCTAATATTTCATGTTACACATAACCTTAAAGTGTATCTCTTTTTAATTAGATAAAGCAAAACAATCAGTCTAAGAAAGAAATCTCCCAAAATTATCTGAGAGAAATTTGGATCTCCGTTAAATACTCTGCAACTGTTTGGAGCTTGAGTTAACAGGGAAACTACACATTTACATACTAGCGAAGAGTAAAATTTAGTGCTGAGCATCACTATTGGCTATATACTAATTTGTGTACAATGCATGAAAACTTCCTGTCCATATAAAACAACCTGAGAAACTTTTGTAAGTGGCTTGAGCTTGTAGTGTAATTGGTTTAGTTGATTATGTCAGTGGTGACTGAGATGAGGTAATTATTCAGGTCATCAGTCCCATGACAAGTGGTGTTTATGTGCTACAGAAATCCATCAGGCGCATAAGCTTCAACATTATCTGCACAAAATAATTCAGGCTGACCTTTGAGGGAAAGAACTGTTACAGCTTAGTCATATACACATTTATATTTGGAAACTGGAGGAAAAAAATCAGGAATTTCAATGATTTTTGTCCAACCGTTGTTTGGACAAAACCCCAGACACCTGGCCTGGGGAGATGTTGTTTCCACAGAGGAAAGCAATGAGACAAAAGCAGGGAGAGTATTCCTGCATGAAGTGATGCAGCGGCATGCAAAACCCCGTGATCTGCAGAGGAACACAGCAGCCTACAGCAGCACTTTGTACCCAAAAGCAAACTTGAAGGACCCTATCCATTCCAGCAGCTGAACATGAAAGGCACAAAAATGCCACCTTTGCTTCAGGGCATTACAAACAGATTTATGTTACACTGCAAATCCTACTCCAGGAGAAACAAACACAGGCTGGTCTTCAGACAGGAAGATGACGAACCACAGTTTTCCCCCTCCATTTTGTGGGATATGTTTTATGTCACTTATGCAATAACCCCCCCTTGTATCAGTCACGCTACATGTCTTTAAGTAAACGTATAGTTTAGCGTACGTATCATCTTTGCAAAGGTCTTTACTTAACCTCGTCTAATCTAAATCTCGGTAATCACCTCTAAGAATAGTTTCAGGAAAGTTCATTTTTGAATGAACTTGCAAAAGCTTGCATTACACAACCAATAAAACCACTTGTGTAATGAATCAAGTAAAAAGAGTGGGCAATTAAAGCCGTGTGATGTCTCTTTTTCAACAACATGTACAGTTTGAACTGGTCTCGGTGTTACTAGCAATACCAGCAGCTGGCAGAAGCCTTGGGAAGCTGCTTCTTGAGGATCTAAGGGGCATACAAGAAAAATGAACTCAATGAGATGAAAACAGGACTGCTACACAGAAAGTAGCAATCCTTTTTCCTTCTCACTCCTGCAGGAAGTTCTCGTGACCTTCCCTTGAGGCAAGCTGGTTGCACAGGAGCCCTTCACCACACTTCATCTCCTAAGCGAGGCTCAGACACAGAGGGCCACTTCTTCTCTCAGTCTGCAAAGCACTCCTTTATCCTTGCCATCTTCTGCATGCACTTTCCCCAAATCATGCTGTGTGTAAAGGACTGGAGAGCTGCTGCAGTACAGAAGGCATTTTTTGGTTGTATAACCTGACCAACAGCCGGTGCTTGCTAGTACCTCGCCATCCTGACTGCTGTAGTGCGTGGAGCAGAAGCAGGGCCATTTTTATCCCTTTCGTCCTTTTTATCATCCTCTTTGCTGCAGAAGGCCAAGAGCAGAGTGCATTCAGGAGTAGAAACAGCCCTGCATAAATAAAAAGATCTGAGGGGCACAGCTGAGTTGCAGGGGAAGTGGATCGCATTGCTAGATGTTTTGTTGTGGGGTCAGATGACACTTGATGATTATTCTTAAAACAGAAGCAATCAGAATCATGTTACTGCATGAAAAATGTTTTCTTGTAGTTTCTTTGTTTATTCTTCTGAGTTTTCCAAACTCAGGAATACTTTAACTTTTGGGCACCTGAGTTAGGAATTTTAATGTGCTTCCCTTGAAATAGATACAAGTTTATCTACATATATATATGTAGATAATTTATTTGTTCAAGATGTTAGCAGGTATACACACTCATGATAAATAAAAAAATGTTGTGAAATCAATATACAATTTTACAGTGACAGCTGGTGAGACTATATTAGAAATATACTGATCAGCCTTAAGTTCCATCAGGTAGGAGAAATGCCACTGCTGGTGACTGTAGGCTTGTGGAGCAGAACCTATAAAGATCATAAAGAAATTTATGTGGAAAGAGAGGGAACTGGGATTATTGTTATACAACTGAAAACAAAAGTTACTTTCAATGTATTAAGATCAATGCAAAATTAAGCAATGTATGTGACACATTCACAGCAGAAGTAAACAAGGTGCAATTTTAGAAAAGGAATATGTAAGGAAACTTTAGGGAAATGGTGTTTAATAAAAATGAAATGTACTTAAAATTAATGGACAGTCCATCTAGCAGTTGCCTTAGGCTAGTTTATTTCCATTAGCCATACATTAATAGGAAGCTATCTCTGGGTTCAATACCACTGAAAACAGACCAGGATTCTGCTTCTGGGGAAAAGTTCTGCCTTCTGCTTTCGAGGGCCTGGCTGTAAAGGACAAAATATACTGTGGGGAGATGGCGGGGGAAGTAACACTATTTTGATCAGGTTACATTTCACATTTTCAGTTTATTTTGACCATTATGTTAGGTACAACTACTAAGAAGTGATGATCCCTGACAAATAATGCAACCTTACTAATCCCAGCTTTACTGTTTTATAGCACATAGTAATCAGTGTTAATACTGTCAAATTTTAGTGCTATGTTTTGGTGGTGTTGACAGTAATAATGCAGGATACATGGCAGCCAAATTTGTACGTTCCTCCTTGCTGTGTCTGCTTTTCAGTGCTTGTGCTAGACACAGATCAGTCTTCTCCAGCAGTAAAGTAAGGGAAGAGAGATTTATAAGGCAGAAGCAAGAGGTCTGACTTCAGAAAACAATGTAAATGATGGACTTCATTTTAACAGGGATCCTGCCCCAGTGAATGGTGAGCTGATCTCAATTTCACATTCTTTGTCTTTCACCTTCTTCCTATGCAATGTTTAGCAAGGCTTCCAAGGGCTGTAAACAGTCCTGTAAACAAGGATAAAGTATTTCTGGTTCCTAAAATGAACGGCAGGTTAGGAAGCCTTGCTCAGAACTGTTGTTTCCAACGAGTGATGGATTTAAGACAGGGCAGCACTGAACACTTCCCCCCATGAATAAGTTTGGCTGGGAGCTTTGACTGCTCCTGCCGATGCTGTGCAAAGCTGCAGGGAGCCTGGGAACCACTGAAAGTAAAACAAGATTGTCATAAGCATCAGACTTACTATGGAAATAAGTGCATAGAAACCATTTTGGGGGATCTCTCAATTTTCAGTGACTTCAAAATATAGAGTTATAATAATTATCTTCCTATCAATTACACTATTGAAGCATTTTTTTCCCCTAAAAAGGCAAAAGACCTAAGATCTAAACAAAATGAAAGACAGATCATCTAACACCATAACCCAGACCTGATGTGACTTCAGTCCAGTGTCCTCTCTCAGCACAGTAAATTTAGGAATGTGCAGAAATCAGTTTAGATCTGAACTCCATGTCTTGGGCCTTATGAATGCTACTGTTCGTTTCTCTTCTGGCCTCTAAACACACACACACAAATATACACACACACATCCTTTCATCCATTCACACGCATTTAAAATTAAAAAGAAGAGTTTGCACCATTTTATAAATATAATATTCATATTATATTATTATCATATTATCGTATTATCAATGTGGATATTCAGAAGCAATGTGAAACACATTTTGTGCACTAACATAACTGTCACAAAATACTTCCCTTGTCTTTAAGGCTTATCATTCAGCTCTTCTTCTATGTGTTCAATAGATGCATTTTTCTTGCTGTTATGTTCTTTCAGACACACGCTGCCTCTAACCTAGATCTGTTGCAAGAGGCTACACAGTGTTTGAATGCATAGGATGTTGTTTTTTTGGGGGAGAGGGGGAGATCTCTCCAAAAATAATGATTCATAAAATCTTTGTCTGAAAACAATAACTTTAAATTTGACACTGGGTGATAAATAAATGCACAACTTTCTCCTCCCTCATAATCTATCATTGTTTCTAATCTCCCTCTCCTATAAAAAACATTTTGAAGGCCCTAGTGCAGTGCATTTTCATTGTGGAGCTCTCTGAAGAGACGCTGCCAGTGATGAGTTTGCAAGCACCCTCTTGTGGCAGTGAGCTCCTGTAGTCATATTGGGAAAGACTTCCCATGAAATTTCAATTCCTTTCCTCCAACTTCTGTAAATTAATTTGGCCTATATTTCTCTGAACCATCTCATAGTGGAATCACACCAGACCCAAACCTTGTTAAGAAAGAGCTTGATATAAATCAGGATGATATAAATCAGGCTTGTCAGCTCTCAGCTGTCTTGCACCTTACTTGTCTTGCATGCCAGCTCCCACACAGTGTGGCTGTGGGATGCACATGTGTGTCTCAACTCAAACTTCACATAGAGGCACAGACCAATCTCCATAACGAAAACGCTTTGATGGAGGGCAAAGAAAATTGTGCTCTTGTGATTTACACTATCAAGCACTGACAACTCTGTAACATTCATGACTGGTTAGAGAGCAAGGACTCCCGCTATTAAACCATCCAGCTACTGTTCTGCTATTTAATAAATACAGTAACTGATGCATACAGCCACTGGAATGGAAACCCAGTAAGGAACCTGTAGGTTCGGCACCACCCTAGGAGAAATGCATCTGCTTTAACAAAAGGCAGGATGGTATTTTTGAAAAATCAGAGACAAGTACTTGGCTAGATCAAGAGCACTGTTGCTACTGGCTTTCAAGCCCTAGCAAGTAGCCTTACATTTGTTTAGCACTGTGCTTAGGGAACAGGCTGGTCCACAATTATGCTTACCTGCAAGAAGCTTGGCTTGACTTTTTATTTGAGCAAACATGCGCCATGACATCGAATTCAGAAGGGACATTTTTACCTCTAGTAGCTGGCCATTTTTTGTAGATTCAATTTATTTATTTATTTTAATCTCGAAGAGGATGGCTTTTAGGCAGCTTTTCATTTATTTGTTTGTTTATTAATATACAGTCCAATTTTAAATTTCTCAGTATCTCAATAGGCTGCGTAAGGATTCATCATTCACTGCAGCTGTAATCAGTATCAATACATGAGCAAACAGCTCTATTAAGGGGAAAATTGTATTTATAGTATCCAAGTGAGACACTAGCATGAAGACCTTACCTGTCTTAAGTCAACTACAGTACTGCAGCTGGAGTTGAATAAGCCAAAGCATTACACATTTGAACTGTATGTCACTACTTAGCGTCAAGAGCTGAGTGAAGTTCTACCTGCCATTTGTGCAGTTCTTCCTCTTATCAAAGCCTGTGGCCACGCCATCCATCTCAGCTGAGTGTCTAGTTTCATGCCATAAAGGCAGGAAAGTGTCTTCTGCCTCTGTGTCTGGACCTAAGGCTCTCATCATGTTATGAGTACACCTCATTTACCTATATAATAAAGATATGTAGGGAGGGAACTGATCATTGATACATTGTTGGATTTGAAAAAAGAAGACAAAATTAACTACAAAAAAAAAAAAAAAAAAAGACGGAGGAGTAATTTCATATTTATATTCAAATACCTAGAATTACTAAAGATGACCTGCCTATATAAAGGACTGCTAAATCATTAATAGAGTATATCCACTTTATGGAATACTCTTTCAGTCAAACAATCCAGAAACTGTTTTTCTTCTGCTCTATAAAACTGGAAAATATTTGGGTCAGGACTCCAGGAATTCATATAAGCAACCTACCTCTTAAGGACTTGTGCCTATAAGAGAAATAGTAAACATTTAAAACACAGTATTCCAAAGAAAATTACACCTCTTGCTGAAAAGAAACCTGCTACCAAATAAATAAATAAATAAACAAACAGATAAATAAAGCAGTATACATCAAACATATCTGACAGAGTTTTTCAGAGCTGTTTGCAGTGAGCTTGACACAACAACTGAAGAATTACACTGGAGTGACACAGGGTCTTTGGGTACTTCAGGGCAGTGTTGGTATTTTTCCTGCTAGTGGCTCACTAATGAGAGCAGTATCTAGACACACTAAGGGTCTTTTGAATGATGCTCCAGGTCCTTGGAGAAAAGATTTCTGTCTTACAGAGAATTTTCAATACGCAGTCAGAAACTACACACTAAAAACAAAACAAAACCAAAACAAACAAATAAAACCAAGCAAACAAAAGAAAAATAGTTTTGCCTAGCTGGCTTCAAAGCAGCACAGAGCTTTCAAAAGAAAATAAACATAGTTTTATCCCCATGACTCACCACAAAAGCTTTCCAATCTCTCAATCTGAAGATCAGCAAATGAATACCTTTATATAAAATAACAGGATACAGAAAAATATTGGCTGGCTACCCGATGCACTCCATCTCAGTTTGTGTTAGCTATTACTGTTCACAAGAACAGTACGTTCGTCTTATTAAATCTTATAACAACGCGTTATTACATTCAGTGTTTGCCAAACATCATAGCAATTATTGGGCTCGCACTTTCATCTAACTACACATTTGGCTGCAGCCATAACTGTTCATGTCTTGAAAAAATTAGAGATTAACAAATGGGCCTGCACATCCATCAGCTCTGTGCGCTGCTTCCCAGGATTTGTACAGCAGAAGGATAGTTCCCATCGTACTGCATCGAGGTCGCACAGGCTGTCAGGGCTGATCTGTTGCTGTTAGAGAGCTCCATCTTAGCAAAACGGCTGGCAAGCGCAGAAAACTGGAAGTGTTTTTCTGCTAAAGGTATAAACAAAGGTATACCCACAACTGCTGAGATCCTGATATGGTAAATGAGGACCTCTGGTGGAAATGGATTTGGTTGCTTGGAGACGCTAAGCCATTAAACCAGTGCAGAGACGGCCTGGAAACACAATTTTCTTCATTTTTGTGGTGCCCAACTCCACAGCGCTGGACTAGGAAATGGGAACAAAGAAACACATTTTCCTTGAAGAAATATTGTAAAAATGATTCCATTAACATCTGGGCGATTTTTCTATTTCATAAAGATGGAGAGTGTGATAAAGAAACTCTCCAACAATTGGATGCCCATAGGAGGGTTAGCAGTAAACAGGAATAGTGAGAATAAAACAGTGGGATGAAGAGGTATTTCTGTGTCTGAAAGGAAGATAACATATAGAGGTGAGACTAAATATTATAGGGTGTTGGAACTAGATGATATTTAAGGTCTCTCCCAACCCAAGCCATTCCATGATTCTATTATTATAAATTTGGCATTTAGTTAGAAGTGACGCATGACATTCCTAATGTAAATTTTCAGTCCTGCAGCCTAATTATATACATTATTCTGAAGATAACAACAAAAAACAAGCAACCTAACTGACATTTCTACACTATAAATGAATAACAGTCATTTTTATAAAGTTAGCCCTCATCCTTTTAGCAATTACTCAAAGGTCACACTTGTGGACAAAGCAAATAATTTTGCAGTAGGCTGAATAAAACCAGAAGAGTGGCATTTCCAGGTTTGCTTGATGATTAAATATACCACAAGAAAGATGCTAAATGGTAAATATTTTGTTCTGCACCTGTTTAGCACTTGGCTCCTTGTCACATTGCCATAACTGAGTGTGTGGACCATTTACCATCCTCCTTCCACAGCAGACCCCTCTGAGCATCCTTGAAATGCTCTGTGTAAATCCAGCCTCCCTGATCTCCCCACAGAGCTGAGCCGGGGCACACCAACAGCACAAGGCATTGCCCCCAAGCTTGCTGTTCTGTTGGACCTCAGGACCCATGGGAGCCACAAGCACTGTCCTTCACTGCCACCAAATCCACATCTATGCTGTTTCTTCAACCATAATCTCTGAATTTAATGCATTAAGGTCTGCATTTTCTGTTGCTTTTGGTTTTGGTGGTGATGTTTTCTGTTTCTTTTTAATTATTATTTTTCTAATGTGTGTTTTATCATCTGATGCCAAATGTCTCATTTCCTAGGACTGACTTTCCCACTTCTTTTCCAAAGAAAATAAATGTACAGCTAACACTTCCAGTCCTGAAAAGGTAAGAAGGGACGTGTACACTTTGTAGCCTTCTAAACCTCCAGACCCTGCATTTGACAGAGAACTTAAAACTCCCCACAGAAGTCCACCACTCTCGTGCCAGCACTACTGAATGAGACCCAAAAGCCCCTTCCACACCTCAGGAAGTACATGAGAGGGTATCAGCCACACAATGGCAATGACTCATACAGGAGCAGTAAACAGAAGGCAGTGTGCACCTTGCTGATTCCAAAGAAAGCACTGTTTGCAGGATATGATTGTTTCTATTTTTAAGTCAGACATGTTTTGTTGTTGTTGTTTGTTTTTCTGTTAAAAATTGTGTGCTAACTCATTATACTCAGCTGGATTACAAAGCTCAGGGAGGAAATATCAAGGTCATGCCTCTGTCAGAAAACTGACATCTTACAATTTCCTTCTCTTTTTTAAGCTCATGAACAAGTAGAATAGTTTTCACAGCTAGATTTAAAAATTACTGATTTAATAGCATTTTACCTTCCATATATCTTCATTGGTTCATAGTAAATTGTTTGTGGCACGAGGAACTTCATCAGCATGTGGCTTTCTGCATCAGAAGTCTCTGGCCTAAACAATCACTTAAGAACGAAAACACCAGTAAACTTACAGAGATTTAAAATCTTTTCAGAGACTTTATAATTAAATATCTAAGTCATTTCTAGTTTCCCTATCAAGTCTACTAAAATTTTCATTACTCTTTAGAAACATTTTGATATGGAGATAGGCTGTGAAGCTCAGTTTCCACTGGCTTTTATTTTTAATTCAACAGGAATTAAGGTGACTTAGGTCTGTGCAGCAAAACTGCACTGTGGTAAAAACAAAAGGAAAGCTTGTTCAGATCTTCCTTCACTTTCACAGATGAGAAAGGCTATTTTTTACAGAAATGAAATGAAATAGAAACAAAAAAATATGAACAAGTATGGCCATGTGGTCAAGCTTCCACCTGCAGCTCATCAGGCAAAGCATCTTTGTCACAATTTCAGAAGCTACATGTTGTTGTATTTTTTTTTCTTTTCTTTCTTTGATGAGTAAAAGCTAATTTACTTAGATGGTTTACAGTTGCTAACTGAATGTTGCAGTTTCTTGTTTCAGACCTCATCTAAGGTCAGGTCATTTGGGAGTTTTATGGACAGCAAGAACAAAGTGCTAGACCTGACATATGAGAAGTAGAGAAGCAGCATCACCTTGCTAGAAACCTCCAGGCAAATTTTTCCTTTCTTATTTGAATTCAAATCCTTGGAGGGAGATCTGTTCACTGAATGCATGCAGTCCATGAAACGTACTGCAACAATCTCAAAGCTGCACATGAAAACAGCGCTGCTCCTTGGGCACCAACCTGTAGGCAGTCCTGCTGGGAGGCTCCTTGCACAGGGAGCTCTGCTCATAAATCAGCTGCACTGCCTGCCATAAGCATAAACTGGGTCAATCTAAAAGTGCTTGCAGAAGATAAAACGGCAATAGCGAGTGAAAGACATTTCACAATCCTGCATCTCAGAGAAGAACAATTTGGGTGATAAATTTTAAGAGAAAGGCTGACGTTCATTCACCATGTCTCCCTCCTTCATTCATTGTTTTCCTCCTTTTTTTTCCTGGAAACCTCATATGCCTTACTGCTTCTAAAGTGTCTCTGTTTAGCATTAAATATTTCAATTTGATTCACGTCGTATCACTAACAGGATGATTGGGAGGTAATGTATGGCAGTAAAGGCCTGCGGTATCTGCTTGTATTTTTAAAATTCAAAAGCAACTTTTTCAAAGTCTCCAGGCAGCTACATTTCTTGTAACAGGTATGACTGGTGAGGCAGCTCTTGTCTGTCACATCAAATTACTTCGCTTTCTCAGGGAGTTTTTCACATTTATGTCATGGATCCAGTGCACTTCAAGGGAACTTGTGTGGAGATGAGTGTTGTAAATGCATTGAGACACCTGAATTCAGCCAGCTGCACACAGGTTATTTTAGCTCAGGTAAGGCGCTAACACGATTATGAAGTACCTAGTTCTCAATTAGGGGTCCTATGCCACAAGCAATTATGCTCAGGAATACCTTTGCACATGGCTAACCCTGTTGTACCTTCATGAGGAAGAATATTTCTGGCTGAGAAATGCCCACAGCCCATGTGGCAGCAGGAGAAAACACCACCAATGCCAGAAGCAGCAAAACAAAGCAAAGCAAAACTGGTAGCAGCATCCTTCCCGTACAGGAGAGGCAGATGGCCAGGAAGATTCAGCCCTCCCCTAAGTCAGCGGCCAGAGGACAGCAGCTCAACATGGGCTGGTGCTGGTTTTGCTTTGCTTTTCTTCCATCCATGCCTAAAGGCACTTTTATGAGTACATGGCTGGTCTTCCCGTTTCCCAAGCAAATGGCATGCCAAGATTTTTTCGCAGGAGCTACAAATAGCAAGATACCTACTAGGTTTTCTAGAAAAATGCCAAAGTCCTCCTTTTATTTTTTTCAAGCATTATGAATGTATTCAATTACTTGCCAGTTTTCCTCTTCATAAAACTAATAACAACAGCTCACGTGCCAGCCTGCCCCTCTAGTAGCAATACTGACCAAACTTCCCTCCAGGGCCTCATTTTGGGCAGTGGCGGTGGCTGGCAGGTCTCAGCATCAGTGCTTGCCTACTTAAGGGCTGTTTCAAAGACAGGCCCTCATGTACAGAGAGGCAAAAGACAAAGAAACAAAAACAAAAGCAAAAACCTAGCACATATGTGAGAGGGTTTTAACATATCACCAGATCAGCCACCCAAGTATTACGGGGTCAGGCTCGAAACATTATACATCCGAAATGCATGAAGCAACAAAAGCCTGACAGTGAGTCATTCCCATTTTGAATCAGCTTGCTTTCAAATTACTCCCCATGGAATTTAACAGACATAATAGAAAATAATAGAATTGAAAAATGGGAACTATTTCCACATTGTGGGTTTTTCCCATAGTGGCTGCGATTTGAATTGCTAATTTGCTGCCAGATGTGCAACTACAGACTCTGTGACAACCATTCCCTTCATATGGTACTTAATTATTTCTTATTGTAATATTCTGGGCATGAAACAAAATTATACTTAGCCCAGGTTGGAGGGATTTTGGTTTTGTTTTTAATGGCGGAACCCTTCGAGATGAATAAATCCATATCTATGTGGCATAGCATTTTAAATAATTTAATAATATAACCTTCTGAGAGCAGCCTTATTTATGAAAGCATTAAAGGACAACTCCTGTCTCCAATAAAGCCAGTAAGAGTTCCTCATGGCTTGCACATACTCCAGAGATTTTGATTTCTATTTTAAAAACTACCAGCAGTTTTTAGTAAGTGGCATTTGTGCAGCTATATTTGACTCCACAGTACAACAGGAAGAACGCACAGAAAAATAGTTAGCCATTTGTTGAAAAGCCTGAAATAAATGACAAACTAGGAGAACCACTTGGGTCTCGTCCAAGTGCTAAATGTGTGGACACTGTTGGCCCGTTCCAGAGGGGCTGACCCTGGGCAAGGTGGACGTGAGCTGGGCTGGACACATCCTCCAGTGCCAGAGACCATCTCCTTTGGCCACAATCACACAGCCTGTGCTTATGGAATGTGTCCCTCTACATTAAAATGCTGCCAACTCTTTCCAAATCAATCTTCATTGCAAAATTAGCAGTGATTTTTACTTAATGATCACATATCACTTTTCTGTAGAGGAAGAAAATTGTGTTTTAATGAAATGTAATTTAAAATAAACCTGATATGCATTAAGCTCATCTGGCTCTAAGCAACCAACACCTGTAAAGTAATGCAAGAGTTACTATTGAATCTCTCTGAAAATGAAGTCCTACTCACATAGGACAGTACTGTGATAAATTACCTGATTTGGTCTTTGCTGGTCTCTGTTGCACAGTAGTTATTACCACTATGTATAACAGGGCTTTGGTTTTTTTATCTTCCAGCATACGACTTCTTGAACAGTAGGACAGATTTTGAATGTAATAGTACCTGCTGAAATGTCTGAATAGATACAAATAGGTATTTTGATTGTATTCCTTGTTCAACATTTTTCAGTATTTATTTTCACAGTTTATATTATTCCCAAGCACATACAGAAGATCACATGACTAAAATTATTATGGAAAAAAAAAAAAAAAAAGCAATTCCTGTGCCACTTGCAAAAGAGGCACATACATATTTCAAAACCATTTTGAAATGGCCCCTGAAACCCAGAGATAAGCCAAACTGAGTGGAAAACAAACACATCTCACATCTCTGAGAAGTGTACTAGCAGAAGGAAAGGCTGTAAGAGCCTCCTGCTGGGAGGGATGCCCAGCTCTTCCCTTCAACATGGCAGTGGTGACAGTGGTCCTTCAGAAGCCAAAACCCAAATCACTACTTCCAATACTACTGGGAGCAATGGACATGAAGATAACTCAAAACTAAACTCTCAGTGACTCTGAAAGATGTGGAATGAGAAACTGTTGTTACCCTCAGCCTTTACCTATATCCATTGCTCCCATGCTGTTTCATTTAGCAGAAAACTCTGAATCCAATGCCTGAGATGGAAGCATTTATTTTTCCTCTTTAGATGTCATGCCTCAAGACCAAAAACCTTAGTGTACAAGGACCCACTGGTACTTAGCTCAAAGTTAAATTCTGGAATTTTTGGACTCTTGTATCCACATCCTTTCCCAGTGTACTTGAAGCTCCTATAGCCTACTGAAACCCAACAGGACCCAGTTTTTCGGAATGAGTAGATGCTTCTTAACAGTGACATCTTGTTTAACTTCCACTTTTTTTTTTTTTTTTTTTTTTTTTATGAAAGATGGTATTGCCATGCACTTTGTTTCAGGTCAGGCTTGAGGTCTGAAAAGTGAGGAGGAGCACTCCTTGTCCAAAGATCTGAAATACCCTTATGGTCAAGCATTTGTGCTATCTTAGACACATAGAGAAGTGTTACTGAAAACTAAAAACTCTTATAATCTACATTAGATATCTTAGTCATTGAGGAAGGCAGAGGAATGTAGAAGAACAACATTGCTCAGAGACAAATCACTTCCACTAGTTTACATTTTAGTATGCCAGGTATCAGTAGAGTTGCTGGAATCAAAACAAGGGGATTCTCCATACAGTCACACATTCTTTAGATATGTCAGTGCTCACTGAAACTGAATGAATGGCTCAAAAATGAATGTTTTAATGCCACTACAAAACAGTACAGACCTCCAGCTTCATTTCATTTTGGTCTTATCCTCTTTGAAAAAAAAAAATCTATTAATGAAAATACACATGGCACAGAAAACCTAAGGCAGCAAGAACAGCAACCGAATGCTTTGGGGAATGTGAATTTTTGTATAGTTTTGTACTAGTGGAAGATGCCCCCTACTTCTGAACTTTTGATGCTGAATTTGCAGCAGCCACACTGTCTATATCCCACATGCAAGTTCTTTAAAACACTCCTCTTAAACATCTTCATATAGTTCTTGAGCTTCAAGTTTTTTGGTTGTTTTATTCCTAGAGGTGAATCATTACTGAAAGTTGATGGCCATCCCTCGAAAAACTTCCTGCCTTTTTGCTCTTTGAGAAGGACTGAACATCTCTGACATGTTTCAGGACACACAAACTCTGTCACAGATTTGATTTTATGCTGGAAGCATTAAGAAAATTTGATGCTTCCTCTGAGGTTTCTCAGTCCAAAGCGAAGTCCCTTTTAAGGCACCTTTGACACTACTAATGATCTGTGCAAGACTTTCTATGGAGCTGAAAAACAGAACTACAATACTTAAATTGAAAGGAGGCAAAACAGAACCAGGAAGAAATTATTAAGAATTGTTCGTTTCCTGCTACAAGACGATATATGACAGCTAGGATAGACAGCCAAAAGGAAAAATAACCTTCTATTTCATGTCCCAGGATGCTTCTATAGATTTCTTGTCCTTTATCAGGCTTCAGTTAAAAATCTAAGTCTTTTGTGTTGGAGTCTTTAGCCCCACCATAAGCAAGGAGGAGAGCAATATCACTATCTTTTTCCATATCCTTTATTATAGGATTTAAAACAGAATTTTCTAAAGACAATTGTTCTTAATGGATTTTTCTGAGCTCCTTTTTCCCTTTGCCTCTTTCTTTCTGCCTGTTCTTTTAGACCTACTTTTTTTTTTTTTTTTTTTTTTTTCAGTTTCAGCAACAAAAGGAACTTTTGTCTGAAGTTGCATAGATATCTATAATACCTATGCATTCCTTCCAAATAGCACTTTTATAATAGCAAATAGCAAACTACAAGAACTTGACATTTATCTAAATCCTGAAATTTGGAAAGCAGTTTATGCCTCAACAAAATTTCAGGGAAAGGAACTTAGGAGCATGTAAGTGAAAAAATTAGTGTTGGTATTCTTTCTAGAGTAATTCCTCCATAGTCCCCTGTCAAGAATATGAACTTGCATTTCCTAAAGGATGAGGAAATTAACAGTGTCACGTTGTGCACAGTAAAATAAACCTGAAAGGCTGTACTGGAGAAATGCAGTAAGGCTTAGTAAGGTTACATTTCTTATCCGTGTTACAGACATGTTCTACTGAAAACATTATTATAAATCTGTCATAATTATTAATGACAAATCTCCCAGAAATCAGTCTCATTAGAATACCATTACACTCTTAATGTAGCTATACTTTATTACATCTGGAGTAAACCTGTGCTCAGCTGGGTAACCAGGATCGTCACTGAGGAGCTCTGCAAGTCCAAATACTTAAGACACTGATGTGAAATACCACTTATATTGGAACAAAGGATTTTTATGACCTTTACTTCTGGGCTACTGCCCGGCTGAAATCCTCTCTCCTGTTCAATCCACTTTACAAGAAACAATTTGTCAAAATTCTTCAAGGAAACTGCTCTTCATCTGTTTTCTTTAATAGCTGCATTGCTTGAAACCAGATTAAACTTGTACAAGTTTCTCATGTTGATGACATCTTCAAATCTGAATCGATCAATTCCACTAAGTTGCATCTGTTAGCGAATGCTGCTTTTGACACTAAGTACGAATCATGCCTTACTACCTGCTTAATGAGTGGAGGATGCAGCGGGTCTCATTATGCATTTACAGTGGTCTGACAAAGGGTTTCTATTTATTTCTAAGCACCCTCATAATCCTTATTAACTGTTCTCTTGACTCCACAGAAATAACGTTCCATGTATATATCTCTTCTACGTTATTTTAAAGGATATGTGTCTGTGCCAGATTTAGAAAGGCATTAGTCACCTAACAAGGGCAGGCAGTCATCTAACCTGCCTACACTATCCTGATGATGCCTCCAAGTGCCCATTTGTATCAGGCTGGTCCATGCTGTGATTGGTTCAACAAATTCCCTCTTAGCCTATGACTTCATATTTTCCATGGTCTATCCACTCCTTTTTGATGGCTTTGCTTGAGCTGCAAATACAATATTTGAAGGGTTCACAATTCACTTTGAGCTGTTTCTGTATTTTGCCATCTACTATTCCTTGCTTTGTTTTGCTCGCTCACTTCCTTTTTAAATATGTAAATATCCCCAGGGACTTTTTTTGGTGTATTTGGATATTTCTGTACTATTTTGAAGGATTAAATTACAGTACTTTTGCCTTTAGGGTCTCTTTAAAACTAATTCCACCCTAAAAGATTCCCTTTTATGGTTTAATGTCATGATGTTAAGTTTCAATGCAATCCCTCCCATGAGAATACCTTTCATGAGAGAACACGAGGGAACTGAAACTGCCTATGGAAATATGAAAAATTTCCCACAAGCATAGCAGATGACATATTTTTTTTATTTTTCTGACATGGGATGACTTAGACACCATGTGTCACAACAGCTGAAAGTAGTATGCGACAGAGAACTTTATCTCCCACCGCAAAATACTGCAGTCCTAATTTCTCATTTCTACAAGTTCACGTCATGTAGACAGAACAAACAACAAACAACCACGTTACATATTACACAAGTTCTGGCACTTTTAGTGATACATGATTTTCTGGAACAGCCTTATCAAGCCCAGTACCCTCTTGCCCAGGAACTGGGAACCACTAGCTCCATGTCCCCCTCAGCCAGTCACAGTTCTAGAAGTACAGCCTTTTGGCAAAGGTAAATTCAGGTGTCATCTCCATGGAGTACTCACCGTGCATAACTCTGTGAAGGGTAACAGTACCTAAACTAGCTTGGAAACCTGAGGCAGTCTAGCTGTGGTGGCACAAAAGTCTGTGGGCTGTTTTGCCTTGCTGAGGAGCAGTCGGCAGTGCAAGGCAGGGAGAAAAATAAATGTTTTATGTCTTGAATGCTGTTACAAGTCCACCGAGGAGACTAGGTGAGCAATGCCATTCTGAAACATCCTTTTACAGCCAGAAACTCGCAACCAAATCTAGGTTGCATTCTGTGAAACATCTCCATTCGATTCAGGGGGTCAGTCTCTGGTTCCCTCCTATGCACCCTATCTGCTTCAGGAGGTGTTCACAGTGCCCAGACAAGGAGGGCAATCTCCGTAAACTCTCTCAAAAGCCAGCAGAGAGAGGCTCTTCAGCAGTGGCTTGAGGGGACAACAAACAGAGCACAAGCATAACAGACCCTTGAAACACCCCCTGGAGAAATCCACAGCTCTCTGTAGAGCAGAGAAGGAATGAGCAGAAACCTTCTTCCTAGTTCATGCACTGCACCATGGTGCAGACCCCCAGTGGGAAACTTCTCTCCTGCTCCTACTTCACTGGACTTATTGCCATGGCTGGCACAACCCCACATTCTCACAATCTTTTTAGGTAGGTGTCTAGACAGTACATTGCTACCTTGTTTTGCTTATTGAGTACAGCAACTTCCAGGCTTTTGAAGCATTGTTGTCTCTCCCCAGGTGTTTATTCTTTTGTTTTTTTTCTACTTAACATCAGTTGCTAATGAGAGGGGAAATCAAAAGAAACTTAGATTGTAAAGAATAACAACAACCTTGGAAACTGTTTTCTTCCTTCAAAAGAAAAAGGAGAGAAATGCCAAACAAACAGATTCAAGCCTGTTTGATGACAGAGCTACAGAACTATCATGCCTCAAAGCACAACCTGCTACAGAGCAGTACAGACTAACAGCATCCTTTATGAAGCATTTATGAGAAAAATTAGCTGTGCTCCTAGATGGGTTTAAGAATATTTTCGAAAGGAGAAGTAAGAGCTCAAAAGCTGAGCCACCTATATTATTTTGTTTCACACCTTTTAAAGGGGAGCAACTAAGATCACAAATATGCAATCTCCACTGTATAATGGTGTACTTACAACATTAAGGTGTTTAATTCCAATTGGTTTCCAAGTAGTGGTTCCTGGTTATGTGTGGAGCTGGGTGAAAGACCCCTTGAATACTGACGTAAAAATGAAAAGCTGAAGACTACAACAGAACATTTTTACACATATATCAGCTCTAAAATATGGACCTTCAGCATACATAATAAAATAGATTATACAACTTTGGTAGCTGACACAAAACCTTTCTGAGGATAAGCAACAGTGATTATTTTAAATCTGTCATGGGGATGTTCTTTGCCTTCTTTTCCTCCCTTCCTTGATTGACTTCTCTGTTGTCATGGCTCTCATTTGTGGTTAGGTAATACCAAATTTTGAAATTCTTTTTTTCTGAGTATACATAATCCTTGTCTCCAGACAGGATTTAATATTATGATAAACTTATGAAATGGAAATACCTGAAATCCTGAAAATGTAGCCAGTAAGGAGAAGTCCCCACACCACCTGGTGAAAAGTCTGTCACCAGACTGTCATTATCTGGATGGTGTTTTGGTCCCACTCAGGTCAAGAGATTTCACTGGAACCAAGATTTTATCTTCTCATATATATTTGCAGAGCCCTCAATGCTGCCAGTGTGAGGCAGGTAAACACAGTAAATACTGCCAATGTGAAGCAGGTAAACACATTAAGGAATGAGAGGCAATCCTGCCTGATCTGCAATTAGTATATTATATGTTGTCATAATTGTTTTCCAAATATTTTGATATGAGACCTGCCAAGGCGAGGAAAGAGGCACCATCAAGGAGGCCTTTCAGGACTCCCCACTCAGGCAGCAGAGGATGCAGGGATGAAGCATTTCGGGAACATACACAGACAATGGTACAAACTGCTGTTCTCTTCATGGCAATGAAAATGAGACAGTCTTCAGGCTACATGTGGTGACTAATAAATTGGGTGTAGCGAAGTCTGTTTTACTGCAGGAAGGTGAATTTAATGAAAGCCTGTGCCTGACAGGTGGTTCCTGTGCGGGAGATCCTGCAGCTCAAAAACCCAGCATGGGAAAAGTCAGCTCCTGCAGAAACCCTGCAAAAAGTCACCGTTTAGACTTGGAAAATAGACTCAAAACAGACAATTGGTGTATTTCAATAAAAGGATCAAGAAAAAATATGTAAGAAGTAAGGTTACCTCTGGATCTTAGCATTTTTGGAAATAATTTCTTCCAAATCTTAAATTTACACATGGAATCACTTCAGGGTTGGGGTCAAAAATTAAAAACAAAACAATGCCAAAACTCCAGATGTTTGCTCCCAAATTCATTTTAAGATTTTAACCATTAGGAAGTTTCTTCCTCATGTTATATTTTGAGATTTAGGTTTAATTACTTTGGGAATCAAAATATGGCCTTGTCTTACTACAGTTACTTATTACACTTTTTTTTTTTTATTATTTTGAAAAAAATAAATGTGAAAATGCAACTGCACACTACAAACATTACAGAAGTTATCAGATCAGAGATGTGAAAATAGTCACTTTACTCAGTTGGACAGCCTTCCCTTCACCACCTCAATTCTCAAGTTTTCTTTCTCATGCCTCACACAGAAAAGAAACAACATTTCAGAAGAAATGAAAGCTCACCTTATTTGTTCCCAGTGTAAAAAAACAACAACAACAAAAAAAAAAAAAAACAACCAACAATGTTAAAGGTGCTTTCCAATAAATGTAAGATGTAAGATAGCATTGTAAACAAACAGCATCCTGGCCAAAAAGAAGACTCTGCAAGCTAATATTGAAAATATGAGCAATTAAAAAAAAAAAAAAAAAAAGGATCCAGCACAAGCAGAATATGCAGAATATGATACGTAGCTTCTTAAGTTACTTTTTGGCAGTACAAATAAGTTTTGTTTATGTGTAACGTGCGATGATTTTATATAACTTGCAAATTTAAGAGAAGCAAAAATTCCATGGGAAAAAGAAATTGCTGAGAGAAACTTAACTTTTGTCAGGTAAAATTCCCCAAGAAATGTGGCTTTTCTTTTGCAAAATAATATATATTTGCCCTGATTTTCTGAGCAGCAGTGGCTGGGGAAAGTACTGGCAGTAGATGCACAAAATCGGAAGAGAAATCTGTTTTCTTGTACATTTTATTTAAACCCAATGGAGAATGCACTGTGGTTTAACCAGGCTGCCAGCTCATGGACTGACTCCACACAGGGCCTGAAAGAGGGTCCAGGAGTCCTGCCATGGGGCCAACAGCTTCTAGCATCCCATTTTCATTAGTCCAAAGAGTCATACTGCCATGCTCTGCATTGCTGTCTTTAGGTTACTTCTGTGTGGGGTCCTATCCCCTCAGGCAGAGGGAGGATTGAATTCACATTCCCCATGTCACCAGTGAGGCTTCCAGAAGTCGCTGAATTCCAGAATTTATTTTACTTATTGGTTTTGTTGATTTTTTTTTCCCACCAAAAGTGTCCCCGAAGGGACAGCTCCAGGCATTTTGTGCCAGAACTGTCCCTACTGCCACACATTTCTCAGGCCTTGATGAACGCATGCCGATGGAGGTCAGTGGCCATGGGTGGGGCTCAGGCCCAGGCCAGCACCACATGCACAGGCCTGAGCCTCATGCATGGGATGGAGGGACCTGAGCAGGGCTTTCACGACCTGCTACAACATAGGCTTGGATCTCACGTGATACCAGCAAGGAGTGTACCTGCACTATACCTTGCCTTTGGCAGAAAAGTAGATCTAAAGCATTTCTACACTCTGCAGCTCCTTCCCGACCCCATGGCATAGTTGGCTGCCCCTTGCATGTGTTAATACAACTTGTTGCATTGGTAGCTTTTGTAGAAATAGACTGAATTGGATCGCTGAAACAGTTGTATGAGGGAACAAAAGATTCTTTGTAGGAAAAATCCTACAGGTAAATACAATTAAGACCAAAGAAAAGTCCATCTCTGAACAGGTCCCAAGCCAAATTATTGTCTTATTTGCCATGCAAAGACCTCTTAAGTTGCCAAAACCTGCAAGTCACTTGCCCAATTAAAATCACTCATGCTTTCCTTCAAAATCTTCCTGTTACAGAGTAGTCACAGACATTTTTTGGAGATTCTTCATGCAAACAGCAAGTAAATTATGCAAATTACAAATAAAAATTACTTAGTTTTGTTAGTTTCAATATAAACGGTAGAAAAACAAGTGATTGGAGTTGCTCTTGCTAATTTTCTGTGTAACTCAAGTGTCCCAGCTGCACATTCCCATAAAAGTTTTCACTTTCTGACTTAGTGAAACACCCTTCCAGCCCTGCAGTTAGCTAACTAACAGCCAAAAACCAAATCACAGAGATTGCAATGACACAAGATCCAAAAATAGGCTACAAAGCGAATAGGAGGTGAATTCCACCAAGTCTGACTGTAGAGCAGGAATTCCCCAAACTCTGCCCCCGGCGTCCTGGGAACCGAGAGCAAGCTGAAAGTTTTAGGAGAGCTGAAGAGAAATAAACACAAAGCAGAGAGGGGAAGGCAGGCTTGGAGCAGTTTTCCAGATTCTCGATGTGACAAGGGGAGGGACGGGATGGCGAAGGGGAAGCTTTGGTCCTAAAGCAGAGATCCCTAAGGGGCAGCCTTGCCCCCCAGCGGGCTGCCCACCCTGGCGGTGCGGGATTTCGGCTCCCCCACACCTCATCGTTACCCCACGGGGCTGCGGACCCAAAACCCGAGCGGTTCCCCCCCCGTGCCCCCCAAATCCCGTCCCCGGGCCGTGCCGGGCTGCTCACCCGGCGGTTGCGGTCGGTCTCCCGCACCTCCTCCTCCTCGGGGCCCTGCCGGATGAGTGCCCGGAGCACCACGGCGTTGTTGGTGCAGCAGGCTCGGAAGAGGCTCAGCGCCTCGGGGCTGCCGCCGTCGCCTTGCTCCAGGGACCAGCTGTCCTCCGCCTCGTCCTCCAGCCCCCCCGGCGGGTAGAAGGAGTCGTCCGAGGCGATGCTGCAGGTGTCGGGCAGCTCGGAGAAATCCTCGTACTCCTCGCAGTCCTCTTCTTCTTCCTCTTCCTCCTCCTCCTCCTCGTCGCCCTGCCCCTGGCCGGCAGCCCCCTCCGCCCCCTGCTCGGGGCCGCTCTCCGCCTCGGGCAGCTCCTTGCCGGAGCCCGGAGCGGGGCAGACCCGCTCCCCGGCCAGCTGCCCCCCGGCCCCCGACAGCAGCACCATGTCGACAGCCCTGTCACCGACAGCCCTGTCGCCGACACCCCTGACACCGGCACCCCGGCACGCCGTCTAGGCGTCCCGGAGCCTGGGGGGGGTCTCGTCGCCCCCTGCTCGCCGGCCGCCCCCGAGCCGGGCCATGCCGCTGAGGGGATCCCTCCGGGTCCGGGAGGGAGGGGAGAGGGGTTTGGGAGGCAGGTCTGGGGTTTAGGAAGGGCGGCGAGCAAACTCCCGGCCCGTAAGCCGATCAGCATCTCTCGGAGCAGATTGGGGCTTGGGCTTAGCGCGCTGACATCAGGGACACGTCTGGAAAGCGATTTGCTCCGGGGAGGCGCAGCAAAAAGACGGGGAGAGCCTCGGAGGAGAGGGAGCGGCGGGACCCCAGCCCCTGGGGCCGGAGGGACCCCCTGAGGCAGCCCCCGAGAGCCCCCGAGCCCGGGATGGGCTCGTCGAGGGGGGAGAGAGGCGCCCGGAGCCTGCCTCTGGCCGAGGGGCTGCCGGCCGAGGGGGGGAGGAGGGCAGTTTGCAGAGCTCTGGGTCGGAAGGGAGAGCTCACTTTACTGTGAGCAGTTCATGAACAGAAAAAGCACAGCACCGACAGCTGAACACGTGCAGGCAGATGCCAGGCACATAGTTTCTGTGCAAGGCATCGAGAGATTACTTGGGGAGCAATCGTGCGTGCGTACACCGAGCTGTCACAGTGCCACGGTTCCTCTGTAGCCTTTCTCCCTTTTCAAGCTCCTTATCAGCACAACTCTCTGGCAGCGAGAAGGTAGGAGAAAGCCCACGAGCCAACCAAACAGGGCGTTTGGTTTCTCCCACAGCAATTTGAAGTGAGCCTGGGGTATATGAGAAGCTTTAGCTGGTCCAGGGACGGAGTGCCTGCCTGTCTGAAAGGAAAGCAAGTTTTCTGTGTGAGGTGAGACAGAGCATGAGACACATCTCTAAAATTAAGAGTATGAATTGAAGGGAAAGCAAAGGTACGTGTAAAGGTGTCTGAGCAGTGAGTGCTTGTAATCTTGCAAGAAAACCTTGTGCAAAGCAGATGTCTCCATTGATACCAAACCCAGCAGCTTCTTGCCGATGCCCGGCTGGGGGGTTTAGCCCAGCATCTAGCAGATGGATATCTGTAATCAGAATTAGCAATAAATAGCTCCCCGATTGGCTGCCTCTGCAAAGAGGCTAAACCGGGAAGAAATGAGATTAAACTGTTTGCTCACCTCCAGACACCTCTGAGATCAGGGCCGACGTTCATTCCCAGCGATGGGCGTGCTGATGCTGCCTGTTCCCATTTAGTTCTGTGTACAGCAAGGGCCCTGCTCCCCAACACCATCACTTCTGGCTGCTCCCCAGTCACACACTTCAAACATGGCTTTAATTGCAGCATGACAGCGCTGTGGGACTGACTTTTTACTCCTGTTGCCTACCGGTTTGTGGAGTTTAAGGGCTCCATTCAGTGAACTTTTTATTCCCTGCTCACTTAGTGTGGCCGTCAGTCTGGCCAACACAATGTGATTTCTTAGAGCACCACTTGTGTTTTGGAAGGGCTTCAATTTTCCTTGAGACCCTGCTGCTGACAGGGAACGTTTGCATTGTTCCCAGCCAGAACTTATCATAAAAGCTCGGTGCTCAGAAAGACTTCTGCCTGTAGTAACTCTGAATAGCAGAAAGGTTAAAAGAATGAATATAACAAAATGGGAACAAAAAGGTTTTGGTGAAAATTCGGCTCATCTGTAGGAACCAATTCATCAAATGTATTTGCTTTGAGTTTTATGAAATAAATGCACAAGAATAAAAGCTTTTTTTTTTTTTTTAACTAAGTATATATCATCTAATTATAATAAATATGTTAATGAAGATGCAGGCAGTAAAAACTTCAAAGAGAAAAAAAAAAAAAAAAAAAAGCACCCTGATTCCACCTAGAGGGATACAGAAATTATTTCAATTTAGGAAAAAAAAAAAAGTTTGATTCTGAAAATTTGTGGATTTTTTCCTATGTTCAGAATCTAGCTTATCTGCTGATTAGTGGAGGAGAAACGACTCAGTCCATTCCCACAGCTGTAGAGACACTGTGCAGGGACCTCAGGTGAAAACATTTCTCTCATCCAAGCTCAACACTTTCACCCTTTCTCTCAAAGAGCAGTGCTATATTCCTTGAGTTCTCAAAGCAAGGAGTCAGGCTAATACTCCTAATAAAGAGAAGTGACCATGTTTCCCATTTAATTCCATTGCTTTTACAAGTGCTGTCGAGCCCGTAGTTCACATTAGTTAATCTCTGTGCAGCCTGACAGTGAGCAGCGAGCTACCACAGAAGGGTGCAGGTAATTGGACATAAACCCTTGTGCAGGTCCCTGAGGTGATGCTGCAGCCATTTGTCTGCCAGCACAGAGGCTCCCACCAATGCTGGTCTGCTTGGGCATGGTTGTATATTTAAACCAGATTATGCTCAGTTTGTAAATTCCTCCAGCTTGTGCATGGCAAATGGGGTTTCTTGTCATTTGTGCTTCAGTGTGCAAATTGCATTAGAACAATGTGAAGAAAGGCCAAAAATGCCTGCACATGTTTTCAAATTATCAAAAAAGCTGTTCCTGTGGCTTTTGTAGGAGGACAGCCTCAAACATTTCATCTAGAAGAGGTACCAGTTAATGTCTATTAAGTTAAATACTGTATTTAGAAATTTTGTAGTAAAAACAAAAAAGCAAAGAAAATTAAAGATTATCTTGAAGCAATTAGCCCAACATTATCATCATTATCATCAACATCTGATCAAATTTTATTGATGGGAATTAACAAGTCAGGAGATTAAAATATCCAGAGCAGATCCCACTTGCTAGAGAGGCAGAATTTGTTTTAGTATTCACCCGACTGTGGGAAGTGTGAGGAGGAGCCTTTATAAATGTGAACCTAACAGCACTTGCTATGACCACACCATTTATAAAGTCCACCCCATTTAGAAGGAGCAGTATTGGAGCTTCAGTTTTCTTAAGTTCTGGCCAATATTTGATGAGAAATCCTGCCTGATCTGAGAAGTGACATCTGCTGAAGAGATACAGGTGGAAATTGCAAGATGTTTCCTAGAAACCAAAGCCTTGAGCTGAGTGATGAGAGTGGAGCCAGAGAATAGGAAATATTAGCAATCATCTTGCTAAATGTTAGTGTTTTCTCAGTTGCTGTTATTTTCCAGCTGGAGCTCAGTCAGAGGAAATGGTGCTTAAAGTATCTGTGGTACCAGCCTGTTGGTGTCTCTGTCCAGTTAATATAATAGAGGGGCCCAAGTGCAAAAATGTGATATTGGTTCTTTTCAATTCATTTACTAGCTATGATTGATCATAACTGGTGTTCTGCTTTTAATATGAACCTGTATTTTGTTTCTACTTGAAATCTAACACATGACTTATTCTAGAAAAAAAAAAAAAAAAAAGCTTATTTCCTTAAGGAATGGTACTGGATCTATCTGCTCTCAGCTTAGCTTGTATTGAACCTTGAAAGCCATGCCCATACTGAGCTCCCCGAGGAGCTCAAACTGTTGCAGCATGCTCCTGCTAAGGCACGTTGAATATATTGTGCTGTTATGTGTTGTTCTGATGTTTTTGAAGGTGTTGGGTGGTGAAGGAGCAAGTGCAAGAGAAGGGAGGGGGATAGAGATGGATGGAGGTTCCACTCCAGCTGCTCTTTTCTAATATATGCTACTGTAGACTATGTTAATGATGAAGAAGGCCCTTGAAGCTTCCAGTAATTCTCCAGTGTGCAACTTCTATTTTCATATTTCTCGTTGCTTCTGTCTCATTGCTTCATCAGAAAACTGATGAAGAAGTATTTTTGGGGTTCGTATGTTGTTTTATCAAAATATTGAGGGAAAACAGAAGTTTGTATTGTATCTCTGTCCATGGCTCTGCCACCTCTGGGGAGTGGATTAGAAAAATCTCTGCTTTAAAGTTGTTGTTGTTGTGGTGGTGGTGGTTGTTTTCTTTTTAGTTTGCATAGTCTTTCTTAAAATATTACACATTTGCACATAATGGCATTGCAACAGTCATTGTTTGATATGTCAGTTGCTGTCTTTTCTGTTGGACAACGGCTAAGGAATATTGACAGTAGAAGAGCAAAGTGTTTCTCAAATGATAAGCTTAATTTATCTTTTAATAAAATAATACTATACAATAAATAAATAAATGTATAAAAAGGACTAGGGAAAAATCCCATGTACATTCTATTCTAAGACTATAATTACTGGTTCATTTGTTGGTGTTTTTTGTTGTTGTTTTTAACTGGATTGTTAAGATTGATTGTTTGTAACTGGATTGTTGTTGTTTTAACTGGATGTAAGAGAATGTATTTGCAAACTGTTATTTTATTTTTGAAATTTGTGTAGCAGAGGACTCCCCACATATATGTGAAAACATATTACTGAATTGGGATCTAAAATTAATAAGCAATGTTATCTTTACACCGTAATCTTTTGTTCCTCCCTAGTAGGATTTCTTTCCACATACAGAGAGTAAGCTATGTAGTTGCTTCACATGTTCCTAAAATAATTCCTCTGACTTTATTGTCAAATTATGCAACCAAAAATAGGTTGTGTTGATACTGGTATGAATAAGCCTGATGATGCCACTCCATATGGACGAAATGTGTAGCACATCTACCCTTGCACTTCTAAAATTTAAGATCCGTTCACTCCTCTTCTGCAGATTTCCTGCATGACTGTGGGGGCTTAGAGCCTACCCATCCCTCAGTTTTATCTCATGAGTGACAATAATGATACATCTCTGTACTTTTGGGATGTTCAGGACACGGCATTACAGTTTGGAAGAGGTGTTTGACTTCAAGCCATGGGTACCAAGTACCAGCCAAGTACCACACATATATGCCCTTCTGTCCTCACCGTTTTCTCCAGCATCAGTAAACTGTACAGAAGTCAGTACTGAATTCATTATAATTCTGATTTTTTTCCAGCAAACTCCTGAGAAAACCTTAATATGTGACCTAGTTTCTGTTTCATAATATTTTCTGAAATATTATGTTTTTAATCCTCTTTTTTATTTCAGTTTTGTCTAATACAAATTGAGAGCTGGAGATTGCTATCTAATGCAATGCAGAACTGGAAAAACATTGACACAAAAACAGAAAAAGAAATGATTTCACAAAGTAAAGAAATTAAAGGCAAGATCTAGAAGTTTTGCTGCCCAACTTTTTTTGTATGTACCAACTCATCTTATCAGGCACCCTCTTGTGAGAATTTGGAGTGCTTTAACATATACCTTGCATCGGGTGGCATGTTTCAGCACAGAATCTGATTTCACGTTGTGAAAGTTAATATCATTCTCATTTGGTAGGTGCTGAAATTGAATTAGAGAGTATTCAGATGCAGCAGAGCAATGCAAAATATAACTTTAAACATGCAGATGTCTTATTTTGGCACTGCTCAACTGCTTTAAATGACTCATGGTTTAAATGTCTTGTCCAAAATCATACAGCTGGGAGGATGGAAATGGCTAGAGAAATCCATCGAAATACCTAGTGTGTACCTCCACCAAGGCAACAAGTCATCATCTTGAAGCTATTTCTCCTATCAGAATGTAACAAATGCCATCCAGTAAACACTGTAAAAGGCTCTTTGTGACATCTAAGTCAAACACAGTTATTATATTCAGTGTACTGCATTGTTCTCAGACTCTTTCTTCTAGATAGTTAAATCTAAACCAGAGCACTGATAAACAAAGTTGTCTCCAGCAAGGCTGCTTGGATACAAGACTACTTTGTTGCTTCAAATTTTACTTCAGAGTCTGCACTTATAAGGTATCAAAATAATAATACCTTATATCAGAAAATGTGATTTCCTTATATGTGCCAGGAATCATGCCTCAGAGGATTTATTTTTTTTTCCTCTCTCCCACCTCTTCCTGAGATAATTGGTCTTTCTGGCATTAACTGGTGTTTCACCAGACTATGCAATCACACAATTAACTAGTGGTTTGAACTGAAAGACAGATATGCTTAAATATTCTGGCAATGTTTTATGCATGTATTTTATCAATTTAGTGAATTAGTGCCGTGGTGAAGATATGTGTGCTTTGAAAACATTTTAGAAACTCATATAATGACTGTGAGGCTATTGTTATTTTCCTATTGTGCATGTATCTGTTAGCTTTTATTGTCTCTAACAGGAAAATACTCATTTTCATCTTTACAGAGATGTGTTCTTCAATGAGATTATTTATTTAACATTTTCCTGGAATCGTTTAAATTGTCATACTGCCAGGTTAAAATAAATAGACATTTGTCTCATCTGAAAGTTCCCTTGTTTCTTGCTGTTTTCATAATGCAATTTTCACAAATCAAAAATATAATGGGAGTTGTTCAGGAGACGCTCAAGTAAAAGCTGAATATTATACCTATAGTGTACCTCCTTAGAAGCCATAACTCCAATGTGATCATCAATTATGCAATTTGAAGTACCTTTCTTACTCCGTTGTATCTCTTTTTGTCAGCACCCTTTAGCAAGAAAATACCAAACGTATTTTCATTTGCTACAGAAGAAATTAGAGAGGTAGGTCAGTAAATAACATTGACTCAGTTTCTGTGGCAAACTATGCAGTTCTGCTGGTTTCATCTCTGTTGCCTTGCGCAGCTCTCTTCCACATGGATATAGTCTATGAAAATGAAGAGCTGTTTACAGTTCAAAGCATAGTATGGGTCTTACTGGCCCTCAATACCAGGCTAGTTAACAAGTAACACCAAACTGAGACTATGATATCTCCTTCCTGTGTTGTTCTTGTTCCTTTAAAGATAAAAAAAAATACAAAATAAATAAATAAATAAATCTGTGACTGATTCAGTAAAAGAAATATATGCTTCCGCGTGGTTGTGTTTTCTTTGGACACATCCTACGAGTCCTGTGTGTTTTCCTTTTGATTGCTTCTTGCACATCCAGCAACAAGAAAGTCTTTAACTTCCTCTGTAAGAAGGCAGCGTTGAGGGATGAAATTTCCACTGTCAAGCTGCTTCACAAACAGCAATTAATAATCAGAAGACACTGAGATAGGTAAATATTGTTATCTCTGCCTTTCAGTTGGTGAAGCTGAAATAAAGAGGTCAAGGTCAATGTCTTCCAATTTAAAATATATGGTTGTACTTCAACAGCTAAATGAGTGAAATGAATTGCAAATTTTTAAATCCTATGAAGTCAAAAGGACTGTGCATTCTTGGGAATCATGAAAATCTGAACTCATGTATATGCCGACAGTGGTGTAACCAAGTTAAACATTCTTGCTTTAATGATTAGGGCAATGTTAGGTCACAGTCAAAGATACCCTGAGTCTCCCTAGTTTCTGGGGTTCTGTCTTATGTTCAGCAGAAGACATCTGCACTTAAATTACCCCCTCTATTTATTTATACTTGTGTTGTACCAAGATCTTAGGAGGAGTTTTTCCTTTAAAATCTCAGTTGCTCTTGAAGCTATGTTGCACTTAGCTTTCCTCTAGTTTCCCTCACTACAGCCTGTCTCATGCTAATGAAGGAACTTGCACTCTTGCTGAAGGAAAAATGTATCATCCATCCTGTGGGTGGCTGTGGAAAAGATGAACACACGTACTTTCCTTATGACGAGAGAAGAGGGAAGAGAGAGCATCTTGTTTTCCCAGAAGGGAGTAGCAGGGACGGGACATGGTTGGTCAAGGCATCTTTTCAGGACAGGATTGGCAGTCAATTCTCTTTTGCATCCAAAAAACCCAGTCTGAAAAGGAGCCCAGAGTATGGTGGCAAGCAGTGATACAGACCTAGAGCAGTACGGCCGATGTGTTCTTTTTGCTTACGAGCAATTTTTTAGTAAAGTCCTGACCATCTGGCACTCAAAATGCATAGCAAGAATGCATGGATTTTGTAGAACTCTTAAAGGTGTGAGGTTTACTTAACTGTAAAACACAATTGCTTTGGACTGCTTGGCCCTTTTAGCCCCCTCTCTCATGTTATGTATGTGGCCAAAACCAAGTTTTTCCCATTTTCAGCAGACATGACAGGAGTGCATTAGTATAGAAGATACAACTCAAAACAAGAGGTCTTAGCTCATCCTTCACATGCTTTCAACCACCCTCACTGTGCATTTCTCTCCCCCTAGAAGATGTGAGAGTCAAGTCAGGCTTTCCTTTTCTCCTTACCACCCAGCAATGGCATGGCCTGCCTGGGGGCACAGAGCATCCTGGGCATGCTCTGCCCAACACAAGGCCAGCTAAAAAGGGGACTTATTAGCAATACAAGCAACATAATGAAGCGTAATTGGTACAAGGGCTCAGTGCGAACTAAGTGATCTGCAAAAAGTGCCATTTCAGAATGCAAGCAGGAAGCATAAACCTTAACATTTCCTAGAAATTTCCAGGAGGGATTTTACTGAAAAAATAGTCAGAGAGAATTTGGAACTTGCTAGCAAACTGACTTTTATTTTTTTGTTGACTGGTTTATAAAACCGTTATGTTGTTTATCACCTCGCAATGTGGTTTACCAGCAGGGACTTGTATATTGAGCTGTGTTTGATTGCAAACACTGCTGAAAATGCTGTTTTGGAAACAATGGGTTACAACACAATTGAGAAAAAGAAAGACTGTTGCTAATTTTTGTTGTAAAGGTAAAAATCTTCTAATAATATTACTGAGATAGGGAAACACATTCTTGCTGTAACAAATCTGTCAGTACCACTCTAAGATTTTTCATTGTGCCACGCTGTACTGCGTGCTCTGAAGTTAAACCATAAGAGATAAGCTTTTAACAGGTTTCCCTGGGATTTCGAAACACTTATCTGATCGATTGAGAAGGACAGTTTGCCAGTTAAGAATGAAATGGCCTTTAACTTTAAAAAAAACTCCTCCCATACCTCTCTTTTGTTCTTGACTAAATTATTTTTTTTTTTTTAAATAATAATAATTAAAAAGAAACCTAATAATTTAACAATTTAGGCTTTTGCTTACCCATTTATATCTAACTCTGTAATTGTGTTACTGGGATTTAGGTTTCCTTCTAGTGGCATATGCCATGCTCTTCACCCAACTTTTGTTTACCTCTGAGTAACGAATCCCTTGACAGCTAAGGCAAATGCATTTGCAATGCTTTGAAACACCACAGAATTGCAAGAGATGAAGATCTGAGTGCTGTGAGACACACATTCAATTCACACACAGTTTCCCTATTTGAATGTTTTGCAGTGAGTTGTTTTGGACTGCAGATGCTAGGGCAGCACGGGTGCTGCCATAGGTGGTGTTCCTCCCCCTGCATGGTGGTGGGGCCACACAGCACAGGTGCTGCCGCTCCCTGCCATCCACCTCCCCTCGTTAGTGCCATGGGTGGGTTCACTTTTGGTGTGGAGGAAGGAGGACTGAGGATCTTTCTGCATGCCAATTCTGATATGTGCCCCACCTGAAGACTCTGAAATAGGGATTACCTGCCAGGTCCAGGTGGTGAGGGAGGCTGCTGACACAGCTAAAGGGTCCCGGGTGAGGTTTTACTGAAGGATACTTTAAAGTGCTTTGAAAAGCTTTGGGATCCATTGGTAGTACTTTGAGAATGAGATATCAGCCAGTGGGGAAGCTCCCTGTGAGCAATAGGAGTAGGCTGTGGTCCCGGGTAACCAACTTTTTCAGTTTCTAGATGTCTCATGATAATCTCTCTCTTTTTTTTTTTTTTTCTTTCCTTTTCCACCAGAAGTCAGAGCTTCTGAAATTGCCAGCTTATCTGTAATGGCATTTTTAAACTAGAAAAGTAAGTAAAAGGAATAATAAGTCTGCTATTTTAAATACCTGGTGATTTTGAAGATTATGTGGTTAACTCTGTTGTTGAGTACAAGATCTTTGAAAGCTTGCATGTGGCAGTGCTTGAAACCTGTGACCTACCGTAATACATTTCCTACAAAATGATGTACAGACTGTGAGTAGCCCCCAAATTTGTGATTTTTCTGAACTAATTCTGTTGAGACTGAGATGCAGCTTCCACTCTCTGAATGCTTGCTGATGTGAGGCAGCATCTCAATGACTTCACAGGTTAGTCATTAATTAGTAAAAACTCTGCATAACTTAGCTGTTAGGAATCAGTGGTTTAGAAGTATACCTGGCTGATGGTTCTGATGAAGAAGATACAGGCTAGTGGTAGCTGGGTGCTCCCTCACCATATTGCCTGGCTAGAGAGCTCCCCCCTTAGAAATAATTGGCAGTCCAGCACCTACAACCCACCAAGTTCTTGGCTACTTTTCTGTGTCAGCCTTTAATTTCTGTTCCTTCACTGTATACTTTTTTGTGTGGCCTCAGGACATTGTAAAGTCAATTCACATGACCCACCTCTGTTAGTGGGGGGCAAGTTTCATTAGCTATAGATCCGTGCTGGACCTCCAAAGAGAAGTTCCTGATCGATACCAAGCCTTCCATAACAAGGTTTAGCCTCTCGGGTCCTTCTATGCTTAAGGCAGCTTAACACTTTCCCATTGCAAGGAATCCTTAAAACTTTGAGTTTCAAATGCTCAGGCAAAAATTATTGTTTTTTAGGAAGTCTGCTTTTATAAATTTGGTGGTTTTTTTGTTTGCTTGCTTTTAACCCTAATTTGTTTTGCTCTTTTCAAGGAAAAAATTGTATTCTGGCATTTTTTTAGGAACAACAAAAAGCACTTTTTTTTTTTTTTTTTTTTTTTGAAAATCAGATTTCCATAAAATTTTTAATGAAACCTTTTTCCTAAAGATACTTTCTTTCAGCCCATTACACCAAGCTGTCTAGTGGTCACTAGCTGTATGTTCCTTGTTTTCAGAGGATCTTGATTCTTTCCTTTCAAAGCTCTTGATCTGTTTTTTGAAAGTATGGAACGTTCACTGCTGCAAATGAAACATACCCATGTTATAGAGAAACAGTGAAATATAGGTGCTGTATAGTTCTTGAGGGAAAGATAGAAGCAATTAGGCATGTGTTAGGTATCCAAATATGTTTCTTTACCCTACATGCACTGAAAAAATCTGTCCTAAGCACCTCCAGCAGCAGCGTACTGTAAATCAGTGGACGTTTATGACCCATTTTTATGCTTTACCTTCTTTGAAAAAGCTTTTTTTGTATGTGACAAAACTTATTTCACAGTGAACCATTCTCTTTAAGAAGTAAGGCTTTACTTCACTTCTATTCCTTTTTTTCTCTCTCTTTTTTTTTTTTTAAAAAATGAAATATAAAAGTTAAGGGGAGATGGGGACTATAATAGTTTGTGCACTACCTTAGAAGAACGGAAATGTAAGAAAAAACAAATTTCTGCCAGACTCTCTCCATTTTCAGCAAACTCCTCCTTTTACTCTACCCCCTTAAAAAATGCAACTCAACCCGTTTCTAATCCCAACTCTGCATACCTAGGTTGTGCTGTGGTCCCTGTGTGAGGACATGTGTGGGGCTCTGATGCATCAAGATGCACTGAGCAGGCTCCTACCCTCTGTACAAAGCAGCTTCTCTGGGAGGAGACCCCGTGGGTGCCTCACCCCACCAGCCCATTACACAAGCCCTCAGGAGATATCTGCGGATTAGTGGTGTGAGTTGGGTTTACGTAAGGTACCCGGCTCCCAGGCAGCATCCATCCGTCCCTTGTCGGGGGTATTGTGCTGCTCTGCAAAAGGAGGTTGGTGTGGCCATCCTCAGCTTGCATCTTCAGCACCCTGGCTGGGAAAAAATAGTGTTTTCTTGTGGTCAGAGGCAGGACAGCTGGCGCAAAGATTCACAACGGTTGAGCTCTAAAGCAGTGTGCCTGAGTGGATGAGGATTGCCTGCATCCTAGCCTGACATAAGCCTGAATTACCTCTCTCTGCAAACTTTCAGTCATAAAATTGAACACTACTAATCACCAGGCTGTCTGACCTCTTCATATTTCAGGCCGCAGAGCTAGCAGTGCCTATAACTCGCTTTGCTCAAGTTTCCATAGGAAGACTTTGCTTTCAGTTGTATGCAGTTTGTGTGAGTGCACCCAGCTGCTCAGGCTGGGGTTGTCAGAGATCTCTAAAGGCCTTTTAGAAAAAGTGCTTCTGCAAAAACAAGTTGGCATAAATTCAGGTCAGGGGAAACTATCCCTGCATATATCACAGAGGGGTTTTGGCCTCACCCTGCCACTGGGTGCGGGCTTTAATGTTGCTGTTATTTAAGTGTCTGCACACCTCATGCCCTGTTCCCATAAGGCGTCTGCTTTTATTGCACAACTGTAAAATAAAATAGCAGTGCTGTCTTCTTGCAGTTTTTCCTCTGCTTTGTCTGTTTTGCCTCTGAGCTCTTTAGACCGGTCTCTCTTTCTTATAAACCCTGTCTGGCTTGTCTGGACCCTGGTGTTACCCCAGGAACTTGCTGTACCTTCACTTCAAAACATGTACTAATACAACATAATTGTTGGCTCTTTGATTTCACTGCTGGGCAGCATGTGAAAAGAAAAACACGTTTAGGAAGAGGAGCGCATCTCCTAGGAATGATCATTTGTTTGACCTTAATCTGTCATTGGCAAAGCTTCCAGGCTGCACTGCATTAACAGACGGATAATCGGCTCCAGCTGAAATTACTTGCACAGTTAAGTAGTTTATTTTCTCATTTTCCTACAGTGAGAGTCTCTAAGAACAGGGCTGGTGTATCAGCACCTACGTATGTGGCTGTATAAATGCATTGGGCTTGTGTGTTGGAATGCATGGGCATGGAGCAGAGGTGTTACCTGCTATTTTCCACCTTTTTGTGCAAGGAACAGAAGCTGGAGCCCAGACCTTTGTGGGTGGACAGTCTGGCAGCACTCTGTTCTGCCCTTTAGGGCCCTTTCCAAAAGACACAAGAAGGGAGGCTTTTCACAGCCTTCACTGGATCTTGGACCATCTTTTTTTTTTTTTTTTTTTTTTTTTTTTCCCTTAGAATAGCTTGCAAAACTTCTCTACATTGGGCTTTTCAATTACGTTTTTGTGCCATGTAGAGAGAAAGTAATTAAAAGAGAAAATTTACCATAGCAGTAAACCTAATTAGAAAATCATAAGATTCGGAGGAAATAGGATTTAGCTGACAAAATCAGAAAACTGTAGTTTTGCATGTATACAATCTTATTGCGTATTACTTCTGCTAGCAGGTTAAGGAGAGCTCTTAACAAGAACTCTATAAAAGTGTAAATAACCCCCCCCCCCCAAAAAAAAAAAAAAGTCCACAAAAATTATCAATGCTAATTGATAATTTAAATTATCAGAAGCTAAATACATAGCTTCTGATGAGTTTGATGTCTCTGGAAGGGAATTCCACATGCCACAACTGGATCAGATTTGCATGCCTTTTTTATCAAGGTGACCACTCCCTTAAACAATTAAAATGCTGCTAGAGCAGAATGAAGTGATGTGCAATTCCTGTCTGTATCCCCATCTGAATACAAGGCAGAGGGCTATTTGTTATAAATTAACAAGTAGTATTAGCAAGTTGTGCATAAACTAAGTGGCATATCCAATAATTTTTTTAGGGAAGAACGCATTTATTTACTCAGAAGTTACAAACAAAAATTTGCATCTGACAAATAATAATATATCTGCTCAGCAGTGTAATTACAGAACTAGTATGTTTGTGGTTTGGTGGAAAACTGACATTTGGAGCTGGGTTCTCTCCTTGACATGTAGACCTGGCATCACTGTTACCAATGACACGGGGGTATTTCTAATGAAATATAATTAAAAGGCAGGTTGGGTTTGTAACTCCCATATCAAATATATTAATTCTGCTTATATTAACACCATGCAAAAGAAATGTATTTAATTATGCTTGATTCCTAACAGAATCATGGGTAAATGGCATTCAAAAGAAACTGGGAAAAAAAAAAAAAAAAAAAAGAAAGAAGAGACATTCCTCTGCCTAAAGCTTCAAGAGCTGGATAAAGAGCAATATGGTCAGATATATATCCTCTGGAGAGGTGCATGGTATTAATTTAAAAACAAACCAGAAACAAACAAACAATCCCTCCACCCCACCCCACAAAAAAAGTTTTTAATCTTCTGTCAACTTTGTAGTGCAAAGTCCATTATTCCAGTGTAATAATTATATTCTTATAATTATTCTTCTGTGTCTGAATCAAGTAATAAATCAAGATTTGTTTTTGTTCTTTTTAGGGCAAAGAGGGGAATGACAAAAAATACTCGCAGAAACAATATGAAACCATATTTTTGCTGGACTTAAAATTCACAGGCAACATTTTCTCTTGTTCTGAGGAGTCCCTGGACTTTGCATAAATCAGCAAGCAGTGGCATTTTCCTAATGTCTCTAATGACATTTTGACCAAGAGAGTCTCAGCTGACTTCACTGCAGAACTGTGTGTGGCATATCCCGAGGGGAATTATTGCATCGCTGTGTTTGCTTGCATTACTCTTAGGCTGCCATGGCCAATAGGTGTAATTTGTTGTCCAGTGAAACAAGATCTTTCATTACCCTCTTTCTTAATGCTTAATCAAGGAATAATTCTCTGGGATATTTGCTTTATGTGGAGTAAATAAAACGTTTCCTCCTTAGCGTGGTGAAGAAACTTACCGCTGTCAAATGGAGAATGATGAAAGACGTGGTTTACACAAAGGCACTGTTCTGGGGGGGGGATAAATAAGGGAAAATGGACACTGATCTGCTTCAGTGTTGTAGAGGCTATTATATGACAAAATGAGTGAAGAACATATTATTCCAGGCTTGTACAGAATTATGTCAGCCAAGGGGCCAGCTAAGATTGTAAAAGCCTCTTACCAGGGGAAGAAAAACACACCGAATGTTTGGTAATAACTGTGCTGCTACTCAAGCGTCGGTGATGGATTAGTCCCTGGTTAAAGTAACTGAGCTGAACCCACAGATGCCGAATTACACGGGAGGGAGGTCTGATATCCACCCCGCTGCGCTCCAGAGAGCAGCCAGTGAGTGCTTACTCTAACTCTTGTACGTCTCTGCCACAGCACCTGGGCAGATTGTGCTCTTGGGGGATAATGAGGGAGGAAACTGGCCCAACAGAGCGAGGGCAGTTGTATAAATGTGCCTACATCACTTACGGATCATTAGGACTTGTGCATCTGAACCACCTCAAGACTTCTGTGGGTCTGTGCCCAGGATATCCAGCCAGCAGGGCAGCTGTGCCAGGGCTCTGGATGTGAGCAGGGTTACCCAGTGCTGTGTTTTAAAATACCCCACTTTAATTATCATTATTAATATGTTCAATGTCTGTGTATGGCCATCTTTCTTCTGAAAAGGTCAGTCTATGCCTAAATGGAGGTGAACATTGTAGGGGCATGCTGTTACACGTTGTGTGGTGTTGTTTGGCACACCATGCCTCTAAGGCTGTGACATCTCATTTCTTCACTGCGTTAGGGCAGGGCTGTGTTAGTGCTAATATCCCAGATCAGCTTTAGTAGAGGGCTCAGCATAATGAGGTGCACCAAGGGCTGAGGGAGGTGTGTGTTTATTTTATTTTTCATTAAATAAATAAAAAGGCTTCAGTGCACAGGGCCTATGCTTTCCACACTCTGCAGAGGTTAATTATATTTTGGGGAAAAGGGAAAAATAATGTCTCTGAGTGGCATGTCCCCCAGGAGGTTAAAATATTCTCTCATTAAATTGGGTGACTGATTCCCTTGCCATTAATAGCTATTGGACCAGTTTTAGTTGGGCAATAAGGCAGTGAAAGAGGTGCTGGAACAGCTCATTAGTCCGGGGACCATGACCTATTGCTCACCTTTGCTGGCCAGAGAAGGTGGGGGAGCTGGTGAGAACGAGGGGGTGGGCTGGGAGGAACGGGAAGGCCATCCTGGCATTTCTATCAAAATCAAGGTGGCAAACCAAGTTGTCACCTGTGCTATGTTCGATTAATAAAAGATAAAGCCTTGCTGATGTTTGGGGGCAAAGGAGCAAGTTTTTTTATTTGATCAAAAAGAACGCTATCGAAGAACAAGTATGAAAAAACATGGATTTCATCAGGCTGACACCAGTGCAAAGAGAGAGAGCAAGTTTGCACTAGATTCTGATGCAGGCAGGTTGGGCCAGTGAGGGAATAAAGTACAGCACTCATTGCACCTCCTGTAAAATGTTCTTCCCTTCTTGTTTAAACCCAGCTGCCCAATTTCATTTTGAATTACACTGTCAAACAGCTCTACAGCAGCTAGTTCATAGGAAAGACAAGTCATCCCCTTGCTTGAACTGCTCATCTCTCATGGCAGAACCTATTGCATAAAAAGGTGCAGTCTGCTCTAAAGCACTTAGCACATACTGAGGATAGCTGGCCTTGAGTTGTGCCCCAAACAGAAGTAAAGCAATTCTGGACTGCTGGAATAAAGTGTTCTTCCTTCCTTCTGATAAGGCAGAAGGAAGATGGACGGCTTTTGGGGAAAGCTAAGTTTCCAGTAAGTGTCCCAAAACTTGGTTAGATTTTTCTGTAAATGCAGAATCACAAAAAAATGAGATTGGACAGGTAGAACTGAAAGCATTTGGCTTACAAGATCTTAATCATTGGTGATTTGTACTGGGGGAAGTTTTTCAAAAGGCCTGTTTCCAACTAAAAAATGAAAAGTTATGTTAGATGTTTTGTAAAGTATATTTAATCACATGTTACATGTAACTAAATCTACTTGGTGATTTTCATTATCTCAGAAAAATATTTCAATAACGCTCAAAAATATTATTGAATTTATTTTAACATTATCTTTTCCTCCAACAATACCATTTTACTATATTCCTTTTTGGCTTGTATATGGTATTAAAATGTATTATTTTTAATTATTTTTCATGTATTAAATTGCAATATAAAAATACAGCTTAAAATGCCAGAATTTAGGTGTGAATCAGGAGTCCTGTTTGTTGAATAATAACTTTAGTAAGGCGTTGTCATCTGAAGATGATAGCTTGGGCTTTCAGCTGCAGGAGTAAGGTTGTAGGCCTGACCAGCAGCGAGTGGGGGTGTTCCAACAGATGATTTAACATCTTACCTTTGGACACTGGAGAAAATGGCTGTTGTGCTGTGCAGACCTCTCCTGTGGCTACAGAGCGGTCACTTTCTCTAGGCCTCATCCCTCTAGCTATAGGCACGACAATAAAAGCAATTTACAGGTGTGTTATGGGAGGACTGCATGAATGAACGCTGAAGTAGCTTTCCATGTACGTGAAGTATCTCTGGGGGTGGAAAGCAAGAAGATCTCATGGACAAGTGACTAAATTGCAAGAGAAAGTGGAAAACCTATAATCGTGTTTCTACCAACACTGTTTTTTAGAATTGGATCATTTTATTTTAATTTTAACCTCGTCATCAAACCTCCCATGATAGCCAAGAGTTTAATTGCTGCTTTAATGGACAAGCAACAACTGTTTTTTGTCAAATCCTTGTCGTATTATCTTGAAATACTATATGGGGGGAAAATAAGATATATACCCAGTAATGGTCCTTCATTTCTTGGCAGAATACCTGGAATATAAGCAGAAACAGCTTTTATAATAGAAGAACATGCCATGGGATAAGTCTTTTCCAAGCAATTACCTTCTTTCACAGAAATGCTTTCATGAGAAATAATCTGATGAAATTCTTTTGGTCCGGAGCCTATTTTTAATTAAATACCCTAAGGACAGCTCTACAAGATAAAAACATTTAGCTCGCTTGGTTTTAATGGTTGTCAGTAAACCCTCAATGATTCATGTGGTCAAATAAGCTGAATTTGTGAAAAAAAATCCTCATTCATTCCAGCCTGAACCTGTTATTGGGCAGAGGGGCTACAAAGCAAGTTAAAGGGACTCTCTCTGCTGTACAGACCTCTGGAGGGTGCCCAGAGAGAATACCCACTTGCCTTTCCCTATTGACATCTGGTTTGGGGCACTTTCAGGTAGACAACTGCTTTGATGCCATGCAGCTAGTCCTAAACTGCTGTGTCGAAACTCCCTAAAGCTTGATCTTTTCCATAGCTCTGCAGTCAAAAGAAGTCTTTTGTGCCCCAAACATAATGAGAGTTCAAGCATGCTCTCAGGAAAAGTTGGTATATTATCTCTGATCATTAGCAGCTGAGCATACTGGGGAGGGCAATCGATGGATTGATGCCTACAGCTCAAATAGAAAGGGGTCCTGAAAGCCTGTGTGTATTACACAGGCACATATATAATTCCCTTTATATTTATGTGTGGAGCTTATCCCCACAGGCTGAATGCGCAGTTGAGCCAAGACACACAGCTCACTGAGGTCCCTAGGAATGAGGGTCTGGGGATTTCTGTAAGACATTCTTCCTACGACTGCCACAGGGCTTCCTGACGGCAGGAACAGAAGTGTGTTAAGCCATACTGTGCCATTTTATATTTTGATTTCATTTCAGTGTTTTGAACACATCAGAAAAGTAAATTCGCTGAATGATACCTTGAGATAATACTCTAATGAGAACACGCTCGTTACAGGGGCAGCTGTCTGAGCCCATTAGCTGTACAGAGAGGAGAGTGCCTGAAAAACAGTCCTCAGAGCATATTAAAACCTTTGGATGATTATGGCTCCAGCTGATGGACTACCACGGAGGTGTAACCTCAGACGTGATGTGCCACAGACAGGCACAGCACCAAACGGGCAGCCACTCGGCATCAGTGGCTCGGCCTCTGCTGGAAAAGTGATGGGCTCCATCTTACAGTGTTATATGTGAGATTTTAATGAGCTCAGCAGCTGGAAGGGAGGTTTGCATTATGTGTGGCTAGCTCAGCTCGCTGGCTGCATGCGCAAATCCTAAAAATAGACGTAGCCATGTTGTCGGTGGTACAGTGAATGTATTTCAGTTTGGGGCTGACACATGGGCCCAGCAGCAGCAAACGGGGCCAAGTCAGGAAAATATACCTCACCCAGAAGCAAAATTGCAAGATTTATTTTGTTTTAAGTTTATGCTCCAAGAAATTTCTACAGAGAAAAGAAATAGCACGTGTGTCCTACTTTTCATTGAATATTTCTGTTGCTTACAAGTATTGATGGAATAATTTCCACTGTACATAGGAGTAATGTATTCAGTCTCACTAAGGAAACTCAAGGAACCAACAGTATGAGCTCCCTGAGATAACACAAAGTATTAATGCTCCATTTAGAAACACAGGTAAGACCTTTACACTAGCTATAAGCCCTCCTTTCCTGAAAGCTCCTTGAAAAAATAATGTCTGGATTAGGAGCCAAGAAATTCTTTATTGCACAGAAGCAAAGTTTGCAGGGCAGAAGCAGACAAACTTTGGGTGATGCTAACAAGCAATCAGCGAATCTCCACCTCTCCTTATCTTTGATATATTAAAACTATTGATATGAAGCTTCTGATTAAAGTGAGTGTTCCAGCAAGGTATTCATTAATCAAGTCAATTTGTCTTTTACTGAGCTGGAACAAATGCTCTCATCATCTGCAGTTAACACGCTTTTATTTAAAAACAGTCTGCAAGCCTTAACTTGGGCTTCAGATGAAAATATAACTAAATCCTGTAAAGGTCTGTCATAAAACCTTGTGAGTAAGGTTTTATTTCCACTATTCAGGTACGATATTTCTTTACGGGCAACCAATATTAGAGTGACTGGGACGTACCCTACAGTACTGAGATGAAAACTGCGAGTCATTATGACCAGCCACGTCCTGCAAATGGTCAGCACCAGCAGGATGGGCATCGGACCGGCTGCTTTGCTGAGCCACTGCAGCACGGCCGCGTGGCTAATGATGGATTTCCACAGCACTGAGCGTTCTTGCCGGCGCTGTTAATTTTTCCCTTGGCTCTTTCATGGGACTCTGGTTGTCTTTTAGGCGTAATACTGCCTTGCTAAAGTATGCTTAATGGTCTATAATTGCCATTTAAAGCACTTTTTTTTTTCTTTTCTGTAATTTTTACAATATGTGCTGGAGTAGAATACGGGGCATTGGCTTAGAAAATATGTTTATGACCAGCTCAGAAATTAATTTCTCCTGAGGGGCCTCAACACTGACCTGCTTGAAACCACAGGTTTCTCTAGAAATTAAAAGGCAGGGCTTTGCCCAGTCAGCCCTCTCACTCCATGTTGGACACAAACACCAGTGCTCACAGAGCCAGCAGCAAGGCACTTGCTCTAAACATTCGGAAAATGGTCTTTTCTCAGCAAAGTCACTTGATAGGGATCTGCTGTGGCTGATAAGGAAAGATTTATGAAAGAGGTGTTTGCTAAGGTAGAAAATGCTGTGGGATCTTCAAGCATTTTAAAACCAGAGCAGGTTCTGGAGGGCTGGGATGAGGCAGAGGCCAGCATGTGGGATGTAGAGCTGCAATTCAACCAAGAGAGTCCATGCCCCAGGAAGGAGGTTCCTGCTACACGCAAGTGTATTTTCTTGGCCGCATGCCCCCGCAGCAAGGGCTGTTGGTGGTAGATACAGGTGGGAAATGTGCAGCCATGGCAGCCTACAGCTGTGCTGTGAGCAGCCTCCTTCAGCTGCCTTTGGCAGGAGTGGCAGCATCATGCCCAGCATCCTCACAGCACAGGCAGCATCGGGGCAGCCAGCCGCAGAAGACCAGGCAAAGTGGGTTAAGGAGGTGAATCAAACAGCTTGTTAAATAATTAACCTCCCCCTAAGAAAGTGCCTTTTAATGAGAGAAGGAAGGAAGCCTGAGCTGTGTATTTTTTACAGGGATTTAGTGTTACCTATTCATGCCACAAGGCAGGATAGCGGAGGGAAACTTTTTAGTGCCTTCTGCCATCCAGCTGCTTCCTGGAGAAGTCTTGACATAAAGACAATTGTTACTAACACCATAACATGATCATCAGTAATAATGAGTAGACGTGGTAGGCCGTTACTCTGCTAGGCACAGGGCTATTATTATGCACTCTGTATAACCCCAGCTAAAAGAGGTCTCCTGTCCTAAGGGATTTAAAGCCTCGGGCGCTAGCCCTGTAAATTACAGAACACAGGTGCCGTGCCAGCACAGTCGGTTGCAGGGGAGCAGTCAGTCACAGCACTACAGCCCTCCTGGAGCCGAGCTGGAAATTGCCTGGGAGGACCCAGAGCTTGTTTGTGGACCCAGCTACTATGCTTGATCTTCTCGTAGAGCAGAGGCTGCTTTTGGTTGAGAAAGCATAATGCAGCACAGGATGACTCCGATAACTCACTGTGATCACCCAGTGAATATTGTCACGGTGAGCCTCTGTTGGTCCCTGAAGGACTCCTGAATGTGCTGTGCCTTTCCTGGAGGCTGGAAGTGGTTACAGCCACAAAGAAATGAACAACTCACCTAAGGTGCTGTAGTTGCCACCCTCTGGCTGGACAGATGGAAGCTCCTAAATCCACAGTCTTACTGCGAGCCTAAATATTGTCATTAGCAAATAACTACCATAATTTAGCCATGCCAACTTTACCACAGGAGAAATGTCTAGGAAAAGTCATGAATTTTAGTCATTCATAGCAGCTGGTGTCGATGAAGGCACGTGAATTTGTGTTCTTTTAAGCTGACAGGTAAATGGCAGTGAAAGAGGAACTTTGCTGTGTCAGTTTTGCCATGACTCTCCGGACTGTCACCACAGTTTGCTGTAGTCAATTGAGGGCTCACTCGGAGGGGACGTGGAGTCCCGGTGGGGGTGTGCTCTGCAGGCTCTGAACTGCAGGCAGAAATAAAGCCCCAGTGCAATAGCAGTACATTTATTGCCCAGCCTGGTGGTCCAGCCCCTCGCTTCGCTGCCTGCACAGCGATTGCACAGCCAAGCCCCATATGCACCATGAACATTTTATTGTATGTTTTGGAATACAGAGCACATATGTGGAAGAGACTCACTTGCTTTTCCAGCTGCATAGTCAAACTGTGTCTGAAGTGGAAGATCAGAAAAAAAAAAAAAGAAAACAAAAACAAAACAAACAAACAAATAGTGTTGTTTTTTTGTTTGTTTGTTTGTTTGTTTGTTTGTTTATTGCTGTTGCTGTAGATAGCACCATTGAAGATGCTCCTTGTGAATCCTTGGGTCTCATCACTCAGAAGTCCACTCTGACTTCTTTTCTCAGATGTCTAAACGAGCGTGCTTGGATGGACTTCCTTCTTCAGCCCCTTCAAAAAACTTGACTGGAGTACTTGGTATTTCTGTGCTGTCAATGTCTGATGAATTCCTCCTTCCAAAACCCAAAGGAAAATTAGCAGAGTGGGTTTCCCAATTAGTTCTGAATATGCATAGATCAAGACAGAAGAAGAAAAGGAAACATGAGGAGGGAAAACAGTTAAAAAGTCTTCATTTGGGGTAGATTTTTATTTTTTTTTAATCTATTATGTATTGTAGGGGGAGTTACTGCTTTAAAGTGGGGTGAGAAGTAGCAATGCATCTCAGAAGTCTTTACTTCATTTCTCTTAACACTGGGTATCATAAGATTTCTTTAAAAATGAGCTGCTTCCAGCTAACCTAAATTGGGGCTGTGCTTTGAGGAAAGCAATTCCCCAGCAAGTGTGGGTGAAGCCTGTTGGGGGATGGCAGTTCTTCCTCCCTGTCCATCTGCCAGCTGCCTCAGCCCACAGTCTGCTCTATTCCCAGCTGGGAAATAATGAGCTTCAAAAAAAAGATAGCAAAATAGTCAAACATATTTTGAAATAGCGGAACCATTGAAACTACATTTTAGAAAAAGCCATCATATTGGCTAATGCAGCTTAACAAGAGCAAAAAATCTTTGCATTAACCTTTGCACCGCTTACAGATGGGGTAATCTATTATTCTAGGGCAGGTTTACCTTCTAACACAAACAGTGAAATGTGAAAAGCAATACATGCAGCAGTTTAAAGCCATTCCTTATAAGAAGAGGAATAAAGTATTAAGAGGAGTATGATAAGCAGTTTACCCTCTGTAGTCTTTTCAATGCAAGTGTAGGTATTATGAGACCAATCTCTGAAAATATACATCAGTTTACTTTGTATTACATGGTGATCTATTGCTTCTCAAATTATTTCTATGCATTTTTATAAATATGCATAAGAAAATACTTTTCCTCACACCAGTACGTAGCAGCAATTTATACTGCTGTGAATATAGAAGACAGGCTCTCATGCTGAGAGCAATATTATTCTTTCCCCTATGTTCACCCTTCTCCTTAACCCCAGTTCAGCCTGGTGAGTGTGATGGCACCAAGCCTTGCCAAGTGTCATTTTTCTACCAAAATATTTCCTTTTCAGTGGGAGATAGCTGAGAGCTGCTGAGCACGTGGCTGCGTAGGAGAAGTAGACATTCGCAGCAGTGTAACTCAATAAATAACGTTGAATCTTACTCATCTGGGACAGTGGCATGAATATGCTGGTAGTGATAAAGGAGAGGAAGAACTGGAAGGAAAAAAAAACTAAACATGCTTGCTTTATGGGCAGTTTGGGTGTTTTTAGTCACAGCTGCAAGGGGAAGTACAGCCTGCCTGCTCCTGAAGCCCTGCCCAGCAGGGCGATCCCAGCTGGGTGAGGCTGAGCTCACGTCCTGGCTGTGCTGCCCCATCTCACTGCTGCTTTCAGCGAGCCCTCCTGCCTTTCTGGCTCCCTTCTCTGTTTGTCACGTGAGATTAATTGCAATCAGATTTGCCTTCCTGCTAGCGAGATTAGAAGGGTAAAGCCAAGCAAGTCTGTGAGGGACTCAGGAGGCACGCTTTTAGGAAACTGGCTGGTTGGTTTTGTGGATGTTCCTCTTCAGCAATGTGCAGTTGGGCAGGATCTGATCTCCCTGGACACCATTAGCCAGATCCTTCTCCACTGGGGAAGCCAAGAGCACAGCCCCATTTCCTAGTCTGTGCTGCTGCACCTTTGCATTTTTCTTACATGGTATTTTTTGGAGGTGCAGTGAAACCTTTGTGGCACTGGAACACGTGAAACACCACTGCCATCAACGCCTTTGCGGAGGAGCAGCACGGGTATCTTCCTTACTGTCTGCAAAGCCTGAAGTGTGAAATAGAGAAAGGAGAACAGACAGGGGCTTGCTATAGCTGCCTTTTTCTATCTAAAGGCTATTAATGTATTAAAAATATATTTAAGCTGTAAACAAACACATAAATAAACATGGACAGGTGATTCTAGTCATTGATTTCTTTTCATGTATAACTCTTACTGCTCCAAAGTTTCTATAGGGAGATTGGAGATCTTTGGTGACTACACCTTTTTTCTCTCTCTTGGGGTTTTTCTCCTGCAGCTAGGGGTTCTCTGACCCCCTTAACATGTTCACTTATTTCACAGCACCCTCTCATAGGTCTGTTCAGTTTATGACCCACTGCAGTCCCCAGAACCTGTTCTCCAACACTTCCTAACTATTTGGTCCCAATTTGTACTCGGGAAATTGATTATTCCTGCTCAAGTGTAATGCTTTGCACTTGTCTTTACAGATTTCCATCTTATTATTTTTGCAGTCTGTTTCTCCAGTTTGTCAATTTTAAATTCAAATCCTGCCTCTGGCACATTTGAGGTAGGGAAGTAGAGCAGCGATGTGCAGTGCCGGTCACATTGCCCCTACATCATTAGGAAACTGGAAAAAAAAGCGACAACGAGAAGAATTTGAGACTTCTCATGTTGTGTTGTCTCTTCTACAGCTGCAGCGGAAGGGGATCTGCATTCAACATCTGGAAGTGGAGCCTCCTGCACCATCAGGCGTAGCTGAGTCCTGTTCCTGCCCCAGTGCTCTCTGGAGGGAGATGAACACAGTGGTCAGAAACACAGAACTGTGCAGGCTGTACCCCGAAGCACTCGAATCCAGCAAAGCACTCGAGCATGGAGTGCCAGCACGTGCCTGTTCCCGTTGCTGGGAAGTTACTGGAACTATAAATCGAGGCCTGCTCGAAGCTAAGCGTGCATTTGTGTGCTTTGTTGGGTCAGGGCCCCAATCAATCTTTAGATGAGGGGTGAACAGGGGAATAAAAGTAAGATTAACTGCAACTGCTTTTTTCCTACCTCCTGGTAAGACTGGAAGAGTAAGGCCATGCACGTCTTGCCTTCGGACCTATATTGGGCTGACAGGAGAAAGAGAAGCAAGGGATGAAAGTTCATTATTGGCACTTAAACAGCAATACCCACTTCTAATAACAGCAGTCACCACAAATATGCAGGATGAGGAGGTTGTACTTTTAACAGTCTTGCTTTCAGTAGAAACGTTGTCTCGTTTACAGGCAGATTGGTGTGTTTGATAATGACTCCGGCATTTAGCAGTGGCTATTTTGGCCTGTTTGCTGGGAGCCTCTAACAGCTTAGTGTGGCTGAGCTCATTTCAGAGCTTCCCTTAGCTCTGGGACCATCTGTTAACCAGATCTTTTTTTTTTTTTTTTTTTTAAATTTATTTCCTTGATTGGTTTCACACAGGCCATTTAGTTTGTTTTAAATTAGGCTTGTTTGGGGAAAATTATACTCTAATTTTCAGTTGCTTTTCCCCCCCAGTAAGTCGATGGAAAGCACCCCATGATAAAGTGCCCTGTTGAATTCCCCAGGCTGAGTGGAAAAAGAGTGTGTGAGGGGATTTTCTCTGAGGCTACAAGGCACTGCAGGTGAGCCTACAGACCTGCAGAACAGGGTGATGATTGCCACCAGCCTTCGCTGCCGTCCTAGGTGACCCCCAGTGTCTCTCAAATTAAACAGAAGAGCTAGAAATACCAACTTGTTTTTCTTATTCATGCTGTTGACCTTTTATGTACAATCTTGTATGCATCCATACATACGTGCGTGTACGTAAATATACACCGTTGACCTTTTAAACATAAATATAAATGGTATATGTAATTCATCAATATGCATTAGATATCTGTGTACATATTAGAAGAACAGCTGCCTCATTTCCCCGGGGGGTTTCTACCTTAATTTAAAAATCTCCAGCTTCCAGCTTGTCCGGGTCACAAGTGAGGCTGGAGAAGCACAGGGGAGACAAAGCGATATTAGAGAACTGCTCAGAGCCTCTTGAAAAAATACCTCCAGATGAACTGAGAGGCTCATCTTATTTCTGGAAATTGTTGCTGTTGTTTTTTAAATTTTGCACTCTAAGCAAGAGGCAGGGAAGGCTGAAGTGAAGGGTTGCCACTGCAGGGAAGGTTTAGGAGTGCTGGGCTGGAGGAACCTTGCCTCGCTCCCATCGTGATCGTGTCATAGCAAACAGAGCCCTCCAAAATCCGCTGGGCTTACACCACTGACACTTCACACTGAAGAGAAAATAAAGATGAAGGAGTCACTGACAGGCTCTGGTGTCCTCTGTGCGGTCTGAGACACTGTTGCAGCGGGCTAAGCTGCTGACAAGCACAGAAGTGCTCTTAAATTGAGCTGCTAATTTTCAGCAGCTTCAAGAGGAGAGGGACAGAGACAGAGAAGGAGATGGGGAAGGGGATGGGGAAGTTTTTCGGGGGGTTCTTGTGAAGTCGGGAAAGAAAACCCCCAAATAAAACAGGAAAAGGCCGCGTGAAAGACATGCTCAAGGTTTATGCTGGGAGGATCTTTACATGATGTAAAGATGCCAGACCCCTCCAGAAGCTACGGGAAGGGGTTGGTGTAACTGATTCACTACTAAAATATCTCTGGGTCTGTGCTGCTATGCAGAGGGACCCAGGCCTGATTTCTCCCACCGCTGCCTGCAGCAGGCATGAGCAGGCAGAGGGCGAGCCGGCAGGGTGTGCACTGAAGGGCAGCGCCTCGGTGAGCTGCGGGGCTTCGCTGTCGCTTGTGCAGCTCCACCTGGCGTCAGGCCGCGACAACGAGCCCAGGATCGGATCCACGGCGTGGTTTGGGTCGGAAGGGACCTCAAATAGAATATAAATATAAATACAACATAAATCCAGCCCCCTGCCACGGGCAGGGACACCTCCCCCCAGACCAGGCTGCCCAAAGCCCCATCCGGCCTGGCCTTGAGCACCTCTGGGCAGGGGGTTCCTGGCTCTTCATGGTCCCAAACACCACGCTGCTGGGGTGCAGCTCTTGTGCTGAGAGCACCTGAGAGTACGCCAGCCTCCTTCAAGGGCATCCGTAATCCATGGGGCTAATCCTCCTGCAAGGGGGGGATGCTGGTAGGAGTGCCTGCAAATCCACACCCAGCACACGAGGCTTGTTATAAAACCCGCCCGGCGCTGTGCCTGCTGCTGGCTCCTTTTTCCACAAAACTGCTGTGGGTGAGTGGAGTTTCTCCTTCTGGAGCGCTTCCTTTGAAGCGTTGCTTCAGCTTAAAAATCACGTCGCTTGCTTCGCACACCCTTCTGGAAAGAAACGGCAAAGGAAAACACCCAGGGGCAGCTACCACTGCTCACCGAGAGAATAACAAGAGGCCGCGTTTTCAGGGCGACCTCTGCAGCTGCACAAGCCTGCGGTGGCAGCAGAAGCGAGCGGCTCTGCCTGCGTGTGCCTGGCCACTGAGCATTTGCTGGAGGGTGGAAGGGCTCCAGCTGGCCGTGGAGCATGGCCGGGACCCAGCTGGCTCACCTCGCGGCTCCAGGTGCTTCACAGGTCACAGGTGGCACGAAGGGAGGGATGCTCTCCCCCACAGAAAGCACTTCCCTGTGCCCTGCTAATAAAGGGCAGTGCAGGCGGCAAGGGGACCACGGGCTTCAGCTGATCTTTGGCAGGTGATCAGCTGGGCCAGCTCCCTGTGCTCGGGAAATAAAATAAAATCCTACCAACGCACGCCAGGCACGGGCAGCAGCAACCCAGGGACAAAGGCCTGGTGTCAAGCCATGACAGCAGCACTCAGAGCAGCAGCAGCCTGTGGCTGCAGCCCCAGGTACATGCTCAGAGGGAGGGAAACGCACCGTGCTCCTTGCTCGGGCAACACCTTTCGGGCCAAGTAACAAATTAACAAATATTTCATCCATTAGCCCTTGCTGCTGTTACTGTGGGAAATGAAGCGGAGAGGCAGTGACACGCATTTTCAGAGGTGGTTGTGTGTTGTCTGCTCTCCCCTGCCCGACTGGATGCTCAGCTCTTGCTTTTTGGGGGCGTTGAGGGCTCTTGGCCCATGTTCACCAGCAGGGAGCTGCCTCCAGGGCTGACACCTCTGCTCGGCAGAGACCGAGCTCCTGGTGGGGTGTGCTACAAAGCCTCACCTCCAGCTCCGGCTGTAAAGCCACCCCAGGAAGACTGGTGTGTGGAAATGGCAAGCAGATGGGCAAATTGTTGGGTCTCACCTCTGTGGGAGAAAAAAATCAATTAGACCTCATCTGTGTGGTTTTGGAAAGACTGCATGCCCTTCCCTCCTATCCAGCAGTGAGGACAAGCAACCCTGTGCCACAAGGGTCGCCACACCGAGAGCGTGTAGGGCACGATGCTTTATCATCGAGGGCATTAACCGAATTAACGTGCTGGAAGCAAAATTCAGGAGAAGGAGGCAGGTGAGCAACCTCAGCATTGAGCAGGCAGCAGGCATTGCCTGGCTGGAGAGCTCCTTGCAAAGCAGGAGTAGAGAAAGGGCCAAAGATCGCAGTGCAGTAGCCATGAAGGTGCGAGGGCTTATGTGGAAAAGTCCACACAGGAGCAAACCCACCCACATTAAAGCTTCAGCATGCAAAAGGAGGTTGGATTTGCTTCCACCTGCTTTCAGTGAGTTTCCAGGTCCACCATGCGAGGCTGTTTTCTGGCAGTACTCCTGCAGCAATACCTCTCGTTGTCGTGTGCAAGCACAGGTTGGCATGCAGGCTCCGTGCAAATCTGACATGCGGGGGCAACACCAAGCTTTCAGATTCTTTATCTTTAAAGATAAGGGTCATGCCAATCTGATCCGCCGATCTAAATCTGCTGCCTCCACCGGAGATCACAGGAGACACAAAAAGAAGAATCAATAAGGCATTAGCGGGTGCTAGAGCTGCCACCTGTAAATCAATTTTGGAGTGTCCAGCGTAGTGCAGTTTGTAACATACACCTTGGGCTGTAATTGTGAATGGGGCTAAGGTAAAAAACAGCAAGCAGTACGATGCAGGAGCCAAGGACCCATAGCAGGCTCTGGGTGGTACACAGCTGAATGAATAAACCAGCTGGGCTCCCGTGGCAGAGGAAATAATGAGGCCTGAGAGCAATCTCTGACTTCTCTGCTTACCATTAGCACCTGCTCTGCCCCACACCAGGGCTGGGGGTGACCTGGAAGGGCAGCAAAGCTGGAACTCAGACAGCAAATGATGGAAATTAATCTCTGGTAACAAATCTGGCATGGGGAATTTTGAGGAGTCTGCTTATGCCGTGAAGAATATTTCTCTAATTTGATTCACGCCTGCTAGAGAAGCTCACCTCGTGTCCCTGCAGATAACAAGGTTGATCCAGCTGAGCCTGTGCTGCGGATTTGGAGCGTGGCATCTTAGCTGAAGTCTAGGAGAGCAGGGAGCAATAGCTGCACTGACCAAAAAATAAAATTCAAGTGCCTGTGTGCTTTCTCCTGACAAAATCTCTGTCTAGTTCAGTAGTTTGCTGAGTGAACCCTGGGTTATCAGCCTGGGCACCACATCTTCCCTGGAGAAAATGAGTTTTATGCCCTGGTGGAGCACATACCAGTTTCAGGACATGTTGGTGGCTGCCAGGAGAAGGCTGCTCACTCCAAGCCCTGTGCTAGCTTGTAACTTTGCCAGGTATCTTGGGGTGGGGCCTGGCACTAATCTGTTCTAGTTGCGGGTCAAAAGCTGTCTTTTCTACCTGCCAAGCCAGCATGGGCTGCCTGGAGCTATAAGCCAGGCTGTTTCCATTTTGGCCTTTGAGTAGTCCCAAGAAGCATCTTTTCATCTTTCAGCTTGCTTTCCCTTGCTCCCTGGACCTTTCTCTTTCCAGAAACATGCAAGTACGCCATGGCAAGGCCTGAAAAGCGTGTTAAAATGCTTATTTAAATTCTCTTTACCAGAAACATGTTAAAAAGAATGAATAGTTTGAGATTTCATAGGTTTTTGTTGGTGGTGGTGTTTTGTGGGTTTTGTTTGTTTGTTTGTTTTTCCAGAAGGAACTTTTAACACAATACACCTCTAAGAATGAATCTAAGCAATAGAGGGAATGTTAAATATGAAAAGCGTGTTCTCTGCTACACTGGAAACAAATCATTTTGTTCAAGGAGCCAATATGCTTCTAAATACATATTTAAAAGGCTGCAGAGTGCCTGCAAGGTTTTGTTATCAGCGAATTAATAAAAATGCAAGCCATGGGTGAGGGATGCTCCTCCCTGTGTGATCTGTGTGAGGAAGGGTTTTGTCTCTCAGAATGAGACTCCCACCCCTGGTGCATGATCATCAGAAAGGTTTGGCCTGTATGAGCAGTATTAGAGGGTATCAGATGTGTAAGCAGCTGGATTTTCTAGCAGTATAAATTGTATCTGGAGGAGGAGGAGAGGTGGTACACTTATGGAGTTCCCCAGGAGTGCTGTACAGCCTTTATGCTGCCATAATGTATGCGCTATTTCCCTGTTGTGCCTTCTGCATATCCTGCAGTTTCAGATTGTTCTGCTGCACTGTGAGGGTATTTGGGGCCGGTTCCTGCAGTGACTTCCTCAGGAGATCAATATTGCTCAGAAAGAGCACCAGATTCCCAGCATACTCAGCACTGCAGCACTGCAAGGGGGGCAGGCTGTGTTCACGTACCCCCTTCTGGGAGGCTGTTCTGCGTGGGGAAATGCAGCTGTGTTGTTTCCTCTCTCCTCCTCAGAAGGGACCGCGGAGGCAGATATGTGTTAAACTCAATGGTGTGTTATCAGCCGTGTCGTTCAACCACAGGCTCACAAAGCTGCTGGCCTGCAGCCAGCATGGTCCTAACGTGCAGGGGAGGGTATGCCACAGGCTGGAATCAGCCACAAAAGGCTATGTAGCTGAACGTCTGTGGTGATCTCACCTCCCATTTGATGGGAAACCAATGTAAGTGTGCTGTTGCCTGTAAGGGAAAGCAGTGCTGTGAATTTTTGTGAGCTGGGAAAGTGGCTCATGGAAGCACCTTATCCCCTCATGCCCCAAAGGGACAAACGCAGCAAGAGCCACAGCAGCTTTCACAGCTGCCCTGAGGGCATCCCTGGGATGCACTGTGATTGCAGCCACTTCTCAAGGCACTGCTGAACCTAAAATCTTGTCCTCCAGTTTTTGGGAGCCCTACCCAAGGACCAGCTGGAGCATCTCCTCCCAGAGCGTTGTCACCACTTCAGCTGGCACAGGGGTGCGGGGCACTCGGTGCTGCCGCAGAGGATCCCCATGAAGCTGCACACTGACTTGCTGTGTCGTGGAGCTGCTTCACAGTATCCCGATGGATTTTTTAAAGGCCTTGGCTCACCTTTTGTCCTTGATTTTCTTGTAAACCTATTTCAGAGGCTTAATCTTAGCCCAGGCCCCACTGTGGTCTGTGCACTAGCGGCCTCGTAACTGGATTTACTGTATCACAGGAATGAAGCTTCTCTGGACTTTTTCTCCCAGAGCTCTAGAAAGGAGAACACTCACCCCAGTGGTTTGTTGCTCAGCCTTTTCATCAAATCCATACGGGCCAGAGGAAAAATGATCACAGGAGCTGTTATTTTAGGGGGGGAAAAAAGCACCCAAGGATTATTTTGAATCACACAAAATGTTCTGGTTTAACAGAGCAAATTATCTATACTGATTTCGATTTTTAAATATCATCTTATTTTGATATTATTTTTTTTTACTTATAAATTTAGTTTAATTCTATCTTTCTTTTTTTTTTTTTTTTAAAAAAAAAAAAACTGCTTTGATATTTTGTTGAACTCGACTTTTGTAATTTTGAAGAAACAGCATTTTCCAGTGGAGATGAGATGGTCAGCACCATTTTGCCCAGCTGTTCTCATTACTCTTATGACAAAATGTGCTAATGTTAGCTAGCACACCCTGCTACAGCATAGATGAAACGGCAAGGGCAGATGGGAAGTCTTCAGCTCCAAGTATTCTTTATTGTGTGAAGTCAGAGATCCTCAGGCAAACATAGCAAGAGCCAGCAAATCTCCCAGAGGGCTAAAATCCCAGCTGAGTCTCAAATTCACAGTGCAGGAGAGAAATGGCTGTAATCTGCTAAGGAAAGCAGATGTACAAGAGTCATTCTGGCAGCTACATCTGTCGTGCTTCCTCCACCCCACCCCGCCTTGTTACACTGACTCGTCTTTCGAGTCATATGCGCTTTTCTCACAGATGACAGAAATAGGCGAGCAAAAACTGTCAATCACACTAAATTTATTTCTTAGGATAGTTGTTCTTCCCTTGTTTTATGTTCCAGTTTTATTGAGTCCTAATGGTCCCTCAGCATCTAAGGGAAGGCTTTTGTAATTTGGTCAAACAGCGGACAGGATTCCTGGGGGCATGTGCCAGCTCTGTGGCTCTCTCCCACGCTGTCCCTTGGGCTGTGCATGTGTGGGGATGGTGCCAAGACTTAACGCACAACCCCTCCCTCTCTGTGCCATGCAGCACCACCCTTTGGTACCCCTGCCCCCCGGCGGGGCAGGCTGAGGAGGAGCCGGGGCGGAGCGGAGCGGCGCCTCCCTCGGCCCCTTCCCTCCCTCCCTGCCCTCAGCAGCCGGGCTGAAGCCGCCTCACAAAATGGCGCCGCCCCATCTCGGGGTGCGCCCGGAGTAAAGATGGCGGCGGTGGCGTCTCCTTCCCTCCCCTTCCTTGTGGCGCTCGGGGGCGATGGCGGCCGGCAGCGCCGTGTGGCTGGGCGACCTGGTAACGGCAAGAGGGCGGCGGTGGCGGTGGTGGTGTTGGCGGTGGCGGTGGGCTCCTCGGGGGTGCGGGAGCTTGGGGTGTCCGTGGGCGCTGACCTGTGTTTGGCCGGCAGCTGGAGCGGGTGGTGTGCCCCTACGACAGCCATCACCGGGTGCCCCGGGCGTCGCTGGAGAGGCATGCGGCGTCCTGCCGCCTCCGCAAGATGGGATACTCCGACCAGGAGCAGGTGCGATGCGGCTTAAGGGGGGGTCCTGCGTTGGGGGAGGAATTGGGGGGGGGTAATGGGGGCTTTTAAGGTGCTGCAAGTAGCCCCCATGCACGGATCCCGCCGGGGACCCCAAGTGAGGGCTGTGGACTGGGGACGCCACGGGCGGCTCAATGAGGTAGGGCTGCTGTGCTGTGACCAAGCTGTTGTGTCCCGCAGGCTGAGATGTACGACTCCAGCTTCTTCTACGAAAACCTGAAGGTGCCCGGCGTTGCGATGGGTAAGCGGGTGGGTGGGTGTGGGGGCGCTTTGCAGCGGGGCTGAGGTCAGAAGGGGATGCTGGAGGTCGCCTGGTCCAGCGCTGTGCTCAAGCAGGGCCACCTAGAGCTGCGTGCCCAGCACAGTGTCCAAACGGCTTTTGAGCCTCTCCAAGGTGAGAGAGCCACCACAACCTCTCTGGGCAACCTGTTAACACCATCCTTGCTCCTGCGGGGTGGCCTGTGTGGAGCACCTCAGGTGTGGTGAAACCTGTGTCCTCACACCAGCACACTGCACTACCTTGCCCATAAACTCTCCAAGACATCTTAGAAAAACTGAGTGTTTCCATCACATAGATTTATTTTGTCTTGTCACCGTGCTTTGCCTTGCTTTACCTTATTCATTTAACCTCTTTCATTGTGTAATTCTGCTCTGTAGGTCCTTGGCCATTTTAATAGTAAAACACAGAATCCTTTTTCTTCTTTGGTAATTTATATAGGTTCTTCCTTACATCAAGTGCAGAAAGTACATTAAAAAGCACTTTAATAAGGCAGAAAAACTGGCCCTAGAGTTTGGACATACAGTAATGATACAGGAGAGAGTTCCAATGTACATACACGTGTTTCCATATCCCTGTAACCCAGAAATCCTTTCCTTTTTTTACCCTTCCTCCCCATACTTCAAATATGGGATAGATTAAAATACTTTTAGTTTAGACTCCCTTATGCATCAATAAAACTACAATGTTCTGTAAAATACCATAAATCTCATAATAGAGGTTGGGGAATAAAGACTGGCCCTACCAAGTACTTGATGTAGAAGTTCTTCTCTATCTGCAGATAAAGATCTCCAGTTTCGTATTGTTCAGCAAGCTAAAGCTCAAAGTGTGAAAGAAGGCATAGGCTACAGTGAAGGTAAGTAGAATGCAGGTATGGAGATGATTTCTTTAGCTCTCTTGTGGAATTGCTGTGCAGGATCTTTTAAAGTTAATTTTTAATATTCCTTCTTGTCTTTATTTTGGGGTGTAACAACTTTCTTTATTCAGGTCAACCAGGTAAAAGAATTTGAGTCTGTTGTACTCAGACTTCTAGTTCTCTTCAGACGCAAAACTCAAGAATTTCCTGAAGCACTAGTCCTTTCCTTCCCATCCCATTATATACACTTCGTTTTCTGCCTGTATTCTCTGGTACTGTGTTCTGCCCTGTGTGGCCCCAGCTCTTTACAAGCAGCCTCCAGACTTCTTGTTCATGGAATGGATGAGGAGGAAAGGAAAAAGGAGGACTGTGTTTTAATTTTGTTTAAGGATTAGTTGCTAAACATGAACTGTGTGCGCTTGTCCAACACTTCGTAGATCAAAAACTGAGCGATGTTCACATTAGTATTATGTTGGATTGTTTCAAGGCTCTACATAGTTATATAATAGATACACATCTACAAATACAATAATGTCCTTTGCCGATGCTCTCAGCTCATTAGTTTGTCTCGTTTTTCAGTGGGTTTTGTGACTAGTCTGTAGAGTAGGTTGACTGTGACCTATGCTTCTCCTGAAGAGAGGATAAGGCTAAGAGTAGAAAAGTAGACTAAGAGTAGAAAAGTAGGGCCACTTATAGGAGCCACTGTAAAGCTGCAGTATGTAGTTCGGAAGTTACTGCAACACCTAAAAGATGCAGCATTTTGTGCCTGTACACTTTTGGTTTGGCTAGCACATGTGCAGAAGGAAAAGTGCACTTGTACTTTTCCTGACCTGACAAATAGAGCAGCGCTTGCTCGGGCATAGATTTCCATGTTGTTCTTCTTTCTCTGGCTTGGCAAAGCCTTCATCTGATTGACACATGTTTTTGGAATGCGTCGGGTGTATTTTGTTCTGGAGAGAAGTGGTAACTCAATTTGACACGTGTATATCCAGGTAGAGAAAATAAGCCTTTTGTCACCTGGTGCACCACAAAGATATGTCAGTGAGCCACTAGATGCCAGTGTTTGCTGTGCAGTTTTCACTCCAAGTTTGTGCTTCTGTGAAGATCTCACTAAAACTATACAGAGTGATTTTTATTGTGGTGTCTTGGCCTGTTCTAAGATTTACTGACTTGAGATTGCTTGTTTAATTGGAAATCTTTGTCAACAAAGACAAATGGGGAAAAAAAAAAACCAACGTAGCTGTATAATAGGACAGGAAGGCTGGTATTGATCATAAGCTGTAGGATTCTTATAAAATCATGAACACACAACTGTTAGGGCACTTTTATGGGGTTCTGTGACCCTGTAAGAACAGTGCATTCTAAAAATAAAATTCCTGTGTTACCCTTTCAAGTGAAGAAGGACTTAACTCCTTACAGATGTATAAGGGGAGGACGAACATAGCGTGCGTGTTTATGGCATTGCTGACCTTTTCCTTTTTTTTCCTGTATAATTATGCTGTCTTACTAATAACAGTTCTCTGTTCAACTTCCAGGATCTTATTCATCACTGCCTGTAGAAGTTCCTCAAAATCATAAGCGTTACACTTGTGACCTGACTCAAGCTGACCGCCTTGCTCTTTATGATTATGTTGTTGAGGAAACAAAGAAACAGAGGTCGAAGTCGCAAATCACAGAAAATGACAGCGATCTCTTTGTGGATTTAGCAGCAAAGATCACCCAAGGTTTGGAAGATGGTCTACTGTTGTTTTATTGCTCGGAGCTTTTATGTCATATAGGTAGATGACTTTTGGTGAAAGCCGACATGAATTTTGCTACTTTTATTGAGGAAAAACATACTGTTCTTCAAAGCCACAATGACAATCTGGCATCAGAAAATACTGGTCTGGTAGTCTTTGTGCTGACAGCTCTGAGAAAGCCGTGGTGTTCTTTCCTTGGCATAGATGTTATGTATATTTAATGGATAGATCTTCTGTCATAGCAACTGACTTCAGGTGTCTTAATACTGACAATTACTTGTGAAGTTTGGAACAGTATTTACTATAAGAGATGGCAAGATTAAAGATCATTTAAAATTAAAAAAAGCCTAACAAGGCAGGTTGGTGCAGTCATTCAGTTGAATTCTTGAGCATCATAGCAAGGGATATAATGGACAAGGCCTCCTACCACTATTGAGACGTGCTGCTGTGTAACTGTACCACGTGAAACTTGGTGTTATTCTGTGTTATTCTGTGACCCTGTTGTGCTTAGCAGATAGTGTTTGTTATCTATACAGGTAACTGTTCAACAGAACTTGGCTTTCTCAATCATTGTTTCTTACAGTAATACCAGCTTTGGATACATGGCTTGTGTTTTGTAGCATTTTGACCAAACTGCAACCCTGTATGTTGATTTGGGTCACTGCTGGGAGACAGATCACATAGTAACATCTGCGTGGTGTTTTTCTAGCCTTGTATAAACAGTAAGAAAGTTGGAAAGGAAGCTTGTGTTAAGTCCATAATTGCTACTAAGTATTGGAGAAACTTCAGAAACAATACAGTGTATTTTGTTTCAGACTCCTTTTACTAAATCCAGCAGACTTGCCTACCCACAGGTGCTAATGTTGTGCTAATGGCCATTTGTTTTACTTCTAATTTTTTGCTAGATGACAGTCAGAAAGGTCCAAAGTCCCATCTTGAAATTCTGGCTGAAATGCGAGACTACAAACGGCGACGGCAATCGTACAGGGCTAAGAACGTTCACATCACAAAGAAGTCTTACACTGAGGTGAGTGTCTTAAGACAAAGATATGAGTTGTTGTTTTTTTTTGTATACTTTATATTGGTATAAACAATACACCCATTGAGAGAAGACACCTATTCTGCTTCTTGTGCTCTGCCTTAAGAATTGCAAACTATAGAGAAATCTTCTTGTTTTGGTTAGTTGAAGCAAATTACAAATAACTGAAGCATTTCTGACATTAGTAAATTTTGAATGTGAAAATGCCAACCAGATACACCAGACTGTTGTGAAATGGTGCTATTAAATTTATGCTGAAATGTTGTGGGTTTTTTTTGTTTGTTTTTAAGATATATAGGCAACTACCATGGCATGCTGCTTTTCTGTTGTTTAAAATCTTTCTTTAATCTGCAGGTGATTCGGGATGTGATTGGTGTACATATGGAAGAACTCAGCAGTCAGTGGCAGGAAGAGAATAGGCTAGATAATGCAGAGATGTGTGAAGGAGGAAAGACAAAATCTTCAGGAAGGTATGTCACAGATAGCAAATTCCTCATGAATGCTAATATGTCCTTTCTGCGTGGACAGAGCAGCCTGACAGCCTGTAGTGTTATCCTGTACTGCTTTCTATATAGAACATACTACCTTCAGCTAAGACACATGCAGTTTATTGTATGCCAATTCTGTTAAGCTGTTGCTTGAGCAGCTCTGACTACATAAAGGACGGAGAAAAAAGAATTAATACTTTTCTTTCAGGGATGAGAAGATGAGCTGAAAGTGATCCACATGGATAGATAGTTTCTGATGTAGCTGGGGAACAAGCACTGCTTCCCTGTGTCCAAACATACACATAATAGCTGGGAACAGAAAGATACTTGAAAATACAAGTGCAGGATTTCTTCTTATTCTGTAGCATATTCTGTCATGTGGTACAGTAAAATATAATGCCTCAAAGAAAAGGCTTTCCAAGTTTACTAAATATTTGGACCTTCTTGAGTTCTTAACACAATGCATTTGTCAGTGGAATTATTACCTGGTCTACTTACGCTTCTTCACTGAGATGAAACAAACTGAAAGGTGACACTTTAGGTGTTTGTTTTCAGCACTAAAGTAAAGGTGAATAAAGGAATTAGGTCAAGCTTGCAGGCTCCTCTAATGGGAGGTAGCAGCTCAGGGCAGGTGGTTAAAGACTTGGGGATTTAAAGCAAAACAGAATGAATCCCTTCCACATTCTCCTGTTTCTTAAGTAGAGATAAGACTGCAATATTAGAGCAGCTTTGAGGAGCAAGGTTTGTAAGAAGTGATAATTGGATTAGTTAGTTTGCTGAAATGGGTGCATATAAGGGTATTGACCCAGGACCTTTTTTGGGGGAGGTATTGCATTTTGGGGGGAGATGGAGAAGACTCATTAAGCCTCTTGTTATTAGGCAGTATATTGCAAAAGTGATACTGAAAACAATAGTGATTGCAAAGCTTCTTATTGAATAATATCAGTACCAATCAATAACTATTCTTCAGAAGGGAAGACAGACGGTCAGCTTCAGTGGACTCGCGGCAGTCTGGAGGAAGCTCTAAGGACGCTGAACGCACCAGACACAGGAGAGAGACCAGCAGGAGTCCAAGTAAAAGAAAAAGGAGTCGTGAACGAGGCAAAGACAGAGAGTCACGGAGAAAAAGAGAGAGGTGAGCTTAAATGGTGTCAGCTGACTCCTGCTTCCGAGTCAGGCAGCTGTAGCCCTTGTGTGTAAGAATTTAGTACAGAGAATAAAGTATCAATCTAACAGCATGCACACTTCTCTTTTTTTCTTTCAGGGAAGAAGACAAATATCACAGCCATAAAAGAAGGAAGTAGGACCAAGAACGTAATGATTTTGTTTGCCAGCTGTTCAAAGAATTACTTGCACAGAACATACTGCTACTTGTGTTGTGCCAGGGCCAGTAATTCTGTGAACATAATACTGGTGTTGCTTCACAGCTGTGTTCGGAGACAAAATGAAATAGTGTTCAGGGGTTGTCAGGATGGAAGCAGTGTATGCCAGAAAATGTGTAAATGTGTAAGACTAATGTATCTATTAATAAATTATGTTGATCTCTTGTCTATTTGAGTTTAGTACAGCCTCTCTCAGATTTTATTCATCTCTGTCAGACTAATTTGCAGACAAGGTAGTCAAAAGACAACCTACACCAGTTAAAAATAAAAAAATAAAATCAGTGCTGTACAGAAGGATAATGAGAAATGCACCACTTGTCACTGTCCAGTCTTCTCTACACGTAGTTTTGTCTTTATGAAGTACAGATAGAAAGATTCATTAAAAATACATTTCACTGTGTATAAACAAATGAGTCAAAGTACCACTCTCAGGATGCCTGCATCTATTTGAGAGGCAGGAAATCGATATAACCACATATTCAATTAACATCTGATAAAGGGTAATTTCAGAAAAACAAAAAAAAATCCTGGAGAAAAGAATCTTCTTGTATGCTACTTAATCCTGTTTATTTTTTCCACCCTCGCCTGGTCCAGAAGGGTAGGCTTGATCAAAACAGTGTTGAAGGCTGGCTCAGAAAGTTTCTGAGCTGTACCATGCCATCTTGTTGGTCACTGGAAAGGAATAAAAACCAGATGTCTTAGAAAAGCACATATGGTAAATCCTAGCATGCAAGGCAAGATACAACTGAGGCCTATATTAACTGCAAGCAGAAGTGATTTTTACTTAGAACCATGTTTTAATAATAGCAATCTGGTATCTAATGACAAAAGTTCAGTTCATGTGTGTGCCTGTGCATTTTTGGATTCTTATGCGTGAAGTTGGTTCTGTCTTGACCGCAAAGACCCATTCCAAAAAGACTAACTCGGTATGAAAACCAAAACAGGATGAATTCAGGTGGGACTATGCACAGTCTGTCTTTTATACTCACTGAAGGCAACCAATGCCAAGACCATTCCAAGAAGGACAATTTACCATAGCTAATACTACAAAAATCGCATAGCCAAACTCTTTAAGGCCAGCTATACGTTAAATATTCCCCCCTTGAAGTACCAGGGAGAAGTAATATGGGAGAAACACAATAGAAACTTCACAGACTTCAAGTGGGAGCTCCTATTTTCTCTCTGATTTATGATCTCAACCACCACAAGAGCAGCCCATAAGACACGATAGTTCCACTACCATTAACACACAGATGATACAAAGCAGTGTGTAACTGCTTCCTAAGGGGAAAGCCACATCACCAGGCAGTAACTTCAATATTTCAGAAGTGGAAAAATAAAAATTTATCATTTAACAGCTCAAACCCTCAAGGCTGACCACTCAGAGAAAATAACTATTGACACTTTTGATCTAACCTTAGTCAGCTTTTACTCATGTAAGTATGGCTACACCCAAGAGAAGCTAGACTACGCATCTACAATTAAAGGCTTGCAGAGAGCCCAGAAGTGATGCTTATATTAAAATTGATGGCTGAATTGAATACTTACGCTTGTTCTTTAATTCCATTGAGGAACTCCTGAATTTTCTCATCCGGTATCTCTCCATCGATACTGGCCAAATAGGAGTAAAGGTAGGAGAACGTTTCGAAGGGAACGCGAGCCGCTCCACCTTCTGGGTCCTCTGTTAAAATTTCGCAGGCATGCTTCATCGAACTCAGCAAAGACTGTAGGGGGGACAGTCAAGATACGAGAGAAGAAGTATCAGAGCCATGAACATCCTTTGTACATCATGACAAAACACAGACCGTAAGCCACTGAAAATCAGTGCAGATGAAATGAAGACTTTATCATCATTACCTAGCTTTCATTATCAAATTTACAAACCAGTACAAGTTGTGAGGTGAAAACAATACTAAAGTTCAAGTAACAGACAGAAATAAAAAAAATACCATAATGCTGTAATGCTTAAAGATCACACAGGGTACTCTGAGCCATACCTCCAATATGGCCAAATTGCTCTATTCTCCTACTGCAAAAACTCAGACCTTGATATACCCATCTATACACACACATTATCTCAACGGGTCTAAATGAATTTGTAGCAGCAGTTAAGACAGACAAATCCACCAAAAAAAAAAAAAAAAAAAAAAAAGAAAGATTTTATTATATTATCAGTATATTATTATTATTATTTTTTTTTAGGAATGATGGAATTCACTGTTTTCTTACTTGTATGCAAGTTCCATTTTAATAGTTAATAGAAAAAACACTGAGACCAAAAACACTTCAAGAATGTTTCAGTTAATCAAAGCCAAAAAAGGTTCAAGTTCTCTGAGCAACAAAAAACGTGCCTCAAAGTGTTAGTTCAAAGTAAGCTTAAAAAAATGCTTTATTCCATACAACGTCTATCATCCACTGCCCTATCCATACTGAGCTATATGGGGAAGTGTGGAAAAATTTGCCATGGCATTGCATTGAGTGAGAGACTGGTTTGACACTACTAAAACAAACAAACAGGGTTTTGTTAACCCAGGAAGTCATATTTTTGTTATAACTTTTTCAAAATTTACCTTTACCTTTTCATTAATAAGCCAGCAACAACTTTGTATATATATAAAAAAAAATCCCTAATAGTCAAAAAAAAAAAAAAAAAAGCAAAATAAATGCAATGTCTATTCAACAATCTAGAATACCTGCCGGAGAAGTCTCGTTTTTATAATCCCTTAACAGTTGAAGCAGTAGCAGCTTCAGTAAAACCTCTTCCTGAAGTTTTTACTTAATGTAGCTCCTCCTACAGGAGGTCTCTCTGGGGACAGAGAAACAGCTGCTTACACGATGTGAATCTCTGCATGGCCTTCTAGCCTCAGCACTTTGCTACCACTTTATCACCATTCCTCCTCCTCCCATGCCAAGCTGCTACTCATTTCCTCACTTAACGCAGTAGATTTATTCCCACTCAATTTCCGACCTTTTAAAGGCATCTTAACAGGCTACTCGTGGTTATTTCTCAACAGGTAAGACTCAAAATACAGATCAGTTTTACAGAAAAATACTTCGGTTGACTGGTGTTACGAAGAAGTTCACACGCTTCTAGGTTAGGACTCTACTTGTCTAGTCTTGTATCTTAACTGTGACCCTACTCCAATAGGGATGCTATTTACAACTGGAGGAAATGAATCTAACAGTTTGTGAGCTTCTTCCTTTCAGGTTTAGGAAACTGAAGTTTAAGTTTTGTTATGTAGAGCCAAAATCTAATCAGTCTCTTAATATCTGAAAGGATGGACAAAGGAAGTAAATCTAGGCTGCACAGCTTCATCAGAATGATGCTCCTGTGACTGCATTTTTTTATGTTGCTTTTTTTATTGTTATTTATTTTCATTTTGTTTTTTAACAAGGGGAAGAATGCAAAATTATTCATTTTCAAAAATGAAAAAGGGAGGAGCTGGAATCAAGAAATATACAGTTCAAGTGGAGAACTAGGACTTCTGGATATCTCAACATTCAAAAATATTTTCCTCCTAGTAGCCCTTATTCCCTATTGCAGAAGCCTTTAAATATTATCCTTCAGAAGAACATCAGCTTAGTGTAAGTACTTTATAATCTATCATTCTGTTAAAATGCTCTGCTGAGATTGCATTACTGACATTAAAAGAATTAAATGCAGATTTAGTAACATTAACTGCTTCTGTGAAAATGTAATTAGCTACACAACTAGAAACTGATGTTTTAATTTCTCCCTCCAGCTCTGCTCTGTGAACTTCTGCACCGAAGCCTTGAGCACCATGCCTCCATCGTCCTGTCTCTCATGAGCTAAGCTCCCCACAGCCATGCCTGCTGTTCTACTGCCACCCTGTGAAGTGAGGACACAGCCTGCCCTTTCTGGGTTAAAAAAAGCTGTCAGAGAGCAGAAGTAAACACAGGAGCCATTTAGCCAGGTGCAGCTTGCAGATGCACACCAAGTGACACAAAAGCACCTTTACACAACCTAACCCCAAGGTCCATTTGCATTACTTATACTCATACATGACCATTAGGTGCTGGTCCTGAAGGTTCCCGTTGCGAACATACCTCACCAAGCACGCTGCACCCCAGTGCCAGGATCTTCATCCACTCCACCTCTTCATCATGGACATCCAACTGCAGGATAGCTTCCAGCTGCTCCTCGGGCAAGCACAGGTTTTTCCATTTTTCCTTCAGTTCTTCAATGCTAACCATGCCCTTAGGAGAAAGCTGTGAACAAAACCATACCACCACACTAAGAACGCTGAAAACCAGAGTGAAACTAAGAACACAAGTCCCTCCCCAAAACACATCAAGTATTTGACAGTCTCCCCAGCTGTCTACAACATTTTTTTGTCTCAGAAAACCACATTAGCATTTGTCACTATTGCCAAAGGCCGGTTTGTACCTGTTTATGCAAGACTTTAAGGAGCCCTGGGGTCAAGCCAGCATCTTCTTTCTGTTTCGCTAAAGGCATTTCCACCCTCTCCTTCACAGGAGGGGCTTCTCCTTTTGCCAGCGCTGTAAAGTACCTACATGAATGGGAACAGCAACATAGCTTAATGCGTAGGATGATTAAAAGCTACACAGAAGTAAGCGGTCTTACAGTTCTATAAACGAATCTCCACGGTCCCACACATAGGCAGCAGCACTCAGTGAGCTCTTTGCATGCAGGATTGCTATTCTCCCCTGCCCAGGGGGTAATTCCACCGTTCCTTTTAGTGGAAACCACAGTCTTAAGACTTTACATAGTCCTTTTTATAATACTCTAATAATTCTTAAGTAACTTAACCTATTTTATGCACAATACACTCAGCCCTGCTTGGCAACGGCGGACAGCAAGTTATCAACTTCAGAATGTGCTTGCACAACCTCACACAGACTTTTCCTATTAGACCGATGAGCATCTTACTGCTGATTTAATTAACATTCCCCCCACATGCTACCCAAAAACCCCTGGCAACACTGTTAGCACTGCAGCATTCACATAAGCATTGGTGCTATTTCTGTCCACTCTGAAATAAAATTTAGGGATAGAGCGAAAAGAGAATGAGATGCACATCCTTTTAATTATAAGGCTACCACAGCCTTTAGAGCTACCATCTCTGCCATAAAGTAGCCAACAATCTAAACTGGGAAAACAAAACAAAACAAAACAAAACAGTTTTCATTCAGGCAGTCGTGGGTCTAACTCGAGCATTTCTTCATTCTTCCTCATTCATATGTGCTGGTCATTCATGTCCATGCCATGGCTACCCCATGCTGTGCGAATACTTGCCAAAAAAGCACAGCAAACAGCACTGCAGAACCACACTCACTTAACCAAACAGAAATAAATACATTGCATGTATGTTGGTGTAACAGCTGGGCTATTTTTTGGCTGGATCAGTTTTCCCATCTGACTATTCCTATGGACAAACACTACAACACAAGGTGACACAAAGTTCCTCAAGCAATGCTGGCACCACGTATGAAACTATGGCCTGCCTCTACTTCATTTGGTTCCCAAATCCGGGCATTATTCCATCTCAGGTGCTCTCACATAAGAACGTATTCCAGAAAAAAGGGTGCACACCAGAGCTGCTGGGGGCTCCTCAGCAGCTCTGACCAAGCTGCTTCAACGTTTAACCAAGGTGTCCCACAGCCCGAGCATGGAAAGCAGCACAGCCAGGGTAGTGCGGTGCTGCCCCTGCTCAAATCAGACCCGTATTTCAGTCTCCCTAAGCAACCTGGCAGTAGCTGTTTCTGCTGATTTCTGTTTTAGCATGTTCCCTACCCATCCCTCATGAGGAGGTACACCATGCACCATGAGTATCATATTCCCGTGGTATAAAACAAGGCACTAACAGTGCACTGTTAAGATGTTCCCACTGTCTTCCTCCAACGCTGCAGTTGTAGCAATTTGGCTGCACTTCTTTTATGGACTAGCTAGACTCAAACCTAGCTTCGTTAACAGCTTTTCCTCCCTCATGGACACAGGTACAGACAGTTTTCAGTTCCTCACAATTTAGACATTCTCACAAATACCATTCGGAGCACTTCTCCACACAAGCTGTAGGACAGTGCCATGGTTTTGGCTGGGACAATTTCTTTTCTTCACAGAGCTCACACAATGCTGTTTTGATTTTAGATGAAAAGTGGTGATAACACGCTGATGGTTTAGTTGTCACAGAGCAGAGCTCACACAAAGCCATACCCTTTCCAGCTCCTGGTGCTGCCCTGCCAGCGAGGAGACTGGGGGTGATCCAGGAGCTGGGAGGGGACACAGCCAGGACAGCTGGCCCAGGCTGGCCCAAGGGATGCCCCACACTGTGTGGGGCCATGCTCAGCAATAGCAGCTGGGGGAAAGGAGGATGATGAGGAGGGGGATGTTCAGAGTGATGCTCTTTGTCTTCCCAAGGAGCCATTAGGTGTGATGAGCCCTGCTTTATTCAGAGTGGCTGAACACCTGCCTTAATGGAAAGCAGAGAACAAATTCCTTGGTTTGCTTCGCTCGTGTGCACGGCTTTAGCTTTACCCAGTGAACTGTCCTTATCTCAGCCCATGAGCTCTCACACTTTTACCTTTCTGAGTCTCTCCCCAACTCCACCTGAGGAAAGGGAGTGAGAAGATGGATGATGCTGAGCTGACCACCAGGTTAAACCACAACAACAAGACAAAATGATAGTGAGCAGTTGAGGTCAAAGAAAAATAGAACTTAAAGAAGCAGAAACATCTTAAACATCTTCAACTTCACAGTGAGAAATTTAGTATACGGACTAGCACCTGTAAGTCACAACTTTGTAGGACCTTTTCCTTTTTTATTAATGTTTAAGGAGATTTTTTCCTGGAAATAAACAAAAAAGTAATCTAAGCAAGTTTAAGAATTAAATGGCTATTTCTACATGTCCTTTATATTCTGAGAATTAAGTCTCATGTGAGAGAAAAAAAATAGTTTGGTCTTCAGGATAGCAATTAACAACAACAAAAAAGAGTCATTTATCTCTAATGAAAATCAAGCTATTCCACAGATATGCCAGTCCTAAATGTCAGTGAAGCAGAAAATACATCGAGTACTATACTATTTTTGAAAGGCTAACAGGTTCCATTAATACACAGAAGCATGTATGCAATACATGTTGTTTAATGTACAATTCAGCTCCCTTGTACAATAAAAAGGACCATCAAGACTTTGTGGTTCCGTATTCATAACACTACATCATTACGAGAACACCATACTTACGCAGCTGACCACTGCAAAAGATCACGAGGTTGAGTCCTGATAGCAGCTTTGGTAAATTGCTTCAGAATATCTGGCAGCTCGGGGGGGATTTTGATCTGCTCAGCACAAAACATGGTTTCTGGAAGAGGCATGGTCTTTTCAAATTCAGTTACCAGGACCTGAAAGAAATAACAACAAAACAGTAGGTCACATATGCAGGATGAAAATAAAACACTGTCTGCATGCATGGGGGGAAAAGTATTACTACCAAAACTGCCTCCTTTCTTATTGGGGCTGCTAGAGGACATAACCTTGTTAGGGTAAACAGACAAACAATGGGAAGTCTCTACAAACCTTAATCTCGATGGTAACACCAAGCAAAAAACTGGAGCTAGGTCTCCAACCATAGCTCCAGGCAAAGAGAACTACAACTTTTAACACCTATCTTTAGATAACTCATTTTCCTCCTCACACTTACCACCGTATGCACTTGTAGAACAATGAGTTCAGACAAATCAAACCATACACAAGTGTGAAAAACACCTGTGTTGATAACTGAATACCGCTTGTCATTTCAGTACAGATTAACTTCTTAACTTAGCGTGTATAAATTTGCTTCAGTCTTCACAGCCCGCAGGAATCCCTGGTTCTGGAGACAACAGAGAAGGTCTGGAGAAAGGAGGCTTTCCCTCGGTTGAGGAGGATCGGGTTAGATACCATTTAGGCAGACGTGATACCTAGACATCCATGGGTCTGGGTGGGATGCACCCATGAGTGCTGGGGGAGCTGTAGGATGTGGCTAAGCCACTCTGCATCACCTCTGAGAGGTTGTGGAGAGGAGGGGAGGTGCCCGAGGACTGGAAGAAATCCGAGAGGGGTACAGGGTACACGGTACAGCCTCTTCGCCATTCCGGCATAGCAAGTTTGCATCGGGGGCAGACTTTTAAATACTACATTGGTCACACGCTTTCGTTTTGAGGATAAGATAGAGACTTAGCAGGAAAACCTTCAGGAAGGAATACCTGTGTGTGCTGATGTGTCCTCGGGAACCGGCCAAGGAGAAGAATCCGAATTTAATCAAAGAAAAAGCAGTTTTAAAAAAAAAATAAATAAATAAACAAGAGCGTGACCCTCTCTGCTGTAACACGCCGTTAACGCCCAAGGGTGGCAGGGCCCGCTGGGGGCCGCCAGGTCTACCCGGCTCCAGCAGGGCGCCCCACGCAGCGCTCCCCCGCGTCCTGCCTGCCCGAGGTCTCCGCGGAGGGGACGGCCCCGGGGCCGGGGGGGGCTCCGCAGCTTCACCGGCCCGGCTCAGCTCGGCCGAGGCTGCCCGGGCAACGCGGCCGGTCGGCAGGGAGGGGCCGGGGCCTGGCCCCGGGCAGCAGGCGGGCCCGGAGCCGAAGGGGAGGTGCTGGGGTGGCTGCCCGGGCCGGGGGCGCCTTGCCCGGCTCCCGCCTGGGTGGGCGTCCAGCTGCTGGACGATGAAGGGCACGCGGGATCAGGATAAAGCACTCACTAGTCTCTGGGAAACAAAGAGCACGCTTTTTATTGCCTGTGTAGTCTTTTGATAAAACCTGGGTATGCTGCAGAGGCTGCTGTGGTGCTTGTACCTTGTTGGGCAGCTGAACGCTCCCGCTCCCTCCTACTCAACGGGAACGGGGGAGAAATATGGTGGGGAGGGCTCTAGGGATAAGGAGAAGGAGATTGCTCACCAAGTGTCGTTATGGGCAAACCAGACTTGGCATAGGGAGATTAATGCAATGTATTGCCTGTCACTAGCACACCAGAACACCAGAGAATATGAAAGTGAAGCAAACTAAAACCACCTTCCCCCCCATTCATCCCTCCCAAGCAGCGCAGGGGTAAGGACAATGTGGGCTGTGGTCAACCCATGACACTTTGTCTCCACTGCTCCCTCACAGTCCCTCCCTGCCCCTGCTCCCCGTGGGGTCCTTCCCATGGGATGCCGTCCTTCCCGAACTGAGCCTGTGGGGGCTGCCCGCAGTTAGCAGCTCTTCAAGACCTGCTCCTACACGGCTCTGTGCCACAGGGTCCATCCATCCATCCCCCAGGAGCAAACTGCTCCAGCACGGGTCCCCCACGGGCGGCAGTGCCCCAGACCCCCTCCTCTAGGTGTCTTAGGGTGTGCACTGGGTGTCTTAGGCAGGCAGGAGCTTCCCCCTGGAAATGCCCCTGAAGGCTCCCAGTCAGGAGCTACTTGTGATTCTTCCAGCCAGACAGGAGAGCTCTTCCTCTGAACGAGAAAGCAGAGAAGCCACAAAAACGTTGAGAAGGTTTCTCCTGAACACTAGCGAAGAGAGCAAGGGTGAACCTCAGACTGACCCCCCCCCAACCCCTCCACCTCCAGGCCCCGAGGACCTCGGCAGCCCTCCCACAGACTGCCCGTGTTGTGGCGGCACAGCAGCGCAGAGACCAGGCGCTCTCCTCCCCCATGCCTCGGGGCACAAGCGATGGCACCTCTTCATGCTCTGGGGGCAGGGGTAGGTGTGGGAGATGGCCCCTGAGAAGGGCTCCCGCAGCACTTGAGCGTCAGCAGAGCTTTTACTGACTGCTGGGAGACCTGGCACCACCTGGCCATGCCTCCCTTGCCCATCTGCAGGATGTCTGGGTGCTTTGCCCCCTCTCAGATGCTGTCAGCATGGGGGGCTGCACCACTTGCAGGGAGCCCGGTCGGTGGCAGGGGGGTAGTGGAGGCCCTGCCCCTCCAGAAACACTGCTGCCACCATCTGGCTCTGCAGGAGGATCTGGATAGGCTGCACCGATGGGCTGAGGTCAACTGCATGAAGTTTAACAAGGCCAAGTGCCGGGTCCTGCACCTGGGGCGCAATAACCCCAAGCAGAGCTACAGGCTGGGAGATGAGTGGTTGGAAAGCTGCCAGGCAGAGAAGGACCTGGGAGTGATGGTTGATAGTCGGCTGAATATGAGCCAGCAGTGTGCTCAGGTGGCCAAGAAGGCCAACAGCATCCTGGCTTGCATAAGAAACAGTGTGACCAGCAGGGCTAGGGAGGTGATCGTCCCCCTGTACTCAGCTCTGGTGAGGCCGCACCTCGAGTACTGTGTTCAGTTTTGGGCCCCTCGCTACAAGAAGGACATCGAGGTGCTTGAGCGGGTGCAGAGAAGGGCGACGAAGCTGGTGAGGGGCCTGGAGAACAAGTCCTACGAGGAGCGGCTGAGGGAGCTGGGCTTGTTCAGCCTGGAGAAGAGGAGGCTCAGGGGCGACCTTATCGCTCTCTACAGATACCTTAAAGGAGGCTGTAGCAAGGTGGGGGTTGGTCTATTCTCCCACGTGCCTGGTGACAGGACGAGGGGGAATGGGCTTAAGTTGTGCCAGGGGAGGTTTAGGTTAGATGTTAGGAAGAACTTCTTTAACGAAAAGGTTGTTAGACATTGGAACAGGCTGCCCAGGGAAGTGGTAGAGTCACCATCCCTGGAAGTCTTCAAAAGAGGTTTAGATGTAGAGCTTAGGGATATGGTTTAGTGGGGACTGTTAGCGTTAGGTCAGAGGTTGGACTTGATGATCTTGAGATCTCTTCCAACCTAGAAATTCTGCGTGTCTGTGTGATCTTGTGGCACAGGGAGCCCAGGCACAGGATGAGGAGGGGGCTGGAGGGCAGGCCCTGTGCCCGAGGGGCAGCCTGTCTCTCTGGCAGGCAAAATGGCCAGGGAGAGCCATCCCCAGGAGAGGGGCCCTCTGCCCCCCGACCCTCCTCCTCCTGCCTCGTGAGGGCGTCTTTCAGGCCACCGACACCTCTCCCAACACAGCCACGTCTGGCCATGCCTTGGCCACTGTCACAGAGGCTTCCTGATGTCACAGTGGCATCTGCCCCCCGGATTGTTCCCGGCCCTATAAAAGGCCCCTGCGCAGGGCCCGCCACTCGCTGAGCTTCCAGGCCCTCTGACAGCCGTCATGGATGGAAGAAAGAGGACCTGGAGTGGAGGCTGCCCACCCTTAAGTGGGTCGAAAGAGGACTCAGTCCTGAAATCGAAGAGAATGAGGCCACTGCCTCTGGTGAGGAAGTGGAAGAGGGCCAGCGCCGGTCGCAGAGGAGCAGTGCCCTGCGGTGCAGCAAATGCTGCGGAGCCCATGGAGGTGGATCTGCCTCCGGATGAAGACCTGATGGAGGTGGATCCACCTCCAGATGAGGCAATGGAGATCGACGTGCCCGGGCTCCCTGCCGCCAAGATCCATCGGCGGCGCCGCAGGAGCAGCCAACCAGCTCCGTATGCACGGCCCGGCCGCCGTGCCTCATAGCACGGCCATCCTTCCCTTCCCTTTCCTGTCCCCCATCCTCCATCCCCCACCCCCACCTCGTCCAGAGGTGTCATCTCTTCTGCACGGAGTCTCAAGGAGTGGACGAGAGGGGACTTGGCTTCCTCTGGGATGCTGCACCAGGGCGGCAGAAGGAACCCCTCAGAGAGCCACGGTGGACCTTGGGACCTGGAGCCCGGCGATGTCTCTGTCTGAGGACAAGAAGGCTGCCCCATGGCTGCTTGAAGAGGAAGCCGCACCTTCCATGGCAGAACACAAAGAAGAGCTGCAGATCAAAGCTGTTAGGGAGACAGCTGCTCCTCTGAAGAAGCAGAAGACTTCTCATCTGCCGGGAAGAAGTGCTGGAGCGCAGCGTCACAGAGAAGAAGAAATAAGGGCTTCATTAGGAATAATAATAATTCAATAAACAGCAATAAAAAATAAAATTAAAAAGTGATAAAAAATAACAGAGAGCCACTTTCTTCTTTGGGGACAATTTAGTGACTGCGTCTGTACTGCTGCATCCCCTTCTGGTGTTCCCAGTAGAGGAAAGATACTGATGTGTGAGCAGTGTGTGTAGTGTAGTGTGCCCAGCCCAGGGCATTCAAGACAGCCTGGGCCCGGGGCACACGGCATACAAGGGCAGGCTGAGGGAACTCCTTGGGTCAGCATTAAGGAGAGAAGGCTCAGGGGTGGACCCGACTGCTGCCTACAGCTGCCTACTGAGAGCCTGTACAGCAACCCTGTAGCCCTCCTGCTACCAAGCAAACCCAGTACAGCTCCCAGCCAAACGGATTTAGTATGGTCTTGCCAGTGCTCCTAGTGGTCTTCATCTTTGGTTCAGCTGTTTCAGAGGTTGCTGGTAGGCGTGGGAGAGACACATGCTAAGGAGCATGCAAACTTCACATGGCAGCAAGAATAGTGTAAGACAACCACTGAGTGCTTGAACATGTTTCTGAATCCTGTCCTAGTAAAGTGCATGTGTGCTCCCAAGAAAGGATTAGTCCGTGTACAATAGTACAACTTTAAACATCTAAGTAGCTTGATTTCTAGAAACAGAAAAAGCTCATTAGATGGAAAGGAGTTGTTAAGAATTTAGAATTAGATACCCCTCTACTCAGTGTTGTGAGGATGAATAACATAGCGATTTTACAGGTTTCAAATAAAAAGAATAACAAGGGCCAAATGGGGACTTTAAGTAGTTTGCCAATTAGAATAATGCAGTCTGAGCACAGTACTGTCCTTCAGAGTTATAGACTATTTCAGCTCTGTCAACTACAATTAACTGCAATATTGTAAATTGACTGTAGTGCTGTGTTGAAATTTTCCAGTTCCAGGTATCTGTGTCACCATTTGGATGGCAACTGAAGTGCCCAAACCTTGTTCTTCTGATATGACTGTTGATAAAGATACCAAAAAATATTACATATAATTATCCTGCTTCCTCTTATCTGAAATACCCATATTATTTAACAAAGTCTTCCAAGTATAGCACATTAGCTTCAGGGGTCCCAGGCAGGCCAGGCCCTCTCCCTCTCCCACTACAAGTTATGTGACAACACTATGAAAATGGAACTTCCTTCAACCTCCTGAAACTGGAGGTTCAGTGCAGAGTAATGTGTTGGTCTCTTCCCAGGACAGGCCTAGCTCATCTTATAGTATGCTGGATAGCAGTCCATCTGATGCCAGCATTTCATTGCTGTTAAATGCTGCCAGAAATCCCAATGAGTTATTTTTGCCTCTGTCGACCAGAGAAAATATTTCAGATGTCTCCTGGTGTGTTGCTTTTGGAGTGGTTTTAAATTTATCTGAGACTTATGGAGCCCATCTCCTTTAGACTTTGGTGCTGCTCCTGTAGTATATTACTGCGTCCAACCACTATTCCCTTTGAAGGACACACAATAGGGGAACTTGGACTTTTGCCCAACTACATAACATAGTAACACTTCAGGTTGGAAACATGAAAGCCTTTGCTTGGGGTAACTGGGAGCTTTGTGAGGTAGCAATAGGATTAACAACATTAGTGTTCATTAGTGTTTGAATCAGGTTGTGTGTACTCGGTAGTAGAGAAACAGGATCTCTCATTTTGGTAGCTACATGCTCATTTCCAAGGTGATGTTTAATTTACTTCATTTGTAAAAGTACTTTGTAAAAATCAAGTCCTCATGCTTGTAAGATGAATATAGATTTACATGCTTATAATTATATATTCCAAAACATTTCTATATATGAATTTTTAAACTTTTGTATGAACTAACTGTTTGGTATATAAGGAAAGAAAGAGTTTATCTCTGTGAGGTAAAGTCAGGAACAGATCATGTCCTTCAGACTCATGCTGACCCATCTCCATGAGCATGGAAGGTGGTTTAACATGCTGCTTAGCGTGCCTTGATGGTGCTGAGCCAGTCTTGGAGTAAGACATCCTCCACTCTGCTCTGCCTAGAGCTCCCTCAAACCTAAGCACTCCAGCAGCTTTGCAGCTTCATGGAGAAATGCTACAAGGGCGCAGCCTGTGCTGGAAGCCTGATGCTGCAGGCACCCAGAGCTCCTCAGCAAAGTGAACGTGCCCAGATTAGCAGGAAATGGGGCTGCACCCTGGCTAAGAAGTGAAATGGGGGAAGGACACAGCTTCACAGGATGTTGCCTGGTGAATGTCCAGAGTTTCTGCTAGCACTGGCTGGTACTCTTTGAGAAAGTGCCAGGACACAGTATAGAGTTAGCAAGGATCATAAACTATTCGCCATTATGGGTCATCATGATGGGTCAGGCCACACTGTTTTTTGAAGGAAGGGTTCAACTGTATGCATGCCAGTCCTCCCATGGTATTTGCTCCCCGGGACAGAGCAGAGGGGATTTAGGCAATGGGGTTAAGTGAGGAAGCATCCATGGCATTACTGCACTTTAGTGGACAGTATTTTGGTGCTGTGGTAAGGGCCATGTCTATCCTTCATCTCATCTGGTCTCACTTCTGGCCCACACATACAAATTAGAGTTGAACTGGATCTTACCAGTTGATTTCCAGACAAGGAAAAGACCTGGCAGCACTGGGGAGTGCCCTGTAGCCCAACTTGGTCTTCAAGGAGCCTATCTCCCTGCTGTGTGGCCCACACACCCCTCTGAACCTCTATGCTCACATCAGTGCATCCCCAGGGCATGACCTAATGTGTCGCAGAGAGCAGGGAGCCCCAGGAGGCCCATGGCAGTGGGAGGATTCCCTGCAGCTCCTGACTGCTTTACCTTTGTTAGATGTAGGAATTGATGTAACAGGAGAAAGGAAACTCTGGGAACCTGCCCCCTGCAATGTGAGCTTCAACAGCTGTCATTTGTGAGGTCAACTTTTAATGTTCCACTTTCCTCCCTCTCCTGCAGTTAAAGGACTAGCTTCAGTCTAACCATCTAGTTAGACAGCTGATGGTTAGTTGTCAGTGGACTAAGTCTACCAGAAGTCAAAGCTACCTGACACCAAGTTCATCTTTATTGCTTTTTTCAAGTGCGAGCAAAACTTCTTTGTACTCAGAGACAATTCAATCAAATTTCAGTCCCTCAGCAATCCCTCTGGGTAAAATGAATAAATAAATGAATAAATAAAGAAATAATCTGTGGTATTTTTTCTTCTGAGATTTAAGATTAACAATTCTACTAACCAAAACCATAGCAGCTGCTACTTTTCTGCCATTAAACTGGGTGACACAGCTATTACAGTTCAAGACAATTGTGATATGTTGGAGATAACTTAAAATGACTTAGCAAAATACAAAACATATATAAATTTAAAATTTCAGTTTGTATTACTATATATTTTATGGTTATTCATGTTTTATTGCATTACTCTGTGGAAATTCAGGAAGTCCAAATAAAATATAAGCACATAAGTATCTTTGTTTTTGCAGATAGTATTAGCAGAGTAATAGCATGTATGGAGCACAATAACTTATTTATGTTATAGTATCTGAGCCCATTTCAGATGCAGAGTTTCAAAATTTTAATAAGTCTACCTGAAGATCTGTTTAACCCAGAGAGAGCTGCGTGTTAAACATAAAATACTAAATTAAGGATATTAAATGGAGTTATGATATTGCCAGAAGCGAAATTCTGCTACAGTGACGATATGTTTTTAATAGTGTGCGTACCCTACATTTTGCAAACAGAGAGAAAAGTGAATATAATTAGATTTGTTAACTTTAACATCAGTATACACATGATGTGATAAGAAGCCGCGTATTGTTCTCTACAATTCTATGTCGTATTACAGATGTGCTTTAACTTTCTCTTTCGAGTCTGCCTGGTGATAAACTCAATAATCCTCCAATAACTATTGCAACTATTATCCCTCAGACGGTGATAAATCAGTTGCCTGTGATGTGTCGATGTTATTTTCAGTGTTTTCAATGAAAATGTGAGATGTTCCCCAAGGATTCTGCAAGTAGTAATGAAGATAAAAATCAATTTAAATAAATACTGTGGATTGTTTAAATTTTAAGATTATTATAGGTCAAATACTATAATATGACAAATATTAGATCCTACATAATCTTTCTGCAGTTTAAGACTGCGTCTTTATGGAATAGTTATAAATGTTTGACAGAAGCCAACAACCACCCCAGACCCTTGGTTTTGTTCTCTTCAGGTACTACTCAATTGTGTTTCTGCTTTTAAAACATTTTTTTTAAATATACTTAGCCTTTACTTTTTTTTTTTTTTTTTTTTACCTTTTTTTTTTTTTTCCTAGATAGGGAGGAGCAGAGCTTTAGTTTGTCAAATTTCTTGAATAATTAAAAAAGCCAGTAAATAAGTGATATATTATCCCAACTAAATGTTTCCAAGGTATGCATCAGAAGTTTTCAGAGTACTGGTACCACAATACCTCTGCTTGTCAAGTATGTCCCCTCTGTGTATGTTCACACTCATATATACACAGTGTGGCTTAATTTTACACCTTATATTTAACGTTTTGGAAAGCACAAAGAAACAAGTCGGTTTTCCTCCAGTATTTCCTTGTAACATAACAGGTAGTCTTGTCTTCTGCTACGGCACAACTTGAAGCAACAAGCAAATCCAATTAGCCTGGGCAGAACAAAATGCTACCACAGGCTTTGTTGCAACTTGCATGCCTGTGGGCACTAAGGTGCAAAGCCCAACGCTGACTTCTCAAAGCTCTGCTAATCCGTTGTTTACTCATGAAAATATCCCAGTTCCTTGGACCTGGAAGTTTCTTAGAGTAGTAGCCCAGCAAAGGAAAATACTATGTTCTGTACCTGGAGAGGAATAACCCCATGCACCAGCACTGGTTGGAAAGCAGCTTGGCAGAGGAGGACCTGGGGGTCCTGGTGGACACCAAGTTGAACACAAGCCAGTAATGTGCCTTTGAAAAAAAAGAAAGCCATCAGGACCCTGGGCTACATCAGGAACAGTGTTGCCAGCAGGTCAAGGGAGGTGATGTTCCCTCTACTTAGCAGTGGTGAGGCCCCACCTGGAGCACTGGGTCCTCCCCCGGTCTGCACTACAAGAAGGACATGGACTTACTGAAGCAAGAGTGAAGTGGAAAGTAATAAAGATTATAAAGGGACGGGAGCGTCTCTCATATGATGAAGGCTGAGAGAGCTGGGATTATTCAGTTTAGAGAAGGATCAGAGGGATCTTGTCAATATGTATATGTATTTTTTTTTTTACTGTGAGGGTGAGTGAGCATTGGAGCAGTTTGCCCAGAGCAGTTGTAGAGTCTCCATCTATGGACATATTCAAAACTTGACTGGACAACTGGACATGACCTTGAGCAACCTACTCTAGTTGACCCTGTTTTGAGCAGGGAATTTGGACGAGATGATATTCAGAGGGCCCTTCCAGACTCAGTAATGCTCTGGTTCTGTGATTCTGTTTTATCTCAGTGTCCAAGGTGTCTTCTTCTATCTTACAGAGACACTACAAGAGGAGGTGAAGGCTGGGAGGTGCTTAAACACTGCAATAGTAGTATAAGAAATTAGCTGTAAAGCCTAGCTTTGAAAATATAGGTTTTTCCTGCATTATATTGAAGAAATAAAAGGCTGGTGACAGCCTCCTTCATGCCTAAGTGCATTGCTCACTGAACTCTGTATGTAAGCTGGTGCAGTTTCAGGTGTTTTAAGTACAGTCATTTGCTATTTGCTGAGTACCAGAGATACAGTTCAAGCTGTCCAGGCACATTTAAAAACTGTATCAGGAACTTAAAATGACACGGAGTCAGTGCAGTGAATGCTACACTAAGAGTTTTTCATCTTTGTGTTCTGTCATGTTTTAGTAATCATTTCATAGACTGCACTGCCAAGATTCAATTTTGGTAAAAAAGGATTTTTTTAAAGCGGAAATTGACTGTGGTACATGTTCTAAACAGTACAACAGAAATATTCCACAAGTTGAAAAGCCCAATGCTACGTTACATCACATTATTGTTTTCCTGTCATGGCATATCTGCATCATTTCCAAGCAGGGTACACTGGAGAGAAGGAGGCTGAAGGGAGATCTCACCACTCCCTACAATGGCCTGGAAGGAGGTTGAAACGAGTATGGTATCAATCTCTTTTCTTAGGTGACAAATGGTAGGACGTGAGGAAGCAGCCTCAAGTTGCCCCGGTGGAGGTTTAGATGGGTATAAGGATGAATTTCTTCAAGAAAAGGGTGGTAAGGCATTGGGACGGGCTGCCCAGGGAAGCAGTGGAGTTGCCATCCCTGTAGGATTTAAGAAATGTGCAGATGTGGCGCACAGGCACATTGGTTAGTAGTAGACTCGATAGTTAGGTGGATGGTTGGACTTGATGATCTTAAGAGTCTTTTCCAACCTAAATGAGGCTATGGTTCTATGATTTCTGTGATGCCACGGCAGATTCTCAGTGCAACGGAGTTTTTATCTACCACATTAATGAATGGTTTAATAATACAGTAAGGGCTCCCGCAGCACTTGAGCGTCAGCAGAGCTTTTATTGACTGCTGGGAGACGTGGCACCACCTGGCCGTGCCTCCCTTGCCCATCTGCAGGATGTCTGGGTGCTTTGCCCCCTCTCAGATGCTGTCAGCATGGGGGGCTGCACCACTCTCAGGGAGCCCGGTCGGTGGCAGGGGGGTAGTGGAGGCCCTGCCCCTCCAGAAACACTGCTGCCACCATCTTGTGGCACAGGGAGCCCAGGCACAGGATGAGGAGGGGGCTGGAGGCCAGGGCACAGGAGGGGAGCTGGAGGGCAGGCCCTGTGCCCGAGGGGCAGCCTGTCTCTCTGGCAGGCAAAATGGCCAGGGAGAGCCATCCCCAGGAGAGGGGCCCTCTGCCCCCCGACCCTCCTCCTCCTGCCTCGTGAGGGCGTCTTTCAGGCCACCGACACCTCCCAACACAGCCATGTCTGGCCATGCCTTGGCCACCGTCACAGAGGCTTCCTGATGTCACAGTGGCATCTGCCCCCCGGATTGTTCCCGGCCCTATAAAAGGCCCCTGCGCAGGGCCCGCCACTCGCTGAGCTTCCAGGCCCTCTGACAGCCGTCATGGATGGAAGAAAGAGGACCTGGAGTGGAGGCTGCCCACCCTTAGGTGGGTCGAAAGAGGACTTAGTCCTGAAATCGAAGAGAATGAGGCCACTGCCTCTGGTGAGGAAGTGGAAGAGGGCCGGCGCCGGTCGCAGAGGAGCAGTGCCCTACGGTGCAGCAAATGCTGTGGAGCCCATGGAGGTGGATCTGCCTCCGGATGAAGACCTGATGGAGGTGGATCCACCTCCAGATGAGGCAATGGAGATCGACGTGCCCGGGCTCCCTGCCGCCAAGATCCATCGGCGGCACCGCAGGAGCAGCCAACCAGCTCCATATGCACGGCCCGGCCGCCGTGCCTCATAGCACGGCCATCCTTCCCTTCCCTTTCCTGTCCCCCATCCTCCATCCCCCACCCCCACCTCGTCCAGAGGTGTCATCTCTTCTGCACGGAGTCTCAAGGAGTGGACGAGAGGGGACTTGGCTTCCTCTGGGATGCTGCACCAGGGCGGCAGAAGGAACCCCTCAGAGAGCCACGGTGGACCTTGGGACCTGGAGCCCGGCGATGTCTCTGTCTGAGGACAAGAAGGCTGCCCCATGGCTGCTTGAAGAGGAAGCCGCACCTTCCATGGCAGAACACAAAGAAGAGCTGCAGATCAAAGCTGTTAGGGAGACAGCTGCTCCTCTGAAGAAGCAGAAGACTTCTCATCTGCCGGGAAGAAGTGCTGGAGCGCAGCGTCACAGAGAAGAAGAAATAAGGGCTTCATTAGGAATAATAATAATTCAATAAACAGCAATAAAAAATAAATTAAAAAACTGATAAAAAATAACAGAGAGCCACTTTCTTCTTTGGGGACAATTTAGTGACTGTGTCTGGACTCCCACATCCCCTTCTGGTGTTCCCAGTAGAGGAAAGATACTGATGTGCGTGCAGTGTGTGTAGTGTAGTGTGCCCAGCCCAGGGCATTCAAGACAGCGTGGGCCCAGGGCACACGGCGTACAAGGGCAGGCTGAGGGAGCTCCTTGGGTCAGCATTAAGGAGAGAAGGCTCAGGGGTGGACCCGACTGCTGCCTACAGCTGCTTACTGGGAGAGTGTAGAGAAGATGAAGCCTGAGACTTCTCAGTGGAAAGGCAAACACCCCCAAGGCCACACTTGCCGATGGAGACATCCCCATGGACAAAAGGAAAAGATTGTCCCCACAAGGGTACTCAGACAGAAGAGGTGTCCAGATAGGCAGCACAGTCTCTGTCCTGGGGGACACCTGAACTTGACTGAACAAGGTTGGATGTTCCCAGAGGTCATCTTGCCCTTGGTGTGCCACTCAGGGATCTTCAGGCAGATGTAGTCCCTAGGCTTCCCAGATAAGGAGGGGAGGCTGGTCAGCTTGTTGCTTCTTGGACCCTCTGATTTGCCTGTCCTGAAGATGGTCCCAATGCTTGCCTCTTTCTCAAGAATCTTCTGGGGTCATCCTGACCTCTCAGAGATACATGTATAAGAAAGCAGTCACTTCTGAAATAGTGAGTAAAATTAGGTTCAACAGGTAAGTAAGGGAGTGAGGCTTCAGCTTCATGGAGTCATGGTGTGATGACAGCTGCCAATGAAACAGGTCAATGTTAGGTTGTTTAAGGAAACTGAGGATTACAGAGTTTAGTCATTTGGCTGGTAGGTAAAAAAAACCTTTTGGTGAAGAAGGAAAGAGATCACAAAGACACATCATGAGGGACAGTCATACAACATTTTGAGAATCTTGGCCCTAAGTTTTAAAGGCAATTTTGGGAACAAAATAAAGCTGATAAAACTGTTATAACACAGGGTATAAATATACCCAAGTGTAGCTTCAAGTGAAGGAAGTACTTCAAATTCTTGCCTTAGACACTGAGCACTTTTACCCCTGCACTTTACCAATTACTAAATGATTTTTACAAGGAAGGGAAGTGTATCTATGGACATACTTGGTTTATAGCAGGATCACCTGATTTTATCTTCTAAATTCTTCAGCTTCTTCCTGCTTCCACCACTCCTAATCACAACTAGCCAAAGTATTCTCTATTAAAACTCCACTTCAATGCAGCAGCATGTTTAAGTTCAGCCCATTCACACTGAACTTAACTGAGACCTTTAACCGATTTTGCACATTCTTAACATGTAATGCCAGATATTCACTATCAAGGCTCCAATACAAATTCTATTCAACATAAACAAGTCTCAAGTTTTGCAGTGTTGTATTTTTGTAAGCAACAAGGAAGCTCTTCCCTTCTGGTAAAACATATTTTCCAAGAGCAGGACCCATACTTAAGACCAAGTGAGCTAATATTAATCCCATTAGTAAGGTTAACTCCCACCTTCAAACCTGATGTCAGACAACTCCAAATATGTTTAACTTCTCCTTGTACAGAAGGAAAAAAAAAATAAAGCCTATGCAGCTTTGGCACTGGACAGTAGTCAACAAGCATCAACAGCAAGCAAGCATCTAGGCATCAAAACCAATGTGTACAGCTGTGAAGTCTTGTTGCTGCTCCATCCCCCTATTATTATTGACTTCCAAGCATTGTTTATTTTGGAAAAATATTTGACCTTTGGAAATATCTTCTGAATATACCCATTATTAGGAAACTTTGATTTCAGCATCTCATTTCCCAATTGATGTTGACTTCTAAACAAAGAAATTAAAAGCACAAGCATAGCTTGTCACTGGAATAATCCCAGACTTAATACAATTCTTGTAACTTTGCAATTCTTCAGTTCCAGTTGGTCTAATTAATAACTGAGATATCAGAGGAAAAGAGAGCTAACTTACCTTGACACTGTAAAAATTAATTTATCTGCTTCTGAAGACAGCTTCTATTCCTGCATCCTAAACTTTGTTGTATTATCAAGGCTCAGTTCCCTGTTTAATGCTTTTATTACAAATTCTGCCAAGAACCCCTGTCATTGCTCGGATGATACAAAGAATTTACAACCTAGATACCAACAAATGGACAGACAGCGAAGTACAGGGCAGCAACACTATCAGCCCGCTGGACAGTGGAATCAAGAAGCTACTGTCAGCTGTAAACACAAGGTAAAGGTGTTTTTTTTTATTTTTTTCTGTTTCTTTTTCCCCAGAATTCTCTGAAGAGTAACAGGGCTGCTGTGAACATTTTTATGAAGACCTTTGCTCACACACAGGGGGAAGCAAGGGACGAATGCACTCAACTGAAAAATGATGCAAGCGCTGCAATCTCTGCTGAAGCCTGCACCTCGCCGAGGAGGCAGCCGACGGAAAATAGTTACAGGTTCCAGAGGGCCCTCAGAAATGTAAACAAGTAACTTAGGCTTTACCCAGTGGAGAAGGGGTAGTCAAGAGAAAAGATGCAGAGTTCTCACTGTTTTTAATCAATTATAAAACATCCTGTATAAAAACAGTCAAAGCCATGCTGCAATTAACTTCTTCGTTACGCAAGAGATGGCTATAAAGCCATCCGACAAGTCGCGGATAAAGGCTTGTAGACCTACTAACAGCATTAGACACTCAAAACCACAGAGGGGACACAATTAAGCCAGTACACATCTCCAGCCCCCCCCTTCCAGACCCAAGGTCAGCACAAATTGTGATGAAATTGCACACAGTTTCTCCCCCACTGCACGCTGTGTCACTAGCACAGATGGAAGCCACTGGTACAGAGCCTGTCAGCTGTCCTAGCAACAGCCAGTTCACTTGCATGCTTGCTATCAAGTTTCTATCCCAGAAGAGTACACAGCACAGTAAGGCAAACTATTAAAATTTAAAACAATAATAATAAAAAAAAAAGTTATGTCACATTTAGCTCTTGTTCTATACAGCTTTCTTCCCCCAAACACACTTAATGTAAGGAGACAGATGAGATTTTTCTTTGGAATCTTACAAGGGACAGTTTCAGAAATTTCACTCTACACCCATCATCTATAATGTAGTGCAAAACCAAACAACAGTTTCATTTGAAACCAGCTCTCATTAACAAAGAGCAAGTACAGATAACATAAACCACCACAAAATAGCTACAAGTTCACATTACAAGACTGGACCAAGTAATTATTTCTCATGCCATGACTTGTAAAATCAACAGCAATAAGGAACAGCACAAAGGCTTTTTCTTAATAAATTTTAATGTTAAGACCAGTTTGGATAAAAACACAATGTTACAAGAACTGAAAATTCTGCATGATGCACAGTAGTGCTGGCAATATTTGAGTGATAAGATCTGTTTGGAACTGTTTACAAAAGATTTGTCAAGGACAGAATTGTGGCATAACTAAGGATGGATGTTACCAGTGAATGCAATCTTGTGAAAAATACTTGTCCCACAACGTACGCCACTGTAAATATTCAAATGCAACATTTATGCACATCAAAAATATTCGGGGGTAAATACTCAATTTAGCCTTTAGGCAGCAAAGGTGAATTAGAGAGAAATATTGTGGCTATTTTTCCATGACTTCATTTCACTGGAAAAAATCCTAATAAATCACTCCAAAAGCTAGTATTTATGGGTTCAAAGCTTTCAGGAAAATAATAGTTCTGTATAACAGTAGTTTCTGTCCTTATGACCGTGACAGCCCCATCCTCCTGACACTAGGTGCTGATGCTTTCGGCTGGTGTGCTCACTGCCTTACAACAGGACAGCCCGCACACTGGGAAATGCACCACCACCACCAGAGCCTGGACCAAATTAGCGCAGAACACATCAGATCAGAGATGCAACGTTAATAAAAGGAGATGACACGCTCCAAGCACCTGCCAGATTCTCAAGTATTAATTAGATACACATACAGTTAAGTGCAGAATACTGAAGGACAACGTACCAAGTAGCAAATTTAATCATTCCATCGATTTTCAGATTACTGCAATGGATACTTGCATTTCCCCATTTAATCTAAGAAAAGTATTGCAACCTTAGCACTAGATTTGATGGTACTTAAAGCCTTGTGATACTGGTATGTATTTTCTTCAAAACATCTACATTAAAAATTACTGCAAAAGAACTCTATCTCTATATAGAAATAACACAAACTTGTTTTGGTGGCTCTTGTTTGTGTCCTTGCAAAGAAACCTAACTTTTCTTTGCCTGTTTAATAGCATATATAATAACATATATTCCCCTGCCCCAGAGGCAATCAATGGCATGTGATGCATGACTTCCTCAGGGTTACTCCCATAAAAAATTCATGCTGACCAATTCTGAAAGAATATATATATTTTTAAATGTAATTGTATAATATAAAATTCACACTGTAATTTGCAACTTAGGTAACTCACAGGAAAGAAGGAACAAAAAAAAAAAAATTTCCAACTCTTTAATTAAAGACCAGGTCAGAATGTTGCTTATACTATGCTCTTTGTTTCTGTGCAAACACATCAGATAAGGTTCATCCCTTCTCTTGAGGTCTTGAAAAATTCTACTACTGGTAAGTGGTAAACCTATCTAATTTTTCTTGGTACCTTTAAATGCTTCCATCACCTAGCTTCAGTAAGTTTTTACTTACTGCTTCAATTCAGGAAATCCTGATTCCCAAAGCCCCAGAAAACCCCCAAACAAACAGAAAACCCAGCTGAGCCTCAACAAGTACATCTGAATTCTCAGAAAAGGACATCTTTTCTTGATTTAACAGTAACTGTACAATATTACAAACTCAGACACATGAAAAACAATCAGGCAATAGAAAATGTACAACAGCTTTGGTGTTATACAAAATAATAATAAAAAAAAAGACTTGACCGCAAGAGACATAGTTCATTATGTTCTCACCACAGCCACTTCACTGCTGACTCTAAGACAGCTATTTACTTCTGATATTCTCTGTGTGGCCTTTCCATCCATGAAAAATCATATGATCTTACTACAATAAGAACTGTTATGAACACCATAAAGTAAGCTCCAAATTTTATAAAAACATCTTGCCTCTTTGCACTATTGCTTTGTGGCACATTGTTTGTCAACAGAACAACAGTCCAAAATAAAGTGACAACTAGATTTAATAAATTAATATACTTTTTTTCTTTTTAAAGATGTACAATGCACATTCTTTTTAATCCAAGGTTTTAGGGTGTCAGGATACTTCTATTTACACATATACAGACCTCAGACAGCATTGATAACACCAGAACACACAGATAAGGAACAGTGCCTTAACTGCTATCTGGATGCTACAAACAGAAGCCGAAACACTGCTGAGAGTATTATTGGGAGAGATATCCAAAAACTGAAGAAAAGTCTATGAAAAAAGGACATGTAAAGGCAAAGGGAAGGTCAAGATGTTTAATATGACCATCTATTCTTGCGAAGACTGAGGTGGAGTTGTTGACGTGCCTTGTTTACCAGACTTCCGTTCGTAATTCACAAGTCGTTGCCCAACAAGGTATCTGAAATTATTAAAAAACAGCAATAATTTAACAGAAGTTACTACAATTCTGTACCATAAATCCACTCTATCTCCTTTGTTGCAGAAGGAGCTTTCTCATGTCAGTAAAAGTTATTCTACACATGACTCCCCACCCCAACAATTGCCTTCAACAGTCTTCATCTTTGCATCTTTTTTTCCTCAACTTTCAGGTATTTCACAATGGAATATATACCTATTATGGGGTTGTGTTTAGAGCCTTAACTTTGGGAGTCATATGTATCAGAAATACACAACTCAAATCAGATTTGAAATATATATAAAAGGAACGTGTTTAGTATTATTTGTAAAGCCAGTCCCTTTTGCTAGATGATACTTTTATGAACACTTTTGCAGTGTTCACCCAGATGAACAAAACATCTGTAACAACAACTCAATACAAAACGAAATGAGTGTTAATGAGGTTCTAACTCCAGTAAAGAATCTGGCACAATGCAGAACATGCATCATACGAGTACAAGAGGCTCAGCTCATATATCCAATGAAAATAGACCTTTGTTGGAAAAAAAAAGTAAGTATTGTAAATGAAGATCTTTTACCACGGCTCAGTCCTTCTTAAAGGGAGAGAAAATATTCTCATGCTATTTCATGTCAGGGTTGGGCCTAAGGGCTGTACGATTACTTTATTAAATTCCGTTTCCACATCACATTGCCTCATCAGCTTAGCAGATTTCATCTTTCACATTATTCCTTACCTCCTCTATATCATTTCATACATCTACTTTTTGCCATATAAATTCTTTTATGTGCTTCCTATTTGTCTGTTGGTTCTATGTGTAAAAGAACCATATGCTCCCATGAATTTGCCAACTGAAACTTACTATTTCCTTTAGCACCTTTTCCCACTTCAACATAATCAAACCATGACATATTGTTTGCACGTTGGAGAACGTCACAAAATTTGTATATTCTTTTGAAATTTGTTATGTAAAAGACGTAATTAAGCATATTTCTAGACTATAAATCTCTACAGGTTAGCATGACTATGCCTGCTTTGCGTACTGTAATCATAATCAGATCATTACCTTATGTTACACAACCTTCTTGTCTACAAGGGTGGCTACAATACTTTCCTTGATAAGTTCATTTAATATCAAAGTAATTTACACTTAGATATTTTCACAGGTTTGTAGGCTGCAAGAAAGAAACTTGCAATATTAATTCAAGTTGCAATTCAATGAGTTCTGCCTAAAATATATTAACATTTAGCTGAGAGCACATTTGTAAAAAAAATATATATATACATGCACAAATAAAGGCATGTTGGGAACAAAGATTTAAAATGCATGATAAAATTCAAGGTACTAAAATATACATTGAGCAGCCTAGGGTTTAATTTTAGTAAAAACTCTTCTAATATTTATAGATTTTATTAATTGTACATTTACACCACACACTTTTAAAGCATCAGTAACTTCAGAACGTTTAAGGTTCAAATAAGTTCATTTTAGATTTGACTCTTTTTGTAGACAGTGGAAGGCAGATCTGTTGTATGGCAACTCAGGACATGAACATGTAACACATTTATTCCTTTTTTATACAAAAAAAAAGAGCAAAACAAAACTAAGAAAGCTAGTTGCTGGGGTTTAAAACTATTTTTCCAAATAACCCCCAAAGCAGTGGAACTGCACACTGCACTAATTAGGAAGGGACATAAAATAAAATGTCTTAAGGAAAAGGCCCTATGAAGTATGTACTTGTATGTACGAGAAACATGATGGAAACAAAAGTTCTAGTACTCAACAGTTAAAAGTGAGAAAACAACATGCCTGCCGAAAAAAAAAAAAGGGACATTTAATTTCTCGTTGCTTTCAACTTCAGAAAAATGTTAAGATAAGATGCATAAAAATGTAATGTAGAAACAGAGAATGGAGTAGGTTAGTAACTTAAAAATGGAATTGTCTAGAATAGAAAAAAGTTACAGAATAATTTGATCAGTTAGTTGCACTCAAATCTAAAAAACTAAATCATACTTATACCAAAATGCTTTGGAACAGATCCTTTGTAACACCTGATGCATTACTGATCAACTTTGAGAAGGGCATGTTTTTAAATGACTGGAGAACAACAAGCATTTTAAACATGGGTAATACGGATAACAACAAAAGCTTAGAAACTATTCAGGCTAACCAGAAAAACAATGGGAAAATAATAGTTTTTATCATGCATCTGAGTAATGCAGAGTAATAATTAGTAAAATCATCATAGAAGTGTGCAAAATTTGGTAAAGACAAACTATCCATTCACCTGAACTTTAACAGGTTAATTGGACTAACAATTAGAAAGAATAAGAAAAAACATTATGCAGAAAATGTTGAAGAAACCGTTTTATAAGCAGCAGATGGATGTAAGATTTTACTTCCAAATATGTAATAAGTTTTTACACTCACTTGCCCTTCAAGGCTTAGAGAGGAGACAGACAAGCAACCAGCATCATATGGGGTAAAAAAAAAAAAAAAAACCAACAAACCTTCAAGTTAGACATAGGGGAGTATCTTCCATTTATAAAGAGAGTTTGTTCCTTTGCTTGTCTGCCTGAAGAACAGGTAAAACACTTGCCAAGAACACTTTACTGTTAAATCTGCCTTGGAAAGTCACTTGTCTAAAAAACTTCTTAAAATCGCTTTTAGCCCTAAGACTCTAAACTCAATCTAAGGTTATCATTAAAGTGGATAAATTAAAAACCCTTAACAAAAACATACTATATACTCACTTGTCATTTTTAATATGTTCATAAAGGCGCTTGAACTGGCGGACTTGGAAGGAGAGGATTCCCATCAAAACCACCACCATTAGCAGAAAAGGGTAAATTCGACGCTGAACTAGGTTTTGCATTTCAGCAGTAACTCCTACAAAAGAAAATACAACCGTCACATAATCTGGCATTGCTGAAGGTAACATGTATTCCTGCTTCGGCTTTTTGTTATACTGTAACTTCAGTGGTAGGGCAGTGAAGTAACATGTCCACATATCCCAGATACCCAACATGACAACTGTCTGTCCTGGTCATCGTAAGCATTACAGCAGAAAGCTTTCCATTAATACAGTGAAAATCCCCAGCAAACAGTGGCTCTCATCAGCTTTTCTTCCTTATTGACTTTTGTGTACCTCGTATCAACAACAAGTTGACACTGTAGAAGTATGCATGCAAATGAGAGACTGAAGAGTAACACAGGACTTCTTGAATATCCCGTTATCATCAAAACTAACCAACAACAACAAAAAAAAAGCAGCCAGTTGATGAAAAAGCACATCTTTCTTCTAATACAACTTATTTCATTCAAGTATAAGGGGATAAGAAAGTCTGAAAAAAAATAAAATAAAAATCCATGTTTACACTTAAAAAAAGGAAACACCTTAATACTGAATGGAAGTCTCAAACCAAAACCAGTATTTTCACTTTTCTAACCTTCCTTCAAAATGTGACAAGTCAGAAAAGATGTCCTCAGCTCAGTTATAGCTCTTAGAGAAAGAATAAAATTAAAGGTTGACTGTCAAAGGAAACTAATAAAACATCCCTTTCCCAAGCCAGCTAGATACCTACATTTCTGCAGTTAGATATTATTTAATCCCATACTTTTGATGTATTCTGCGTGTTAGGAAGCCAGTCAGAATAACATACTGAATTTCTCAAACAAACAAAAAAACCGCCAGACTTAAGATGACAGAAACCCTTAAGCATTTATATTTGCTGGCAGAATAGTGTTGGCTCTTTTGTTTGTTTAAATAACCTAGAGCTTGATGTTTTATTTCCACAGATATGTTTACCTTGCCCTACAGCATCAGAAGATAATCAGGTATTCACGATGTATACATACCTAACAAAGGTACCACCCCAGAAGCTATGATGTATGGTACACACAGGGAAAGTAACAGAACAGAGATCGCGGGTGCTGCCAGTTTACAGATTATGAATTGCAAATCAATGTTGCGAATCCCATTTGCATATACCTAAGAAGAACAAGATAGAAATAGAATGGATCAGTCAAGACAGCCACACCTTGTGGTTAAAGTAGTAAGGTTTTACACAACTTTCCTCATGAGATGCAAACGATATTCCCAACGTGAAGAAACCCATGACAGTCAGAGTTGAAGAAAAAAAAAAAATGCCAATCTACACCATGAGTGTCTCAGGAAATCATTTGAATAGCTCCCTGGAGAATAACAATCTGAAATAGTGTTGGGATTTGGTTGCAGCAGTGTAAAAGACTACCCAAAAGATTATTAAACAGAACTGTGGAATGGCTGTTTTGTCTGTGACCTGGGATTGCTTTGTGCTGTTAAGTGTGCTGAAAGATCCTGTGGCTGCTAGTAAAGCAAACCTATTATATTTGGCAACGGAGGCCAAAAATAAGAAGTTCTAAAATATTCTTGGATGTATGTACTCAGTTGGGCAGACCAGAGCCTCTGCTTGTGAAGACAGCACCTCCCCAACTCCTGGGTTTCTGTAATTATGACTAGAAGCTGATGTCTGAACATGACTAATCATGGGACACGATCATTTTCAAACAGCTACCACACGGAGCTAGACAAGGGCCTCTGTCCCACAGCTTGGGTGTAATTATTTCTAAGGATGACTCAGAAGAGCACATGTATAACAAACAGGCCCAAAAAAAGCATTTGAAATGAAAGGAGCTGTGCCATGAAGCAAGAGGTACTCAGAAAATTAAGGCTACATTTCTACAGTGTGACACCTAAAATGATCAGCAAGTGGTTCAACAACTGGGACTCTGGGCTACATGTAATGAAGACAGGAACCTTTTGTACAGAGGTCAAGACTTGCACCATGGCCATTACATTTGATGCAGGGCTGAAAAGTTATTTTCCAAGAAACAAGTGAGATACATTATTGAGGCAAGTGTAGAACTTAAAGGTTGCACTCAAGGAAAAATTACTTGTGCCAAAAAGCGCAACAAGCTGTGCAACTCGTAACCACTCATACCAACTTAATCAAAGGGGAAAGGCAATACTATCTTTCAGATCTTTGTGTATGCATGAGGGAATCTCTACAGCTCCAGTGACCACAGAGATTTTGTTTTTGAGCAGTGAACATTATGTATATCCCCAATATGAACACATGTGAATTCATCTGAAGAACTGTATCTCACTTTAACAAAAACCTGATAAACTGCATATACATACACACAGCATTTTCTTGATTTTCAGTTTCTGAGGTTTATTTTTATTCTTATGTGTACCATAATGGACTTGGATTTGCAACTTAAAGGAGTTCTACAAGACTAGTTGAGTTTTACTCAGTTATTCAAATTACTTAATTGCTACAACAGTGATTTTAATTTTCTGACTCACACATTCAAAAAAAATCTGTCAAAACATACTCTACAGGTAATTCACATTGACATTTTTTTCTTACCTGTTCAATAACAGTTTTCAGCCACCACTGAGGACCCATCAGAGTTATGGCTGCAATTATTTTGGCATGCAGAACTCCAAGAGCCCAGTCCTAATTTCATAAAAATGGGTTAGTTAGCATTAATAACTTTTTAAATACCTTGATGACTGAAAAGTTTTAGAGTAACTTCTTAATATTACTTGGAAATGAAAAAAATACTTTCTATTTACAGAGGAATTTGTTTGAAAGAGGCATCATCTTTTGCCATCTCCTAAGAAAGACAGGACACTCACCCTCACTTAACATCTATAAAATACTCAACTCCCTGGAACTGGGAAAATCAGCTTCTGCTAGTAACTAGAAAATTAAAGCCTTACACTTACAGCAACAGACTAACATTAATCTGAAGTAAAGAAATGGATCAATAGCAGCAGAAGAATGAGAGCAACTGACCTGCCAGGGATAGAAGAGAGGCGTTTGATCCAAAGGAACTCTCAAAGGTGCGACAATGACCAGTTCAAACAGAAGACCAAGCAAAAGTGGAACCACACCTGCTAGCAGTATAGCCACTATTAATGTCTTCATTATCTAAAACATCCAAGACATGCAATTAGTATGTTTGTCATGATTTGTTATATTTAAATCTTCAAAACGTAACCTGAACTACGAAACCAGATAAAACTGGAGAAAAAAAAAAAACACTACAGACTTCTAATTCACATATACATAGACACCCATAAAAGCAATTATAAACATAAAAGATCTGCAATAAGAATTTTTCAGGACCAGGTCCTATTCTAAGCCCTCTCCAGAAAAAGACATGACTGTACCTATTACTATCCATATAGTTTTAAACCGCAGACTTGCATTTTATCAGTAAGGAATACCATCCAATGGCATTATTACGTTGTACTTTTCCAAGACATTTACAAGGATGTAGAAGAACATACATATTTTCCAAGCATTTAGAAGAATCTTTCCAAAACTACAGATTTTTCTCCAGTTAAAACCAAATCTTACAAGTTCATCCATAATGGAATATATCTAACTTAAGCAAAAGAATTACTAACAATAACATGCCTGAATATTTGTTCATTCTAGAATTCTCTCTTAATTTACGTATGTCACCCAAAAATCAGATACAAAACTAGTATGACCTAATTAAGACGTTCAGATTAAGGAACAGGTAGAATATTACACAAGAACTATATTACGCAAGAACTCCTGAAAATAAAAGGATTTTTTCTATAAAATTCTTAATCTGAACAACACTCTGGATGATCAGACAGATTATAAAGATCTTCCTGAAAACATGCACCAAGTTACTTTTCAGAGACATATTCATTATCTGTTATTTTACTGTTTTGTTTTGTTTGTTTGACAACATTGAGTTACTAATGAAGCAACGGTTAATCTTTCAGGTGCATGTGAAAATGTCGATATATTTGAGGATGCATCACATATGGGATAATATGCAACATACTCACTTTTACAGGAACAAAAAAAGACATGAACAAACATATATGCAAATCATGTACACTGCTTAACATTTCCAAAAGTTAGCCCATGCAATGGGAATGTAACCTGCACGAGCTTCAAAAAGGAAAATATAGTACATTACAGGGCAAAATTGGCAAGGAAAATTTGAACAATTATGTAATCTACTTTATTTTTTTTTCCCCTTGATACTTCAGTAGAAATATTTCATAAGACTCACCATGAGAGACCACTCTTTGACCTTCTGAAAAATGACTCTACGGCCCTGTGGCATCCAGGCTACCAGCACAGTCACTGCTCGGATGGTAAGCCAGCAGACATAAAGACCACAAGCAGCTGTGTACAGTTCGTGGATTTTGGCGGTGCCCGTCCAAAATGACATTAACCATCGCCCAGCAAATACTGAAAACACAAACACTTTTAAGTACTTTTGATATATTAAGGAAGGATGCCTATAACGATACTTACCAAATTCATTGCTAATTATCAATCCACAAATAGTTTTTAGCATTAAATGGTGTTTTGGTACTATACCCATAAAGCATGAACATGCAAAGCCCTACAGAAATAACCATGTAGATGATGCCGAATACATACATACGATATTTTCTTCTAAAATTTCATTACCCCAAAGATGTCACCTGACCTAGCACAAAACAAAGCACTGAATGTTGTGCTATTCAGAGCCTAAATAGCAATCTTCAGAACTTCAAAGGCAATAATGGATCACTGCATAAGCTTGAACTGAAATCTTACGGGTGATGTTTAGGCTATTTCACTGCCTCACGTTATTTGTTTATTTTTAAGGTTTACTATCAGGTTTTCTGAAGCACTCTAATGAAATGGCAAGGCACATTTGCTGTTTCATTTTTTAAATAGGGTTTCTATTCACTAATACTACCACGGAATTACTTTTATGTAATGTTATTCAAACCACTACAAAATTTAGAACTCACACCTCAATATATTATTGACTTTAGGATCACTAATAAAAGGAGGTAAAAGTGACATGGTACTATGGTAGCCAGATTTAAGAGAATTCCAACAAATTTACATGTCTTAAGTTGTTCCGAATTATTTATAACAACTCTGAAATACTTTTGACTTGGTTAAAACTGCTTCTTCGTATACATTTGGAAGCAGCACATATATTATTTAAAAGTCTCCTAGTGACCTGTCGTGGCAACACTTTCAGAAATATTTAATTAAGATACTGTAGGAATCCAGGTAACAGCCTGTTTATTTTCCTTTTCTAAATGGCAAAGCAAACGCAAGGGGTATCAATTTTCTCACAATTTTACTATAAAGAGTCTCAACACTTGGAGCTCTCCCTTAAAAAATACAAAACAAAAAACGTAACTAAGTAAAGTAAATATTGATCTCTTCTCTACTGAGTTGTCATTTATGTAAAGGTACTAACTCTATCATTCAAATTCTAGGCTTCTACAATTTTATGGTGTACCTTTCAAAACGAGACATCGTTTCTCCATATTTTCTTCTTTAACTTTATGGTGTGATTTGGAAACATCTGCTATTATTGAGCATTAGTCTGCATTTTTCATCACAGTTTTACAATAACGAACTTACCTGGTAAGGTAAGGCAGATAAGACTAGCAATCAGTAACGTTATGCACATGAAAACGATCAAAAGAAATATCTGAAAGAAGAAAGAGAAAAACTATTTATAAGAAAGGAGTCTGCGAAGAACAACTTAAAATGTTAGACACAGAAAAGTACACCAGATGAACAGAAAATCTTTGGCAGCTGAACAAGTAACTGCTTAGTTATCATCATCAGTTCAACGTCAGCATCCCAAATTACTGAAAACTTATACTATGCAATGATTTAAAAGGGCGATGATTTCAGCCCATATCCTTATCCAGAAGCATCCACAAAAACAAAGCAAAACAAACAAGCAACAACAAAAAAATACAAAGGCACTTAGAGAAAGGTGGACTTTCCAAGCCTCTGGTTTAACACACCTGTTCCCCTTGAAAGTAGCATATCCACACTACAGCTGCTGTATATTAGCAGGTCACAAAAGATATGACTGCCCTCTAATTGCCTCCTTAGCAGCCAAACTAAATTCAATTAACCTGTCCATCATCCCAGCAACTTTGTATGAACTTGACTCAAACTCAAAATGTTACAAGCAATATAGTTTCTTTAAAAATAACACCATAACCTTATCTGAATCTTCAAATGTGTCTAACCAACACCTTGTGTGTATGCATCCATTTTCATCTGGACCACTTTACTGATCAGCATATCAAGAAGGGAAGAAAGGAGCAGTTGCCGTAGAAGTAAGACTGGGACCACTCCTTTCAGTAAGAACAACGTATTTATGCTAGATTAAATTGGTCTGAGTCAAAAGCATGCCTTGACTTCCTGGTAGGACTAAACAGGTATAGCAGCATCTCCTATGTGGGGGGCAAATTCATTCTGTTTCCCTAGTCCTTTCATCCCTGAGTTACTGCCTCCCACTGTTCTTTCTGCAACAGTGGGAACTGTTGTAGCTCATGCTCTCCTGCAGAGAGATATTTCAAAGAGTAAAAATAGCAGTGGAGGGAATTAAAAAAAAAAAAGCCCCGACTTAGAACAGGCACAGACTTAACTGTTGTTAAGTCCTGAAATCCTTCCAGATTTGCTTTCAGTTCTACTTAGTTGAGTCTTACAGAAAAACAAACAAACAAACAAAAAAACCCTTTCCTTTGTACACTGTTGTGAGATTTCTTTTAGCTTAAGCATTTTAAGGAAACTTCAGAGGCCAACAGTACACTGCTCTAACTTCAGCCACTATTCCCACCCTTGAGCTGTATCTGAAGCCACGGTAAATGAGCTCTCCTGAAATTTACATTTGATTAACTCAGTCAGAGATCTGGTACAACCAAAACAATTTATCTAGTTTGACTTGCATATTATTTTTGACTGTTAAGTATTTGCCAAGAAGCATCTCCTTTCTAATAGCAGACATTTAGAACTTTAAAGTAATTTAACACCTTTCTGTGTAATACAGACACAACAGAAGTTTTCCATTTAACTTTACAACAAAGGAAAGGAGTTTAGAACATGCTTCAGCTACGAGACTGGAGTACACCCTCTCGAAAGCTATGCCTTGTTACAGATTTTCCTGAGGCACCTGTTTGCTGGAGTTTATTACACCATTACTCCATTACTAATCATGAGGAAAATAAGACATGAAGTTCAATAAAATACACAATAGTAAGTGTAGCATCTATAAATAAAATAGTAATTGAAGGTCACATTATAAAGCTGAAAAAAGCTGCACGTGAGAATATAATGAAAAGTCTAAAACTCAAGAAGTTGCAAACACAAAACATGATCTGCCACTTGACTTCTGAGAAGGTGTGGGCCAAATCTTTAAAAAAATTAAAATCCACAGCTATTTTTCAAATGCCCTTCTCTTAATCTGTTAGATATACCTACCCTGAGTGGGAATTTTAAAGGCCTGCGATAAGGCTGGAAACCCACGGGTCCTCCTTGCTGAAGTATGGCTTGATGGGCTGCATGAAGACCCTCTCCCACAACGGGAATGGCATTGTTATTGCGAGCATGCTGGTTGTTTGGCTGCTGGTTCGCATTGTTTTCATTCTCTTCTTGGTCACCAAGTAGGTAAGAATGGAGGTCTCTGCAACAACCAAAATCTTAGTTTTGTCCTGTTTGATATGAATGAAAATCTTACAGATGCATAAATGCCATAATATATACTCTGAATGAGTACAAAACTTATAGAGGAATACTGGCAGAATCTTGAAAAAGTAAAATAAACCATTTTCTGATGAACTACTCCATGTCTTCTTAAACACAGACTATGGAAGGAAAATGCCAGTGCGGATGCAGATTAGAACAGTGGAAATACAGTCAAAGATCACTCATGTTTACTTTAAAACATAACCTGGCATTAAAGTTGTGCATATAAAAGGGAAATTGCATCAATATTCCCATTCACGTAAGCAGACAGTTCAACTAAGATTTTATTTTGCTGCTACTAAGCTCTACTGGAAACAATTGCCTTCAAACCTCAACAGCACACGGACAATACTGCTTTACCATAGACACGTTTACACTATCTTTCAAGAAGATTCCAAACCATTCAAAACCCGTTCACAACTTTTTAAGAACATCAGCCCCAGAACCAGTTTATCTATTTAAAACACATTCTATTCATATTCCCTGCATACCTCGTTAGCAAATAGATCTTGAATGTTTAGAAGTTAACTTTCCTCAGCTGCAGCAGAATTTTTATAGCAGTGAGATGCATGCAGATATTCTAATACCAGACAATGAAAGCATTTTCACAACACTGCTTGCTTTTCAATAAAACCCAAGTAAAGAATTTTAATCTTTGCTCAACTGTAATTGCTACAGAAATATTTTGCAGTTGTTCTTAGCAACTGTGATAGTGAAGAAAGCAAACCCATTTCTATCATATCTGCATTTCTCTTCTTCTGTCACGTTTAAATACTATAAAAACACTGATAAATGCATTCCAAGAGTAACTCTCCAAAATACAAACTAAGAATGTGGTGGTGACAGTTTCAGGTCCTTATGAGAAGTTGAAAAAATACACTGGACTACAATGGAGTAAGAAGTCTCTCTCATTCATTTTCTTAGAGTCTCAGACAGCTTAGACTTGGTAAGAGAATGCCAATCTACTCTGAAGTTAAATTAAAAAAAATATAGCAACAAAATCAATTTTTTCTTTCTTGACTACAACATGAATTCAAAAATCATTTCAGGTACATTAAGTCTGGCTTGCAGTCAAAATTAAAGAACCTCATTTTGTGCATTTACTCCTTTACTTCGCGTTACAAAGACACACTTATAGTTGTCTTTTGAGAGAGTGATATCTACCTTTAAAACACCTAATTTTAATGTATCAGCGTCTTCAGCTTAATATTTAACATATTTAACAGAGTTAACAACCTGTTAGTCAGACTTTTATAATTTTACTAAGCAAGTGCTCTAATAACGTACCAAAAAATTACTGGACTAGTCCTGAGGTACAACACAGAAGGAAGTACCTACACAGGAACTTACTATACTTTTTTTTGTTGTTGTTTGTTTGTTTTTAAATCAGATATCTACCTATAAAACAACTGTTAAAGCTACTTGTTGGGATATTTCTCTTGAAAGCATGCTGCCTTCATTTGAAAAAGGGCTAAGATGGACACAAGCCTTGGAGTTGATTTTGGCTTTCTGCACTTACAGCAAATATCCAGCAGTAACAGTCCATGCTCGTACGAGGCCTTTCAACCATTGTCTTGTGTGCCCTTGCTCTAGCAAAGCTGGGAGCACCACCTGAAGCAAAAGGAGCTCTAGGGAAAGTTCACTTACTGGAGCATCACTAGAAACAACAGGAAGAGCAGGAAATCAAACACAGGCAACATTCTGTTAGTAATCTGTTACACTGAATTATACTAACAATAATATAACGATAACCTTGTCATTAAAAATAAATGCAGTTACAGCCATTCTTTTATTCATAATCAGGTATGAACATGAAAAACAAACACACTAACCTCCCTATGAAAAAGTTTAAGAGAAAGCTGTTTTGGAGGAATACAGAAAGTAAACAGTTATCATTATGGAGATAACCCCAAATGCCTGCTGTTTTTCTTAACAGCTTTTTGACAAGTTATACTGTGTATCCACATGGTTTGACGTTTTACTTTTCTAGAACAGTTTGGTTTAGCTGTGAAAACATGTCACATTAATGCTCAAAGAGCTCAAATACATTTTTCTTCTAGTTACATGGGCACTGAGAAAACATCTTTCTGAAACGAAATACGTACCTGTAGAGCATAACATTATATGGAAGAAAGTTAGGCAGAAGATACTTAATAATGCGTATAGGAAGCCAGAGCATGAGCAGTACAATTGATCCAAAGACAATCTGCAACAAGGAAGGTAACCAGTTAGTTTGAGTAGCAGATTCAACCAACCCTCTGCTGCCCACCCTGGGCTAACTGCCCATCATCCACCCAGCTGCTAGTTCATTCCCCTCTCCTGCTGGATGGGGAGAAAACAGAAGGAAGGAAAGAAGGCTTGTGGATTGAGATAACCACAATAATAGAGAGAGCAGAAGTTGCATGTGCAAGTGAAATAAAAAGAAGAATCCATTCACCGCTGCCCATCAGCAGGCATATGTTTAGCCACCTCCTGGAAAGCAGGGCACATGCTCAGGAAGACAAATGCCATAACCATGAACTCTGCCTTTCTTCCTCCTTTCCCTGCGCTTTTATTACGGAGCATAAGCCATACAGCATGGAATCTCATCCCTTTGTCAGTGTGGGTCAGCTGTTCCAGGTTTATCTCCTGCTCCTAAAACCCTACCCACACTCAGCTTACTTGCTGGAAGGTTGAGGGAACAGGGCAGAAAGGAAAGGGAAAACCCCGATTCTGTGCAAGCAGTGTTCAAGTATAGCCACGAACACTGGTGTGTTATAACACTTTCAGCCACAAATCCAAACTGCAGGAGGACGTGGACTGCTCTGAAGAAACATCAACTCCACCCCAGGCAGACCAAATACACTGCATTTCGTGGTGAACACCTTTGAGCACCAAACAGGATTTTGGCTCAATAAGCACTGACAGAATAATGTTGAACAGTTCTAGTTTCTTTCCCCTTCAACACCAGGAGTATGAATTTTGGATTTCTCTCTTTTCCTAGCAGCTGGGTTTTCAAGCAACTTGTAAAAAATCAAAACTCTTTTTGAGGTTTCATTTCGTCAACTAGATGAAAGATCAAAGCATGGGGGGGGAAGAGGGAAGTATGGAAACCACACACTTTTATAAATTCCACTTCCTTAAGGAACCAAATTAAAAATTAATTATTTTTAAATACATTCTTACACAGTATACAAAAATGCCACTAGAGAATAAAAATTCAGCAAGTATTGCATACCTAATATGCAAGGAAGAAATCAAATCCTGTTTTTGGACTTAATAGTTCATGTTCTACACAAAAACCTCCTCAAAAACATTGAAAAAGAAACAACTTGGAAGGTCTGATGTTTTTTGAAATGGCAACCTGTAAACCATCACCATCCTGAGCCTCGTATTCCAGCATGAGGCCAGCAAAAGTTCTTGAATTAATTAGCTAAGCAAACCGTAAGCTGAAGTTCAAGTAACAGCCAGTTCCAATGCAGTCACAGAACGTATGTTTAAGACCTCTGGGAACAAGCAGATGCCTGCCAATATTTGTGCCACTTGCTGTGACACAATGTTTAATGGAACTAGAATATTGTGGTTATCTACAAAGGAAATATTTTTAAAGGCAAACAGGTCAACTCCTCTAATGTTCTGACAGGCTCTCTAATAGAGAGTGCTAAGATCTCTCTATGAGCTTTCACTGCTCACAGCACTTCAGGTGCATGTAATGCTGTGTGTTAAATAACTTTCCAGTACACCGGTTTTCACAGTTCGCAGGACCTTATTTTAAAGATAGCCTGAGACACTTCCCTCTATTGCCCTGCTAAGCAGACTTTACACAAACGAATTTAAAGGAAATCACAAAAAAGTTCATTGATTCCAGTATCATGGAATGGTATCTGGAAACAGACACCACTGGCTACATCAGTGCAATTCAACACAAAACTTAACCAGAAAGTTACTCTACCTTTTCTGCACTGCTTTTGGCTGAATTTAGCCAAAAATGTTTACTGCAATTACTGGGAGCATCATGAAGCAGTTAAGTGATTTACAATACCCATAATAATAAACATTTGTTGGCTGAATACACAAACATTTGCTGCAATTTTGTGTAAAGGGAAGATATTCAAGAATAATTTGTTTTGGAAGGAACCTCTAAAGTAAACTAGTCTGACCCTCTACTCAGAGCAAACCCAATTGCATCAAGATTCTCAGATCCTTATCCAGTTGAGTTTTCGTTATTTCAAAAGCTGCAAATTCTGTTGGCAACCAGTTTGAGTTTGATCACCTTCATGGTGAAAATGTTTTTCCTTAAGTATGTAGTATTGTATATGGGAGTTAAAAGTAGCAGATGAAGTTTTCTTTCCAAGTACAGAAGTTTGTAAGAAAAGTCCTTACCACTGATAATATAAACCTCCTGAGATGTCTATAAATGGGCAAGTGAATCATTTCCTGCACAGGATTAAAGTCCGGATCATTCAAATTCCTGAGAAACCATAAGACACCAGGTCTCAATACCTAAAGTGGGAAATAGAAAACAATCATCAAGGGAAAATTATCTTTGTATTTCATATCATTCATGTTACATTCTATGTAACTCTGCTACACATTAAAAAAAATAACAACAGGTGTATAAATATAACATGGTTCAACAAAATGATATAGAAAAAGAATAAGGAAAGCATTTTCATAGAGGACTAGAGAAGCAATAATTCTCTAAATTATTAACAAGCTTCGCCTTCAAGTGTTAATATTTAACAATTGAAATTTTTGAAGACTCTGTAATCTGAAAACGTTGAATACTCTGTCATAATTTTCCAGTGCAGTAGGAACTACTGCTGCCATTTTCAAACAAAACTGAAATCCACAGAGAACACAATGGCAGCAATACCCAGTTGCAAAAGATCTAACAGCTCAACATGCTAGCTTCTCTAACTAATATTGCCTAACAATTTTGTCCTTATAGACTTACCTCTCTCAGTAAAAGAATGAAGGATGCAAAATAGAAGACGTAAACCATTCCAACTAACCAGTGCAGGAACATCGTGGTACCTGGTGCAGACTGAAAGCTCAATTCTCTGTCTTTCAGGGTGGCATCAAACATTTCCTAAAAGGTAAGTAATAAACAAATATAGATAAAATTTGGCGAACTTCTACAATTACTTATTTTGTTTATCCTAGTGCATACACACTATTTGACATTTAAATTAGATGTCTGAGTCATGCATCCATAAATAATTATAGCATTTAAATAAAAAGAATACTTATGAACATTAAGTAAATACATTAAGAACAGCAAGTGAAGATCAATTTCTGATCCATGACATACAGAGAGAAGAAAAAAGCCAACTCAAGCATTTATATACACTGCATACGTTATAAATCAGTTCCAACAGAGTAACACTGTGATGGAATAAAACAAGTAAAATTACAGTTCTACGAAGGGTAGAAGAAATTAATTTTCTCTGTTTAGAATTAATCTTTTCTGGAAAATCTTTTCAAATTTTACTAAGCTGTCCTTTTTAATTCCAAGGAAACACAGCAAGAATCTTTTTAAAAGAGATCATGTAACTATTATACCATGAAGTCATTAGCATCTCGTGCAAGACAGCTACCATAAATATTCAGTGCACCAATTTGCCTGTAAATTTATTATCACAGTGGTCTTGTAAATGCAGTAAAAATGGTTACAATCTTATTAGCTTAGTTCTACTAGGTTAACTTATGTTAGTATTATGAGTCACATAAAGGCAAACAAAATTACGTGCCTACAAGAAACCCAACCTTCTCACCCTAGAAACATTATGTTTACAAAAACAGTAAATGTGTCATCCAACTCGTATCAACAATTCTCATTAGAACTTTCTTCCTTTAAATATAAACACTTAAAAAAAAAAATAAATTATCCCATATTTCTATACCTACCAAAGAGCATATATCCAACCACCAGCCGCAGATGAGAGGAAACACACCAATTTCTACCACCACTAACAAGGAAACCTTAGGGGTGGAAAAAAAAAAAGTAAAGAACAACTCAGATTGACAGAAATTAAGAAAATTATAACATAACTTTAAATGCAAAAAAGGTGTTTTATTTGTTTTGCTACACAAAAAAAGGGATTACCTTGACAACAATGTAGCAAACTCCTAACAAACGACGTGATCGCTGGAACTTAACAAGCGCTGCCAAACCCTAAATGGTTCTGTCAAGAAAATACTGAAAAGCACTTTATAACAAGCCCAGCATTTCTTAATTTAATATAAAATATTATGTTATGTGGCTTTTACCAAAGGGGAGTGGAGGGGGGGAAGGCTTCTTCACTAGTCTTCTTGGATAGACCTTCAAAATTTACCCAGAGGCATTCAAGTATGCTTTTAACCCCCCATAATATCCTAGGATTTTGTTTCATGAAAGACGTAGAGCGGTTCTGAAGAATGCAGTTCCACTCACAACTTGAAAAAGGTCCAGGAAAACTGAAAGCTTTTCTTCTAATTTCACAGAAAAAGCAGAGCAAAACGGTGAATCAGTTGCATCTGCAACACCTCTGAGCATCCCCAAAATATCTCCAGAAAGATGACTCATGTAAAACCTGAATCAGGTAACTAACGGCAAAAGGATACATGACAAACAATTAGAGTCACTGCCAGCAGAACATATCCAACTATAGTTGTAATCAGCCCTTCAAAATGAGATGCTTGAACCTGGAGGGGGAAAAAAAAAAGGGAAGATTTATCAGTCTCTTAGAAGATTACATCTCTATTTTACACAATTAAGACAGAGTCCAAATCTCAACTCTTCAAGAAGAATGACAAGTTAATTTAGTTTTTACATATTTTAATTTGCTACTTTTTTGGTAGCTCCATCGAGAGTAGAAAGCGTTCCATTTACTGGAAAAGCCACATAACACTTTTCTTCACTCGTGTAACATCCTTTTTGCTGTCCCAATTTTCAAGAAGGGCAGAAAGAAGACCACAGTAATTAGAGGCCTGTCAGTCTCACTGGTAAATTTTACCAGTGCCTGGTAAACTTATGGAGAAGATTATTCTAGGAGTTACTGAAAAACACCAGGAAGACAACTATTCATTGGTAACAACCAATACAGATTCAGAAGGGGAAAGTCCTGTTTAACAAACTTAATCTCCTTTTGTAACAACGTTACCCAACTAGTTTACTAAGGGAAGGCACCTGATGGGATCTTTTTGGGTTTCAGGAAAGCTTCTGATACTGTTTCTCACAGTATCCTTCTGGACAAAAGGTCCAGCATACATCTAGACAAACACCTAATACAATGGGTGAACCATTTGCTGACAGGTCAGACTCAAAGGCTTTTAGTAAATGGGCTTACATGAAGCTGGCAGCCACTCACTAGTGCGGTTCCTCAAGGCTCCATTTTAGGGCCATATCTCTTATGTTTTTATAAGAGAGATCCTGACAAATTAGAGAGCTGGGCAATCACCAACATGAAGTGCAATGAGAGCAAGTGCTGAATTCTGCACCAGGGAAGGGACAACCATGGATATACTGGGGGACAAGTGGCTGAAGAGCAGCCCTGTGGAAAGGGATCTGGGAGTTCCAGTTGACAGCAAGTTGAATATGAGCCAGCAGTGTGCCCTGGCAGCCAGAAGGGCCAGCTGTGTCCAGGGTTGCATCAAACACAGCATTGCCAGCTAGTCAAGGAAAAGGGATTGTCCTGCACTGCTCTGTGCTGCTGCAGCCTCACCTTGACCACTGTGTGCAATTTGGGGCGCCATGGTATGAAAAAGACAAAAAACTGCTAGAAAGTGTTTAAAGGAGGGCAATGAAGATGGTGAAGGGTCTGGAGGGCAAGATGTATGAGGAGCTGCTGAGGTCCCTTGGTTTGCTCAGCCCCAAGCAGAGCAGGCTGAGGGGAGGCCTCATGGCGGCCTGCAGCTCCCTCACAAGGGGAGCGGAGGGGCAGGCGCTGAGCTCTGCTCTCTGGGGACAGCGACAGGACCCGAGGGAACGGCATAGAGGTGGGACAGGGGAGGGTCAGGCTGGGGGTTAGGGAAAGGGTCTGCACCCAGAGGGTGGTCGGGCACTGGTACAGGCTCCCCAGGGCAGTGGGCACAGCACCGAGCCCAACGGAGTTTGAGAAGCATTTGAAAAACACTCTCGGACACATGGTTGGATTTTTGTGTGGTCCTGTGTGGAGCCAGGAGTTGGACTCTGTGATCCCTGTGGGTCCCTTTCAACTTAGTATATTCTATCATTAGAATCCATATATGAAACAAAGCATTATCTTACACCTCCTCCTAGCCTTCACTAACTACCATCACCAAATGTAAAAGTTACCCACTACACACTAAAAATGTACATGAACAAGATGCTGTTAACAAAACCACAAAGAAGACCATACATGCATTTTTGTAAAAGGAAGAAACCTCACTTGAAAGTTAAATAATAGAGTAAGTGTGAAAGAGTGAGAGAACATTTTTAAACATAGATTACAAGAAGTTGTAGACTTTCCAGGTTACAATTCGTATCACAAATAAAAGTGTAAAGATCCTACAAAAATACTGTGATTATACGAACAGTGGCAGCTTTTACATTTTGAAAGTATAAAATAGCACTTACATATTCCTCAAAGCCCAGGCCAACAATGGAGAAGTGACCAATGTGGTATGGACAAAATGCTGCATAATGTAAGCAAAAAGGAAAAAAAAAAAAAAAAGGCCATGAGAACTGCTAATCAGAGTCTTATTTGCAGGATGTATGGTAATTATTCCTCTGGTAATTATTCCACATTATATCAACATGGTAATTATTCCAATTCTCATCAATTTTGATAAAAAAAACTCAAATAACTACACAAATATTTGTGCTATACTTCAACTATTTTATGATGTCAGGTTAGAACTCACACTGAAAGACTACGAACAATATAAACCTGCACAAACTAAGATGACAGTCTTCTTAGCTCATATTGCAGTGTGTAAATTAATTCCCTTCCCCAGTCTTACATACTAGATTGTATCATTCTCATACATACACTGCTATAGGAACCAGTACGAATATTTACTTTCCCACGCTTCCGATTCACTTTTACTGCTTTCACTTTTAGGATTATGAAAAATGAAAGCTCTGAAGATGACAAGGAGAAACAACAGTCCAGCGAAGGGATACAGAGAAACTGAGCATCTCAGGCTTTACTTCTACCCTGAATTACTGTATTAAGAACTATCACCATTCCTGAGAACTTGCTCTTGCCAGTTTTGAGGTCTCAGGAGGAATGAATTCAAACACGCAGTACTTTCACTGCTTCCGGACATCTCTGCATTTGTAACAAGATCAAACAGTCATTTTAGCTCACTCTGTGGTCTAACTAAGCTCCAAAGGACTCAAGAGTTCAAAGCTGACTTTCCTATGGGATTAGAGGGATGTAACAAGAAAGTAAAAGAGAGCCAAAAAATGCAGTTATTGCTTATTTTGCATTCATTTTTGTCTATAACCTTAATTTTTGCCTATACTGCCTTCAATGGTGACCTGAGATGTCTTTTCCAACCTAAGTGATTCTATGATAACCCACTCTGCGTACTACTGTAGACCAAACATATCCCTAAACTAAAAGCATAACGATTTTCTCTCTCTTCTCCTCATTTCTATACAAACCAATGTATTAAAAAACTGCAAAAAGATTTATCAGGACATGCACTACCTTCAACAACAATCAGAAACTGTTAATCTAAGGCCCTTTCAAAAAAAATAAAAAAAGACTCATCAGTTACCGGGAAGGGCAAAAATGTGAAAGATAGGCAGAGGCCTCAAATTCTTCAGTGAGAACAGGAGAAAAGTCAGATGAAAAAAACATAACTACAACTCCTACAGACAGGAAATTCATGACTTCGAAGCCATGTGTTTTTTATTTTGAATGTTTTATGAGATTACAGTACACAGTTTATCATGTTTTCTAAAATAACTTTCTTTAAAAGAGAAGTTTTAATTGACCCTTTTTAATAGGAAACATGAAGGAATCCCTCTGAGTACTGTAACGAGCTACAGCACTTAAGAATTAACTCAAAACATAATCAACTTGAAGAGAACAACATAGGAGAACTTTTGGACCAGTAACGTTCTTTCCAAAGATCCAAATTCTTTCCCTCTGTTTTATCTACTAGTAAGTACTTCCTGTGACACTTAACTCACCACGACTGCGAAAACTAACAACTAAAGATTTGGCAATTCCAAGTTAGGCAGCATTACTTAGCGAGGAAGATACTAGAAATAGGTTTGAGACACAAATTAAATTCCCAGATCTCCGTCTCACTTGCTCTGGAAAGTCATTCACCTTCTATTCTGTTAGTCTCCAATCTGAAAAACACATCCCAAGCTACTGAAAAACCATCTATATGACAACTTCGGTGATTATTCTTATTATTCATCTGTTATTAAATTTAAATAAAAGATGTAGGTATTTCAGAGTTATCAGCTATGAAAAAGCCTAAATTTCATAGCAAATAAAAGCTTGCCAATTAATAATTAATTTTAATCTGTAGTTGTCAGAACGAAAGAACTCAAGTGTATTCCTACATTCTTGTTAGAAAAGTTATAGTTTATAGTGAATTAAAATTTATATTATGATTCTTTTTACTTTATTTTGATCTCATTTGTTTCAGTAACTTAATGCTCAAAACACTGGTTTGATATTGTGAGCTTTACTTTAAAGGGAAAATATCCTATCTACAGTATGGCTTCAGTTTTTAAAGCTCTATGTCTTTTGCCAAGAAAGACCACTTAAAAAAAAAAAAAAGGCATCATAACCAACCTACTTTTATGATGGTAATTAAGAGCAAATGAAATTTTGCTTCCAGTATCTCTTCAAGACTATAAAATGACCTACCCTGCATGTAAAATAATGCTGCTTCTATACAAACTTGTGTCAAATTAACAGCACAAATGAGCCTGACCATTGTATTCAGAAAGACAGTAGCAGAGGTGAATCAGGCAAAATTAAGGCACAGCGAAGGACTGTTATTCTCCAATGTCACTCGAGGTACAACATACAAACAGAACTGAAGCTGAACCACAGTCTAATGCCTCTCAGGAGGATCTCAAAAAATACACATTTCTAAATTTGTTAGCACCACCTGCCTAAAAAAATAAGTCGGACTAATTTAGTTGTATGAACTAAGTAAAGCTGTTCAGTATTTGTCTAGGACACAAAATGGAATTATATTTGACAACTTTACAGAGCCAGCTACATTCTTCCTGCCTTCTCCCTCCAGTTTCGAGCTCCAAAAATGGATTCTTGATCTAAAAAGTGATGTGCCTGTATCTAAGGAAAACTATAAAAAGAAACGTACCCAACTCTTTCCTAATTGCTCACAAATGAAATTCCACGAGGTTCCTCCTTTAATTTACCAGTATTCCAAAAATGCTATGTCCTTTGATCTAGCTGACATCATTAAAATTTTGCTAGATTTCCTATTTCAAACTAAACACTTAAAGGAATTAAATGATAATGCTAAAAGCAATGAAGATTTATTATTTGTATTCTGAGTGCATTTGTGGTTCTATTTTTAAAAGTCACAACATCTGTTTAGCTTTAAAATTAGGCTGAATTATTACTTTACAAAGAAATAACTTTTTTTAAACTAAGAGCAAATGATACTTACCAAACACAAGTATGAACAATGTATTTAAAGATACCACCCAAAAGACATGTTCCTGCAAGGAGTATGGGGGAGGAAGGGAAGAAGAAAATAGTACATAAATGTCAGTCATTTTAAAAAAAGCGACTTCACTTTCTTGTTTTTATCTAAACATATTTTAACTCTCTCTTATTACCAGAACTTGCACATCTCATGTTAGGGCAGATTATGAAAAGATCTGTTTTTTTTTCATGGATACCTACCTGGATAAGAAGATTAGCATTTGGCTTTAACATTTTTATTTTTACAGAAAAATCTTTAATTTTAAAATCAATATAAATTGTTCCCTTTAAAAGCAGTTACACAAAATGTATGTGAATATTTGTTTTATAAATAAGAAAAGTTTCTTTTGAGTTTTAACAATTAGTTTGTAAAAAGAAACCTATCAACAAAACTGACAGCATTAACTCTAGAACTGACAGCACTATTAGAACTTTTAGCTAAGATGTGAACTCAGCTGTAAGTACACTGGAATTTTAATTATTACTGAGATCAATTACTAATCATGTAAGCTACTTTATTTCAAACATGAGATGTTTATTCACTAAATTATCTAGTAAATAGATTAATATTTAAGAATTCTATTTATTTCGCGCACAAAATAAAGCAAAAATTACACCGCTGGAAGACAGCAAAACTTGTTGTTCCCTTTAAAATATAAAAGGCTTCTGTTTTTAAAATAGAGATCTATCAGATGATACCTGACGAATGTAACTGTGATGAGTTAAAGTTTGTTGCCATTGACTCTGCACTCCCTTCCCTCTGAACTCAACGTTTGGTATCCCCAGCAAGCAGGTGGGATGGGCAGCAGAGACAATCTTAGAAGTAAACTGTAAGAAACTGCCCACTAGATGATATGCAATATACATAAGAGTTTGTCAAGGAGATAATCAACATGGGCTCGCCAACAGACAAGTGTTAAAAAGCCAATTTTTAAGGAATGCTTTGCTCAATTTTCTTAACCAGAAAAAAAAATTGAATCAATTCAAAAGATATAATTTTCATTATGCTAATTACTGTGAAGATCTTAAACAAGATTTAATACTGATATCAATTAAAATAACATGCAACAGGGAAAAAAATCTAGGGGGTAAGAAAAAAAAGCCAACGAAGTCAAGAAACAGAACTAAATATTTTACATTTTAAAATCTGGTGTATACCAAAAAAAATAAATCACTGATGCTATTTTGTTGGTATTAAAGCAAACTAGAGAAGGCAAAATGAGGGCACTACTTCACTACTTCAATAATAACAAAGTGAAACTCCTAAAAATATACAATTTGCTTGGTCATGATATTACATGAAGATCTCCTTAAAGAATCTACATTAAATGAAAATGAGGACTTAAAAAAAAAAAAAAAATATTATATTTGAAGACAAGCTTGTTATAGAAATTCTTGAAATGCAAGATTTCACTTACTAAAAAAACCAGGGATCCGTCAAGCCCAAGCATCTGTGAAGATAAGAAAGTTATCTTTATACATCAGAAAAATGCAAGTAACATGTCTAATATTGGCATCAGAGAAGCCTTTTACACTCTAATTTTAAATGTCCAATAGTCAAGAGTTTTTCTATTGCTCACTCAACAAAATCCAGAGACAAATTCTTAATGATAAAGGTAGAAACTAATTTCTCATTAAATACAGTATACTTAGCTGATGAAAGGCAGTGATAACCATATAGACTATCTTAATATATATGTACCTATATATGACAAACCACCCATGTAACCACCTAATTTATAAGGCTACTTCTATCAAAGACATTATAAATACAAAAGTCTTTGTTAAATTCTGTAAGAAATTTTAGTGTTTGAACCATTTAAAAATCACCTAAACAATACACTATTAAAACAAGGAACAACTTTATTTTGCTTCCTAGTTTCAAAATATGACCTTATGTTTCACTGAGAGAAGTGGAAGAGTATTATTTTAACCTTCGATGCAAAAAGTAACTAGTAACTGGATAATGTTGCTATTCCGTATGCTACTAAATTTAGAACAGAATTGGTTTACAGCTAGGGAAGACAGGAAACAAATCCACCATCATTCTGCACAGCTCTTAGAGGAAGCATCCACAGAACTGCCAAAAATAGGATGTCTATTTCTCCACACTTCAAGGTTTTTCTACTATTTTAGTCCTGACACTCATATGATTACTGCTATAAAGTTCCAGGCTCAAAACTAATTTGTTCCAGGGTTTTGTGCTACAAGTTGTACATACTGTACCAAGTAAACAAAGATGCAGAGAGATTCTTGAAAATTCAGAAAGCTTGCATGTTATTTTCACAAGATGAAACAGCAGAGAAGCCTTCCCCTGCTTTTGATCTTAAATGTTAGAGATCTATTGCCTATACCAGCAATAGGATTAGAAATGGTTCCGCAGCTTTCCTAAAATTTATTTATATATTCGTGGAGACATCAAAATATTTTCCATTAGGAATATATCAACATTTCCTAGAACATAAGTTAAGTTCAAAAATAAGACTTTCCTCTTGATGTATGCAATAAAAGGCTTCAGAAACCTGAGTGTATGTATGCTCTTTTTCATTGAATACCTCTCCAAACAAGCTAAGCATCTTTCCATTAGATATATGCAAAGATCACGACCTGTCCCTGACATGACTTTGACCGGGATAGAATTAGTTTTCTTCATACAGGCTTATACGATGCTGTATTTTGGATTTTTGATGAAAGTAGTGGTGATAGCAAGCTGATGGTTTTAGTTGATGCAGAGCAGTGCTTACGGAGTCAAAGAATTTTCTGCTTCTTGTGCTGCCCTGCCAGCAAGGAGGCTGGGGGTGCACATGAAGCTGGAAGGGGATGCAACCAGCACAGCTGACTCAAACTCATCAAACAGATAAATCCATACCATATGTCATGCTCAGCAATAACAGCCAACTGGAAAAAGGTGGAAGGTGGGGACATTCAGAATGATGATTGTCTTCTCAAGAAGACATCATGCATTAATGATGAGCCTTGCTTTCCTGGGAGTGGTTGAACACCTGCCTGCTGATGGGAAACAGCAACAAATTCCTTGGTTTGCTCTGCTTGTCTGCATGGCTTTTGCTTTACCTAGTAAGCTGTCTTTATCTCAGCCCATCAGTTCGTGCACTTTCTCTATTCTCCCCCCGACTCCACCTGGGGGTTGTGAGTGAGTGGCTGTTTGGTACTTAGCTGCTTGTCCCTCGTGATGTAACTTGAATTTCTTGACCTTGTTCAAGGCAACAACTGTAACAAACAACTGTCTGCCTTGGGCACTAGTGGTAACGGTAAACAAAATGAAGCCGTTTCATCTATCTTCAGGTAGATTTTGTTGTGTGCAGTGAGCTTTGAGCTCAGATATTGATCTAAGCCACTTAGATCAATATCTGATCTAATTCTTGAGCCTCTACACTGCTGCCTGATTACAGCGTACATCTCATGTCTAACTATGGGACCTCTGATCCATAAACAAAAGAGAAGCAGTATTATATTAAAATACTCCATCATTTTTTATGAAGTATATCTGTGTTTTTCAAATACATAAATAAAGTACCTAACCAAAATTTCAGGTTTCTTTAGTAGTTTTGATGTTATCGATGCTTTCATGAATATAAAAGTATTGAACTATAATCAACAACACAACGCACTGTTCATTTGACCTAGCATCTTTAATGCGAACTGTAATTGATTTCTAAACCTCACCAAATTGAAGACTTCAGAAAGGTCTCTGCTAATAGATTTTAAGCTGTTACTGAACTACACATCAATGAAATGACTTTTTGATGTTTAAGGGGTATAGTTATATTTTATTTCTAATACAATGACCTTTTCAGGTTTGTAGAGGACTCTTACTACCAGTTTTCACACTAGAGAACAGTATCCAAATATATCCCTGATGGATTTTATTACAGAAATACTGCAAATCATTTCAAGTATAAATCAGAGAGAAATATGTAGAAATAAGTCACGGAAGTTATTCTTACTCACTCGCTCCCAAGTAAGCTCTTCTGCTGCTCGATCCCATTCCAAAGCGTTCCAGTTCATGTCATCTGAGGAGACAAGAACCATTTTTACAGCTGCCACTCACCCCAAACCAGATTCAACTACTCCATGCTATGCTTTAAATGAACAAAAGGGCTTATGTGCGTAATGTTCAACTCACGAATGCTGATAGCTTTTCAGCAAGCAAATGCTTTAATACTCAAAAGAAATATATGAAATTTGCAAAACCAAAAGGTAAATAATAAGAAGTGGGAAGTTATACAATTAGCTTCCTTGAGTTACGACAGCTTGATTTTTCAAGTTTCATTTATATTAAAAAAAATTAGAACATTACTGTTTTGAGTCACCTGTTACCTTGTGCTCCATTGTTTGCATCTGCTGCATCTTCTACTACAGCATCTTCTTCATCTTCATTATCCTCCTCTTCTTCATCTACTTGTTCTTCTTGAATTTCAGGGTTCTCGCCTACAACTGCATTCTCAGCAGCTGGGTTAGCAGGTTGATCAAGCACAGCATTTTCAACACCACCATTTGCAACAGCCTGAGCCTGCAGAAACAGGTGACTAGCACTCAGGTAAATTGATCATACTCTCTATACTTTATTTTGTATCCAGGAAAAACAAAAAGTGTAACAAATAGTATTTAGTTATTTAGGTAAGCATTGAGAAGCAACAATTTATCTCTTTAAAAAAAAAAAAAAAAAAAAAAAAAAAAAAAGAAAGAGAGACATTCAAGACTTCTTCACAGAAGAGCTGAGGTTGGGAGTAGCCTCTAGAGGTCATCTAGTCATCCCACCTACTTAAATCAGCTACAGCAGGTTGCTCAGTGCTGTTTACATATGGTTTTTGGTAACTCCATCACCTCTTCTAGGCAGCCTGTTTCGGCAGCAGATTGCCCTTACAGTAAAAAAGGCGTTATGTAATTCCTATTTTGATTTGTGCCTATTACTTTTTGTTCTGTCACTCAATACTACAAGATGAATCTGCCTCCATATTCTACACCCTCTGATCAAGGACCTATACAAACGAACAAGGCCCAGCCTGAGTGTTTTTTATTCACATCAACATATTTCCTGAATTTATTATGAACTACTGGGCAGTTAAGTTTTACCTCATTTTGTTGACCAACACCATTGAGTGGCTGCTGCTGATTTTGTTCCAACCACTGTGGTGCTCCTCCATGGACAATCTGTTCACGTAACCAAACAAGGCTGATAAACGCACACAGAGTGCATGTCACCACAAAACAACCTTGCAGACAGTCAGCCAGTAAGTTCTCCCTGATAAAGAGAGAAAAGCAAAATAAATTTATAATTAATGTTTATTAAGACTGCACTTAGTCATTGTTAACTAACACAGATATTCCTAGTTCAAATCAACAAAAGCATACATTTGTGTGAAAAGTTGATTTTATTAGTTTATCTAGGTAAAGAAACTATGTAGATGTAATTTTATTTAGTTTTTAAAAATCTGTTCAAAGGAGGTTTCATTTAGGAAGGTTCTAAGTACCTGTATAAAAATGATCTTAAGCGCCAAGACAAACACTAATTTGAAAAACGTTGTATTTCCCTCTAGTTTGGCTTTCAAAATTAAATTACTGTTTAAACAGAAATATTCCTCAGAAACAAGTGGTGACGCAAGATGAAGAGAAGCTTCAAGTGTAGCTCAGGAAAAACTATTTCCAAGGTATGCAAATGAAATACAATTGTCACTAAGTAAGCTAAATCGCTATATCAAAGCGATTCCTTCTAGATATAGAATCTGGATTCAATACAATAAAAGATCTGTCTAAATGGCAAGATGCATAATTTCATCCACTGAAACATTTTATCTGCTGAGCTATCCTAACCAAACAAATGGAACTGTTGGGTTTGCCTTTGACTCTACTTTTCAGGTAGTCTTTTACACCAGACATTTACTGTTCCACAATGCACTTTAAAAATCCTAATCTATCAAGTCGTATCTAACTGTAAAGCAGGAGAAAAACAAAGTTCAGTTAGCTAGCTGAAACTAGGCTCCAAATAATGCAATAGGTACTTAAATTGACTTAAATAACCCTCATGCCTATTCAGGGTATCCCTTCCCAATTATTTCCACCCTTGCATTACTCTTTAGCCACAGTGAATTTGCTCAGGGAACAGCCTGATGACACTAATTCATTTAAAATAAGGAAGAAATATGCTATCACTGTACTTTGCCATTCCCCTGTGAAGTATCAGCCTGACTCTCCACGCAGCCACACAAACACTTTTGCCTGCACGACACGGTGAATACCACAGGGACCAGAAATGAAAAGATGACATGAGATGCTATGGAAATAGACTCTGTCAAAGAAATATGTGTCAAATCTTAATAGTGTGTGAAACTTTTAATCCTTTATTCTCTCCCTAAATATAGATTCCATAGGCTGTAAGAGACATGCTCAAGTGAGCATCTCTCCCGACTATCAAAAATTAATGAAATGTAACACACCCCAGTGCCTAAAAATCAAATAGCTCAACTGCAGGTAATTTAAACAAAAAAATGAGATGAATTATCTAAACAAGACAGGACATTCATTCAGCATCTGCTGAACTTGCAAGTGATTCTAATCAAACCGAGTTTCACTTCCTCAGGTTTAAGAGAATGAAAAAAAACAGATCTAAGAAAAAAACTGAAATTCTGTTGTATTGATAATTTAGTAGTTCTTTAAATTATATTGATTTAAAAAAGACAAAAGGGGACAATACTCAACAATGTATGGTGACTGAAACATTAAAATATAAATGCTAACTAAAATGCAAACAGATAAAAAAACTCTATTACATGAGAAATTCAGAATAGATAAAATTCAGAATATAAAAATGGAGCAAAGCAAACAGTATACCACTGTTATACATAGTAATATATACTAACATTCTACTATGTAGCATTGGGTTTATACTGTTATAAAATCTTGTAGAAGTACTTAAAGGAGATTATTATTATTATTATTATTAATAATAATTAAACAATTTTGCCACATAAGTTTTCTTAACATCACATATAGATCTTCAAGCCACTAACCAGGACCCATTTTATAAACCCAGCTTTCCATCTCCAAAGCTATCGAGTAACAGAACTTCAAATTGAAATGATTTGTGCTGTAAAGCAGAGTGCCAAACATCCCATTATGCAAAGGGAAATGGACAGTTCCTAGTGTAAGACAATGGAAGATAAAAAGCTGGAAGAGAAGGACACTGAGGGACCATTTTCACCGTTATCTGATGAGGAAGGCAATTTGTAACAAACTGGTGAAGTACTCACGTTGACAGAATATCTAATGGCAGTGTCAGTAGTGAGCTCACAGAGCCAGTAAACAAGCACTTGTAGATACGACCTGCAAAACAGAAACACAAGCATGGTATGAAGTTGTTTCTGGTTATGACCTCATTTGGGAAGGATCACAGGTACCTTCTTTTCACCTGACTTTCTAAATAACTTGTAGCACAAGCAAAAATCTTAACTTCCGGTGTGTCAGCTGAACTCAAGACCACATACGACACATGGAACAAAGCTGTACTTGATGAGGTGACATTAAAAGAACTGCCGTGCTGTTAGACCCAATATTCAATTAGACCTGTCTCCAACACTGGTCACATCAACAAACGCCTAAGGAAGAGTATGGAAACAGGTTAAAGGTACTTGCTCAGTATACTTCCTCAGTACATTCTCCCATGTTTCACTGCCAAAATACCTGTGCTAATTAATCCTTGTTGGATTTCTTTCCTATTGATTTGTTCAATCATATTTTGAACCTGCATACGCATTTTGTATCACGATAACGAAATGGTGAAACTCTTGGCTAGGTGTTTCAGATCACTGCTTTGTCACTTAATACTAGTTAATGTTAGCTTTTTACTGCCATTTTTCAGTCACAATCTTAAAACGAGTTTACCCATACGTATAGCCTACTTCAGAATCAGCCATGGAAAGACTTGAAAATATTTTTTGCTTTGGTCTAGGGCAGTTTGTAATCTTGTTTACTCCATGTCCAGAGAAGTTCTTTCTCTTGCACAGAAAGGACAGGCTGCAGAAACAGGATCACCTTTTTACAGCTGACCTTGGTACTGTGCTACTTTCGAACTAAGCCAGCATCAGCTACTACTAAAAGCACAGAACATACTGAGAAACTGTCTAGGGAGGTTCATTTACCGGCTTCCTGCTCTTTTGTTCAAGGGGTACTCTGTTTGTCGAGATGCCTTTCCAATCATTTCCTTCACTGAACACTATATTCCTTTTCCCTTCTTTTTCATCCTCTTGGTATTTCTACCTTGTTGAAATGTTTGTATTTGAAAAGTAAATTTCAAACTAGATATTGCAGCAACTTAAACTTCCTCCCTTTTTCTGCCAAATTCTTTTACTATCTATAGGCCTTTAGTTAATTTTTCTATGCAGTTTCACTGCTCACTTTATTTACGACTATGAAGAATTATAATGTTCATACCAACAGAAAATTTGCACTTTCATTTTTAATTGTTAGAAAAAAAAGACAGTTCTTCTTCTAGCTAAATGTTAATAAAGAGTATCAAATTAAAACTTCCATGCAGATTTAAGAGATGATAATTGAAGATGCATTTTAGGGAAACAAAAGTTTAAAAGCCCCTTTATGTATTTTGTCCTATCTCAACACCTTAAATGAATTGCAGGGCTGGCTCAAGAGTCAAATAGCTAGAATTTCTGAGTGAAAGTAAGTTGGATATGTCTTTGAACTATTTGTTGTGGGTCTTTTTTTTGGCCATACAAAATATTTCTGCAGCAAGCAACACATTCTTCTGTATATAAGAGTGTTACAAGGCAAAAAATTTATACTTACATGCAGTAAGAGGTACTACTCCCAACCATGCAAAGGCCACAAGTGTATAATGAAACCAGTATCGTATTGCTGTGCCAATACTTGTAACCAGTCCAGCAAAGATGTCTTGGATTGGAAGCCGTGAAGGCATATCTGGGGAATAAACTGCGTAGAAAAGGCACTTATGAAACAGCTTTTCCTTTAAAGAAGCATTTATGTAAAAGTCCTGCCAACTACAAAATGTTTGTACTTGACAAAAAGCCTACTGTAAGAAAAAGCATATTCTATAGATTCCCAACAGATCACTGCAAACAAATAACAAAAAACTTCACGACACATTTGTTACACTGTGTACTGAGTTCAACAGGAAAATTAATAGGTTCCAAGCTAGCTTTTAACTAAGAGTTTTCTTAGTAGCTTTATTACATCAATGGCAGAGTCTAATTATCTCAAAATAAGCTCATGCCTGCATGAAAAAGCAGATGCTGAATTCAGTAGTCCTCCAACTCAATATTACCTGAAAGAGATCTCTGTTAATTACAAATCTAGTTCAACAAAAGAGCACATGGAACAAGATAAATTACAAATTTTGCATTCTGTCAATTTATTTGTGCTAGATAATTTAGATTCCACTTGCCAACCAACAGCACAAAATCTAGCAAAGTGAAAGCACAGAAAAAAAAAAAAAAAACAGGAAAAAATGAAGGCAACCAATTAACTACAGATGTTGAAATTTATGTAGAAAGGCTTTTACTTTCAATGGATATAAATTTCTAGTAAGGAACATGAGGCAAGTCTCTCAGTCTACACAGACACTTAAAATAGTAAATTTTCTCAACTTTTAAGTCAACACATATGTATTACATAAATTCCACCATATTCAAAAGCCAAGAAAAAGGGTGACAAGGTTTTTTCTTTTGCTTTCACTTTTATTACCACAGTCAGTACATAAAATGCTGCCTGATAGGTCATTAACCTTGAGCATATCTTCACTTTTATCAAATTACCTCTGATATCTCTACATGTAACCTATCCTTCCCCACATGCTATGAAAATATGAAATCATATTTTTCAGATTACAGACACTGATTACCTGAAGTTTTCATTATGCGTTAAACAATTAGAAGAAATCTACTTCTAATAACTTCATTACATTTAAATAGCTTCTACACACTAATTTGGATGCCAAGAAGTCTTAATGTACGGTATCAATATTGGACTTGAACGAAGAAGATAAACTACAGTTAAGTGTACAGACACTGCTGCCTGGATGTTTAAAGGTTATGTTAAGAACAGCTGAACTTGGAGACTTCAATATATTTAACCACTAAACTTTTTTTTAATTAAAAAAAACTTCACATACTTTTAACCACATAAACAATGTCATTTTTTTAAGAACTATAAGGGATTTTTTCCTTTCCTTCTCATACAATCCTTTGACTTAAAAGTCTGAGAAACACCGCTTCATGAAATCTACCTGCATCCCCCTTTTCTCTAATGAACATCCCTTCTACCTGCATTCTCAATCACCCTTTTACTAATCTCAGAGAGAAAGCCCCTACGTGAACAGACCTTTTTTCTCTCCAGGGATATTTCCCTGAGTTGCTGTATTGTAAAGAGAAGAAGAGAACACAGCAGAGCAGTATCAATATACCAAAGAATGTGGAGTTTGGTGCATTCCAACAATATGTGGATTGTATCTGACTGAAGTAACAGCAAAACAGTAAGACAAACAGTAACTGGTTTTAAATTTCAAAGAAAAAGAAGAGGACTAAAATATAATATGCTAGGGAAGCACAGGTGTGAGAACACAGAATAGCAATTCAAAAGTAGGGCACGTGTTTTGATGTCTGCCAATTTACAATTTGGTAGTACCATAGAAAATACTAGTTAAAGACTTGCTAGCAAACACTCAGCTCATATTGAACTAACATTCTTGATAATTTAAAAAGTGGATGAGCAGACGTTTGTTAGGGATACTGAAAGAGCAGTTACCTGATGTGCACGTGTCACAGATTTATTATGTCACTCAGACAAAACTGAACTCAGCAGATACTCTGAAGCTTACTTTTTTTCATTTTTCAAAAAACATATTTTGATCAATTCTTTGGAACTCCAAAAGAGGCCACAACAACATATTAACTAAGCATTAATGATGTAATTGTTAGGGAGAAGTTAGAATGGCTAAACAACAAAAACAAAAAATGTGTTTTAGGAATTACTCCAAACTCATACATGACAGTCCCCTCTGTGAGTGAAGATGCCCATCCTCAGTAAAGTTCAGTAAAGCTGCAGTGGCTATAAGTGCTAGTAATTCTACAAACCAATTTTTCTAAAGGCTTTAGGATTATTACTCAGCATTCAGATAAATGCTGAATTTAGCTCCTACTCAGAGGAGACAAGCTACATTTCCCCAAATCTTAACAGTTTGGTGATTCTCGATGATGCCAGGAGCTGGGTAGGTGGGTGCAGAGAGCAGGGTTGTGTTTCTCTGCTTTGCCACACCTCAGAATATGTAAAGCTTCTGCTGCTATTTCTAGCTCATTTCAACTTCTCTTCCCCTTTGAGCCATCCAAACAGAAAGGTACAACAAACAGTAGTCCAGGAAGCTAACAAACTAAATGGTGCTTAGTCACCTCCCTATTTCCATACACGTTTGTTGAAATTATCCCTATCTAGTATTTTCATTCCTGTTTTACTGAGGGCTCTCCAAATCATGTCCACCTAATAAAGCCAGAGAAAAAGCCTACTTTCATTACTGCCTCCTAGTATCAACTTCTGCAATTCAAAAGTTTCCCAATTTTGTACCTCATGTTTGGGGGGTGTGTGTGTGCGTGTAAATCTCAGATGGATTTGTGTTAATCCTGATTCACAGAGCAAACAAAAAAAGAATGTGGGCAGCTGCTGAGTGACTACCACCCCAAATTCCACTACTTCAAAAGGACTCAAGAACCATGCTGAGAAGATAGAACTCTTCCTGCACCATTCAGGTAGGTGTAAAAATGTAAAAAATTCCTAGCACTACAGGAACCCCTGGTGTGCAAACATCTGCAGCACTGAAGTTTTCTACCAATGATTTTCACAGGCAATCACCCCTGCTTGTGTCTGTCACTTGTATGTTTTTCTCTCCACATTCCACTTCCCACCACCAGTATAAGGCCCAAGACTTTGCCCTATTTACATCCTTCATTTATCTCCTTCTCATACTTGTCCTCCCATTCCTTCCTCCATCCCTTAATTCCCATCCCAATATCTTTCCTAGAACAGTTTGAGAAGTCAATCTCCTGAGTTATTTTACCACAGTTCCTCCAGATAAAGATTTCTCTACTGGAGGACAATTGAAGCAGTATTTTTTTCTATTACAGTTCTAGCTTGCAATTCAGATTTTGGCTGAGCATGAGTTTTCACAGCTTTAGCTCAGCTTTTTTCAGCTGTCAATGCCATGGGAGAACAACCAGAAGCTTCTTGGACTCTTAGGTCACAACTGTGCACTCTAACAGCTATTTTACTTGCAGAGCTTGCAGCTATTTTACTTGCAGAGCACTATTTTTTTTTTTTCCTCCCTGCAATTCTAACATTTTCAGTAATACAAATATTAATTTTCCTTCTCCAAAACAAACAGCTCATGCCACTAATCTTATAATGGGTACTACACTGACACCAATAAAGTCGGAAAAATACAGGGCAGGCTTTAGAAATTTTCCTTCTCCTAGAAAAAAAAAAAAAAGTAGGAAGGCAGACAACGATTAGACAATGACTTTTCAGGGAAGCAAGCTATCAATAAATTTCAGCTGGCAAAAAATCCACAACAGAAAAGTGGAAAAGAATTCCCAACGCTCTAGCTTACCAAAGAGACTGATACTTTCAGAATTATTGCAGGAAGCATTCTTAGCATTCCCAATTTCCTCTGAGGCTATTTAGCAGAAGCACCACACAACTGTGTTTTGACAAACACAATAGGGGTAAATCTGCTGAATCTGAGTAATTCCCAGTAAACTTACCAAGAAATAAAACAAACTAACACTTTCCATTTAACCTCTCCTTCCCAGCCTGTTCCAAGTACCAGAAGTTAATCCAAAAGAAAAACTACACTGCACACACAATTTTCCTTCCAAGGAGATACAGAAATTATTAGCCCTGATGATGTGGGCAGTACAGAAAGAAGCTCTTATCAGAGCAATGCCTAAGCAATAAAAACATATACAGGTATTCAAAAAAGACTGTTATGATGACATAAAGCGTAACAATATTATAAAAACAGTTAACCTCAGACTTCACATTTATTACTTGTATTACAAAAAAAAAAAAAAAAGAAAAAAGGCCGTGGGAAGCAGCAGCAGTACAATCCCTCCACAATCCTACTTCCACAAAGAATCATCAGCAATTCTCAACTGATACCAAAGTGACTGTCCAAGAATCTCCCTGTGTCCTAAGGGCTTACTCCCAGTGAATTAGAACAGGTTGTGCAGGTTTAAGCAAGCTACAAGCTTGTTCACCTCCCCCACTTATGGCTAGTTCTGACACAAGGTAGTAAGTGGCTGATTTGTGAAGCATGCAAACAGTTGCAGAGAACTCAGATATACGATCATAACAAGCTAATAAAGTACAACGGAGAGTTATCTGTGGTTTTCATGCTGTTGGCCAGCAGCATTCTGAAAATGCAAATCTTTCCCTAGAAGGAATTAATGATCCTGAATGTCTTTTTTTTTTTTTTTTTTGCCAGTTTATATTATACCTACGGATTTCATGCCTCCTACGAGTTTCTTCCTACTACACATCATCTTACTGTTCACTGAGGGAAGCAGAGCTGCATAAAGAAAAGCAACAATCTTCAGACATATGCTGTATCCAAAAAAAAATAATAAATCACTATTTATTACGACGGCTCAAATGGTTTTAACAGTTTTATTTTTCCTCACAGCTGTCACAATGCAATTGTATCCCATTTCATTTCTCACTCTTTTCCCATCTGAGTCTGCCTATTTATCTGCCCATAACTTAAACAGATGCGTGCCCAGCATGGAAAAAAGCAGAACATCTTACTTTGCTTAGATAAAACTGTCACTTAGCATACTTCATAGAATCTCCACAGTTCAACGGTCCCCTTATGCACAGATTTCCCCATCTACCCTTACTTTTGCAAGTCATTTATATACCACCTCAATCATCCTTGTGCCCTGACCATGACAGTCTATATACATCAGAATAAAAACAGGTACGTTTTACATTCTTGAGATATACACACAGACTTTGCTCCAGACTCCCAATGCAAAATGAGAAAAACGTCACCCCTTCTCATGCAAGCCACAGCCCTAATACAATGTCTGAAATTACCAATTTCATGAGTTTCAACTGCATGTTCTTTGTGCACCCTGCAGCTGTCAGCAGATAAATCCGATACCCACGTGTAGTATTTTGTGTTTCAGAAGTTTGTTTTTCCAAACTAGAGTATCTAGATAGGTTGAGGATATGGGCTACTGTGTTAGTCTGTCCAAATGACCAGGCAAAAGAATTGTTCCATTATATCCTTCCATGAAATCTTAATTACTGTAGATAACGAGCCCAAGAAAATGGGTCACTCACTTTAGTATAATCATGTAACATTTCACAGATCATTTTGTATAAAGCTAAAGATCCAGCAGTTTAGAGCTTAATAAATGAAGTACTACAACAAACAACATGCAATTACTAAGCCATGCTCTTGCATAAGCTACTTAAGAACATGAATATACAATTACATTTTAACAATTTTGCAGAGATACCTATTTTTCTTTGTCATAGTCTATGAACCTTGAATTCTTCCACATTACGCTAGACATGTTAGTCACATCCAGAAGGTTTTAAGAGAATCTAAAGAAGTATAAAGGTTAATGGATTAATTAGAAAAACAAGCAAACAACCTTACATATTCAGTGTGGAGAATCTCAGTCTGCTACAGGACCACTCAGGAGCTCATTCTATATGATTCACAGGAATAAATAGTTCCTGAGACAGCAAACTTTGATACTAACAGTTACATGTGCTTGCAACTGTTTTCTGTTTAAATGGCTTTAAAATGGCTTTTTTTTTTTTTAGTTTAAGTGATTTTAAACTAAAAGAGGGTAGAATTAGATTAGATATAGGTAGAAGTTCTTTACAATGAGGGTGGTGATGCCCTGGAACAGACTGCCCAGGGAAGCTGTGGATGCCCCATCCCTGGAGGCGTTCCAGGCCAGGCTGGATGGGGCTTTGGGTAACCTGGTTTGGTGGGAGGTGTCCATGGCAGGGGGTTGGAACTGGGTGATCTTTAAGGTCCCTGCCAACCCAGACCATCCTGTGATTCTCACATGTGAACAAAGGAGGGAAGCAAGAAAGAGAAAGAACAGTAACAAATTAGGATTACAACAATACAAACAAAAAACTCCAAGTGTATGCAAACCTTGAATTAGTAGCTTTCCATGCATAAATCAAAAGCTTATTTCAGATTATGATTTATAAACTGAAGAACACCTTCCCCACACAGCTTCCTTCCATTTTACCACCTTTGTATTTACTAAGCTTGAAGTGTCACATCCACCACTTATCAGCAATGCAGCTGCTTAGAAAGCAAAGGGATCAACCCATCCACATCTGTAGCTGAGTATCAGACTAGTCTACCTCTGTATTTGCATTTCTGAAGATATTTATGTTAATGTTATGTTCTACAGAAAAGAAACTGCCTCCTCATGGGAAATAGAGCTTCATTTTTCATGGATCAGTGATTATGTATATTTAGTGTGACATCAAGAAAAGTACATCTCAGCACATCACAAAGAGGAAAGTACGTATGTGGGGAGGAAAAGAATATAAAATAGCTGCTTTTCAAAATCTCAGGAAGAAAATGTACAAGTTAAAAACAAACAAACCCCTTGGCATCATTCAAAAATACAACTATTAAAAAAATAGCTTTGGATGAACTCATAATTTGAAGAACAGCAAAAAATGAATGAATTTTAAAATATATAAACTTAAGCTTCAAAGTGTGCATTTGAAAATCAGGCCACTTGCCTACATGGCCAGACACTTTAGAGAATGACGCTATTATTCAAAAGAAAAATCAGTTTTTGTGCCCCTTCCAAGATGCGGGCTGAACCTCCTACTTCCTTCCCTTACGAAGGCTAACAAACCCAGCAGTCCAGGTGCTAAACAAGTCCCAAGATGTTACAGAATGTAAAGATAGTGAAGGAAGTAAAGAATACACACACCGGGAATATTTTTTGAATACTCCACACACTCTCTTACACTAGCAAAGGATCATTTTTGCCAGAATGACAGCGACAGCCTCAATAAGCAAATCAAGCTGAACTAAAAGAGGACTGGTTGGTATTACTGCACAATTACATTTCCTCAACTTAGTGCCTGCCAGTTGAAGCACGGATACTGATTACACATGTGCTTATTCCACCACATGCCATGGCAAATTAACTGCTAAGTGTTTTAAACCTGGCATGGTTATAGGCCAGATCCATCTTCATTTTGGATGACAGGCATATACATCAACCACAACTCCAATTCCCTCTCTGCCTTGCCATTCTCCCTCCAGCATCTGTGACTATTTCCCAGATCCCACAAGCAGATCCAGTTTCCAAACTGCACATCCAGATTATCCTCCAAATGCAGAGGGATAACAGAGACTAAGGAAAGTGTCATTGCATGCATTTTATGTGTGAGGGAAATGATGAAACAAGACATGCTGTGTAGAGGAGCAGAGAAGTCTATGCTAGGTACCTGACATTGCACACGGTGGTAGCATGTCTAGTAGGAAAAAAAAAGCTTTTTTGTTTGTTTGTTTCTAATTTGTGCAATGTGGGAAGCCAAGAAGAAAACCACTGAGGGTGCTAAGTCTGGGGAGCAACCAGTGTGTGACACAGGAAGATAAATAAACCCTTGCTAAAGGCTAAACAGGGAGGATCCTTTTAACTGGGACCAGCTGCACTGAAAGGGAGCTTTTATTTTGACCGTACCAAACACCTAAAATACTCAAACCTCAGTATCTTTCCCGACTCAAGACTGCTTTTACAGTGCAGATACTGATCAGTCAAAAAAAAATAATTATACATTTTGCACTGTGAAGAGCCAAGTTCAGCAGTTGTGAAGAATAAAATGGCACAAATGAGCTTAATGAGAAAAATCTGTAGCATACACAAGAATCACTTTACCCGTTCAACAGTTAATAAGTTGGCAATACTAAATAATGAGCCTAGCCTGTCACAAGGCTAAAGGGCCCCGCTGAGTTCTACTACTGTTGGTCAAAATATAATTAAGAATCCTATTGGGAACTATTTAGAGATGTAGTCATTTTGATGACTAAGGTATTCAGCTGAATCTAACATAACAGGTGATGTAACACTGGGTAAACACTGTACCTTGAGTGCAATGCAAGTGGAGTAATTATTGTTTACATTATCTGTCAAAACCATTTGAAGTGAAACTGACAGAAGTCACGAAGCAGTGTTGCAGGCAGGCAGTTCAAAGGTAATGGAAAGCTGTGTTTCAAACTGGAAGTTTGCTGTGATTTCACCTCAACGTTCAGAGGTCCAAATGCTCAAATTTATCAATAAAGTGAAAACATACCATCCACTGTAATGCTGACTACAGAAGAATGGGTCTGAGGCAGTTAGGAAATGTATGAAAAAAGACTTCTATTACGGCTCGCATAACATTATGAAAGCATTGTATTACTTAACCAGTCTGCAATAATAAGAGCTGCAATTCAAACAAGAATTCAGAAATTAAACAATTACTTTGGGTCTAGCATGCTGAATGAAAAGACTTCACAAATACTAAGAGAAAAAGAAATGAAGTTCTGAAGAAATAGAACCAGTGAAACATACTTACTTGGTGTGAAAGCAAATCTGTGCTTACATAATTCACAGTACTCTTTTCTGCTGTGTTTAAGCCACTGAACTAAGCTGCAACAAAAAGTCATCCCATTAATACACACTATTGCATCTCTCTCCCCTTTTCCCTCCATTACAAAACCCACACCAATTCTCTACCCTCAAACATAAAGAATATTGGTATTAGCAAGGAGGACTTAAACTAGCATGCTTATTATGTTCATTTAGGCCACAGAAGTTTCCAAAGTGAAAAAGATGAGCTGACTGTGAGTAACAATGACATGTTTTCAGTTACTTAACTTACACAAAGAATGTACATCGTCAGTAATGTAAGTCACCGAAAAGGCCAACACCTCAGAGCATGTATCCTCACAGACACCAATCCTTAAATATTTCAAGATATGACACACATGCACACAATGAAGATTTAAAACCACTGTATTCATGAAAGAATGACTATTAAAATACAATCAAAAAGAGTGTGTGCATACGTGTGTGTGTGTGTTACAGACCAGAATTAGTTTTCATTTTAGCATTTCCCTAACAGACCATATACCTCAAAATTTTGTTCATTTTGTTTTTTTGGTATGAGGTCAGGTATTCGTTTTCATTCAGAATTATAAGCAGATAGAAAAAAATCTGCATACTGATTTGGCTGCTTATAGTTTCCTGCAGATGTGTGAGCAAAACTGTCATCTGAAACACATATAACTATTAGTACTTCCTTTTTGTATATAATAACTAAATTCTTTGTGAACTATAATGAGCCATCGTGTTAAAAAATAACTAACCAATCAACCTACTCTTTAAAACTAATGTGCTGCCTCTGAATTTGCTTTTCTTACTTGTTAACATGAAGGCTTAGGAGGTACCATTTTTAGAAATATGCTAATATATTTAATTTAAAAAATGAAAACAAAACAAAACAAAAAAAAGACAGAACTTACCATTCCTGATGAATAAATTTAATACTGCCAGTACACACACATGGATGATACAGGGGTTTCTCCGGAGTTCCTTCAGACCGACAGACTCTGCATATATCTGCTGAGCAGGACATAAAGCTTATTACTCTTCTGCTTAAAGAACTCAGGTTTACCAAACAAATTATACACTACAGAAACTTTGCCATGTAGCAAGATGAAGCCAAAGTAACTTAAAGTGAAAAAGTCTGGGAGATATATTTCATCTGGTGGAAGACATGAAGACTCAGAGACAACCAGAAGAAAAAAAAACAACCAACCAACCAACCAAAAAACAAAAACACAACAGCACATTATCTCCCTATTCATCTCATTCAAAACAAAACAAACAAACAAACAAAAAAACACTGTCTTATTATATATTTAAGATTTCTAGCATATACACACCAATATGTAGGGGTACTCTGCATAAAAACAGAAATTAATACTAGTAATATACCTGAAACACCATCTAGATTGTTAAGGATAGTCCCCCTGCATGTGGCTAGAAACTTCAAAACGGAGTAATTTTATCAGAGTTTTGAACAAGTTAAACAGAGGCTGAGCAGAAGGGATTTACCAATGATTAACAATTACTGAAGACATTTACCACTACTGAACCTTACACGCATGTTCCTTTGTGCTCTTTGATGACAGGAAAAGCAAACCAAAATACAACAAATGTGAATAGGTACTTTGTAAGCTTGCTACTTCAGTTGAGTGAGGCCACCAGAAGCACATTCAGCACCACATCGGTGCTGCTACAAGCATGCACAAGGAGTACTTCCACCAGAGCTGTACCAAGCAACATCATGCTGCTGCAAACACCACAAGCCCCTGGTTTTCCCCAAGAAGCAAAGGATTCCTTTTTCTTGCAGAGGGTTCCTGCAGGTGACTGCCCACGGCAGCTCTCTCCAGCTTACAGCCAGGGTAGAGCCTCAAGCTGCTGCAGCCTCACCTTCCTCCAGCACTCCTAACAGGGCTACTTCCCCACGGCAGGTTGACAACCTGACAGGCTAGAGCAGCCTTGCAAAGGGTCTGGCCAGCACTAGGGCCAGCACCAAACATACGGGGCAGAAGGAAAACGTGGGAACCAGCAGCTACACTGGCTTAAGCTGGCGTGACATTGCTGCCTGAAGGATGCTCTTTGACACCACAGAAAGCAATTTAAAGCATATTCCCTGGCAGACCCCCAGAGCTCTCTCAACCAACCCACTCATTAATGGTCCATTGGCTTTCTCAGCAGAAACTGCTGGGAAGAACGGTGCGTTCTTTACTGAAAATAGATTAATTCTGTATTAGGGAAAGGATTTCCTTCCTCTGTTAGCTTACTGAAGTAAGCTAAAAAAAAAAAATTAAAAATTAAAAAATGCCTAAACTTTACGTTTTCAAAGGATACGAGAACTTCTAGATATTCCCACTTGTTTTGTGTTTATTTGGGTTTATCAAACAAGTAACAATCTGTACTGTTTAAGCAACACAACTTCAAATCAACAAACTCTGCGGAGGGTCAGCATGTAAAAACTATTCACCTTAAAACCCATATACTGTCACTTTCAGGGAGATTTCCAGTGTGTAACAGACACTGCTTTTCTATTTGCACACACACTTGACATCCTGTTAGTCATGTATGCGTTCAGGAAATAATGACCTTGGGTAATACAGTTCTTTCTTGGGAACATTCCTCTGCCCATCACATTTCTCTAATGAAACGCTCACCACTGTAACATCCAAAACTGAAGATCTGGCTGTTTAGCAAAAAAATGATTTAGCTAGAAAGAAGCAGGGGCACCTGTCATCAGCAGATGCTGCTATTTGGTGCTTTCAGGCGCTACTAAGGAGCAGCTCCCACATTGGGTCCAAGGCAAAGAAGCTGCCCCATTACTACCCTTAACTGCCTCTCTTTTCTGAACTCTTACCATCCACTCAGTTTTCTGCTAACTCTACAACACAACTCAGTCAACCACCAATCCTACCAGAAACCAAGGGCCATCATCAGTGAATCAATATCATCGTTAACAGGTTACCAACAGTCACAAAAAGTCCATTGGAAACATACAGCAGAAGCTGGGGCTCTGCCACACGATTAAGAGCCCGGCTTTCCTTTTCCTTAAGGCACAAAGTCTTTTCAGCTGCTAGTGTTTAAAGCTTTCTAATCTTGGGAAGTCTCTTTGGTTCATTGGCAAGTGCTATGAAATTCTAATAGTGGGAACTGAAGTTTGAAACCCCAGCAGAAGTCACCATGTCCCAGCAGTATTTATGGACAGTGACTGTGAAGCCTACGTACTTTTAATGCTACTATTTTTGAGCTTTTGAGGGTAACATTGACAAGAGCATAATACTAAATGTAAGGTGTTGTATACAGTAATAATAAATGCATATACTAAATATATATATTAAAAAAAAACACACACAAAAACACATAAAAGTCTAAACTCCAAAACTCCAAGTGCAGGGCACAGCACTAAGGTTTAATTAATGAATACAGTGCCCTAAAATGTAACTAACAACCCTGCTTTGTTCTCTCTTCCTGGTCTTGCCACCGCTCACCAGATCATGTTTTGTAGAAGCACACGCGACCAAAGGCTACCAGGTTTAAACAGCCTGCTACAAATGATCAACTACATTTTTTGGCTTAAGTCCACCAAGATGCATTTACCAACTACTGGAACAGTGGGAACTCAACCTGTCCTTGCTGAGAATCCACTTCACAGTTTGCTATAAACCAGGCTTTCTGGACGACTAGATGCCAAATACACAAAATCTCGACAGTCACTTTGTTAATTTAACCAATACATGCAATAGTGGGACTACAGAGGCTCAGGAGTTGCGGCAGTTGTAGAAGTTGATAGATTTTAAGCACACAAATATTTTGATAAACCACTGGTTTCCACAAGTACCCAGTTTGTTTACAGCGTGACCCAATGGACGCTCTGCAAAGACACTGACTTATTTCAACCACTGTTTCCCTTTCAGTTCTCTCAAGTTGGGAAATAAGTGACAGCAGATAAACAGCCCCGCTGAAAATGGTGCCTCATCAGCAGACGCCAAGACGCTATTTATTCCTTGGAACTACCCGGCTACCACAACGCGTATTTGTAGGTATTGCTTGGGATGGCAAGCAGCGCTCCTGTGCTGCCGAGAAGCACCGCGCAGCTCCTTTATTTGTTTGGGTTTATGATGAAGGGTCTGCGCTGCCAGCTCGAGCCGCACAGCAATGTAACGCTTGGCTTCAAGCCACGCAGTACCCCCAAACGGGAACTACGCGTTACAAACACGCCGCTGCAATCTTTCGGACAACTTTTTCAACGCGAGGTACTCATCTCTTGTAAAAGACAGAGGGAAGCACCTGGGCTCCTGCATCGCTTTATATTTTGGGTTCTCCGAGCAGGCTGTAGAGCAGCTAAGCGCGGCGTTACCCTTGGCAGAAGGGAGCACTCGAGGCATCGAGGCAGGGCAGCGGGGGCCGGGGGCAGCGCCTCGCACACCCGCCAGGCTGCGGGGCCAGCCCCAGCGGGTCTCCCGGGCTCATCCCGTGCCCGGCGGCCCCTCAGGGCCCCGCTGCCGATCCGGGCCGATCCCACAGCGCCCCTCGGCCCCACACGGGCGGTGAGGGCGGCGGTTACCGCTACGGTGACGGTTACATAAGGGCAGCACCCCCCCTCCCTCCCCCCCCTCCGCCCGCCGCCATTTCGCGTCGCGCCCCCCGCAGCCACCGGGCACGGGCACGGAGCCGGGAAGGGGGGGGGGGGGGGGGGGGAGCCCCGTCAGCTCCACCCCCCCCCCCCACACTCGCTCGCTGCCGGTCCCGGTCCCGCTCCGCTCGCCCTCCTCCCGATCCCCTTCACCCCCTCCCGGCCGTGCCCGGCTGTCGGTGAGGGCGGCGGGGAGCGCTGCGGCGGAGGCGGCGGGGATCGCGGTACCTTCCTCGGCGGTCTCCATCTTGTGCGGCTGACGCAGCGCCGGCCGGCCGGGTGGCGTGACCCGCGGCGGGCGGGGCGGGGCGGGGCGGGGCGGCGAGGGGAGAGCGCCCCGCTCAGCCGCCGCGGAGGGCTGGAGGACTCGGAGGGCCTGCGCTGAGCACAAAAATTCGCAGAAATAGCCCCAGATTCACCACAAATTCAAGGAAATGGGAAGGAGAGGGGTGGCTCTCCGGTAGCGTGTAGCTAAAGCGCTTCAGTACAACGCACGTACGCAGTGGAGGTCTTCCTCCTGTCCGCCCTCCGGAAAAGGCAGGGCGGAAAAACTCCCACTCAAAACTGAAAATCACTTTATTTAAAAGCTTATTTTCATCTTCTCCCATTTATGACTGAAAATCACTTTATTTTAAAAGCTCATTTTCATCCCAACAATTCATTCCACATACTAAAAAAGCACCACTGTGGTACTGTAGAAACGGCAGCGTATTCAAGTTGTCTGTGCAAGAACACTTGAAGAAGAAAAAAACACAGAAAAACCCAAACCAAACCACACCAAGACACAGGGCAGTCCAGTTTCCACCTTCACTTGTAGCTCCAGCTCTATGGCTTCCAAACGTGCAAGCTTTGTTGTTGCTCACTTGGCAATAAATACAAATTAAATGTCATCTACAGGTCCCTGAATTACCATTTGCATTTAAAGACCATGGCAAAATGAGTGTGTGTAATTCATAATTAACGCATGTAATTCTCCATAATTAATGTACGCAATTCTCCCAGTTTCAGGCTTTTAAGGTAGAGTGTTTTAAAATCAGATAAAAACTTCTGAAATGAGTTGCTACATGCTGCCAGGGAATAATCTTATTCCTGCCTTTATCTATCTATTCCACCATTTAAACTACCTAACATTACACTTATACCATCTGCTCAGCAGTTAGAAAGAATTAATCCCCCAAATTTGTTCTTACCCAGTGGTTCAGTATGGGCTACACAATAGTTTACTAGTAAACATGAGCTGAAGGCAGCCCATTAGAATTTAAACAGGACAGAAAAAAATATTTTGTTGTAAATTAAATTAAATCTCTCTGAGCCTTCTGTGTGTTTTTGATGAACATATTATTAATACATGTCTATCCAGTAATATGTTGCCTGTTATTCACCTGAGCAATACATTCAGGTTACCTAAATTTTAACTTTTCGTACAGAGGAAGATGTTAGGAGACTGTTATTTGCTTCTGACTGTGATCAAGGTCAAGAACTAGTGTCAACAGGCTCTGAACAAACATACCGAAAAAAAATAATCTCTGCTTCAAATAAGTTATAACCTGAGTAACAGAGGAAACGGGGAAATTTTATAGGTGGGAACCTAAGATAGTGATAGATGTAATCCCAAATCACAGAAGGTCATGGCAAAAGGAAAGACATCTTTAGAATGAGTGGGAGGAGTGGAAAAAGAATTATTTTGAACGTGGTCCTATTTTGGCAAAACACTTATGTTTTGTGACATTTAAATGCTTAGAAAATATCTTGTCTATTTTCAAATGTTCTCTGAAGAAAATATGAAATGAAAATTGAAAAATTGAAACCATGCAGCATTTGTACCATAACATTTCCATATTTTCTCCAGTTTTAAAATAACTTCATAGAAATCTGTCCCTTACGTTTTTAGAGTTGTTTTAAAGTTTGCAGTATTGAAAAAGCCAAACAGCAAAAGCTAATGCTTTTCAGTTTGCTTCAGCTGAACATTTCAAAACACATTTATTTTCTTAATCAGCTTAAAAAATAAAAATAATAATTAAAAAAAAAAAAAAAAAAAAAAAAAAGGAACTATGTCCACTATTTCTGTTTTAAATTACATCTCCAGCCACAGAAGGCTCTCATTTGGAGGTGGCAGCAGCTTAACTTCCAATGTGCTGTCCTAGTTCTTTTCCTTAGCTGTCCACCTGACTCATCACAAAAATGGGTCAGGGGGTTATAAGCAGCAAGTTACAGAAATGTGGAAAACATGGTGGATTATCTTAAAGAAAACCAAGTGGATTCTAGTTTATATTAATAAATCATCTGGAGTGAATAGGTATCTGGTTCCTGAGCAACTTACCAACCACTGTGAGGGAAATCTAGAAAGAGTCCCCATGGCAGAGGAGGTGCTGTTAAGTTAAAAGTAGATTAAGCACTCTGATATACAGCATAAAGTACATCCTACAGAAAGTTAGCATGACAAAATCAGAGATTAAAAAGTTCTGTGAACTACTAAGACACTGGGTAAAAACCATTGTCACCACGGATCTTCCTGGTGCGCTGCAGAGTCTTTTGAAGGACACATGTCCTGATGACTGGCCATTTGGCCACAATAACTCATAAAACTGCATCTACTCAGCAGGTATCTGCTGTGCCAGAGGATTCCTGACATGGAAATGGAGGAAAGTAGTCTTAGATATACTGCACATACAAAAATGTTTACAGCTACATTAGGAGGATTTGCTCAGGCTGTTGCGTTGGTGCTTGATGCTGACTTTGAAGCCTCTGTGTGAACCAATTTGTTTCCTTTCAGCTGGTGTTTGCATTGTGCTGAGCCCAGGCTATAAGTAGTAGCTACCTAAAGTATCAAAATTCCTGCATGAAAATGTGAATTTGTTTCATATTTTGCATGTATTCTATAAGATACATAGTGGTAATGCACCCAATATAAATTTAGGGATGGACGTAGTGGCCTAGCACCGTCAGACACAGCAGTTATGTAGGCTCCAGATCTGCTTATTTTAGAAAATATTTCTGAGGGGACGCTTGGCTATGAGATTTGTTTTATGGATTATTAAAAACACAACCAAGAAAGAAATGATGCTCACTACTGCTTTCAGTGAGAGATGATGATTTTCTATCAAGTAAAAAAAATTACCTAAAATGATGTTATGGGATAAATCTCTGTTGAACAGATCTGACTGAGAGAAAACGCAAGGCTGTTTATCTGTGTCTGGATTTCAAGGAGCTAGATAATACTTGGATGACTGACAGATACCCATTTCCACGTATTAAAGAGGTATTTGCAGAACTTGGTTCTTCTGAAAATCTGCAGAATGCACATCAGCAAATTGCACTGCTGAAGTGCAGAAGAGATCTTTTCACATGTATTTGTTACAGTGGATTTTCCATGTAATACAGGCCCTATCAACTTGCTTGTGATCTCCCTGTGTGGAGCTTATTACCTTGTGTGGCTTAGTGTGGAGCCGATGGCTGTTATTAACCTGCCTAGGATTCAGAGTTCTGCAGGTGCTGTTGTTCTTCAAAAGACTCTCAGCTTCAAAAAATGGCCTGTGTTTGTCTTCCAGAATACCCCATTCCTACCAAAGGGAGTATCATTTAAGGCATGTGCTTCTGTACCTTAAACACTCCCATCAGCCTTTCGTGAAATTCTTAGATAGTTTGATATTTGTGTCATTAGATTAGAACGATGATTTTTATATTTTTGTATAGTTCTCCTTGTTCCCCTTGATAATAGGGGGTGTTGTGTGAAATGTGTTACATGTCAAGTGACTGCTTAAAAGTCCTTCTGAGAATGTTGGTTTTCCTATCTTTAAAAATCTTTGAAGATACCATTACAGATGACATCAGGTAGGGTTTATCCTTAGCATTTAGCAGGAGCAATCTTATTTTGCCAGAAACCTCTTTCTTGACCTTCTGGTGTGGATGTTGTTGGAGGTTAGGCCTACCAGCCAACTTAAATTGAAGTTAAAACCACATTTAAAACTGTGAGCGTTGCCAAAATAAGAATTTGTCTATTGTGGAGAACGACCTTCGTTCTACCCACATAGTCACTATAGATAGCTTTTACAAAGACACCTGTGTTACTGCCTCTGCTTCTCCTGCACCGAGTAGGAGGGAAATATGGAAGGGCTTAGATTTCTAATGACTTGTCATTACTTTTTCTCAAACATATGTAGCAACAGGAAACGGGGTGAGGGTTGTCTTGGCCAGGGAAAAGGGAGCTGTAGTCCAAAGGTCAGACTTATTACAGGTTGATTAGTCAATGGCCTCTGTTTTATGAGGTCGTCTGATTTCTGTAGAAGCTTTCCTTTCACTGTAGTTTCCACACTGAGAATGTGACATAATAGCTAGCTTTGGTTTCTTTCCTTACGGCAATAACACATTTACTGTGTATATTGCCTTTCCTGTAGGATTGGCAAACACAGTGAAGAAACCTCTTAATGCTTTTGATGTCTAAACAGGAGAACAAAGTGCTTGTCTCAGTGAGGTAGATTTTCATTTGGATGACTGATATGGAAAATCAAACATTCAAAACTAAATTTTCTTGGCTCTTTGTGGATCAATTAAATATTTTGATTTACGAGTTTTTGAATGCAGTCATGATGTTAATGAGCCTCTGCCAGGACCTTAGCCTAAAGGAGGAGTCATCTTACAAAGATGCTGATACACACAGGAATGGCAGTGCTTGGTATTTCTTTCTCACAGACTTGTCCTCAGATGATCTGACGAATTGAGCAGTTCAGCCCAGCATCCTTGTTCAGCTCCTGAGAACGAGCTTATTTGGAAACTATCATTTTCAAAACAGGAAAACTCCCTACTTTAGTGTCTACTTTATTCCTACATCAGAAGTAGGAGTCTTTTCAAAGTCTGTTTTTTTTTTTTTTTTTTTTTTTTTTTCATTGTTAGCTGAGGCCTGAGTACACAAATTGCTGTCAGAAACCTGTACAAGATTTTTCTAGTCGACATTCTTATATTCAGGGTGGATATGGGGTTTTCCTTCTCTTTCATCTCTTTCCTGGATCCTCAAGATCAATTCCCTTCCCTCATTTTCTCTATCACTGATCTTCTTCCAGGAAGGAAGAAGACATACCAGGGTCCTACAATGCAGCAGTGTGGGAACAGTCAGCAGCTATAGAGATGCAAAATATGGTAGAAAGGATTACAGTGAAGAGCATGGCCAAGAGGAGTGTAGAGAGTGGGGAGATGTGTGTATACAGGGAACTGGGAGATGAGAGGCTAGGAGAGGGTCTGGAAGAAGTCCGGAACTGGTTTTAGGGGGAAGTCCTTGATGAAAAGAAAAAGGCAAGTGTCATAGCCATCTTCAAGGCCAAGTAGAGTTGAGGGAACTGCAGGTCAGTCAGCCTAACCTCAGTCCACAGTAAGGTCATGAAACAAATTTCCCTGCAAACTACTTCCAAGTCTTTGAATGACAAGACATTATTTGAGCCAGTGTGGATTTATGAAGGGTAAATCAAGTTTGACCACCCCAATTCCTTCTGTAATGAGATAACTGGACAATTTGCTTGGGGATGCGCAGGGCCCAGCCCACTGCGAAGCCAGCACAACGCAAATGGCTCCTGAGAAGATGATAGTCTGGTCATATGCTCTGCTGTTGACCTTGGCATGGTGAAAATGTGGTGAAAGCCTCATGGCTGCTGGGGCCTGCAGCACAAGGGCAGCAGGACGGTGAGGGTGCTGTGTGGGTGCCACAAGAGGGCACCTCCGTGTCAGCCCATGGAGGTGGCTTAGGGACTTGGAGTAGAAGCTGACCAGGGAGATGCCTGCAATGGGCCAACGAGGCGTGGAGCCTGGGAGCACGGTGATATGAACCAGAAAGACCTGAGGAGCCAGGGCTTCCTCCAGGAGCACCTGGGCTGAGGCCTCCACCTCTGCTCAGCTGTGGGAAGTGTCCCTTGTCACTCTGCTCTGGGTGACGTGGGGACAACCTGCCTGGAGTTTCTAGCCTTGCCCAAGGTTTCTAACCTTGGTGAGGGCTCAGGTAGGAGTGAGTCACTGTCATGCCAGTGCCAGATTTTCCACTTCACAGTGGATTTCAGGTTTAAATCTAGGAATTTCCATGCAAAATGCTACCTGGTGAAATGCTGTCTCAGCAGTGTCAAGCAGTCAAAAGTCAGGGGGAAGACTTTTGCTGCCCATAGGCAAAGAAGCACAGGACAGAGACGGGCAAGTGCAGGCACTCCAGCACTGACACAGCAAATGCTTTCATGCCAAGAGCTTGTTGTGTGGATCTGGTCGTAATGAATGAGCTCTTGTCTGGCAGCACGTCCGCACAGTCCTACTTTTCAGCATGCATGTGTGGACTGATGTGTCCTCACTAGCAGCCTTTACCTTGCAGTTACAGGAGGAAATCCAAGTAGGTCATGGGAGAAGGGATCCAGAGCTATCTATTTTGTCTGAGCAAAGACGATCTCTAAGTGTAGCTGAATTGGAAGTCTGTGCAGCAAAGAGAGCTTGCAGTTGGCTTTCTGCTTTAGATTTTGTCACTGTAGTCAAAATATGGATTTTAATAATGTATGCTTGTGTTACGTATGTTGAAGTATTTATGTTAATATATCTTCCATGATTTGATATGATTTGATATGAAATAAATGATTTTGGACCTGCAGTATACTTTGGATTGGCTTGTAAATTTTGGATGTAAGATCAATACTAGGTCATTCATCATGACCAAAATAGGGTTGAATTTACTTTGTCACTGAAAGAAACAAGAAGAAAGACTTCAAAGAAATCTTTCTGGTTTTGAAAACCCATATTTATAATATGCAGAACAACAAACCATTTCCTAAAACATAACTACAGGTCAGCGACTTTTCAATCTATTTTTCCATCACAGTTCCCCTGTGTACTATATTCCAATTGCTATATTAATCTCGGTCAACTTCTCAGAGGTATTTACTAATCTTCTGCACTTTAATATCACATGCAGTCACAGACGCTCTGTAAGATTCTTTGCCTACTCATTCTCAGTTAATTAACATGACCATACTTTAATGAAAGTTGGAAGCTGACACTTGCATGTCCATCCTAAACACTGTGTACTTACAAAATTGCCATATGTATTTATTGTTGTGCTCCATAGACAAATCAAACTCCTCCATGGAGCCCAGGGCATAAAAGTGAGCTGGGCCTCAAGAAAGTGCAGTGCATTGTAAGATGTGGGCAAAAACCGGCTTGTCTCTTCAGAGCTTCGTTTGAGCTTGGCTTCTTCTTCAGCATCTCAGTCATGTTCTTTTTAAAATCTGGATACAAGCTGAAAAACAAAACAAACCAACAACCAAAACAACAACAACAACAACTTTTTTATTTGTTTCCAAATTATCTCTGAAAAAAAAAGTATTTTTTCCTCTTTTAAAATTAGCATTTAATTTAAATGGAGAGGCATTTAGTACAAGAGAAAAGAAAGGTATGGTTGTGGTGAGGAGATTAGAATTGTTGGCTTTCATTTGCTCTTGGCAGATCACAAAAAGAAGAGTTCCTCAAAAAGATACCCTATCTAAAGAATATAAAGAATTCCTAACAGCCTTTGAAGCATGCAGATTCTCTGGGAGGTTTCCAGGAGTAAGCAGCAGGACTGCCAATAGTTCAGCTGACTGGAAAATGAACATAAACACATACAAAATTACTCTGAACTGTACCCAGGTGAAATGTGCAGCATCTAGTTTGCGTTTAGGGAAACCAGTGGTTTCTCAGACTTGACAAAACCTTTTTACCCCATCAAAGCAGAAAACTTAAAACAGGCTTTTTAACAAACATGTTATAAGAGCATCTTGTGTGCTAATGAAGAGTCTTAATTACAAATGCCAAGGCAGGATGCTTGTTTAATTTCTGACTTTCTATTTGCATAATTCACAAGTTCACTGAGGAATGCGCAGTTTCATTGCTGTTCTTCTGAGTCATGCCATGCTTACTGTTTGCTCTCAGCTCACATAATTTGTAGTTGTGCCTGGGAGTTTGTTTAGGTCTCAGAGCTCCTAAGTTTGAAAATACAGGCATTTATGTCTTTTCCTAGAGGAAGGAACTCATGATTTTCGCATAATATATAGAAATGGTTGTGGTAGCTAAACTATATGTTGTTGTTGTTGTTGTTTTTGATGCTGACGAGTAGAAATGAGCTGCCTATAATCTTTTTTTTTTTTTTTAGGATAAATGTATATTGTCATAAGAATCCACATGACCAAAATTCAGTTTTGATGCCACTTTTGATGAAATTTTCAGGGAAGAGATCAGCAGCAGACACTGATTTCTGCTTAAAACCATAGAGGGAGTGTTGGAATAGCTAATAGTATACCTACATCTGACTGAAACAAAAGGAATGAGGCTTCTGGTTCCCACTCACATGAATATATATATATATGTATATATAAATGTGTGTATATATATATATGTATAGGGAAGATCTCCCAGAGAAGAAAGAGGGTAACAAATAGCCGTGTGGGTATGGCAGTCCACACATGAATGAACATAGAAGAAAGAGTAGCTTAAACAAGAATTTCTGACTTAGTATATTTATGTAAATCTTCAGGGCCAGATTATGAGCATATGTCTTGTATAGAAAGTCCTGGGTCCTTCTTTCAGGACCTACACAAGACTTCCTCCCACAAAGTTATTCCTGTCTCCTTTATATCCAAGTTTCATTTCTTGAATGGACATTCAGGAAAATGCTATCTCATTAATGTTAATCTATTTCTCTCTCATGAGAGAGAGTACATGATGGCAGGGACACACAAGGAATTCCTTTTGGGGAGAAAATAGCTAATTTCCCTTTTTTCCCTCCCCCTATTTATGTAGTTAGCTAGCCCAGAGATCGTCCACACCCTGGAGAACTCATTCATTGTTTATATCCAGGCTGGTGGGAAGGTTTGCACCAGCACGAGAAGAAAGCCACTGTGGTCTGTGGCAAGCTGTGATTTCACTTGAAAACATGTATCTCAGCTCCCCAGGCAAGCCTCCAAGCAAGCCAAGAGATCAGGGGAAGCTAATATGTTGTGATGCAGACTGTTGGTCTCTTTGAAGGCAAGCAGGTGATTGGAAATTTTATGCCAGCTTGGTGGGGATGGGTTTCAGGTTGCTTTTTCTTCTCCTACTGAGCCAGGAGAACAGGCTGTAATGAACAGACGAGCTTGGCCTGATGTCTGAACCGCAGCACAAGACCAGGCTCTGGAAGGGGCCTGACGTATTGTAGCTGCTCTGTCAGGTACAGGCAAGCCACTGTGGGAAGTGGAGGAAAATCAAAAGGCCTGAGACAGGAATCTTGCAAAGGATTAAGGTGGACTTAAGCATTTTGCTTCTCAGCTTTCTGAAATCTCTTCACAGGTCTATCAGGCACCTGAGGTCCTTTTGTTTTGATCCTTTATGCCAACGTATGGTGGCATAAAGCATGTGGTGGGCTGGCTCCTCCACTGCCTGGGACCTTTCTTCTGAGACCTTCCATTCAGTATTTACTTCAGCATATGCTAAAGGAATTTTAGAAATTTATTACATTGAACTTGCATAGACTGTCAAACAGGCCCACTCTCTGCACAAACTCAACAATTTACAGGCCTGCACTGAAACGTAATTTTTTAATACTAGCCCAAAGTTCATTATTTTGCTTAAAAAGAAAAAAAAAAGTAAGAACAGGTGCTCTCTGCAAATGTATTTATTAAAGTACCTTGGTTGCTCTGAATTGATTTATGTATGGTAATTATCTTGTAATGTAATTAGAAGGCCTCATACTTGCTTTCCTTTAACTTGCTGCTTTGATGTTGCATATGGGCGTCTATATTGCTCTGTGGGATACAGTCCAAAGCTGTTTGGATTATGGCCAAATTACTAATGTGGAGACAAGTTTGGAAAACAGAAGTTTTAAAGACAAGCAGTCACAGGAAGGTTTTTTTTCCTGTCATTCTGTTTTAATGTTGAAGTTTAAAACACTGATTAGTATAGTAGTTTTTTTGCCAGAATTTACCAATAACCAGTGATGGTAGCAAACTTTTACCCTTTTTTGAGCTAGGAAAAAAACCTCTGAATGTTCATCTAGAAGAAAGATGGTTTATGGGGGGTCATATGTAAGCAGAAATTTTGGGAACCTCTATGTTTCGAAAAGGATCTCCTGGAAAATCTCTCTCAATCCAATCAAACTGTTCAAGTGCACAGTGGGAGTTTACAGAAAAGCCAGATTTCTACTCATGATATTTCCTTCTTCTGAAAAGTGCAGTAAAATCTACAGGCACAAGGTCCAGCTTTTAATCCAAGACATTTTGTTTATATTGAAGACCAAAATTGTGTATGTATCTCAGTGCAAACACAGCCACAATTATAGGCGAACAAAATGACCTGCTTACAGCTGATTAATCCCAGAAAGTTCCTGAAATATAAAATGAACAGTAGATGAGCTGTGCTTAAGGAGAGAACTTGTACTAAGAAAATTTAAAAAGGAGAAGGAGAAGGAGAAGGAGAAGGAGAAGGAGAAGGAGAAGGAGAAGGAGAAGGAAAAGGAAAAGGAAAAGGAAAAGGAAAAGGAAAAGGAAAAGGAAAAGGAAAAGGAAAAGGAAAAGGAAAAGGTCTCATTCCCTGGACCAAACTAGACCAAATACAAGTATTTTTAAATCATTGTTTGTGGGGATGATTCTACACACAAAATCCAGCTTTCAGTAATTAAATATGTGGCATTAATTCACCGTTGAAGATAATAGTCCTAAAGATGAATAACTGAAAGAAAAAGAACTTCTCAGCCATCTCTGGATTTCGAATTTTAGCAGTTTTAGAGAAGAAGACAAAATGTTTGGTAAGAAAAAATAATGGACATATTGCATAAAACAAATGTGTAGGTTTTAGAGAGGGAAATGATCCTGTAATCCATTCAATTATCCATGTAATCTTAATTCTCTTGTCTTGCTCATGCATTCCTTGCAATAATGCTTCTCTGATCGTCAGTAGGAATTTTGGAGTAATTGCTTCAAAATTTACTATTTTTCCTATATATATCTGTTAATATTCATAATTATGAATATTTAGAATTATGTGCCTTGTACTGAAATTCCATTAGAAGTGCTTTTTAATAAAATGATGAGCCATTGAATAACCTAGAAACACCTGGACAGCATTAGGTAATTTTGATATGCCTCTGTGCATATCATCCACAACATTAAAATAGTTTTCATTTTATTGCAAAATTAAACTTAACACTCCGCATTTTTTCTGTAAAGCTCACAAAATACACCCTCTGAGATCCCACAAGCTCTTTCCTCAAAAGGTAAATATTCACCATTTATGTATCTGCAGCACGGAGCCCTTCTGAGCCCTACCCCTCCATCCCTCTCAGCTCTCCCTTCCTCCAAGCCTCTCCACCAGCTCCTCCGTTTGGCAGCTCCCACGAGGTGCCCTCAGCAGCAGCAACCCCACCACGAGCCCCGCCATCCCCCTTCCCTTGCCTGCAGCTTCTGCGGGCTGAAGTTGCGAGCAGAACATCACTCATTGCAGGTGCTTTGAACAGGGCTTTCACATCGTAAATATAGTGTTTGTGATGATTTCAGCTTTCTGACAACTCTGTTGCTACCAGCAGCACTCCAAACACTGTACCAGGTGAAGGTAAATGAGGCATGTTTAAGCCTGTACATTGGCCTCTCCATTGGACTCTTTCACTTCTGCACTAGATGCCAGCAGAGTACTTGCCTTTCTGGGTTTTTATGTATCACTAGTTATCTGTGAGAGCGTATCTGTCTATTTTGCCTCGGGACAGCAGGCTTGCATGTCCTAGGACCTTGTCTCTTATGTTAACACACAGGTAAAAATGCAGCTGACAGCTGTGAGGTTTTGCTTTGGGGTTTTATTCCACACCCCATTCTGTAAAACCAGGAGTATTGGTGCAAACCTTCAGGGTAAAACCAAACCAAACCAAACCAAACCAAACCAAACCAAACCAACAAAACAAGCAGCAAAAGAAGATACGCATTGTGTGCTTCAGGTGAAGGAGAAATTTGACCACTCCAACCCTCAAATATCCTTTTTTTTTTTTTTTTTTTTTTTTTTTTTTTTCTTTTCTGTAAATTCCTAAAAACAGAGTTATTTACAGAACGATTAAAAAATAAATTTATAAGTTTCTTGAGACTATAGGAAATGCATGTGTACAGTGAACTCCACAACCCTGAGCCCATTACAGATATGATTCCATCCTGTGGGGAAAGAGGTGGTTTCTGCAAGTCTGGGAGATCTGAATGACGTAGGGTTTGCAGGTCAAACAATCACAGCGTGCAGGCAAAGGCATGCATTACAGCAGAGGTAGCCCTTTGCTCTCCTTTCAGCCTAGCCACCCTCAAAGAGATGCTGGGCAGAAAGACAGGATTTACAATTGCTGCAATGCTTGTTGGATCAGACGCCTGGTACTGCTGGTCTATTCCTTGCACAGGGGGCTACAGCTCAGTTGGACCCAAATCCAGGGGGAGCAAAGTAGAAAGACAGTGCTTGAGTCTTGTGGATCAGACTACAGGATGCCTACCCAGCTGGGGTTAGACAAACTCAAGCCAGATGTCATTAATATCAACATACAAACCAGATCTTTTCAGTGAAGTCTCCCCACTCCCTCCCTTGCAACACAAGCAATCTTTTTAATCGTTTCTTAAACAATCTTGATGTGCAAAGCTAATGACAGGTATGACAGGACAGAGAAAAACACCCTCTCTCTGGTCGTGACAAACCCTAATTTTGAGTTGCATGTGGCTCCCGCAGCACACAGAGGTGGGACTCGCCTTGCCTGACTGGCGATGTTCACAGCGCAGCAACCTACACCTGCAGTAGGCCATTAAACTTGGTGACAATCAGATCAGCACATCTGGCGACATCTTGGGGGCCATCTACCTCATTCTAAAGACACCCATAGGGTGTGAATCATACCCTAGGTCGCAACGGCATCTGTGGGGGTGTAGACACCTTGCTGACATGGCCATCCTAATTGCAGATGTCTGAAGTTTGGGTGAACTGAACCCAACCACCACCACTTCTCAGATTACCCTGTGGTCACGACCACACAGAGTACAGCCCAGGATCTACAGAGCAATCGTGGGACTTGTTTGTCCCACAGTTTATCGCACACTTGGGATCAAAATTTGTTTATTGACCTTTATATGGTCATTTTCATTTAGCTCTTTTGTCTCTTTCATTTCTCTCCCCTACCCCAACACGCTCGCACACATAAATCACGTGCACACACAGAGAAAATTAAACCTACAGTAGACATCAGCCCGAGGGCTGAACTAATGCTCCTTGCATACATAGCCATTATGGAAATCGGAACGGAAAATTTCAGCGAGTCACCATCAATAACAACCGGTTCAGACTCAAATGTTTTTGACTTGTTGAAAGCAAGTCCGATCAAAAATAACCTGGAACACTTTTAGACTTGTTGAGAATACTTGTGGGTGTGGTCGTAATATGTTTCGTCTGTGTGCTGGGGAGCCTTCCATTAGTTTTTATGCTGTAAGTTTGCCAGGACATACTCGGCTTCATTCAGCACAAATTCCATTAAAGGCGTTTATCGTGGACAACAAAAGTGCGTGAATATGCTATAAGAAAATGCATCTTTGAACTTAACAGAGCCTTAGCGGATGCGCCACTAGGTGCTAGATGTGTCAATTAAAAATGCTGAGGTCCAAAGGTTCTGCAGTCTTAAATGGCCGCACCATTACGTTGCTTCATACCATTTTTGCACATACCAGTTGCTTTGTAGTGTACAGGTCTGGAAGGGAAATCTTACTGGAAAACTGAAGTCAGTAAGAAGATTCACTAGTCCTTCTTTCAACCTCTCCATGCTATTGTGTTAGGAATTACACGTCTTTAGAGATGATGAAAAAATAAGTGCAGTTTAGCATCGGTGTGCACCTTGCTTTCTAAACTCCTTAAATAATAAAAATAAATAAAAGGTGGAGTAAAAGGCAATTGATTTGTAGCCTACTGAATCCACCAAACCCTGCCTCTCTGCATGATCTGTCTCCACCCCTTCCGGTCAGGATGATTTGTGTGCTGAGCGTCTCCTCCTCGTCTCCCAATCCCCAGGGCTGCAGAAGAGTTGAAAAGCACCTGGAAACTGGATGGGTAGCAGAAGCAGCAGCTGGAGCAAAACTGCCAGCAGAACGGGTTTTCTTCTTGCCGTGTTTAGGGAAGCCTAGCTGGTATCTCACCGAGCAGAGGAACCGAGCTGGGATAACGCAGGATCCTGTACTCCAGGTATGTCATGGCAAACTGGTCCACGAAGACTGAGCTGGCAGCAGAGGGAGGCTAACTGCTTGTAACTGTGTTGAGTGGGAGAAATCTGAAATTGCTAAGCAGTCAGAAACAGCTCTTTGAAAAATATGCAAAACATTCAGCAAAAACCACTCCTTTAAAGAAAGACTTTTATTTTGACTTCATTAAAAAAAAAAAAAAAAGGTAAAAAAAAAAAAACAAACAACTGCACAAAGACAAGTATTAAGGAGCAGATAAGGTAAAGATAGAGGATATCAACTTAGGGAAAAATTAGATTTTGAGTGTCTGCAGCTGTGGCATAGCAATAGGTCTGAGGACAACCCAAACGCTTTTCCCTCTAAATGTCATCATACATTGGCACAAATAGGTAAGGGAGGTAGTACGTTCACTTGAAGCTTTAACTCTAGACTGCCTGACTTTGTGGGAGGCATCCTACTTCAGTCACAGTCTGAGGGCTTTCTGTAGGAATTACTGGCCATTATTTTATAGCCAGCAGAAGCAAGATCATGCTACAGGACCATAATCTCTTTTGCCCTTATGGTAATGAATTCCCATTCTTTCCCTTGTTTGGTCCACTGGAGCATTTAGCATTGAAATTAATTACCAATGGTGTTTAAAATGTTATCCCTGGACCCAGGAAAAAGGCAGACATGTCACATCTTGGCAGCATTAGTGCTAGGTCCTGGCAAAAAGCAAAGCAATATGAGATCATGTGCTCCTATCCACTTTACGAGAAGTGGGGATTATCCTTAGGAATATCTTTTCCTCAGTTTTATCTGATTGTTTTTGAAAGAATATTAGCCTCACCTCTCAATTATGTTTTTTGTTTGTTTGTTTTTTAATGAAAACTAAGACTTGACAGGTTATAATCATGTTATTTGCTGCTCCCTACAAATGAATTAGTTTGGGTCTGTCCTGCCATCCAAGGGAGCCCACCTTTGCCTTGTGATAACACTGAATGATTCTCCTCAGTTTTTTTTTATTACTTGCACAAAAGCTGGGTGGCACTGAGGAACTCAGTAAACCAAGGAAGTGAGACAAAGAAGCTATAAGGAGGCTTTCTCTAAACCAGCAAAAGGATGCCCTGGAACTCATGGATGTCTCTGCTTGTTCCCTGGTAGCAGTAGTTTCCCCTGCTCCTTGCTTTGTGCTAGTGCCCGTGTCTCATCCGTGCTAGAGCTCAGTGATGAGAAGCAGGCTGTAGAGGTGAGGTTCTGCTTGCCTGGAACCAGGCCGTGGGGAAAGCAGGAAGAGGAAAAGTGCAATGGATGAAATCGGTGGCAAGAGGGAATGAGGTGAGACAGGACAGGTAGGAAATATCCTGGGTCGTTGCTTCACTACACCGTGTTGCACAGATCAAAGCGGGAGGGAACAAATAAAGCTTCTGACTAAACAGGATCCCATCAAAGACTTCTAAGCAGTTCAGGTGTGGCTGGCTATTTACTAAGGTCTTCGCAGCCGGGTTCCTGGAGAAGAGCCAGCTGGCTGGGAATCAATCAAGATAGGCCAAAGAAATGATTTCTGGGAAGCTACCAAAAGATAGACAGTAGGCTCTTTCACAACTATTGCAAAATTTAATGCCTCCTAAACACTATTTCCTTGAAGGGGACACCATAGGTTGTGCCCTTCTGAACTAAAGGTGCTAATGGGTTAAGACCATGGCTGCCATCTCAGAAGCCAGTGGTGTTAGCTGACTTTGGGGATACCTGTCAGTTCTTCAAGAAGGCTCTTGCACTCATTCATCTTAGGTTAAAAAAAAAAAAAAAAAAGATAGGAAGTACTTTTGCAAAAACAGACATCATTCAAGCATTTTCAGTCCTGTTATGGGGAACATGAGCTAGGAGACACTCTTCCACATGTTACAACATCTACTTGCATGTAATGCCAAAGCAATGGAGGTTTTAGTCCTGAAGATCAGGATAATTCATGCTTCCTAATACCAACCCAGGCATTCAGATGTTGAAAATGTGGGAGAACAATTAACAAGTGTAATCAGCTCTCAGTTATCAGCACAGGGAATTACTCACTGTGTAAGATCACCCATCTCATGGCTATCTGTGAAGCAGCTTGATTCTGGCAGTAATGTCACATCCATCCAGTTCCTACAGCTCTGCAGCACACTTTAACATCCAGGAGCTGCTGTGGTGATAAAGCATATTTAGTCAAAGTCAGTGCTCTACCTGTCAGACCTGATGACTCCATCCCCAGGGTTAGGAGTGTATCATCTAGGTACACCGTTCTTCCACTAGAAGAACGGTGTACCTAGATGATACATGTACTTTGGGAAGGCCGATTATCTTGGGCATAAAGCAGCCTAAATGCATAAAAAAAAAAAAAAAAAAAAAAAAAAAAAGTGATGCTATCATTGAACCTGTTTTAATTTAGCAAGCTGCTCCTGAAGACCTAATTGGATTTATTGTACAGATGGATTATAGTACTACTTTTAATTAAAAGATAAGATTATACAGATTATACTTTTTGCACAGAGTCCATTCCATGCGCCAGACACAGTCAGAACAACTTCTGACTTTAACTTCTCTGGCATTTGCTTGCTTTCTTGCAATCCCTTTCAAAGCCGTATGGGCCCAAGGCCTTGCAACCTAGTTTGGAAACCAGCACTGCAGCCAGTTGCCAGCTGTGCCCAATAGACTGGGTGCCATGGGCTGCAAGAAGCACTGGATGCTATCCTTTTCTGTAGCAGCTGAGTGCTGTGCCTACCCTCACATAATTCAGAGAAAACAGTTTGTGATTCCAGCTGAAGACACATGTGACTGCTGCAACTGGTCACTTTCTCCTACATCTGGGGAGAGTACAACATCTGAAGCTGTACCGCTTCATGCCAGTGCTGAAGAGTTGCATGGGAGCAAAACAAAAGTGACATGAGACTTAGGACATTCATGAACATATTATTTGTCATTTTGTAGCTTTCTGTCCCTCTTTGCAGCTTAATTAGTTATAGACTAAGAACCATTCTGCACAGGAACATTGCTTTTGCATTATTCTACTTTCTCCTTTCAGACAAGGATGTCAATATTATTTTCAAAAAAATATTGAATTACTTTCTGCAGGTTGCATTTGCCCTTATTTGTCTTAATCTTGTATTAGCAAATTAGACTTTCTCACTCTTCTTTTTTCTTTCATTTCCCCTTCCAGGTTTCCAAATGGCGGATCCTTTCCTGTATAACACTGGAGAAAGATCTGGATATGGGTGCCTTGGACACGAAGTACAAGTTGAGCACATCAAGGCATATGTCTGTAGACCATCTTTTTTCACAGACAAAGCCGTGATTGTGATTCATGATATATTTGGATGGCAGTTCCCAGACATTAGATATATAGTTGATTTGATTGCAGGTCATGGATACATGTAAGCACCCATCTTTACTATTTTTCTGTTAAGAAATACACTGATAGATCACCAGGCCCAAAGCTAAGCATGGTATACGTTTTCCACACACATAGGGCAGCCAGACCATTTTACTCTGTGTGAACAGAAATGTTCCCGTGGCCACCAAAGCTACTGAAACTGACCAAACAGAAATGTCTCCCTGAGCAAAAAGCTAGAAGGAGGGTCATGAAGTGCCAGTGTTTGTGTTTATGTGGCAGTGCAGGTGATTAAAAGATAAGCAATAACAATGTTGGTATGCACTTTTAAGTTGTGTAAGTTTGCCATACCAGGCCTTTTGGAGTCCAAACAACAATAAGGGTTGCTTTAGCTTTTACTAGCAAAGAGCTAAATATTTGTTCATATATAATCAGGAGGGTTGCTCTATCCCTTTACTTTTGTATTGTGTCTTTTTTTTTTTTTTTTTTAATTTCCATTGCAAGACATATACTTTTAGCTCTGCCGATTGCCAGAACAGGATGAGTAGAATATGATTCAGATGATAACCATGTAGGTGTGTACTCTGGAGTAGAAAAGACATAAGAAAACATTTAGACATCCACAGATTCACCCCACCTGGATGTGAAAGTTGACTTGTTTCCATGTCTCACACAGAACCATCTGCCCAGACTTTTTCAAGGGGAAAGACCCCTGGAAAACTACTGATCACTGGCATGACTTTGCTGACTGGATGAAAGAACACGATCCTGTGAAAGTAGATAGGTAAGATGCATATTTGTGCTTGAATTTAAAAAGCATTCAGCAAACAAGGGGAATTTATATGTGTCTGAAGTGTTTAAAGTGGCACTTGACAGTGAGGCAAGATGGCTGCATGCACACAGTCATTTATTCTGGGTGGTTCTTCTGTGGTCCTCAGCACTGCCTTTAGATTTGGAACAGATCATCTGCTCCATCCATCACTCTACTTACTGTCCCCATCTCGTTTCCATGGACCCTTTTCTAACTATGTCATGCTGCCTGCACAGGCCTGTAACTGGTGTTTCACAGCCCTTCTGCTCACCAGTGCTGAGACTGCCTCAGCTCCTCAGGATAAGGAGGAAAACTCTTCCACAAGTGCTCAAGCTATCTGCCACTTGTCACTTGCTCACCTTGCTTTCTGCCTTGTAAATGATAGGAGGTGAGATAATCTCCTGAGCAGCACTAGATCAAAATTTGCAAGACTGACCCAAATCTATGAGACATATGATCAATTGCACTGGTTTTCTCTATTTGTGAAGTACAGGAACTACTTTCTGTAGATCCAAGCAGTGCCTGTAACAAAGCTTCCCTGTTTCTTCAGCATCTATTACCACAGCCTAAAACTTGAGATAATAATAGTGAGACAGTGACACCCTATTACTCAGCTATCATCTTGTACAGCACAAAGTGTTTTTCTGGCCCCTTCAAGAGGTTCCAGTGCTCGCACCCTAACTTCAATATCCCTCAGCATAGATTTTGACAGTAGAGTTGCAGAAGCTGAGACTGAATTTTTGGAAAAAACAAATGACTAATACCTATAAAAATTAATCCGACATACCCGTAACTTTCCTTGTGCCATTTCAAATAAACTAGCTCTGAAAGAGCCCATCCATTCACAGTGTGCTCCTCCTGCAGGCCTAGAACATGATCTTCTGATCATATCACTCTCATACTGCTTTCTTGTCAGCCTAAGCAAACCTGTGATGACCATACTAATATGCCTAATACTTGAAAATATAGTTATTAGTATATGTGGTCTGCATTTAAAATTAATTTAAAATTCTTTAGATAATCAGAAATATAAACTATTGACACTTACGAAGTTAGTAATAAAAAATTAATTGAAAATGTGACCTGCTCTGGTCTACACTAAAAACAATTTTTATACTTTATGCATTGTATACAATACCTCACACAGTATCTTTATTTTTTATTTTTTTATTTTTTTTAAACATTATAGCTGCTGACAGTTTAATTTGGAGTAGTTGCTAATTTGATATAGAATTTTTGCATGTAGGCTTGGTAAGATATTATTAATATTAACTCATGCAACAGGCATGACACACTTAAGATAAAACTTTATCTAAATAGGTGAACCCTGTAGAGATAGCACAGTGAAGCTTATCTGTTCCCACATTCCATAAAGTAAGGTGCTGTTCTTCTTGCAGATATGTCTTGGTTTTTGTTCTGTACTAAACAAAGTGATTCAATTAAAAAAAATGCTTCTTTTGAAAACAAAGGAGTGGGTCACAATTCAGGTAAGTATTTTAGTACCTACAACTGTTTATGGCTACTAAACTAGGACCACAGATGTTAACTCTCATTCAAGAATAGAAACTACTGCTTTGGTTTGCAATTTGCCTTTTTTTTTTTTTTTTCTTAATGTATTCTCTGTTTTAAATAATTGGGGGGTGCCGATGGAAAAAAAAAAAAAAGTATCTCTTTTAATTTACTTCTTAAATTGTCAAATATTGATTCTGCTATAGATTCCTTAGTTCCCTTTTGTTTATATGTCTTAGGGAAGCTGATGTTGTCTTGAAGTATCTAAAGGAACAATGCGGTGCAAAGAAGATTGGTATCGTTGGGTTTTCCTGGGGTGGAATGGCAGTACACCACTTGATGCTGAGAAATCCTCAATTAGACGCTGGGGTGTCCCTCTATGGTAGTGTAGAATACATGAAAACTTACATGGGCTGACACCACTATATGTAGTTTCTAAGTCTAGTTATTGCTTTGTAATGATTTCTGTAAATACTAAACTCAAAGGTGAGTTGCAGATTTTAATTACGGTTATTTCAGCAGTATGCTATATTGATATCAATATTTAAGAATGGTGTAAAATTAAAAAAAAAAAAAAAAGTATTTCCTTTGGCACATAAATTTTCTAAGTATTTTTTTAGTGTTTAGAGAGTTGGAACAATATTTTCCTTTTTTTTTTTTTTTTCATCCATCAGAATAGAAGCTGTCCTGAAGTAAAAAATGTATTTAACAAGTAAACCTAAATAGAAATTTTGTCTTTGAATTTTTCTTTCATCTTGCAAGAACGTTAACCTCACTGACAGACTGTTTCTCAAACACATTACAGGAATAATTAGGGACTCTGAAGAAAGATACAACTTACTAAATCCCACATTTTTCATTTTTGGTGAGAAAGACCACACTATTTCTCATGACCAGGTAAGCTGTAAATGATTTTTATTTTTCCTTTGTTCTTCTATCCTACACAGAAACCATAGCTTGTTAGAAACTATTTTCAGATACAAAAAAACAGACAGACTAGATTGTTTTGCTTCTATTTCAACTCCCCACATATCTTGCTTAGGTTCTTCAAAACTTCCTTTTGGGGCTGAAAAATGCAGTAAAGACCAGTGATTGGTCTCAGTGGCTGGATAGAGTGTGAAATTGAGCAGGGAGATCCAACTGGTATGAATCAAACACCTTAAAGACATGGATATTACTGCCATGGATGGGAGAATGGGTAGTAAACCTAATGAACTTGGACCCAGAATGGGAAAAAACAAACAAACAAACAAACAAAAAACAGCGCTCAGAAACAGAACTTTCAGATGATGTGGATCAGTGATTAATTGCTTTTGGTACAACAAGGCAAAATGAACTCTGTCAAAAGAGTGGTTGTGAATTTATAAAAAAACAAGCTCACAACTTGTGGATCCTGTTTTGAATCCTGGATGCCAACTATATTCCTAAATAACCCCTATCATAAGCTCATCTGAAAGGTTGGATAAATACATGGATAGAAACTGGAGCACTCTTCTGTGCATACATTTTTTCTCTTTAGTGACAATGATAACATACTACCTCTGGTGTAATTACAAATTCTTCATTCACCATCCGTTTTTCTGGTTAAAGTCATCCTTCCCCTCCCCCATGGAACACAGTTTTCATGAATACACACATTACACCTTGAAACCATACCTTTTCCTCCTGAGATTTTCTCTCTCAGAGTTACCTGTGCAGTTTTTTATGAAAAAATCCTGAGTTTAATAAAAAACATCCTCAAATGGATTGTTTTCTGCACTAAGTAATAAAGGGTTGTGTGAACAAAGAAACATAAACAAGAAATATATTACATGAGGTGAAACACACAATAGGTAGAATTAAGCTTGCGGGGGTGAACATTCTTTTTATATTCTGAGTTTCTCATGGGAATAAGCACAAAAATATGTATATATATGTATGCAGGAAAATAATCATTAACACTGTATGTATACTTAACATCTGAAGATTGCACAAGAGCAATGCCTTTTTGTTGTAAACTAAAAATAAGTAACAGTTTTTTCTTAACTATCAAAATATTTTAGACTGAGAATCATTGGGATTTAGAGAATATGTTCTCTCAAGATCAGAGTTTAAAATCAGGTTACAAGCCATATTAAGTCTCTGAATATAATTGCACCTGTTCATTTACAGCAACGAGATTTGCCAACTCTTCGCAGTCACTGTTGAAGGTTCTTAGATGTACCCATACTTTTGAAAACCATTTCAGTCTTACATTCCACAGAAGGGTTTTCTCATCTATTGATCAACAAAAACCTGCTTCAAACATAACAGTGGAGAAAAGGCAAAGATGTAGGAACATGAGTAATGGCAAGTTTGGCAAACGTACAAAACCACAAGCTAACAGAAAAATGCTTTCTTTTACAGATTACCTTACTGGAGGAGAAGTTGAAACAGTACTGTAAAGTTGCATATAAAATTAAAGTTTATCCTGGACAGGTTCATGGGTTTGCACAACTGAAGCCAGAAGACATGAAACCTGATGATAAACCTTATATTGAAGAAGCTAGAAAGGACATGATTGACTGGATCAAAATGTTTATTTGACAAAAACCATGAAGTAACACTAGGCTTCACAATTAGAGATCAATTTAATTAAATTATAGAGAAGAAATCAGTCAGTTGGAAGATATTTTATTTTGAAAACTAGGAACATTTTAACTTATAGTTCTTTATTTTTTACAAGACTCACAGAAGATTGTGAGCTCAAAGTTGGACTAAAGGACTTTTAGACATTAAAAAGTTGCTTGAATTTATCTTGCTTCGTATTTGCTTCATTATTCTGCATTATGACATCAATAGTAATGAAACTGCTTATCCATTCTTCTGTCCTTGTGGGTATGACTTTTTATTTTGGCATTACTTGAGTTACAGTTTTTATTTCGGTATGAGGATTCATAGGTGCTATCATGAAAACACCCTGTTTTTGCATGCATGAAGACAATACTTTTATTATCTGAAACATATTTGTTTCAAATATACATGTATTGCTGTACTGAACAGAATTTCCCATGCATTTTCCCATTTCCCATGCATTTTCCCACCATTTCTCTGCAAACCTCAGAGGGCTGAGTGTGTCCAACAACACTACTGCAAGGCGAACACCGTGCTCAGCCCCAACCCAGAGCAGCTCTGGGGCCCTTCCTGGCCTCCCCACCCCAGATACCTGCAGCCATACCAAGTCACCAGCTTTGTCTTGTTCAGCCGAACATCTTGGCCCTGGTCCTGCAGCATTCACACTTCCCGGGGGAGAGCTCTGGGCTTTGGTGCTGCTGTCACCGTGTTCTTAGGTAGCCTCAGAAAAATCCTCCAAATATTGCAGGCTGGTGAAGACAGTGCCACACGTTAACATGGTTTTCGTAGTAAATGAGTGTGTGTGTGAGCATGATAAGACTTTTTGCTTATCAAGAAAATAAAAAACCTGAGGGAGTTGGGAAAGCAAAATACACATTCTGTGGGGAGCCCCCTCAGTTGGAGCTGATGAGCCGGGTTTTGCAGCTGTGGCATAGCACGTGTGAGACAGAGCTGCAGGTTGTGCGAGCAGCTTTTACAGAAGAGATGTAGAAACCTCCCAGTACTTTTCCCCAAACATGCTCTGTCTGAGCCATTGTGGCCAGCCCAGGGCTTCTCAAGCCCTGCTGGGGAGCCAGGCTCTCCTGCCATTCACAGCCCACAGCTGTGGATGCTGTGGCTTCTGGTGCCTGGGCTAAATTGTTACCAGGCTTGGTTGGTCCACCTTGGTGGTGATGGGTGCCTTGATTTCATTCCTGTTCATTCCTATCTGCCTGCATCTACCTTTCCCCAGTGCATGAGTACGGAGCTTGCAGGCAGTGTGTAAACTCTTCTCCAGGTCTTTGAAACCCTTAATTTGGGCAGGGTTCCCCACACCTGCAGAAAAGAGAGGATGGTTTGCCTCGAGAGAAAGGAGGAGCTTTCTTCTCATAAATTCTAGCTACCCAGCCCAGACGTAAATCTCTATTTTAGGCAAGATCTGATGCCGATCCTTATCAGAGCTAGCTTTTCAGCACTGCATTACAACCGCTGTGGTTAGCAGCTGTCACAGCCCTACTCACTCCAGGAAATGTCCACAAGATGGGGCCCTGCTCCTTCATTGTCATCGAGAGAAGTTGGTGGAGGTTCGGCTTCAACCACAGTAATAAGGCTCTGAATGGTCCCTGCCAAACACTGCAGTAATGGTGTACTACTCCCAGAGGAAACCTGGCTTACTGGTCAGCAGAAAGCTGCTGCATATTGTCTCTGTATGCAGCAAGGCACTGTAGCCTGATGGATTTTGATAAAACGTGGAATTTCACCTCCTTAGGACTCTCCAGTTTATAAGAGGGAGCTCTGGTTGTGATACACTATCTTTACACCTTGTGTTTTATTTTGCATGACTGAATGTTTATTATTTGAAAGATCATTCGAAAGATCAGCTTATCATTACACAGCAAAATCAGGTTGTCTTGGAGTATCATAAAAGCCTGATAAGCCGATGAGCTGTAAGAAGCATGATTTAAGTTGTACTCTGAGTGTGCTCTTTTTATGCTTGCTCATCGTGAGTATGATCTTTCTTCTTGTACAAACAAATGTAAATAAGAGATATGCTGGGCTTCTCAGGGAGATTTTAATCATGACAAACAGTACTAGTTCCCTCTGATAGGTTAATCTTGTAATTCTCTGTTATTTAAACTTGCTTGGCCAAATAGCTCAGTCACACTAAGATGACCCAGCAAACTGAAACACAACTGAAGGAGGACAAACCTTAGGCAACCTACATATATATTTGATGAAATAGCATCCAAAGAACAGCAGCTAGTAGGTCTGAACCTCTGCCATACAAGCACCACCAGTGCTCTGAAAGGCAGGAGTAACCCCTGCTATAGCAGACTCCTATGGAGACCACTTTTTTCCAGTTTTGTCTCTGGCACGCTTAGCACTAGAGGGCCAGGGCTTGCTGGATGAGAAGATGGGGAGTTGCCACCTTGGTAGCATGCCAAAGAGGAAGTAGCAAAAGGGCTGACAAGGTGTTTTCGAGCAGTGGCAAAAACAAAGTGAGGGATGAGGGAGAAGGCACGGAGGTGTTTAAAACTAGAGCTGATTTTAGTCTATTTCTGTATTGATACTGAAGCTCCAGTCTCCCCTCTGTGGGTGGGATAGCAGCACAGATGCTGTTGTGCCATGACCTCAAAATTCACAGATCAGACATAGCCAAAACTAGGTCTTATGAAAATCGTGTTATTGTTTGGTTTTATTTTTATAGGAGGCCTAAATGCATCTGATTTCTTAGGTGGAGATCAAGTCTGAGTACTTCATATGTAAAGAAGTGTTCGTGTGTCTGAGGCTTTAGACACATTTGATCCGTGTTTCATGCGCAGTTTCACGATGAACTGATCTCAACTACAAGTACAAGCAGCTGATCTAAACTGCAAAAGCAGTCTGATCCCTAAACCAACAAACTCCTTCTCATTAACTTTGTGGTGGTTGAATTACACATGGGTGGAAATTATAATTCAATTAATAAACAACTTCAATAATCCTGTTTTCCTCCAATTTTTATTTAATCATGTTTTTCTTAACAGTACCAGATAAATTCTACATTGAGAGTGGGTTGAGGAATCTGTTTTTTTTTTTTTTTTTTTTTTTTTTGTCATTGTTGTTTTTTGTTTTTTGTTTTTTGTTTTTCATTGTCTAACCAACATCTCTACTAATCCCTTTTGTGAACTATTTTATGTAGATTTTATAATCTACATCTATGTCAGTTTAATTAATATTTTATAGCAGGCATTCACTGCTGTTCACAGGTTATGCAGTGAACTCTGGCATGTTTCTGGCAGCAACCTCAGCAGTACAAGATGATTTTCTCCTTTCTATACATAACTCATCAGCCTTCTTCAAGTCATTACATGACTAAAATCATACTTATCAATACAGCATATTTCTTTTGTTTACTAGCCTTGGAAATGCCATTATTTTTGTTTAAACACAGCTTGTATTTTGACATGTAATATTAGGGTACTTTTAAAAGAAACGGGACTTCTACTTAAATATAAATGGATTTTTGCCAGCTTACTGCTCAGATGAACTGAGCAAAGTGAGGGAAAACAGTAATCACAGTGGTAGGGGAGTTGTTCTAGGTCTGATCAGTTGTACAGCATGCATTTGAAATCTCTTCCCATTGCTTTGCCTGAGGTTTGGGAAAGGTGCTGGAAAAGCTGCAGTTAGTCTAGTTAAACTGCACTGCATCTTCTGGAGGGTTTTTTCAGGTTGATTTGGAAGCTCTGTTCACAAACAGCACTGTGGCGAGCCGTCCCTAAGAGGGCCAGTTTTTGGTGCTGGGAACCTCTGCATGTGTCACCCCACAGCACGTTGCCCTGTGAAGACAGCACAACTGATGTAAAGAGGCAGGATTTGGGGTAATTTGTGGTGCTGTTCACTGTGCTTTCCTGTTTTGGTTTTAATACCATTTACCATGTTATTTATGTATATTTGTAGTAGAGGAATTGAAGAGGGGAGAGAATACTGGAGATATATTGTGGGTCTTCGCTGACATCTGCTAGAATTAATTAGAAAATCCAGAAGGGTATAAATGGTTAAGATACATTCCTAGCAAGCATATCTAATCATTGAAAAGCGCATTTGAATTTTATTGCCAGCATGCTGGATTTCACTTTAGCAATGACACCAGCCAGATCAAGGAATATTATTCCAGTGGATTCATTTACATGGGAAGAGAGACTGTCCCTTGTTAATAAGCAAACATTGCCATTTTGATTTGTTAAGAGTGGCAACAGTATCAGGTTAAACAGCTTCCCAATATGGGCCCAAAAAAAAAAAAAAAAGCTGTGTATGACCACCTACTGCATGGTGGAAGGGGGAGAGCAGAGGGCACCAGAAGTTAACTGGGTTTTTTAAACACAAGGTCCTACAGTGGCCTATCTCCTGTTGAAAGGAACAAGACATTAAAATGAGCTTGCGGGATTCTTCCGAGAAAATCTCTGAGGCTATAAACTGTTTGGAAACCTTTCTTCACTTGAGGAGAAATAAAGTAGCTTCTAGTTTGTCCTTTAAAATGTACAACTCTAGAAATTTAGGTATCTGTGATGTACTCATAAACAACCCTGGTGTACATCCCTACATTCTTTTTACCATTCTAGTTCAGATTACAGAGTGTGCAGAGAAACCCCTGCTGATTTACCTTCTCTGAGCTGATTTATGGGAACTTTTAGAGATGCCAGTTAACGATGAGTTCCCTGGGAAAGGGCTGTACTCCACAGGTGATACTGGGGGACCAGCAAAGTGCCTGTAAGCAACAGCAGCTTTGGATTCCCCATAAAGGAAGAGAAAGGGGACACTCACAGTGAAAACTAGAAGGGAAAAGTAGTCAGAAGAGCGGCTTGCTGGCAGTGGAGTCTCACAGGAGTAACAGCAAAAGACAACCAGGTGCCAGACCATGAGGAGGAGGTGGGAGACCACAAGAGAGGCATGGTTTGTTGGGAGTTCACATGGAAATGTAGCTAGCACAAGTTGGATTGCTCCAAGCAGAAAGCTAGGAATGATGGATTGATGTGGATTGACATGAGCCCTTCTTCTGAGCTTATTGCACACTATGGTTATGCTGACTGACTGGAATTCATGAATGGCAACCAAAGAGGGCCAGCGCCAGGAGCTGCTTTACAAGCTGCCTAGAGCTTTACTTCTAACCTTGTGGTACAAAGTTCATTTTACTAGGGGTATGTGGGGACTGCATGAAGATTAAGACCTATAAGCATAGTTACTGATGCAAATAAATGACATTACTGTTTGTCCTGCTTGCTTTCCTGCAGATTTACAGATAGCTAATGAATCGAGGCTTTTCCCATGTGATATTGGAGACAGATTTGACTATGAGTGTTGTGGGCAAGAAATACAAGTTGAGCACATCAAGGCATATGTCTGCAAACCACTTGCCAGCACAGTCAAAGCTGTGATTGTGATTCAAAACAAATTTGGATGGCAACTCCCAAACTTGAGATACATGGCTGATATGGTCGCAGCTAATGGACACAGGTAAGAAATGTTTTCTGCAAGAAATCCCACTCTTTGTTTTCTACAAGAAATCCCACTCTTTGTTTTCTACCATTAGAAGATAAAGGAGACAAAGACATTTAATAAATGAAAGATAACTGTTTCCCAGGGATCCCATTGCTGCCCTGTGGGCTGTGCTGGGGAGAGCACACAGCAATATCTAAGGGTGACCTAAAGACGGCATCCTCAAGAGTCCCTGTTTGTTTCTTTCTAGTGAATGCATCACCTCTTCTGCTGGTCATGCAGCACATCTCAGGTCATCCTGAGCCAGGGTTTAGCTACTCTTGTGATGCAGGAGCTCTTTTCAGTACTGAGCGGGATCTTACTCTATGTCTCTTTTTTCAGTCACCAAATGATGTCTGCAGTAAAGCAGTCAGTCCATCCTTTTTTTTTTTCTTTCTTTTTTTTTTTTTTTTTTTTTTTCCCTAGCTCATAAGCAAGCCCCATCATGTGCTCTGTAGTAAATAACTATTTCTTGTAGCTGCCTTTGTTTATTTTGAATGCTTTAATGGTGGATTTATGTTAAGTGGTATAATGCTGTATGCAAAATCTAAAATTGTAATCAGGACCCTCTTTGATCATTTCTCATTGAAACATTGAAAAAAACATATATATATACTTAGAAATGTTTTGTAAAGTATATAGGCATTTCTGTATAGTAGTTAACAATGGTATTTAAAAACATGACTTTCTTGAGGAAAAGAAATAAAAACAATATTTTGCTTGGGTAGAAGCTTTTTGTTGTATGAAGGGCCACAACAAGACAACCCTTAGACAAAAAGTCTAAGGGTCGATGAATTTATTTAATTTTGATTTTGTTTATGTGTGTCTGTGTGCACAGAGCCATCTGCCCAGACTTTTTTTGCAGGAAAAGAAGCGTGGAAGCCTTCTGATCCAGGCTTGATGGTTGGCTGAAAACTCAAGATCCCAGAAAAATAAACAAGTAAGGTGTCAGGGAACCGCATATCACATTGACTAAAATCTTTAAACCTTTAAACTCAAGGAGGGATAGTATGGATAGTACCCCACAGCCATTTGGCTGTTCTTATGACAGACAACTCTCATGTCACTTCCATGAGGAAACTGGGACCACCGTGAAACAGAAGCTAGTGCTTAACACCTGCAGCAGTCCTCAAGGAACACCACTTAAACAGTGATCTGTGATCTACCCTGGTTTCCAGTTAGCCTGGAATTAACCTGGTGTTTGATTTTAACTTGTTAATATTAGGGTGTAAAGTGTGCTGCCCCTGAAGAGATCATGTCTGTTACTTGCACATGTGCAACGCTGCTCAAGCATTTATCATCGAAGACCTTCTGTCTCTAGCAAAGGTGCTCTGCTGCCTTAATAACAGAAGGCAGCTGCTGGCAAGACAGTACTGTGAAGGGGCCAGACTAATTAGAAATCAAACTAATTAACTTACTGGGAGAGCAAATCTCTTTATTGGTCTGTGGGGAGTAGCTACATTGAAGGTTGCTGGGCTTAGGTATTTGGTGAGAAGGTTATGGGAGGCATAATTGAATCACATCTAGATAGCTCCTGTCTCAGAGGGGTCAGTTGTTGTGGAAACTTCTTAGTTTGGAATCTGTCCTCTCTCTGCTGGAATGGGAAGGAAGGGTTGGGCTCTGCCTGGCATTTCTTACAGGCAATTTACATGTTTTAAATGTCAGCTATGGTGAAGAAAAATTTTTGGCACTTCATTTGTATATGTATATGTGGTGGTGGTGGGACAACAGATTAGGTAGTATTTGTGAGGCTGAAAATATAGTCTTGAGGTGATATAAAACAATTAACTGTTACCTCTCTCTCTCTGATACTTTACTGCCTCTGCATGGTGACAGGGGCCTTCGGGGTACTTCAGGGGTAAATGGATGCTTCCAGAATACAGCATCTGGGCCAGATGTATTTCAACTGACACTATAAATCCTCAAAACATCTTCCATGTTTGTCATGTTGACTTTCCTGCAGCAAGCATCTCCGAGCTGAACTTACAGTTATTGTCAACATATTGACTGTCTAATGAATAGTGTTCTCTGGAGAGGTTGTTATTACTTTTTGTGTCTACATTTACAAAACAAAAAATCATCCAACTTTTCAGAGAGTTTTAAGCATTTTTACCTCTAAGGTAGGTGTTTAAAAAAATCAGCTGTTTTCCATCCGTGTAGCTTTCCTTTGATGTATGTTATCCATGTTGTGTTTTTATTTAATTCCATTAGTTTTTTTATCTCTTTGATGATTTCAGATTAGCAAGCCATAATATTTGCCTGAAATAATAGTTTATTTAATGTGTATGAAAAAGATATAATAGCAACACGGTAGAGGGACACATGCATATTTATATTTACTTTTCAAATTTTACAATGTTGATTTTACGATGGGTGCTTAATTTGCATTTGTTTATATGTTCCAGAGAAGCTGATGCTGTCCTGAAATACCTAAATGACCAGTGTGGTGTTAAGAAATTAAGGGTCATCGTTTTTTGCTGGGGTGGAGTTGCTGCACATCACATGATGCTGACATATCCCAAATTAAGGGCTGGTGTACCTCTCTATTCAAGGATGTAATACAAGCATGTACACATGAGTATGTGTACTGTATAGCTGAGGTACTTGATCTAGCATTGTTTCTTCAAATTAGATTTTCAGTTGATGACATATTTTGAGCAAAGTAGGAAGGATATTATGCAAGGAAGATGGTGGTGAGGACATTTGTTTCTAGTTTCATAATGAATCGTTGGATCTGCGTCTTTGCTTCAGGTTTAGACAGACATACATGTCCTTGGGTCACCTTCCCAATTCAGTTCCCTTTTCCTGTTTACTACTGCTTTGCAACGGCATGCTGCAGGGCTAGGACTTTACTCACATACAGGAAGTGTTGTTTTTGATTTAGCTACTCCGTGTAGTTAGACAGTGGTTATTTTAGCGTCAGTTGTCCTTTTATGCTCTGCTCAAGAAGCTGGGGTAGCTAAACTGTTCTTAGAATGTAGATTTGGGGCTACTTATTAAAACATTGACTTCCCCCATCAGTTCAGAGTAACTCAACGTTGTATGCACAGAAAACATCTTTCAAGTCCTATGAATTCAGATATTTAATCTGTAGCTCAAGAAACTAACTAAAATAAAGTTTTAATCTAGAAGGGTGTTCTTCTAGAAGCCATGCTTACAGTAGCTTGTTAAAAAGCTCCTGACATAATGACATTTACGGGTACATGTTGCATAAGACAGGAAAACTTTTCACTGCATAAACAGAGTGCTGAATCTGAATTTCAACTTAAAAGTCAATTGACATTTTTTTTTTTAATGTTTTCTAGGTCTAATCAAGGATTCTGATGATGTGTCCTATCTGATGAACCCTACATTTTTAATTTTTGCTGAAAAGATGACTTCATACCCCTTCATGAAGTACGCGAATAACATCTGTCTTCTTTCATTTCTGTGTTTAATTTTTCCTCCTGAATTACAAGCCAGAACTCAGCCTTATTAAAAAAAATAAGCAGAAAAATGGAGGCAGACTTAGAAGGAATTGCATAACTTAGAAAAAGAATTAAAACTATATATATATATATATTTTTTTTTTTTTCCTGAAATCTCTTTCTTTTTTGAAAGTATTTCCAGTAACCCAGGTGAAAAAGTTTTATAAAAATCCTCTTGCAGTTTTGGACTATTCAGGGAGCAATCCTTTGCTGTATGCTTTTTTTTTTTTTTTTTTTTTTTCTTTTTTCCTATTGATTCTGGGTAATCTAGACATGATAATTTTATCAGACTTCACAGTGAAGAAAAATGTAAAAGAAAAACTTTTACATAAAAGTGTAAAGTTAGTGGATTAAATAAAGTCAAGGATATGATGAGGAACAGTGATTTAGAAGACTGTTTCTTCTTTTTATCTGCATTTGATAATTTTTTTTAAGTTAGTATAAAGCAAATGGAACAAGGTAAGCCCATGAGCAATTACCTTCGGTATAAAAGGTACACTTAAACTGCACAGAAAAACACCTGTATTGAGAATTACTATTTTTTATTTCACTTACAACATAAGCTCTTCTCCCTTGTATGCAAATATATGTGCCTAAATGCAATTTTTGATAAAATGATCAATTTTTCTTGCTGCACACTCTACTCTAGCCAGTATGCTAGGGAGATCATACTTATGAAATTGAAAAAATGTTCAATATTAATTAATTTTCTAGTACTGCAATGAAGGAGATTTTTTAATGTGATTCTTTGTCTCATCCAGCTTTCACAAATTCTGTTCACTTTACAAATTTTCTTCGTCAAATTTGTGTGCTAAATAGAAAGATGAACTTTAAAATGATAAAATACCCACACCCTAGAAGTAACATTAAGAAATATAACACAAAGGATAGAATTAGGTCAGCTGAGGAAACATTCAGTCTGGGATTTACGAGCACTTGGTCATTCCACTCCCCAACATTACCGGCAACTACTTGCTGTGAAGCCTTAATGAGTGTCTGCACTGTGATAGTTAATAAGCCTTACGTGTGGATGTCTCCATGTATCCTGTGAAGTGAGGCCATCATGCAGGATGATGTGCTTGTTCCCATGCGTACATGTTCATAAAAGGATATCTCACATTACCTACACAAGTCCAAGTTCATAACTGGAGATCTGGTCTACAGGAATTTCCACTTGGATTTTTCACACTTGCACACATAGTCTGATGTAGAGAAAGAAAGATTTGTTAGGTAAACTGTCATGCTCATGATTGATTAGCCATAAAATAAAACACATTTAAATAAGTCTTAGTGAGATGAAAGAACACATGGTTTTCAAAGTGCTAACTGAAGTCATCAGTGACACAGAAATGGGTAGGAATAAAGAAGATGGAGGCAGACTTTTTTCATTGGTATTCAGTGAAAGGAGAAGAGGCAATGGGGACAAAGTGAAACAGGAAATTCCACTTAAACATAAGAAAAAAAATAATACTCTGAGGGTGCTTTAATATTTGAATCTGAGAGAGGTTGTGAAGTTTTCATTCTTGGAGGTATTAAAAACCCAGCTGGACAAGGCCCCGAGCTGTAGCTGACAGTAAGGGTTAGACTACATATTTCCCAAAGGTCCCTGAAAATTTGGTGTTTATATAACATTTGGAAGTGACACTAAAGTGACACGAGTTCCTAAAACTTGAAAAAAGAGATATCTTGCCCTCATTTATGTCATTCTAAACAATACATACAAATGTTTTTCAAGCTTTCCAGGCACATACACTCATAAACCACATATGATAAGCCAAATTGCATCCATTGGTGTCTGATTGAGGCTTGTTATTGAGCTTTAGTTTATTTAGTATTTTCATATGTTGTGTATGTAGGAAGTACTTTTATTGTATCCATATCTTTGTAAGTTGTTGTACCTACCTTTATATTCTAACAGATTTTCTAGACCCTTATTGCAATGGTGTTTTTTCTTTATATAATTTTACTTTTTTTTTTTTTTTTTTTTTTTTTTTTTTTTTTCCATAGGGAGCTTGATTATTAGTGTCTAGCCTGCATGATAAATCAGGGAGTTGAATGATGAATAAACTAAGGACTGGCAGCATGGAATATATCTATATTAATGTAACTGTGACTCTGCTCTATATTACAGGTCACCCTACTGGAGTAGAAGCTAAAGCAAAATTGTGAAGTTGATTATCAGGTTAAAATTTATCCTGGACAAACTCATGGTTTTGTACATCACAGAAGAGGAGATGGATAAGCCTTATATTGAGGAAGGAAGAAAAGATATGATCAACTGGCTGGATAAATATATTTAATAGAAAAGCAATCAATTAATTTATAACATAATCATGTAACATATTGTGGAGATTTTTGATAGCACATTTTAGAAAATTAGGAGGGAGAGCTTGTTGAAATTAAAGAAAAAAGGAAACAATATTTTATTTTATTTTTTTTGGTCAGTAGATTCTAACTCATAATTCCATGCTATATTCTTTTGAGGTGGTTTCAGATGTCACTTAACAGTGTCGTGTCTTAATATGCTGTGAAATGGTTTACAATTCCTTGGGTTTTAGTGTAATACTTGAAATAAGTTGTACTAGTAGTAGAATAATGTTTATATGTTGTGGCCACTGTTCACCTAAGTACCACTTAAATCACAGGCCCAAAATTTAGGGACACAAATGGATTGTCTGGTGGAACTCCTTCTGAGACACTAGGTTTCTTTGACTGGTACCCTGGTGGCAGGTATTTATTTAACAAGTGACTTTATTGTGCATGTCTTTTTTCAAAATTTGGAGTCTGAGGTTATTCAAATGGGGTACTGCTTTCTCACATTACCTTTGGTCCTGTGATACTGTATAGACAGTTTCCCGACAGTTTCAGAAATCAAAAGTATAATACAAATGGCAAACGGCATTATTGTGTGGATTACAAACCATGGTTACTGCTTAAAGAAGAAATATTAAATGTTTTTGCGCAATGTATCTTGTTACGTAATTTTTCCATTGATGATACAGCAAAAATCTCTATGTTGCATCATCTCAAGATTGCATCTACCTCAACACCCAGCCTTCATTGGTGGCCATCAGTGGCTGCTTAGGGAATTTTCCTCTTACTCCACATCCTGGCAAGCAGCGGTTTTGGGTCTTTCTGTGCTGGATGTGCCTGTTGGGGCAATGTGTTGAATAGCCACTGATGGACCTACCTTCTGTGAATTTGCCAGGAGAACTCTAATTCTGGCCTGTGGCTGCTGCTGAAGTGTTGCTTTTGATAAGATACTGTCTATACCTAATGTATTAATCTACCTGTTGCCTAGGTGATACAGCTCTTATAACAATTTTTTTTTTTTTTTTTTTCCCCCCAGGAGAAGATTGTTAGAGGTCTGGAAGTCTGGTGTGTCTTAATTACCTCAGTGTAAAACCTAGGTAACCCTAAATTCAGTCAAGCTCCCTTAGCATTACAAGGTAAGCTGTTGTGTAAGAGGATGATCAGGTCATATATTTAGAGAACGGCTGTCATTCATAAATGTTTAAATGGCATGTGTACTGTAAAACTAATACTGTGACTAAGCAAAAGGAAAAAAAAAAACAACTGAGATGCTGCATTTGTTAGAAGTTGAAAGGGTAAATACAAGTTACTACAAGTGTGGTCAAGTCTTCACGATAAAACTGTAACTCACTGTGTAAGATCTAGCATTGTGAGTTTATAGTACAAAGTACAATCAACTGCACATACGGAGAGTGTGAATGTTTTGAATTAAATTTTGACTTCTAATTAAAAGTTATAAGGGGAAAATCTGAATAGATTGTCAGGGAACACAGAATCAACAAGAGATTAAATTAAAACCCGTTTAATTTATAAAGTTTAATGTTAATATTAAGGTCATGGAAAATAGTCTTATATAAAGGAAAGTTTCCACAGGCACAGTACAGTCACTCAAGGAAGTGAGCATGGGGCGAAGCAATCCCAGTGAAGAGAAGTTTCTGGAAGAATTGCTGCAATTGTAATTGGAATTGTAAGCAAGTCATAGTGATAAAATTATTTAGAATATGGGCAAACAGTTTATATGTGAGGACTAAATTGCAAAACGCGTCACTTTGTCAACATGGGACAAAAGTGCATTTAGTGCTATTTTTCAGATGTACCTGTGAAGAAACAGTAAACTTTCACTGCTATTTTTACATAAAGCTCTTTAAAGAATAAAACCGATTATGCAACAAAAAGAAGATCAGAAAGCCAAATGGGAGGGATACAAGGATCAGGCAGTCACTTTAATTCAAAAGGGAAAAAATATATAACATGTTCTGATAGGATAAAAATATATCAGCATTTAAAATAATTATTATAATTATATGTAGAGCAATCTACACAACTGCTGCCTTTTCAGATTTTATTTGTTCTCATGCTGAAAGAGAAAATATTTTTCCTGTGCTATGCTCTGTCTTGTATAGGGCTTTGAAACAATGTCTCTATGTCACTACCACGCCGTGCTGATGACTTCAGATTTCTCTATTACCAATGGATAAATAGTCTAAAGAAATAAAAACACGAGCATAATGTTTGAAAGTGATACTACCCCAACCTTCAAAAACAAAGGAACACCCTTAAAAAAAAAAAAAAAAAAAAAAAAGATTAAATGAATTGCTCAGCTAAGTAAACATGTTTCGTAAGAGTTAAGAAGAACTACCAATATTAATACCATTTTGTATAAGCTACAGGGAACGTTTTGTATCCACATACAGCATGACTTGTCACAGTAGCACACCCTGCTTATACTCAGAAGAAAATTAAAGGCTTAAAAAAAAAGTGAAATTCTAGCTTTGTGACTCTGTGATATGCACAGATAAAGTCAGTAAATTACGCAACTCTTATTTGAAGAAACTTGATCCTTGCACTCACCCCTTCCATTTTATGAGTTAGCACTTTCTTCGTGATCCCATTCAGTGCTTGCTGTCCTTGCTACACTCTTGTGGCTTGGGTCTGCTGTCTCACACATTGGCTGTGCTACAGGTATGTGTGTTTATTTGTTTGCTTGTTTTTGGTTTTGGTTTTAACTTTCACAGCTTTTCCTCGTGAGAAACATAAAGCAAGTGCCTGCTGAGTCTGAACTCGGTGCGTCTGGAGGACTTGCACATTATCTACATGCATTTTTGAAGAGTCCATGGTCATTTAAATGGTACCAGAGTGCTACTTTCTTCCCAAATTATTCCAGGTGGCAGTTTGGAAATCTGTTGGTTTCCTTCTCAAGATGGGGAAGACATCTCAGGAGGAGACTCAGGAGAACCTCTTGAAAGTGAAAGAGCCACAGAGCATATCTTTATATTTTTCTAGTTGTAGATTCAGGTTGCTGAAAGCTAAAGTTATTGTTTGGCCTTCAAATGCTCAAGCGCTTGCAGGTGGAGATGATAGAACAGAGAGAGTGCAGTGATGGATGTGGGCTTACAGCTCCTCCTAGAACACTATTTATTGTATATAAGGGAGGGAAAGATAAATTTTTAAGGAATAGTTCAGTAGAATCTCAGAAATTGGAAATAGTACTTGTTTCTTTAATATTCAATTGATCTTGTTATATTTTCTGATTTTAGTTAACTTTTTTTTTTTTTTTTTTTTTTTTTTTAAGGAAAAGCAGTTATCTACTCTTTTTGATTATGCATTTAAACTAAATTTTGGCTTAAATTCTGTTGATTAATTCATTTTTCCTAGTAGACTTATTTTAAATTATGAGTCCTTTATATGAGACTACAGCATATGAAAAACACATAGGTGAGAGTGGCTTATTAAAAAAAAAAAAGCAACTTGGAGGATTTGTATATATGTGTGCCTACAGTTAATACAGCTTTCAAATAAGATACGGCTTGTCTTGAAATTTTCATCTGTGAAAACCTAGCTTTGCTAACTCTTCTTGGGATATTCTGAAATGTAAATTATGTAAATACAGGACATCTTTGTTCCTGGAAATCTGTGCAAATCTCCCGTCAGTAAGGTTGATTGTTGGTTGGTTTTCCTGCAGCTGTCCCTTTAGGGCTGCAGCTATTTAAGTCATGCCAGTTCAGGGACTGTTTGGTACCTGCTTTTCCTGTTTCTCTCTGTGAGCACGTTTGGTGCAGTCAATACTGAACATCCTTGCTTCTGTACTAAGCAAAGTTTTCTTAGACAGTGCTCACAGACCTTTGCACTTTGTCTGGAGGAAGTTTAGGCGAAGCTTTACCTAAATTCTCTCCACATTCTTGAATAACTTGGAGGTTCCCTGTGCATATTCAGGTAAGTTATTTGAGTCTTTTTGCAGTAATATGAAGTCAGACCACCCAGTTGGTTAATCTAAGGTCAGTGGTATAAAATCATTAACCTGAGAGTGTAAGGATCTACACCAACCTGTGTTAGCCTCTGTTGGTGGTTTTTGACCTTTGTGAATAACTTGTTTATTTTCACCTAAGCAATAGTTTGTAATAATTTAACCATACTGTTACCTTGTTCGTAAAATGTTTGGCTTAACTCGCGGATTTTTCCTTACATTCATTTTCCTTGTTTTTCTATCTTGGAGATTGAATGTATTCCTTCTCTCTCTCTCTCTCTCTTTTTTTTTTTTTTTTTAATATTGAAAATGTTATATTCCAACTTCCACTGATCAGTACATTTTTCTGACGCATTTTTTAAACATCCTCTTTCAAAATCTGCTATATCTGAGGCTAATGCTGGTTTAGAAAAGGGATTTCTTGACTCTGAATATGTTTGCTAAAGGAAGTTTAAACGTCCAGGAAAATACCACAATTAATCAATTAATCAGTGTTTTTGTTGTTGTTGTTGTTGTTTATTTATTTATTATTATTAGTGTATGTATATATATATATATATATATTTTTTTTTTTTTCCAAAATGCAAGGTCCTGTATTAAGCCTTTACTGTCTATAACAAAGAACGCATTCCTGGCAGGGACACATGCATGATGTAGATTAAAAGAGCTAGCTTCATCACTATGTAATTAATTTATGACAGTTGCCTGGCTGGTTGTTCTTTACTTTTCCTGTATTATTGTAGGGCACACAAGCCCTAGTTATGTGCCAGGTCCCCGCAGAAGAGTTTATAAGATAAGCAATTTTATAAGATAATAGTTTATAAGACAACCAACAAGATTGTTACTTATAAAAAAATCCCGATATGCTGATTGACTGATGTTGCATTTTTGATCTATCAATGATTGGTAAGTGTAGTGATTCAAAAATTCAACAGTCTATGACACCTCTGTGTTTTGGTCTGTTTCAGCGTGGTGTGCTGTGATATTCACACCTGAATGTTTTCTGTTCTTCCCAGGGTGATATCACACATGGCTAACGAATTGAGGCCCTGCCCATGTGACATTGGAGACAAGTTTGACTACGGCGGCCGTGGGCAGGAAGTACAAATTGAGCACATCAGGGCTTATGTTTCCAAACCCTCTGCCAGCACAGACAAAGCTGTGATCGTGATTCATGATATATTTGGATGGCAACTCCCAAACACGAGATACATGGCTGATATGCTAACAGCCAATGGATACATGTAAGAAATCCTACTCTTTTGCAAATGCCTTCCATTTTTTTTTTAAAATTTATTTTATTTTTGAAACCATACAAACATGAACAATTTCGTAGGCTTCATTTCCAGGCTTCTGTAAAGAATTTCCTGTTAAAGCATCATTGTTGAGCAATCCCACCATAACGAGGTAATAGACAAATAAAGAAGGAAAGGAGGAAATGGAAAAAGTCTTATTTTGCATCTTTAGTTGGGGTACTGGAATGGCTCTGTGAACATGAAACAGCTGCATCCTCCTCCCTTACATAGCACGTTCGCAAGTTCACTGCTATGGCAAAAATTCCAGGCAAGCTGAAAGTAATTCTGTGAAAGTGAACTGTACCAGCTTGTGCCAGAGAAAGAAATAAGGTCTCAGATACGTGAAAAGAGTATTGTATATCCACTTCCCTGTATTACTGGGTTAGCATTCCTTCTTGCCCGAATGTATCGACTGTGTAAATTGTAGATTTTCTTTTATTTCTAATTTAGTAGGAAACCACTAAGGTTTTTCAATTGCAGTTAAAGAGAGAAAAAAAAGACAGATTAATTAATGAATTTTAAAAAGAAAACAAATATCTGGAAGTTATGCTAACTCTATTTATCAGACAGAAAAATAATGAGGGTTGCATGTAAAATGCTTTGATGGAGATTACATTCTATGTGTACTCAACAAAATGATTTTTTTGTAATACACACAGACTTCCCTTCGATCCTTTCTCAGTGTTATTTCATGGGCATAAAATGTTTTTATTTTTCTTGCAGAGCCATCTGCCCGGATTTTTTTGTGGGACAAGAAGGGTGGAAACCTTCGAATGACTGGGCTTCTTTCGATGATTGGCTGAAAACTCGACAGGCCAGCAAAATAGACAAGTACAACTGTTGTTCATGGTCCAGCTTGTGGACGTGCTTCTTTAGTAGGAATTTTTGCATCAGTAAAGATGCAGGATTAGGTCCTAAATTATTAATGGATCAAATACAGATGGATGTCCAGAAACAAAAATTCTGTGCAGTTCAAGTGTTAAGCTTGAAGGCTGTGTGAGGAATGCTTTTTGGAGAAAAGCAGATCTTTGAACAAGAATAGAAGTGACCACTATTTACTCGTGCAGAGAGTAAAAGGGGGATCAATGACTCAAAAGAAAAGAATCAACAAAGGCTAGGGGATACAGCAAGCTTCTTCCATTTTGTTTTGATTCAATTCCTATGGGCAGGCACATCTTCTATGAGTTTCTGTTAAGGTGCAAACACAGTCACCGAATGGGATTTAACTGGGGAACATTTGTCCTGCTCCCCATCAGATCCCAGCAACTTTAAATAATACTGTTTTGCTATTTTTCTAGCTGCTATTTTTCTAGCTGTATTTTTAACCATTTTTATCTGACCTGGCTTAATTACATAATACTGCTGTTGATTTTTAATCAACAATTTGAAACTTGCTGTCACAATTCCATGAAGTATTTGTGTCCCCTGGTAATACTTTAGCTCTAGTCACATTTGTGATAATAGGATGTTCTTGACTGGATGTGTCTCTTTTAAACATTTTTTTTTTTTTCCCTAATGTAAGCCTATAGGACATATTGCCACTGGTGAATTTTGTTGCTGTTTATAAAATCACTTTAGGTTCTAACTACAGTGATGTGGGAAGAGTGACTTCACATGCTTTCTCCTGTCTTCTGACCTGTGGTTTGTCCTATAATTTACATGTAGAAATGAGTAATTGTAAGCAAGTGTTGTGGGTTGACCCCAGCCAGCAGCCAAGCACACACACAGCCACTCTCTGACTCCCTGCAAGCAGGACAAGGAGAGAACAGGAGGAATAAAAGGGAGAAAACTTGTGGATTGAGATAGAGACAATTTAATAAGTGAAGGAAAGAGAAAAAACAGAAATGATGCAAAAGTTCTCTACCTTCCACAAGCAGACCAATGCCCAATCAGCCTCTGAGCCGCAGCCACTGTGGAACCAGGCTCCAGCTTTAACTCACTTTTATTTATATTTTTTAGAGAAGTTGATGTTGTCCTGAAGTATCTAAAGGAGCAGTGTGGCGTGAAGGATATTGGTGCCATTGGGTTCTGCTGGGGTGGAGCAGCAGTACAACATCTGATGCTGAAAAATCCTCATTTAAAGACGGGGGTGTCCCTCTACGGTAAGTGTCAAAGGTTTGTTATGTTGTGAGAGAACATGACCAGAGCAGGAACTATCCTAGAGGAGCATTACTGTAACGAAACTTAACGTGACATCTTATGGGGGAAGGTGATATGATTTCAGAAAATTTTCACACAATTTGTCTTTATGCACCCACATTCTTGCACAGAAACAATCCTAAACATCAGGGTTTGAGTGGCACAGCCAGGATGGCTTCTGTGCACCATAGAGTACAAAGGACACCAAGGGCCTCACCATGTCTCAGATTCCTCTTGACTGGTGACAACGAAATAGTTTCTGTACAAATCTTTCATACCTGTTAGGATCCAGCAGCTATTGTGAGGTGGGTCTTTGCCTAAGGATCTCACCTATCTCAATTTCCATAAGTCTTCAGGCAGGATGCTGCCCACTGTCTGGTTTTCAATATTTGGAAAATCTTTTTGAAATATGTGTCTGTACTCTATTCTGCTGTTAGGCTCACAGGAAAAGACATGGCCATAGTGATATTCTGCAATGTTTTGCTATCCTTCTGTCAGAGTGCAGGGACCTTCACTGATAAGTCAGCTGTGTTGGGGTCTGCACAGGCAGCAGGCCACCAGGTCATGGCATTCATTGTGATTGTTTATCTTTAATAGTTGTTTAACCGCTTTAACTAACATGAATCATTTCATATGCCTTTGCTTTTTCCATAGGAGTGATCAGGTTCTTTGACGAGAGATCCACTTTGCTTCACCCCACCTTCTTCATTTTTGCTGAAAATGATCATATCATCCCACTAGAGCAAGTGAGTTTCCCATCAAAGATATTTATCTTTGTATGCTTTCCATCCTTGTTTTGTAATCTGGTATTTACTTAGGAGAAAGCAGAAAATGAATTTTCTTCCTCTTTTCTGTAGTTCTACGTAAATTTGTGTTGTTTATCCCCAAAGTTTTACAGTGACACTAAAAAATGTTTTCTGTTTCTCTTGCAAAATGCAGTTGTTATATATGTGGGAGTTGCTAGGAGGAAAGAGGCAAGAGGGGGAAAAAAAAAAAAAAGGTTGATTTGAGGTCTGTAAATACATAACGTGCTAATTCAGTATGCAGCCAAGATGATATGTTCTGTTACAGGTCACAGAGCTGGAGCAGAAGCTGAAACAAAACTGTAAAGTTGATTATAAAGTTAAAATTTACCCTGGACAGACTCATGGTTTTGTACACCGTAAAAGAGAAGATATCAATCCTCAGGATAAACCTTATATTGAGGAAGGAAGAAAGGATATGATCAACTGGCTGAATAAATACATGTAGAAGACATAAAATGTCCATAAATTAAATGATTTTTTTAAGGAAATAATAAAATAATAAAGATTATATTGACTAAAATGTACTTAAAACCAAAATATTTTGTAAAACCCTTTTGCAATAACACTACTTACATACACTTATTTTCCAAGGAGATGCATAAAAATTTTCAATCACAGAAAGCCTTAATTGTAAAAAAGATCTTTAAATTTGCACTCCCAGGCCCTGTAAATGGGCTGGGTTCATGTTGCTCCCCTGTGATATAAGGGCAGAGGGAAGGGCTGGACAGACATTTCTGTGCTTCCTGACAGTCCTGACATGGTCCTGGACTCAGCACGTATAGAACCACTGAATGGTTTGGGTTGGAAGGGACCTTAAAGATCATTCAGTTCCACCTGCTGCCATGGGCAGGGACGCCTCCCACCAGACCAGGTTGCTCCAAGCCCCATCCAGCTTGGCCTTGAACACCTCCAGGGATGGGGCATCCACAGCTTCTCTGGGCAGCCTGTGCCAGTGCCTCACCACCCTTTGAGTGAAGAATTTCCTCCTTATATCTAATATAAACCTACCCTCTTTTAGTTTAAAGCCATTCCCCCTGGTCCTGTCACTACACTCCCTGACAGAGAGTCCTTCCCCAGCTTTTCTGTAGGGCTCCTTTAGGTACTGGGAGGCCACTGTGAGGTCTCCCTGGGTCCTTCTCTTCTCCAGGCTGAAGGACCCCAACTCCCTCAGCCTGCCTTCATAGTAGAGGTGCTCTAGCCCCTTGATCATCTTTGTGGCCCTCCTCTGGACTCACTCTAATATATCCATGTCCTTTCTCCTGTCCACATATAGGAGAAACTGGTGCATGGGAGAGACTTGCAGACACCTTTGCTCACTGGTGCATCCATGTCCCATGTGTGTGCCTATGTAGCTCTGCTGCAACGCGAGGGTTGCAATGTGTAAACCTTCCCAGAAGGCAGCAACTTGGGTATGTGGCTCAGAAAGCCACATATGAAGTGTGAATTTAGTTCCCAGATATGGATTCCTGCCCAATTTGCCAGGGTTACTACAAGAACAGACAGAGATGATGAAATGAAATACCCTACTACTATTGCCTCACATGGATTTTACATAAAAGGATCTTGATGTCTTTACTTAATGCTCACCACTTTGCTTCATGGGAGACGATCAGTAATATCTTGGCTGGCAAACCATTCCAGATTGGACAGATTTGAGCTATGTTTCTTTTTATTTATTCATTTATTTATTTAAATGTGAACAGACAGATGTCTCTGGGAACTGAGATAAGCTTTTCTAAATTTCTTCTAAGACAAGGGAATAGTGAAGCTGTGAATAGTATGGTGAGTAGTATTTTGTCAAAATTAATCATCCTTGGAGAATTCGGAGTGGCTTGCTATATGGCAGGTGTTGCATTTCATCATTTATTCATATTTGCCATCACTGGGACCATAGAAATATGGGACCTGACATAGAAAATTCAGAATTTTGCCAGTGTTAACATTTTCTTTACTAAAAATCACACACACATTAACAAAACTGGCACCTGAGAATGTTATTTATGTCTAGAAAGCACTGACATATAGGTTACAGAAATCCTTCTGCCAGCAAGGTACGTTTACAGGTCTATCCAATTCAAACAGTCTGTGCCTTTCCAATTTAATCATCTTTGGGAGGGATTCCCTGTTGGCACTGTGTATTATGTGAAAGATGAAATGTTAATCTGCTGTAATTTTATTCAAAACACCTTATATGCATTTCTACCTTTTGAGACTGCAGCATGTGACAAGAAATTTGAATAGCCAAGCTGCCAGCTCGTGCTTCCCTTGGGAGAGGGCAACCCAGGAAACTCAGAAGGTTTTTGCTTTCTGTAAATAATATGGTAGGCAAAGCTGTTTGTTAACAGCCTTGAATAACCAATATAACAGGAAAACTTGCCAAACTCTTCCTTGAGGGGAACCTGTAGTTATTGTTTTTTAACTTTGCAGGAAGAGAGAACCTAGAAGAATCCTACTCACACCTTTTCCAGGGTGAGTAGGATTTTGGCCACTGAGAAAGCGTTAAACTAAGGAAGGAAACTGTATAGGCTAAAGTGAAAGAAATCTTCTGGTGGAAAACCACAGGGATTGGGAAAAGATAGGAAAACAGAGCATAGTGGATGGAGACCAGCATTGTGAAGAGCAAGAACACTTATCATGCACACTGCTGATCATCTCCTGATCTCCAGAAGGTTGAGGTCCTTTACGTTAATGAAAATATTAGAACACAACTTGCATCTGATTCACTGGATCTTCTGCCTTCTTGGAAGTTGAATTCTGTGTCCTTGTTTCTGCTCTCTGACACAAATATTTTGATAGCATCTGATCTTTATAATCAATTTTATGTTACCCAGACTTTACTACTAGTTCTTCATTTGCTTCTGCTTCTACATACTGAGCGGTAACTCTTTTATGGATTTTTGGTATAATCTTTCTAGCAACAATTTCTAATCAGCTTGATGACTCTTCCTTCAACCCTTTTATATTTTCTGTATTCCTCTCTATTAAGCTAGCCTTTACTGTTTCTTTTTACTGTGGTGCCTAAAACGGATAGTCAATATTTTATCTTAACAACTATTCTCAGCTTCTTTGGCTTCCAGGTTCTAAACAGCTGTGGGCTTTCAGTGTGCAGGTTGAATTCAGATAGGACAAAGAAATGCACTCCCCCAACACATGCACACACACAGCAGTGCCAAAACTCCCATAAAATAATGTGTGCTTACTTAGTATAAAAAAAGTACATCTTCTGGCCTTCTGGCTCTCCTTCTCCAGGCTGTATCTGCATTACTCAGCAGCAACATCTAGCTCTAGGGAACTCTGCTGCTGGGTCTCTAAGGGTTTTTTTTTTGGCTTTGCTTTCTTCAGAGTAGGCCCTAAGGAAGAAGCTCAGTGATTGCTGTGCTGGATTAGAGGGGTTTCAGCGCTGTGAGGAGCAACCAGAAGTTGAATGCGATGGAACATGGGGAATTGATGGAAGAAGTGGCAGAGGTGACCACACCAGTAGATTTAGCTCCAGCCCATCTGAGGACCTCATTGTAATTCATTTTGGCCACATCCACAGGCATACTAAGCTTCATATTTAGGACCGTAGTTGCCTATCTAGCATAGCTTTTAACCAAACCATACTTTGCTCCTTTAACTATTGACTTTTCAATGTGTTTCATGGCAGGCAGTGAGTGGTAGCTTAGCCTCTAGTAATTTGTAGAGAGGAGACTATTTTTCAGGGAAGTATGCTTGTCACAGGGACACAAAACAATCTGGCTTAATTTCATTTAAGGTAAGGAAAAATAAAGGTAGAGCCACAGAGAGTACTTTGTTGAAGAGCTACCTGAGAAGAGTGATGGGAGTCTGGTGCCTGTCTCCTGTTTATGCCCCTAGAAATCTCCCTTGGCACACTTCGCTTATTTGCCTGTTTCTGGTCTTTGGCACTGAAGTATATCAAAGCCCAGCAAATATTAGAGCATGTAACTTCAGAAAGCAGGGAGTGGAATGGGCTAATAAAGCTCCAAAACAAAGTTCTTCTTTCAGACCATGGAGCAGATGGTGACACCTGTGGCAATATGTTTCCTTTCCTTCCTGCCACAGCTAGATCGAGAGCTGATGAGGAAATTTTGCATCTGGGCTGGTAGTTTGCCATGAATTTTAGCAGAGCTATGATAATGTTATTTGTTAAGGGGATTGGAAATTATTCCAACTGTGCTATTAAACTGTTCTTTATTTTTTATTATTATTATTTTATTTTTATTTATTACCAGGTGTTGTGCTTACAAATTGTTGAAGATTTCTTTAATGTTCATTCTTTTTTTTCCAGAATCTTTAGAAAAATTAGAGAATTACCAAAATACCTCAGCTGGGTGCCTGCCAACCACAACTAAGAAAATTGCTTTCATTAAAATAAAATAAAATAAAATAAAATAAAATAAAATAAAATAAAATAAAATAAAATAAAATAAAATAAAATAAAATAAAATAAAATATAAAATAAAATAAAAAGAGCTGAGACAAAACATTGTAGCTTCTTCTGACTCTTTTGAGGAGGGAAAGGGGAAAGAGATGCAAGGGGAAAGATGCAGGGGGGATGGGTAGTTCATATGTTGTTTATACTTGCAAACACTGTACTTTGCAGCACTCTATGATGCTGCTTTAGAGAGTCGTGAGTGGTTACAGATCTCCATGTGACTGTGACTGTCACTGTCCATGATGGTAGTGTGTAGCACTCAGCAGCCCAGGGTGGGTTAGCAGCTTCTGCTGGTTTCAGCAGAACGAGTGCTTGCTGTTGTCCCAGGTTGTCTCTGTTTTGCTCACACAGCTGGCTCAGCTCTGCCCTCACTCAGATTTTTATTTCCTGAGAGACACAGACAACCTGGATTGAAATTAAAGGAATGGACTTGTTTCTGTTGTACGCCACAGCTGAAATCTCCACAAAGCAAGGTTAGGCAGAGATCAGTTCTTGTCCAGGCGTATTCCTGTACAAAGGTCTTCTCTGTAAGTCAGGGTACTTTAAGAGCCCGAGTCTGGTTTTGCACCCTTGTGGTGAGCAAATGCAGAAATTGCTGCCAAGAGGACACAGGAGCTTCATGAGTCTTGAGACAGACATGCTGTGGCCTCAGCAGCTCTACCTGGCTGCAGACTTCTTCAGCTACCTACAGGGGCAGACCATGGAGAGGAAAAGCTGAGGGGCAGCAAACAAGAGCTGCAGCATGGGAAACTCTGAGTGATTATAAGGGAATTAATTTTCACTTTGAGAGCAGCCAGCAATGGAACAGGTGCCCAGGGAGGTGGTGGGGGTGTCCAAGGCTCACCCAGATGAGGCGCTGAGGAAGCAGTAATGTTAGCGGTGCTTTGAGTGGGCGCTTGGGTCCAGCTTTTTATTCTGTGATTCTACAAATTGCCGGGGGGGATTCAGCATCTAGGAGGTGAGATGAAAGCTTTTCTATGGTGGTTTCTGTACTTTATAGGTTGTATCTGCTTGTGTCTATAGCACAAAAATCTAGGATGTTGAAACTAAAGGGGTCAAGGTCATCTGAGGGTACTTAAAAGGACTCTAAAAATATTTCTCTGCAATAATTGAAAGGCTGCCAAGGAGAAAATAACTGTTAGTGGGGTTCCTAGCATGTCCTGGTGTAAGGACCAGTGGAAGGTGGACCTTCTGGTCCCATTTTTGTCTGTGCCAGTACTCTACTGTGTGACTTAAGCAAAGGTCTGTTATCTTTATCTGTTACTGGCTTTTCTCTCCATCACAAAGTACTTGGAGGTCACATCAGGACCTGCTAAAGAACTAAAGATTATATTGAACTTGACTATGGGAAAATGGGATGATTTCATTGCTACCCTGTATATTTTCAGATATGATAAATAGATTTATAGCGGAATATAATAAATGGTAGAATAAACATAAAACATGATAGGGGCACCCTCTGAGCTAATGCAGCTATAAATTCACGTCATTAAAATCAGTCGAGGCCAGAAGAATGAAAGTAGCAATGCCCTGCAGCAATGTTATTTCTTGCTCCTCATTCCAGCCCACGCGTGCTGGTGTCGCTTCGCTACATAACATCGAGGCAGAGAGCAACATGTTGTGTTTGGCTTTGTCAAGGCTGTTGCAAGCAGCCATGAACTTGTTACCCTTGTAGCCTGAGCCAGGCTAAAGCTGTGCAGCCTTGTTAGCAGGGAGCTTTACTAAGAAGGTTATGTCAGCTCAAAATCATTATTCATAGCCAAAGGGCTTCCAGGTAGGACTGGGCTTGTACTACAGGGGCTGGCAACATGGCTAGAGCTGACTTAATCCTGTTTCTTGACTCTACAAAATACTGCTGAGGCCCATCCCATCTCTGTACCTCACTCTCTCATTTTTCTATTTTTGCAGGCTAAATGTCTGCAAGCAACTACCTCTGGCAGGTGGCTGCAGGTGGAGCAGCAGAGGCCAGAGAGCAAAAGCAGAGATGGCACAGCTTCAGGCTCTTTCAGGACAAGGAAGAAGAAGGCAGGAGGATTCTTATGAAACTGAAACAGGCAGGGAGTGAGGAACTACCAGGTGGGACAAAGGGAGCACATGGCTGCCTAGGAAAGAGAATGGTGTGGGGGTCAGGCACTGAAGAGATCAGAGTGGTGTTGGCTGCTGAAAATCAGAGTTATGCAGAATTGAGAGGGTTTGTGCATCTCTGATAGAAGGAAGGAGCAAGGTAGGAGCACAGGAGGTAGAAGAGGAACATGTTATGATGTTTTGAAAAAAAAGACAAGGATCTGGAAAATAATTCAAAGGAAAAATAATAATTCAAAGAAAAAAAATGAAAAGAAAAAACATGAAAGAATGAAGTGGAACACATTTTGAATGTTAATTTCTCTCTCCCAAGCAAGCAGGTAGGTTTGAAGGAAGGAACAGACATGAGAGAGAAAGGAGAAGAAATATGTGTGCACTGTATCATGCCATACTGCTAGGAGGAAGGAGGGGAAGGTCTGGCAGAGACCCCTGCAGGCTGGTGTGGTGGGGAGAAGACCTTCCATGTCTTGTTTTCCAGCTGGCTTACTGTAAACTGGTGACTACTATTCCCATGATATTTTTGATATAATGTCTGAAGTACTAATGATGAGAAGCTCAATTCACCACTCGAGAGAGGGATTAGGACTTGCATCACCATTCCAGCTTGTCACTCACCAAGTAATTAAAATCTTCTTTGAATGTAGAATTTACGGACCCCATGGGAGAGCCTCCGGCTAAGGAAATGATGCTTTGAACATGAGATCACTGAAAGAAAATAATGCATTAGCTAGAGAGCTTTCAGCTTTCCAAGCTGTGGCAGAAAGCCACTGAGCAACATTACACAGAGGCACCTAATTTGTGCTCCAGCCAGATCATAATAAATACCCTAGCTGTTTCTTCTTCTGAAGAAATAGTGAAGTGTAATTCAGAGACTCCAAGAGACGGATAGTTTTTAAAGAGATTGTATGTTTAGCATGGAAGAGGTTTTGCCATACATCTTTCCTAATGGAGGAAAATATCTACTTAATGTCCTGGTTTTATCACCGACAGCTGGTCGTGTTGACCAGTCTGGAACAGTGGCTATGGAGAAAAACACCTGGAGCCTCATCTGAGCAAATGGCTAATGCTGCTAGCAATGACGTAAGTGAACTTTTGGGAAATAAGTGAAGACTTGTTTGGAAATGGCCACGTGCCCACATGGGAAGACCAGCTTTCTGCAGTGCTAGTCCATGATCTCTGCTAGCTCAGCCACACTGCAAGGTTTTCAGCAGGAGTTGGCTGGTGCTGGACTAGACATGCACTACAGCAAGAAGCAGCAATGTCACTTCTCCCAGGAAACCAGATCCTTGGGCAATAACAAAAGCAGTTGCTTTCGTTACTCTGTTTTCCTCCAGTAATTTGGGCATTTTTGTTTTTAGAATGAATAAAAATAATTAAATTAATTAAATATTAAAAAAATAAAAATAATTAAATGTCTCTAGAAGATTCCAGGAAATAAAATGCTTTTAAAAATGAACCGTGAATTCCAGCCCTAACTACATTTTTTAAAAAATGTAATTTTATTTAATATTTTTTATTTTATTAAATAAATTACATTTATTTAAAATGTAATTTTATTTCTAAGCTTATCTTCTATCTATCTGTCTAGCTAGCTTTGGAATATTAGAGTTATTTGAGCCAAAGTGTGCTGCAGAATGAAGAGAGTATATTGTAGCTGGTCGAGTTACACTGGATCTATGGAGGTGCAAAAGAATACAATGTGAAACAGGGCCAAAAAGTCTTTTTAGCTTCCCTTTTTATATGGTTTAGATTATATATTTTGGCTTAGCATCTTAGTATGTCCACTCCTACTAGCCAAGCCTACTCAGGAGTTTTCCAAACCTGTTAGGTACATCCATTCACAGCTGTGTGTTTGCATTGCCATATGTCAGAAATACAAATATGTTACATGTACTTGTTTCACATGACAGCTTTGGTGTTCAGACCTGTACATACAAAACCAGTTTGGGGGTTCAACTAGAAACAACCAGAGCCTGAATCACTAAAAAGTTTTGAGCACTGTTTGCTGTCTTCACTACTAGTGCTGGCAGCTTTGATGCTTGGTTCTGGGCTGTCCAACTCAAGGAGACAAAACTACACATTTATTTGAAAAGTTAATCTTAATATCTGAACTTCCTCATAAGTAAGGGAAAAATCTTGCAGAAGAACCTTCCATTGCATGGTAACACCAACAAGATGACGACCTGCACATTTCAGGCCACAATAGGACAGATATGTTTATCCTGGACATGTCCTTTCTGCCTGATTCTGTGATTAGAAACTGAGGCTTAGAAGATAAAAGCCTCTCCACAAAGCGTGGGAATATTTTACCAGGTATGTGAAATTGCTGAGAGCTGTTGGAGTCACCAGTTGTGACAGGGTATAAGCAGGAGGTAAGTCAGGGTTATCCTGGAGGACTGGTTCTTTTCACCTCTGGAACAATTCCTGCTGACTTCTCCGCAGCAGCAGTTTTCTCTAGCTCACTCAAGAGGGAGGACACTGAGCCTCCCAGGAGCGAAGCATCCATTTTCACATGGCCACAGAGGCTGAGGAAATCTCCTCCCTGGAAGGCTCAAATTAAATCTGAGTTTCCCAAGGGTTGGAGCACCACTGGGCATCCTATAGCTTGTGTTATGCCTTCAGATTGTTCCTCAGAGGGCAATTCCCTGGATGCACCATGCAAACTGGTACATCTCCAGGCACCGCAGTAGTAGACAGTGACTACATGAAGGCAAACCTCCAGGTTATCAGGAATGAGGTGCTGATGAAAATGGCCAAGACTCTTTTGCCTCATTTTTCTGTGGAGACAGATGAATTGTGGTAGCAAGGTTGCTGAAGTTGAGTTCCCTACCCTTACATGCTATCCATCCAATGACATCTCACCAGGACAAGGAATTTTTTCTGTCTCTTTTGATTCTGCTTGCATGTTTGCATGTCTTTTCCCTATTCACTTTTGTTGCAGGTCTTCAGCCATCCATGTATCTAGGTATTTGTGTTATCTCATACCAGAGATGGATCACTGGACCACGGTGACAATGAAAACTGAGATTTGTGCCCTGGGAGGTCACCAGTTCAGAAAAAATGAATACTTGAAGGGTTTAGATGTAACATTTCACATTTGTGGCAATGTCAAAGCAGCTAAGTGAATCCATATAGCTAATGAACTTTTCCATAGTTTAATATCACCCTCTAGTGTCACATGGGTCCAGTTTCCACATATTATATTTTTCCATACTAATCTTGGTTTCTTGCCTCTAGCTCTTAATAGTATGACCTTGCAGATGCAGCAGCAGCCACGCTAGCTGTCATGCTTCTGGGAGAGAGACATGAGAAGCCAGCTTTTGAGAGGTGGATTTGCCAAGACATCAGGCTTCGAATACTTCTCCCAGGAAGTTTAGGAAACTTTCACCCTCCTTCCTTTTATGCATGTCTGGGTGAGAAGTCTTGGAATACAGTTGCTTCTTTCACCCATGAGCAGGAAGTGCCATGTTTGTTGGGGAGATTTCCACTCCTGATGCTGTATTTGCAGTAGATTGGTCAGAACAGACAGCTTATTTTGAAGTAAGACCAGATAGATACTTTGAATGTTAATAAGTCACCAGGACTGGATGACATTTGCTTGAAAGTCCTGAAGGAATTCAAATGTGAAATTGCAGACTGCTGGCCAAGCTGTATAAACTGTCTTTAATGTCTCTATGCCAGAGCCCTGATGGATTGCCAGTGTAACCCCCACAATAAAATATGACCAGTGAGTCTGACGTCCATCTGTGACAAGACAGTGGTGTCTAAAAGTAAGTTTGATGAGTATGTGAAAAACAGTCTGTTGAGAGAGTCAGTATGACTTCTGTAAAGGGGAATTCTGCATTACTGCCATGCTGGGTTCTGGAAGGGAGTTGATAAGCATGTGGATACTGGGGATCCAGGAGAAATAATACACTTGGACTTCCAGAAAGTCCTTGACAAGTTTCCTCATCAAAAGTCATTAAAGGAACTAAGTTGCTACAGGGTTGGACAAAAGGTCTTTTTATGGAATGAAAGATGAGCAAAGGACAAGAAGCAAAGCGTAGGGCTCACTGGCACTTTCCTGGATGGAGAAGAATGAGCAGAGAGGATAGCCCAAGGGTTGCTGCCGGGACTAGTTTTATTCAGCATCTTCAAGGATGATTTAGACAAGGGACTAAACAGTAAAGTCAAGTCTGAGGATGATACTAACTTTGTTTGGGTGGTGAAATACTGTTCTAATGGCAAGGAACTTTAGAAGATGCCCACAAAACAGAGAGGTTTGGCAGTAAACCCTCAGATGACCTTCATTATAGATAGATGTAAGGTTTAGAGAAAATAATTCAGAGAAAATAATCTAACCCATGCCTACATGATGCCAATACTCAGAACTCAAATCTACAGTTGCAAATTGTGAAGAAGATCTCAGACCTGTCATTTATTACCCTCTAAAATTGGCTCATGCAGCAGCAGCCAAAAGAAATGCTGGGCAATGTTGGTAATTAGAATTAGACAGAGGGTGCCATTTTAGTGCTGGATAAAACCTCCATGCATCCCGATCTTGAGCAGTGTGGGCTGTTCTGCTCTCCTTCAAGAAAGATGATGTAGTTAGAAAAGGTAAAGAGAAGGGCAACTACAGAGATCACGGGGATGGAATACTTGTCTGGTGAGGAATCACTGGAGAGTCTGCAGCTTGTCAGTTTGGAGTTGGTAAGGCTGAGAGAAGATATGACTGAGGTTTATAAAATCATAAAGATGGTGAATAAAGTGAATGCGGATCTGTCCTTCATGAAATTTTGCAACATGATAACTAGATGGTACACAGGGAAGTTAGTATAAGAGGAATTAAAACAAACAAGAAAAAGAATTTCTTCATACAGCACTGAGTAAACTTGTGCAACTTGATGTCACAGAAGGTTGTAGAGGCCAAAGAGATCAGTGGGTTCAAAAAAGGATGAAACACATTTATGATACTACAAGAATTGGGCAGGGTTGCACCCTCTAGCTTCCATAACACAAGACTTCTAGATGCTGGATCAGGGAAACAGACTGCAGAAAGTGGCTAGGCCTGTGCTCTTAGGCATCATCTTTTACTCCTGCTATTGGTGGTAAAACACTGGGTTAGGTGGACCTTTGGTCTAATAAGGCATTTCTTACATTCTTAATTACTTTCAAGCCTGAGATATCCAAGGTTGATTCACTGTGGCTACAGTTCTTGGGAGATAATTTCCTCTTAAGACAGCAAGGTGGACCAGACTGTCTTTGTCAGAGAAGTAATCCCTTTCCCTCAACAGATTCAGAAAAGTTGGAGAAATTCCTGTTTCCCTCGGTTACTGAAGAATTGTTTTCTGAAAGACTGGCTTGCTGCCCACTGCTCTGACACCATCCTGCAGACAAAGCATTCCCAGGTGTCTCTTTACAAGAAACATCAAACAAACCAGGATGTTCCAGTTTAGGGCTAGTCTCCTTTCCATCTCCGGACACCTGTCCTGTAAGACCTCTTATCCACCTAGCAGACAAGCTCCCTCCTATCTCACCTCCTTGACCCTTCTGAAAGCTCACTCACCAGCTAATTGAATAGGAGGTATGGGAATTTTGGGGGATAAATGGTTGTGGAGTGGGGCCACAGAACTTATTGCCTTGCTAGTTTTGCCCAAGGGGTGCTGCAGCATATTAATGTCACCAAAGCATTTCATTAGTGGAATGAATGAGAACAGCTGAGACAGATCAGAATAAAAGACCCTTTAATTCTATAGCCTGGCTGTGAGACTATCCAGTGGCAAATTCCTTGTGGGAGATATAAGAGCATGGAAGTATGTAGTAAATCCCTCAAATATTCTCCTAGCCTCCAGCAGTCTGAGACAGATGTTGAATCTCTGTATTTAATAGTGCTTTTCCTCTGCAGCGTCTCTGTCCAGTTATTTTATGAAACCACATAAATGTTTATTACCCACCCTCTCCTGAGGCAAGGTGTCCACAGCTGAAGGCATGCTGCCTGGGTGGGGAAGCCTTGTGCTTGTTTTGGTCCTGCCTCTAGTGCTTGTATCTTGTCCTTTGAAGAGGCAGTAAGCAGTATTATCCTTTCATCTTATTTATTCCTTAAGTAATAACCGCAAAGTTTTATTATACCTATTTATTATATCTATTACAGTTTCTCTCCCCTGTCATCTTTTCTCCAGAGAAGAAGGCGCTGTTACAGGCAATCAGGAGCCTGTGCCACTTGATGTCTTTCAGAGCAAATTGAACAAAAATGAAGCAGGCCAGCGTGGGCACTGGGAAGCATCAACTGGCCTCGAGAGGGACCTCTCCACACTATGATGCCGTGTTGCTCCAGCCAGCACCAGAGGCCAGCTGATGTGTGTCACAAATGCACAGCTGTGAGTGCTCCCCATGCCCCTGCCACCCAAATAGAAAGCAAGTGCTCACTGCTGACACCCCACGGGGGCCATCTCTGTCTTTCTCTCCTGATATTGACGACAACCTCAGAAGAAGCCCAGGCAGTTGCTTGGCATTAGATGAGACACTGACACCAGGGATGGTGTCCCAGCAGCAGTGGTCTCCAAGGGGTGGCAGATGGTTTGCTGCTCCATGCAGATGAAGGTATAGAAATGGGGTGATGTGGCACAGCAAGGATGAGCCTTCCTCAGGGAGACACAGCATCTGTTGCTTTGCAGCCATGGCTAAAGGCAGATATGAGACCATTGCAAATTTGAAAGGCAGGCAGGCACCGTCATTTTCCCTTTCTTCAAAAGTGTCAGTGCCCTCAGGGTGCTAATGGGCATGGGTGGCCCTGCCCAGCCTCACCTGGGGCTCAGCTCACACCCTCACCATGTGGGACCAGGTGCTCCAGGTAAGCTCAGGTCTTGGCTTTTAGTCCCTGCCTGATCTCAGCTCTGCCTGGCAGTCAACAGGTTGTATCTTACATGGGTTACCAGCACTGGGACTGTCCCTGACTTGTAGATCAGCTTCTCAGCTGGACCTCGGACCTGCTTATCACCACAAATTTGCCTGAGTTCTTGCCTCAGCAGAACTTGGCTTCCATCTCTGGGCCTGTCCCACATGCCTTGCAGAGGCACTGTGGTGGGACAGCCCCTGTCCTGCCAGCCTTGGTATCTCACTCATCTCCTGGCTTCATGATGTTTAGGGACCAGCTGCCCCCTCTCTGTGCCCTGACAGAAGGTAGCTTTCCCAGCAAAGCATGGTGTCTCTGCACCACTGTCCAAGTCCCACTCTTCCCCTGCAGGCCCAGTCATTTCTCCTGTGAAGCCCCACCACAACCTTTCCTTTCCAATGATATCCCCAAGCTGACCAGACCCCGCCAACTCATCCTGCTGCGATGGCACCGTCTCACCAGGTAGGGGTGGGTGCTGTGCAATGAGCTGCCACCGGGACAGTCCCTAGGTGACAGATAAGTCACTGAACCTCAGGGAGAATGTTGATATGCACCCTGGTTGCTGGATATTGTATATTATTTTAAGCCCTGGAGGAGTGACTGGGAGACATGCTAATGAAAAATGTTAAAATACACCTTTTGTGAGTCCTCATCCCTGCAGTGAGGTTGAACAGCACCGCCTGAGCACTGCCCTGCCCCAACACTGCACTGAGGCCTTGGGGTCAGCGATCACCGAAGGGAGCAGCACTGCCTCTTGCAACCACCCTGCACCCAATGCACCCAACAGTGCAGTCCCCATGCTTTGTAGCCCTGAGTGTAGTGCTGTTTCTGAGGGGAATGTGTCTGCTGGTGGACTATCTTTCTTCCCTCCTCTGTGTGTGAATGCAGGCGAGGTGGGACATTGCACCACGCTGCCAGGAAGGCGGCCAGCAGATTCCTCAGCGATGGGGTAGCGCTGAATGACCTCAGAGCACAAGTGGTCTGTGCAGCTGGTGGACTCCTCCGAGCACCCTGCCTGTGCCGAGGAGAGCTCAGGGCCCCAGCTCCCTGTCCAGGAGGCAGCCCCCACCTTGTAGCACCCTGCAGATTGTTTTGCCTGCCTGCCTGCTGGGGCTGGAGGGGATGCAAGTGTTTGTAGTTCACAAATTTATTAATAGAAGAAGATGTGGGTAGGCAATGGGGAAAATCAAAGAGCTATTCTCACCCCAGCATCCGGCACTAAGCTGGTTCTGAAAGGTCTGAACAAAACTCAAGTACTGGTATCCTCAAGTTCATAGCTGGGACAAACTTTCAGAAAGACAAAGGCAATCTTGGTTATATTATATTTGCAGCTCTGCCTCTGTTGACTTTGTCCAATATCTTGGTGGCCAGTGGGATAAAATGTGTGCAGCATAGGTGAGATAGGTGTAGGTGTTAAACTAACGGAGGTCCTGAAATGCCCAAGTACAGGCTTAATTAGTAAGATAGCAAGCCCTAGGACCTCCAACAGCTGCTCTGTGCCCAGAATAAATAAATAAAGGAAATCTATTTGCTTAAATAAAACAAAACAAAACAAACAAAAAAAACCCCACAACCAACCAACCAAAAAAACAAACAAACAAACAAACAACAACAACAACAACAAAAAACAGCTGGAAAATGAGGAAGACTGCTGTATTTAGTTCCTAGATCTGGAAGCAGGTCTGAATCAGTGACTGGAGTGAGGGAGAGAGGGACTGTGGAGTCAGGGCACTTGGGTTCCTTTCCCAGTGTTGCCCTGTAACTGTGACTTCAAGCAAGTCCTCAGGGACCCTTCTCAGTTCAACTGCTGAGTTGTGTACTCTCACCCATTCTGACCCCACACAGCCAGAAGCCATGTTCCTGGGGAGCTATGGTTACACCATACCATTTATCCCGGAGCTGAATCCTAGGATATTGGATAGGTTTCTCCTATACACTCCCACCAGCCCAACCGTAATGTTCTGCAGTAGGAGCTTTGCACGCTGAAGGCCTTTCCCAATCACCGGGGCATCCTTCAAGCACAAGTGTGAAGGGGCAGCCTTGAATGGCACGAGACCTTTAGGTCATCAGCACCACAACCTCATTCCCCACCTTCTTATCCAGAAGCACGGGGACAGCTGAAAGCCTGACTATGCTACTGTTCTTGCCCTCTATTTTCTTGCACCATCTCTGGGTGGCAGCAGACTTGCTGTTCACAGGTCTGTGATGGCAGCCCAGTGCATCTCACGTTGCTGCCCCTGTGCTGGCCAGAGCCCTGAGAGACAAGCCCTTGGGGAAAACCTTCCACCTTCAGAGAGCAGGCAGTAAGGTTCAGTCCTGTGCTGGTGACCCAGAGTACCTATGCTTATAGGTGCTGTACTGCTGTCCCATGTTAGACTGTCTTTCACCTCTGCCCCCGTGACATGACTTTGAGCCAGTTACAGTTTGCACCTAGTCTCTGATGCTCACTGGAAGAAGCAATTGAAACCAAAATGTCTCTGTCCCCTTGGTGGCCAAGAGAAAGTGCTGGTAGCCCACAGTGGCCCTCAGCCCTACAGTCACAGCCATACTCTGACTTAGCACATGGCCCCAGAGCAAGGACCATGCACCAAACGGAGGAACAGCTTTGCTCCCTCATCTGCAGGGATAGCCCAAGCTGTAGGGATGGTCTGGAAAGGGTGGATCTGCTGAAGGACCCCTGGGGCTCATGATGGCCCGGCTAGAGCAGAAACAACAACTCCACCCCGATCCCTGCGACACTTCCCCCTCCACGAAGGGGGCTGATGGATGACCCCCTTCTTCCCCCTGGGCCCCTTTTTTCCTCTCCCCAGCGGTCACCTTCAGCCCCGGGGCAGTGTGCCCCCTGGACCAGAGGCTGGGGAAGGGGCGGAGCGTCATGCTCAGCCCCGTAATGCCTGGCAGCCCCTCCGGCTGCTCGGCACAGCCCAGAGGCAGCGGAGGCGGCAGAGGAGAGGCTGTCCACGGCTGTCTGTCCTGCGCTGCTGGAGAAGGTGAGAGGCTTGGGACGGACGGAGAGGGTGTGTGGGAAGAGAGGGTGCAGTCGTGGCAGGATGACACCGACTGGGTGGGCAGGTGAAGGGGCTCAGCCAAGCACCCCTCACCAACTAGCCTCCGGCTTCGTGTGCCGGCACAATGTGGAGTGCCCCAATTCCCCATGTTTGGTGCCCAGCATGGTCTTGGTGATGGTGAGCTCCTTGGGTGTCTCTGCCCCAAAACACTGCTCTACGTACGGGGGATCGCTCAGCGGTTGTGCCTGGTGGGACGGTATGGCGGTACCAGCGTGTTGGCTGGGAGGAGAGCATGATGTGGCTTGGTCCCAGAGAGATGGCTGCTGATTTTTGACCATGGCTCTGGTTTACTGCTTCCTGGGAGACACTCATGGGGCTGTCCGTGGGGAGCCTGGTGGGTGTTTCTGCCTGAGAAGAGCACTGCGCAGTGCTGAGGAGGAGATAGCCAGGCTGTTCTCCTCGGTGAGATTAAGCACTAACTTGCGGACCTGTTATAGAAAGCAGCTCATAAATCTATCAGTAAAAAGGCCAGAAACAGCCACTGTGCTAATATGCTCTGGTCTCTTGCCTGTACTAAACATGGTCTGCGCTAGAGTGTACCTTATAGGGAAAAAAAATCCACATTCTTGGGTTAAAAGCCCCAAAGATGGAGGAATATTCTTCCATACCATTTGATGAGCTTCTTAGGGGTAAATATCCTTCTTCATAAAATTTGCATCACATCTGAGGTCTGAAATTGCCTCATTTCAGCTTTCAGGATTTGTTATAATGACTTAGTGGGAGAGCCTCTTCAACAAATTTCTAGTACTTATGAAGGTATGTGCAGATCATAAAATCATCGAGTCACTTTCTCACTATCTATATAATAAGTGAAAAAAAAAGGCTGCTGCCCTGGAAATTTCCTGTCAGCCCTTTTAGCATAATCATGGTTCTTTTCGTGGTTCTTCTCCGGTCTTTTTTTCAGTCAAACTGTGCACACCAGTGCTAGTCTGCTGAACTGTGGTCTCACCAGTTCCATTAAAAAGATAGCAAGCATCCGATAGCTAACTCTGTTGATCCTCAGACATCAGCTTGCCTTCCAAAATGGTTGAGGAAATTTACCCTAGAGAAACCAGGCTTTCACATTAGTAGATTTCTGACATTCCAAAGATATTAAAAAAAAAAAAAAAAAAAAAAAGAAGAAACAAAAAGCACACCATAAAAAGTGGATAAATAATAATGCAAGGCAGAGCAAACCAAAGGAATGCGTTTCTAATGAAAACACAAAGGCCATTGGTGCACAATATTCTCAGTTCCAGTGCAGAAGTCATTAGCAGGTGGCCAGCTCTGTAGAAATACAGCTTTCCTAACTCAGCTGATTTTCAGAGATTAAGTTTCACGCTGTCTCAAGGCATCTGTGTGTAGAAAACTCTCCAGAAACTAAAGTTCAGTGCAAGAGGCATATTGTCTCACAACAGGTATCTTCTTTTATTGTAACTAATAGAAATCTAGCTACCTTCTATTGTAACTAATACGAGTAAGGCTGAATGGCTGCATCTGTTTTGCTGTTGGTGGTGGTTTTGTTTGTTTGCTTGTTTTGTTCTTTTTTGGTTTAGAGTGAAGCTTATTTTTCAATTTAACATCTGTAAAATTCTCGTTTGTCTCTTGTGGCTGATGTTTCGTGCATCTGATCATTTGTGGATGTTCTCCTTATCAGAGTGAATGCAAAGGTTGAATCTTCAGCATTAGTAACTCTCATACATTATTCTCTTGGACTTGTGTCTGTGTCATTGAGATGTGTATCTGTATCACTGCTGTCGATTTCTAATAAAATTCTACATCTTCCAACACATTAAGGCCTACAAAGGAAGTAAGGGTATACCAGATCTATATTTCTGGGTTTACACAGCACCCATTCTATTTACAAAAATGCAGAAAGAATTTAGATCATTCTGATTACCATGACATTTAACTTTTTTCTTCCCCCAATGCCGGACTAAACTTCTGTCTTTTCTGTTCATTTATAATGATTTTTTATATGTGTGTTTGCATGTACTAGTTTTGTCAAGCAATGTATTGATTACCTGGTCCCATTTTTGTGTCATTTGCAAGCATTTTCTCATGACTTCAGTGCTTTCTTCTAGATCATTGATAAAGGTAAATGTCCTAGAACAGAGCTGGGATTTAATGAAATTAATCATGTAGCATGAGGACATCACTAAAACATGATAATTTCCACTATACTGAGTCTTTCAAGTTTGCTTGTTCTTAAATCCATTACAAACTATGTGACTTACTGATTTTGATTAATGCCAGAATGTATTTGTACAGGTTTTTTTTTTAGAGAATGTTCACTGGATGGGATGTTTCCAGTAGGTGCTGTATAAACAAATATGAGGCTGAGAATGGTTCAGAACCTCTGCCAAAGATTTAGTTGTTCATGAAAAAATCCCTGCAGGTCAGGTCCTTACACAGCCTTGAAACAGAAATGTGGTGTTTTGATAACAACAGAGTCCCTGAGTGATCTGAATTACTGGATATGCTAAGTCTATTCAAGTAAAATGTGCTGCATTAAGGGCAGTGGAAAAGTATTGAGGTAGAAACAAGGCAGGCAGCACTCTGAAAGAGATATGTTGGACAGAAGATCTTGGTTTGAGAATTAGACAGAAGGTTATTGGAAGATATTAAACCAATAAGAAGACTTAGAGGTATCTTGATCTGACAGCATGAAGATGTTTATTAAAAACTCAAAATGTGACTACAATTTCTGGAAACATCCTACCTCTTTTTAAACTAGCTGATGTGGATATTACAGAAGCGCAGTGTGCCAGATGGTTTGGAAAGACCAAGTAAGGTGTTGGTTAAATACAGAGGCTGAGTATCAGGCTGCACCCTGCTAATTTTACTCAATCTAAGTAGATTAAATATGTCTTTATAGGCTCTAGTCATACCTCTGACCATGATGCCTATAAACCCTGCAACAGTCAGAAGAAACTTACAGAGCACTAGAAAAGTCCTTTCTCTAGATGAACAGCAGCAGGGAGGTAAACTGATATTAGGATATCACATAAATACCTAAAACTAACACTGGCTTTTATAGCTGACCACAGTTTGCCTTTGTATCAAGCCTGCATGATTTTTGGTAAGAGGTGCCCCAAATGCTGTTGTTGGTTATTTGGTTTGGGTTAATACTCCGTAGAAGGTCAGACTAAAAAATAGTCCCTACATGCTGTATGCTCAAAGATGTTTTTAATGGAGCATCTGTGATATGAGGAGATGCTGAGAAAGCTGAGGCTCTTCAGTGTGGAATAGAGATGTCTCAGAGGGGATCTTATTAATGGGCATAAATACCTTATGGGAGGCAGTGATGAAGATGGATCCAGACTCTTCTCATTAGAGCCCATTTATAGGACAAGAGACAGTGTGCACAAATTAAAACACAAGGAATTCAGTCTAAACAAACTAAAACAGCTGTGGTGTTTGTGGTTTTTGTTTTGGTTTGTTTTGCTGTGAGGGTGATCAAATACAAAGGGACACCTTCATAGAAAACTTGCCCCAGATGCCCCTGCTTGAGCAAGGGAATTGGACTAGATGATTTCAAGAGGTCCCTTCCAGCCTAAACAATTCTGTGACTCTGTGATCACAGTGCTGTTTCTGTTACAGTGAGATTACTTTGGCTCTTGACATGTATGAAGTGCTTTTCTGGGCAAAATATAGTAATCATTTTGGCTGAAGAAGCAGAGTAACATTACCTAGACTTAGACACTGTATCTCCATAGGCTAGCTCCTCCTCAGCTCCTCAGGAGTTTGGGTAGCATCTCCTGATGGTGGAAAGGGTGTGAATTTCTTTCTGCTGGAATTACACACTCTTTGTGGAGTTAGGATTTCTCACACACTGACAGCCTGGAATCAGGATCTCAAGCAGGGAAGGATAGTGGAGGAAAGAACAGTTTTGAAAAGGACCCTGCCTACTGCCTTCAATACAGCACAGCCAAACGGTGAGTGCATCTTGGCCAGGGCCCTGAAGGCGTCCTTCCCAATGCTGGTCACTCTGCAAAGGGCAAATGGCACTCCAGAAGGTAACAAAGGTTGCCTAGACACACAGACACACTCTGCTCAGTGGTAGCCCAAATGTAGCCCTCACTTAACTTTCTAGCTAAATGTTAACTTCATATCAGTGCTCAGGGACAGCAAGGGCCAAATCCTGCAAACTGTTCTGGAGTTGCTGCAGCTTAGGCTTCCTTTGTATGGAGTCCTGGTCAGATAGACAGGATTGTCATTGTCTCTCAAGACACTCTACACATGTTCTCTGGCTGATCTATTTTTCCAAGATGTCTATTTCACTTTGATTCTCTTCTCTGTACCTGGAAAATCTTCAATTCCATGCCAGTGAACCATGTAAGGTAAGGATCCTTGCCATTTATATTGCAGTTCATCTGAAAAGTGAGAGGGAAAGACACAAGAGATTTTTGGTTATTTTTCTTGCAAAAGTTAATGGACTGAAACAAGTTGGCTCCAGCTGAGCTGGAGTGAGAACCAATATACAGAGAAGAATATCTTCCCACTCACAAAAGCAAGTTTTCACACAGTAAATAGGAGACAATTAATGAATCATGTAATATATAGAATAGATTAATCATATATTAAATGATTCAATACTAATAAAAGCAGATTAGTGAATATATAGGTGCTTGAAAATTATATCTCCATTGAATGATTCATTAGGTGGATGCAATGATAAGATTCCAGCCTTTGGGTTAGATGGCACTAACAGGTGGCCAGCCTACAAGGAAAGAAATTTTATCTAAGTCAAGTTGGAGAAATTAAGTTATCTGAGAACATTGTGAGCCATTTGCTGACAAGAAGTTGTATAAGACCATGAATTTGATATAGGAGAATTACTGTCTTACAGGTCTTCTTTTTATATTTTATCGCAAATATAAATCTAACATATCTGGCACAAGGCAAGCTGACATCTTTCCTTTTGTTCCCTAGTTAGCGTGACTTTAGCCTATCTAATATCATGGGGAGGTCTGTTTTTCAAAGGTCTATTACAGTTCAAGTTGTTCTCCATATTCCTAGATAGGACTCTTTAAAAGGCTGTTTCAGATAATCTGTTTAATGCCTAAATACGACAACAGCAGTTTGCAAATGTCAGTGTCAAAGCAGACCCATACATAGGTTCTGCAGTGCCCTTGCTGTGTGCAGTTTTGCAGGCTGTTGTGTTTGAACAGCAAACAGGAGGACATCAAAGCAAAATCTCTAAAATACTTTCCAGACTGACTTTCACCGTGTCTCCCCACCCTTCATTTGTCTGCTCCCAAGCACACATTTGTTCAATGCTGAATTCCCTATGGACTGTGCTAACTTTGGCTGCTGCTGGCTCTCACACCAAGCCAATGCCTTTTCAGAAAACCAGGGCCAGTTACTTGGTACTTCTGAACTGGATAAGTTTAGCAATACAATCTAGACAAGAAGGGAAGAGAAAAGAAGGAGAGCTCTCCCACAAGCAGCCCTACGCTCCTATAAAAATCCAGCATATTTGCAGTTTTCCTAGATTTGAATAATTCTTTTGCGACATTACTGCATTGTACAGAATGACCAGCTTTAGCAGCAGTGGGGGCCATAAGGTGAAGGAATTGCAATAATATCAGGTAGAGCAATGTAAAACCTAAGGGAAATGGCTTCTTTCTTTCTGCTCCCACTCATATTCCCAGGATGCCATCTGCCTTATAGCAACCTGAGGTCCTGTTCCCTCCCCTAACGGCATCATGTCAGTCAGAATGTTACATGGGAAGAGATTTTGAGTTCGTAATTGCTGAAGTGAGCACTAATTTTACACCACAGCTCTGTCTTACTGTACACCAAGAGGCCCAAGAATGCTACAGCCCTCAGGCTCTTGAGTTGCACCCTGGGCTACATTAGGCAAAGTGATGTCAACAGCTCAAGAGAGGTGATCCTTCCCCTCTGCACAGCACTGGTGAGGCCACATCAGCAGTGCTAGGTCCAGTTCTGGGCTCCCCAGCAAACAAGTGATGTGGACATACTGAAGAGAGTCTGTTAAGGGCCACAAAAGTGATTAAGGAACCAGACCATCATATGAAGAGACCCACAGAGAGCTGGGACTGTTTAGCCTTGAAGGAATTACCATATCAATGTATATAATGTATAAATACCTGATGGGAGGGCGTAAAAAAGATGCAGCCAGAGTCTTCTCAGTGGTATTAAGTGACAGGACAAGTGGCAGTGGGCACAAATTGAATTTCTATTTAAGCCTAAGGAAAATCTTTTTAACCATAAAGGTGATCAAACACTGGAACAAGTAGTGGTGTCTCCATACTTGGAGATATTCAAAACCCACCTGGACACAGTCCTGATCAACCTGCCCTGAGCAGGAGGTTGCTCTTGGTGCTCCCCAGAGGTCTCTTCTGTCCTCAGCCATCCTGCGTTTCTGTGGTTCTGTCATCCAGGCCCAGGAAGACTGAGCATCTGTGTTCATAGCACAGGGGGATAGCAGAAGAAGCAGAGGGAAAGAGTCCTGTCACAGATGCTTTGAAATGCTGCTTTGTATTAGGCTAGGAAGACCAAAAAAAGCATTTATCTGAAATGGGTCTGAAGCAGCTGGGTCTAGCACAAAATGCCACTGACAGAATCACACAGAATCACAGAATTTCTAGGTTGGAAGAGACCTCAAGATCATCGAGTCCAACCTCTGACCCAACGCTAACAGTCCCCACTAAACCATATCCCTAAGCTCTACATCTAAACGTCTTTTGAAGACTTCCAGGGATGGTGACTCCACCACTTCCCTGGGCAGCCTGTTCCAATGCCTAACAACCCTTTCAGTAAAGAAGTTCTTCCTAACATCTAACCTAAACCTCCCCTTCCTTCCTGCCTAAGTTTCTTGGCCACGCAGATGGGTGACTTTGGGTCAGAAAGGGCAGCATAGGAGGTACTGAGCTCCCTTTGGCCTGCTTAGTGCACACCATACTCTGACTGGTAATCCCCCTTTTGTCATGCACTAGCTGTGCCTCTGCCTAAGGGTGAGTATGTCCATGCTGCTACCTTAAAGACTTCCTTCAGTAAGTGCTAGGGACAGGTTTCTCTGTTTGGAGACATGGCCTCTCTGTGGTAGGCTAAGAAGGGCAATACAGCTGGGTCACATGTCGCAGTCTGGGACACTGTTCATGTTTTGCTTGTTGCTGAACACCATTGAGTGTAGATTAAGAAGAGGCCTGGAAGGCCAAGCTTTAATACAGACATAGACACATCTGGGTCTTTGAAAGGAGGGGTTCCAGGGCCTATAATTAGGGAGAGATGAACACCTAGCTGGAGGCCAGGAAGAATTAGGGGGCTAAACAAGAAAAGCTTCCCTTCAGGGACAAGGACCTTGGATATAAAGAGGGGCTTTGCCAAGAAGTACACTGTATAAAAGCACAGACTCAACCCCAGCACAGATGATGCTCCAATGCATCCCTGGCCATGGCATGGTTTGTGGCATGTCTGATCTGTTTTTGCTCTGTGCATGGTGTGCTGTTCCTGACCTAGGCTGTGGTGTTTCTGCAGTGTTCAGCAATGGCCGAGAGCTCAGCTGCACCAGCAACAGTGACGGCAGCACCAACCGTGCTAGATGAGCTCCTGGAGATCACGGCTCAGAGCCTGGTGCGCACCGAGGTGGCTGAGCACTATGAGGTTATTCGGGAGCTGGGCAGGGGCAAGTATGGCCATGTGGTGCTAGTGACCCACAGGCAGAGAGGTAAGGAACTGACTGCACCCTATGAGCTGTTGTGCTTCGTCTCCTTTCCACTTGCCAGGACACCGTGTAGGCTAGTGGCTCCCTGGGGCTGAGTGCCAGGAGTGGCAGGGGGTGCTCAGAGGAACCAGCAGGGCAGGGGCCTTCCAGCCAGGGACCATCCCATTGACCCCAACCAGGGAGTGGGTCAAGACAGGGGGGCAGCCCAGAGCAACAGGCAAGATTGAGGTGATGAGGTAGGTCCAAAGTCAAGCTGGGATGTCAATCCACCAGTCAAGATCAACAGCATTCATGGACATGCACAGGCATGGATATCATATAGCTGGAACCAGCAATCCTACAGCACAGTGTAGACAAGGAATGAAGCCTTGGGCTTGAGCTTAAATGGGGCCGCTGGGCCCATGGACAGGGATGGGGATGGATGTCCAAGGTAGAGCTGGTCAAGGTCATTAAGGCATATATGTGCTCTCAGGACCCTGATGGTGCCTTCTCCAGCAGTCTCAGGTCAGACTGATGAGCCTGTGTAGCTTGAATTTCCCCCTCCTCTACTCAGTGTTCCCATGGCATGCACTGACTAGCTCAAAACTCACACAAGTAGCAGTGTCTGTTTTCATATCTGGTATCAGTATGACATACCTCCATACAAAACTTTGGGCCAGAGACCTCCCTGTGGCTGTGAGTTTCCACAGCCATGGCTACCCTGTGCTCTCTCTGTCTGGTCTTGGTGTGAGTGACTTTCAGCAGGGTCTAACCCATTCTTCCCATTCCTAGGGACTCCGATGGCTCTCAAATTGCTGCCCAAAGCCAGTACCAAGCTGCACACCTTCCTCTATGAGTACTGCGTGGCACTCTCCCTTGCCACCCACCCTGCTATCATTAGCATGTTTGGAATTGCAATTGAATCCAGCCAGTACTATGGTTTCCTCTATGAACCAGCGCTGCACAAAGACCTCATCTCTATCATCAAACCCCGTGTGAGTGTTGCTACAAAGGTGTGGGGATTGGGACTGTAGTGTTTGGCCTCTGTGCAGACTGGATGGGTCAGAGGGAGAGAGGAGTCAATGGCATATGGGTCTCCCACCTCTGGGGTCTATAGCTTTGAACAAGATTCGAGCTTACAAGACCAGAAACTCAAAGACTCCCTAATGCAGAGTAAAGATGAGAGCCCACCACCTTAGTAGGGCTGCCAAAATGCCATGAGGGCGCATTATTGCCTGTCTCTCTCCCCATGCAGGATGGGATCCCTGAACCGGCTGCCAAGCAGTGTGCCAAGCAGCTTGTGAGTGCGCTGGAGTTCATCCACAGCCGGGGCCTCGTGTACCGTGACGTCAAGCCGGAGAACGTGCTGCTCTTTGATCCGGAGTGCCGACGCATCAAACTGACTGACTTCGGGCTCACACGGCCCAAGGGTACCAAGCTCAAGCTGGTGGCTGGGGTAATCCCCTACACTGCCCCCGAGCTGAGCAACACCGCTGATACCCAAGGGGTGCCCATCGACACCAGCTTGGATGCCTGGGCTTTTGGCGTGCTGCTGTTCTGCCTGCTGACTGGCTACTTCCCCTGGGAGCAAAGCCTGCCTGATGACCCTTTCTTTGAGGACTTCATGCTCTGGCAGGAGACGGGTTTGGAGGAGAACCTGCCTCGCCACTGGAAACGCCTGACAGCAGAGGCTGCCCTCATGTTGCGGAGCCTGCTGGCCCTAGATCCTGCCAAGCGTGGCCCTGTTGGCGGGGCTCTGCGCTATGTCGATTGCCCCTGGCGGCTGGAGGACGGGTGCAGTGAGGGGGCTGCTGTAAAGCCCTAAAGCCTACTCTCCATGGGGGAGGGAAGGCAAGTCTCATCTTGCAAGGAGCTTCAGGGTTGGAGGCATCAAGGTGGGCCTCCAGCAAAGCAGCTGAGAGACCATGGTAACCCCAAGAGAAACTTCTCCACAGCACTGTCCGTGCCACCATGGAGCCATGGTCCTCACCACCACTGCTCAGTGCCACCTCCTTGTACTTCCTAGGGGCTTGAAAATATCTCCTTTCTCTTGCAAGTGGTGGTCTTTGTGTGAAGCACCCACTTTCTTCCTCTCAGGGGTGGTTTCTAGAGGCTGCAGTGCCTGTCTTGTCCTTGAAATAGAGTAAGATATTTATTTATCCTTGTGTGTCTGTATGTGGCTCATCTTCTATCATAATAAAATGGGGGCTGTTTACTGTGGGAGAGCACGGGCATGACAAAGCCTCTGGCCATCTCAAAGCAGGGGCCTCCCTATGCTGCCTGGGTCCCTGAATGGGTGGCTTCATCGAGGTGGGATGGAGGTGCTGGGAGCCCCCAGCATGTCACTGTGGGCAGTAGCTGGGGACTCATAATGGTGCTGTGAAGGTGGTGGAAGTCACTGAGGTGGGGTTTCGGAGGACCAGCTGAGGGACCTCAGCCTCAACTTGGTAGCAGCAAGTGGATATGGCAGGGTGTTCACAGGGTGCTGTGAGGAAATAAGCACAGGAAAAGGGTGGAGGGGAGCCAGGTGTGTGTGAGGACTGTGGCAATGTTGATCAGTGCCTTGCCTCTGGAGCTCTAAAACATATCTAGCTCTGGTTTGGCTTCATCTTTGCCATTCATGTTCCCTCTGCACAGCTGTTAGCATACAGGTAGCTATCATGGGTTCTTGCACAAACCATTTGAGGATTTTCCTGTCAGCAGTTAGACATAAGGCTTATCTCTAACATAAGGATGTCTTTGCTGCCCACTCCCCTCACTGTCTCTGAAGTTTGTCCTGTTTAGTCTACAGTGACCGCAACTTCTTGGGCTTCTCTTCATCTACTTTCTTTTCTTCCTGAAATGATACTTAATGCCAACCATATAGATTGCTCAGTAGGAGTTTCCTTCTGAAAGCCTCCCTCGTCAAAGGGACAGAGCCACAGGGAGCCACAGGTCACGCATTTCTTCACATTTGCTTATATTGCAGACCAGATGAGAGGTGGGCTTTTCTGGATGATGGGCTGTTAATAGCAGGTGTCCCAGTGTCAGTTCAGTTTCTCTCTAGCTCCTTTAACTCAGGAAAATGGCCTTTTGCAAACACCATCATCCTCAATAAAGCACAACTCACCTCTCTCTCTCAAGTGGCCTAAGTGCAACTAGAAAGGTGACTTCACTGCCGTGAACATCTACATATATGATTCAGCTGAGAAGACAGTGCTGTGAGGATGGTTGGCATGGGCATCACTATGAAAGGCTAACAGAGAGCTGTAACCACAGGCCACTTTATCCATAAGAATAACCCCAGCTATATTCCCCTGCTGATTCTCCTAGCAGTCCTACACTGTTGCCTTGCTCTCACTCCTAATCCTCCTTCAGACTGACCACTCCTAATCCCCTCACAGAGCCAGCCCCTCTCTGTACCAGCCTCCACTACCACTTCTTCCCTCTTCCTATCCTGAATCCTTCAGTCCCAAGGAACCATTTCCAAAACTATCCAGTTCCAACCAAGCACATTTCCCTTGTACTGCCTTCAGGACCTAAAACAATGTCCTCTATGTGGTTTTAGATGCCTGCATAACACTGTAAAAGACCTTCCTTATCCCATTTCTCATCACTACTGTAATCCCCCCCCTCCCTCCAGCAACACTCCTTGCTTAATCTCCAAATATCCTTCTAGGCATACTTTTTAATCCTGGAAAAGGATAGCAAGGGAAGAATTAGGGATTAGAAGCTCTTCTTACATTCCTACATCTTTCCAGTCCTCAGGCAATTACAGTTGGTAATCCCTTCCAGCTCTCAGCACAGTGCCATTGCCAGAAACATCCCCAGCTCAGTTTCCATTCTCAGTGACTCTGTAAATTCCAAAAAATGAATTGTTCCAGCACCACACTTTCTACCATCTCAGTTTTTCTTT